>NW_024070207.1:109335494-109618409 GCF_014754425.2 Oryx dammah | reverse complement strand
TCCCCAGTTTTCTTGCTTTTTCTTTTTTTTTACATCTCTCTCTTTCCCTTGCTGTTGTTTCTTTCTTTTTCCCTTTTCTCCTCCTCTATCGGTCCTTTCTTTTCCCTCTTTCATTCTTCCCTTTATTTCCTTTCTTCCGTCCTTTACTTCTTTCTCTACTCGCCCTTCCTTTCATTTAAAAATGACTTTTTCTTTCTCTCTCTCCCCGTCTCATCATTCTTTCCGCGTCTTTCTCCTCTCCCTTCCCTTCCTTTCTCTTTTTGCGCACTCCTCTCCCCTTCTTCCTTCTCTCCTTTATTTTCTTTTTCTTTCCTCTTGTCCTCTTTCACCTTTTCCCTTCCCATTTGGGGGCAAGAGGGAATCTGCAAACATTCAACTTTTTAAAAATCACCACCAACTCTGAAAACTTTGCGCACGACCTCTGCCCTCAGCTCTGCCGTGCGTTCCCGGCTGCGGGTTGGCGAGAGGGGCCACTGCCTGGCGGGCACCGGGGGAGGAGGGAGCGGCCCAGTGGCCCTGAATGAGGACCTGGCCCCAACAGCCCCCAGCAGGAGGGGCGGGGGCTCCTCGCCCAGAAAAATCGTCCTGGAGAAAATGGGTTCGGAAAGCCCTGGGTGGGGACGTAAGGGGGTGCAATAGGCACAGAGCGCTCATTCCCCTCGAGGAAGCGCCTGGCACAGGTGCCACTGCAGGCTAAAAAAAGAAAAGGAAAAAGTCAGTTTTATTTTAAACGCCCCTTTCCCCGCTGTCCGCTCCTGTCTTCCAAGTGACGGTGCGGCTGGACCACTGGTTTACAGATTTTAAAAGGCGAAACTTGGGTGTAACAGTTTCGGGGCAAAACGACAGTTGTTCTGGAATTTTTAATTTTAGGGGAAAAAAGAGCTTTTAAACATCTCAACTCTAAAAAAAAAAAAAAAGCAGAGGAAAAAATAGCACCCAGAAGCCGCATATTTCATACACTTCAGATACAAGAAGGAACATTTGGGGAATCCCAGGGAGATGTCTTCTGCAAAGCTTGGGTTTAAAAGATTACAAGTAATCTACAATTTTAAAAAGAAGAAAAAAGCAGAACACCTCGTATAAAGAAATCTTCCCAAGAGGAAAGGCCAAGGCGCACTCCGCCTGGGGTCCCCATTCACAGCTTTTGGGGTTCTTCTCTTCACCAAGTTCTTACAAGAGTCCACCCGGCTCCTGCTGTTCTTGGCCCATCGCCCCTCTTCAGAGCACCCGCAAGGCCTCCAAAGGGGGTATTTAAACGATCTAAGAACCAATACCGAGAATCTAAGGGCCCTCGAAGCGAAGCTTGGTCTCTGCTTTTTCTGGAAGCAGAGAGGGAAGGAGAGACATCCCCTGGCAAGAGGTTTACCGCTCTTTGAGGTACCAGGCCTCAGAGTTGTTCCCTCTTTTTTCCTCTGTCTCCAGTTGGACAGCCGCAGGCCCCTGGCCCCGGAACATCACACATCCAAACCAGTGCCTAGCACCCTTTTCAGGTGCTCGGCAAGCACAGCCTTACCTTGCACGGCCTTTTCCTGGTCGGTGCGGCTGGCCAGCGGAGCGGGCAAGCTTTGCGCGGTTCCCAACAGCCGCATTTTGCACGGGCTCCTCCGGCCCAGGATGCTGTCGATGCAGTAAGAGGAGAGCAAAGTTGGAGATTTACTTTTGCACTCGGGCCTCTCGGAGCAGCCCTCCTCCTGGTACTGATTGCTCATGGCTGGGGTTTTTTTCCCCCTGGGCTCAGAGAAGCGGGCCGCTGGCTGCCTCTCGGGGCGAGTGGGATGGATGGGTGTGTGTTGAGGGGGTGGGGTTAGATGGCTGGTTATAATGGATATTATTGCTATCTCTATGCCTCTCTGCCTCTCTCGGTCGCTGGCTGCCGGCTCCCGCCCTGCCTGCGGCCGGAGTTCGCCCTCTCGGCGCTCAGGACAAGCAGTAACAAGTGTAGTGAGCCGCGGGCGCGGAGCTCTGGTGTCTCTCTCCTCCACGTGCTGAGAGGCGCCCTCTGATTGGCTCTCGCCAGAGGCCGGGCTGCTCCGGGCTCTGCGCTCCCGGCAAAGCCTGGACTGGATTCCGGAGAAGCCGGCGGTGGAGGAGGGGCGGCAGCAGGCACGCACCCGAGCCAATTTTATTTTTATTTTTTGTTTTCAACTAGCAACTTTCTAAATACTTCATTCTGTTCCTGCCGCTCTTCCTTTAACCCTTTAGGGCTATCCCGAAGCTCTAGCGTATTCGGATGTCAGGCCAGTGGGTGCCATTTGGGCGGCGTGCGCCCCTTCCACCAACCCGAGGACCTCACTCCCTTGGAGGCAAGGCCTTGAGGCTTGGCTCGCGTACGGACGGATTTGGCCCTTTTCAAAGCCAATGTTGCGCTCCCAGGACAGTGCCTTGACCTCAGTGGCCCTCAGCCACCGTCCTCTTTAGGCGGACGGGCCGCCGGGGTGACAGCCGCCGGTAAACGTCTGTCGTTGGGGCGTTCAGTGTTCTCTTGTGGCCCAACGCCTTGAACTGTTAGTCCTCTCCCTGAGTCCGGCGGTTGCTCTCTCTTTAGTAGGGTTTCATCACCGTCTTCAACTCTGCAAAAAGTCCCCTTAAAGACAAAGGTCTGCCAAAGGCGCGCGGCCTTCTCTAGCGCATCTACAGAACTGGAAGGGACGGGCGAGTGTCGGCTGCGAGAAGGGGCAGCTGGGGACAGGCCCCGAGAGTCTTCCCCTTCTTCCCAGACACGCTGCCCTCTTCTCCTCATAAGTTCGCCTCTGTTAGGCCGTCACCCTGAAGCTGGACACTCTCCGATCGCGCGTGCAGGGAGCGGGATCTAACCGGAGCCCTGAGCCCTCTAGGGTGGGAGGGACCCAGGTTCGGCTTCAACCCAATCTCAACGCTTGAAGTTCTGAACTCCCCCCCCCCCCCCCCCGGCAAAGGCGAGAGAGCGAACCTCAGGGAGAGTACTTGTTTTTCTTCTTCCCCAAACAGCTTCCAGCGCGTCCAGCGCTGAGAAACGAGACCCAACTCTGACTGAAGTTGTGCCGAGCCCGGGCGAGGGGCTAGCACGGGTGCCCTCTTTTTCTGGGTGCAGGGCCCAAAGGATAGCCGGGGGCTTCGATGCTGGCAGGGTGGGGGTGAGGGTGGTGGGTGGGAGAGGAGCCGGGGAGGGGGAATCCACGCCGGGTTTTCCTCTCTCAACCCCTTCAATGTGTCAGAGAAAAGCGTTTTACAAAGGATTATACTTGAATCACTTACAGTCAGTATTTAAAAATACAAGGATGCATAACTGGGATTTTTTTCAGCCATAAACATCTGCATAACTACTTGGATGCTGGTGGGTGGGTGGCAGACAGATCAGGCTGGCTTGGCAGGAGCATTCAAGACACAACTGGAGGGGATGAAGGGTTAGGAACAGGCACATCAATAATGTTAATACTAATGTGATATTACTAGTACTATTAAGAGCTAGACGAAGAGGATCTGTGTCTCTCGGTGTGTGTGTCTGTGTCTGTCAGTCTGTCCATCTGTCTCCGCTCTCTCTGGCTTTTAGTTTGAGTCTCACCAGTTTTTCCTACACTTGGATGATGGGAGTTGGGGGCGAAAGAGAACCCGAGCTCTCTCTGACATTGATTTTCTTTTAAGCCCTCTCTGTTGTTCCAAGGCCCCTGGTATCTTCTGTGTTTGCCTGCCTTTTTCCTTTTCTAGTCTCACCCACAGTTCTCTGTTATACAGCCCCGTTTAGCTTTAAAGTAACATTCTGCGCGCTGATTCCCTCCCCATTCCTTCCCCGGCCCTGAGCGCCCACTCCCAGGGTGCGAGTCTCGACGGAGCCGAGAGGCGGAAAGACGCCTAGGTCTCCTCGGGGCGAGCCTCCAGCCGCGGGAGCCTCGCGGGGGTCTTTGCGGCTGGTCACTGGGAGAGACAGGGGCGCTTTTCCCTCCCCAGCGGGCCCCGCGTCGGAAATCTACAAGACCCGGCTGCGGGTGGCTCCGTGACTTCAGAGTCACACTCCGTCACACGCAAGGAGTGGGTTGAAAATGAGTCCACAAGAAGACGGTGTTAAAGAGAGACAACAAACGCACAACTCATTTCTGAGAGCCTAACGGGGTTTCAACTCGGTGGAAGATTTCTTAGCTTCCGTCCCCCTCCTCCCCCTTCTGCAGCTGTTCTTTTTTTTAAAAAAAAAAAAAAAAAAGAAAAGAAGTCGGACTTTCTGCTGGGAGTGTATTCTAATTTTAATCATCCACTGCAAAAGGGGAGGTTAACATAGAATTTCTGATTCTGACTTAATGACCCCTGGAATTAAATCTAATTCTATTAATGGAATGTAGCGTCTTTCTTTGGGAAACCTGGTGCAAACACTAGCATTGTTATTTTATCTTGTCTATTTTTAGTATTTTCTAATCAATCTTCCCAAGTGAGGACGCTATTGGGAAAGCACATCCATTCACTTCGGGGAGAAGGGCCTGACTCTGCTTCCTTTACACCCAGCGGCCCTGAAATGATCTTTGTCACAATTCAGCACCCAAATTCAAAATCTGCAGTTGGCTCTTGCTATTCCTGAAATATTATTATTATTATTATTTTTAAAAAAGATAACTTTTCTAACATACCCACGGGGAGACAATCAGCTGGTATCTCCACAGTGTCTAATCAGAAGATGGGTTTAAGATATGTGTGTGTTATCCTACATGTTAGTTTAGAAAACAGAATGATGCCTCTAATATCTAAGAAGAATTTAATTAATTTGTTGACTAGGTAGACTTTTCAGGATTGGGCTATAGGACTATGTATAAACGAACTTTTAGTTTAGCCAATTTCATGTTTGCACTGTCGGCCAGATGCCACTTTGCTTTCTTTTCACCTCACTTTCTCCACTTTCTTTTACCCACTAATCAAAAGGAATTTCATTTTAGTAATAATATTATTCACGTTCGTACTTTGTTACTCACCACTCCTGGCTCCTCTAATCTTTGAGGTCTGTAACTGTTGGTTTTCTTTTCCTGGGCTGCCTGGAAAACAATGGTTTGCAGTTCATCTGCTTTTAAAATCAATCACTAAGATAAAAATGACAATTATGGCCGGAAGTGAGGGTCAGAGGTGTTCAAAACTGTTGTTTATGGTGAAAAGAACGAGGCTTGTCCCCAGGATTGGAAATAATAATTACCTAGAAGAGGCGAATGGAAGAAACCCCTTTCTTTTCTGTGGTGAGAGCTAATTCTACATTGTAGTTTCAAAATTATATTTGCAAGAAATGCGGGATAAGGGGGTGGCAGTCAGATGTTATTATCCAGGGGGGGGAAAATGTTTGGAGGAGAGTTAACCTTGCACACTTTTCATTTGAGATGTTTTAATTTATTGTGCAATATACACATAGATAAATAAAGCTGTGATGGGCTTCCAGCCACACCGGCCGGCTCAGGTCTCCTTAAATTATGCTCAACCGCTTCAAAACATATATTTAAACAATAGAAATAAACTTCATTGGAGTCTGGCGACCAATTTGGAAGCCATTGGAAGGGAAGACAATAAGTCCTGATTACACGCGAGGATTCTCTGTGATGTGATATCCCCTTTGCCAAGTCATTTTGCTGTTTTATTTATTTCATTTCTTTTTTTTTTAAACAAACTTTCATTCATTTATGGTCTTCCGCAACCTGCTAATTTAACACTGGAGCGCGTTATTGCAGTGTTAGGAGGAGAGAAAGAGGGAGAGAAAACAACAATACTGCAATGAGCCAAATGCTACAGTAGAATTAGAGCAATTATAGTTCTACTTGTGGGAGAAAACCTTGCTGAGATCAGGCAAACAAACTGAAGCCTTGTGAGGATAACAAGCGTCGGGATTGACAGCCGGTGCTGGGAAGAGCCGGAGGGCACAAACAGAAATATTTGCCTCCCCCCCACCCCCCCTTAACTCCAACCAGTCCAGGTTAACCTCCTCAAATACTGCTTTCAGTCTTATTCACTTCAGGCTATGCATTTCATGCACAAATCGAGGTCTCTCCTCCTGGAAGTCTGTTAATAGGAAGAAATGTATCATAATCTGCTTGCCCCTCGCCTTCTCTGCCCGCTGCTTGCCCTGCACTCCCTACCCCTGCCTCAGTTCTCCCCACGGCTGCTGGGATCTGTCTGTGGACGGTGTTTGTTGATGCGTTTACCAAAGAAGCAGCCCGTGGAAAGGTCCAAAGGGACTGAGAACGTAGATTTGCAAGGAAGGCTCCTTGGCGTTCGCTGTTCCTTCCGTCTTTGCCGTGTCGTCCGCCTGAGCCGGGGCGGGGGGGTGGTGGGGTGGGTCCACCGTCAGGGCTCGGCTGGGAGAGGTCTGTTGGGAAGCGGAGCTTTGGGAAGGGTTGCGAGGACCGCGGCCGAGCCCTCAAGGTACGGACGCGTGGGTGTGATTACTGTATTAAGACAACTCCCCTGATTGTCAAACTTCGCCAATTTCGGTTACCCGCCGGCAACCGGGGGAAAGGGGCCAGGGGAGCAAAAACTAGAGAGAAAACAGCTCCCCCCGCCGCCCCATCGCCTCCAATCATCCGTCCAGGCGGCCCACCGAGGCATTTTCAAGCCTGGCTCCCAGCACAAAGCCAGGCGGGACGGTCACAGCTTCACGTCTGCCCTCGGGGGGCTGCGGGCGGGCGGGGGGGAGGGAAGCGGTCCCCTCCCGCGGGCGAGAAGCAAGTGGGTGGGCTGTCACCCCGAGCCCCTCGGTCGGAGCCCCCCATCTCCTGCCTCACCCACCCCCCACGTTTCCAGAGCGGAGAGGGAAACATCGGCGCCCTGTAATCACCACCGCCTGGTTTCCTCTCCGTCGCCGGACGGCGGGACCCTGGGTGCGTCCAGGGTCGAGGCGTCCCCCGTGCAGCCGTTACTCTGTAGCTGCTACTCCAGGCGCCCCCGGACGTGGAGGGAGCATGGGTAGGAGCTCGGGTGCGGAGTAACGAGGGACCCGACGCCGGCGTCTGTCCCGAGGCCCCGCAGACCCCGGCTGTCGGCGTTCTAGCAGCCAAGCCCGGCTCGCGCGCTCGGCTCGGCGCCACGGCCAGAGGGCGCCCCCTAGCGGGGGTTCGGGGCGGGCCGGGCCCTCCCGCCGCAGCCTCTGGGGATTGAAGTTGGCAGGTCCCTGCGATCCCGCAGGAATGAATGGGGGAAGAAAACAAAAGCCTTGGAAACATTTCCAAGTGTGCAATAAAAGACCCATCTGTACCTTTCTTCTCCAGCGCGTTTGTGGTTAATGTCCCCCCATGAGCGCGAGAAGGGAGATAATTGCTGGGTGGATCCTTGCTGGCGAACCTCAGGAAACACTGGCCCGAGAAGTGGAATAATTGGGGGTGGCGCAAAGGCAAGCGTGCAGAGGCTGCAACACCAGCCGGAAAGTTGAATCCGCTGTCCGTGGGGTGTTCATGGAGGCCTGGCCGCCTGCGACCTCACCGTCACTCCTCAGTCCTTACTGAGGGGTCATCTGAAGATGGGTACTCATATTTCTTTTCTTTGAAATAGGTCTCTGTGGCACTCCTACACTTCTGGCTCTGTGAAATCAGCCCCCTACATCGTGACTCTAGAATACCCCACCTTCGAATTCTAGGGTTCTCCCTTTTTTGACTTGATGGTCCCCCACCTTCCACCTCTGTGATTCCTGACAGTATCCCCCAACCTCGCACTTGATGACTGACTACTTTGTGATTCCCCTAATCGGGCCACCGCCCTGCATCTCCCCAAGGAATCCGAATCTTTGCATCAGAAAATCGTCGAAGCCCAGATCCCAGCGCTCTCCACTACTCACAAATCCCCTACCCTTCTTGGTGTGACTAGAAATGGAGAAGAGAGGGAGCAGGGTTCTTGTCCAACTCTCTTTGACTGTTGTACCTGGAGAAGGTGACTTTTCTTGAAGCTCTTAGAACCTCTGGTTAGGAAATTATTGATGAAGCCTTTACAAAGATGAAAAATGCCCAATTCATATCAACTTGTTATTTCTTTTGCAATGAGAGTGTTAATCCTAACTCATCAATCACAAAAACACAAGTCGTGCTTTTCAAGACGTGAGTGTCTGCAATCTCAAGTCCTCAGTCCTGCAGGATTTTCAAGTCATACTAAGGCCACCAAAACATACTAGGTAAGGCCTAGAAAGAAAGAGTCCAAAAGTTGGAGTGATGGCTTTACAGCCTCTTATTTTGCGATGTGTCTCGGTAATTGGGAAGTTCAACAGGAGGCTTTCCCTGCCCATAAAAGGCTGGTATTTCAGAGTTAGGGGGAGCAGATGGAAGGGGTCTTGTGGGAAGGGAGGCGTGGGTGTCCCTTGTTTAATTAAGACTTGCATTGTGTTGAAGGGAGGAGGGAAGATGTTGAGGCTGAACAGCGCTCTGTTCTCTTCATCACAAAATAACCTGCGAGGAAGAAAAAAAAAGCCCACAACTAAGACAGAGCCAGTGGTTCTGGAATAGATACTATTAGAACCGCAGTGCCTCTGGAATAAAGATATCTCATTTCCTGCCGCAGATGACTTACCCGATCAGAAAACACAAATAGCTGAACAGAAAGGGAGAAAATAGAGGAGGAGGACGAGGACGAGGAAGAAAGGCCCCCGGAATAAAAATAACTGCGCAGAAGGGCTTACATTCCACGCGCTGACAGGCGTCTCCTCCAAATCTGAGGCGGTCCCGTCCTCTCCCCAGGGGCCCCCCTTTCTGCCCCCCGAGTTTCCAGCCCACTCGGGATCGTTTCGAGGACACTCAGCGTCTTTAGGGGAAGGGGGAGGCTCCCGAGCTGAGAGGAGGGCGACGATGGAGGAGAACGGGGACCCTCAAGGGTCCAGGGGCCTCTTGGGGAGGCAGAGGCAGGGCCGCGGGCACCGGCCTGGCCCCCGGGCCTACCCCGCGCGGCGGCAGGGTCGTCCGCAGGGCACCGCTAGGCTTCGGCGGCCTCGGTTTCCCCGTCGGGAACGAGGCGCCCCCACCCGGGGCTGGAGGAGACGCTGGGGGCCCTGCGGGGGCCACCTGGACGCCCCACGTCGCGGCCTCTCCTCCCGGGATCCGGGGCCCGGGGGTGCAGAGCCAAAGCCGCGCCCCCGGTGACCCCCAGAGCGCCGAAACTCCGGGAGGAGCGGCCGGACCCGGCGCCCGCCAGAGGGCGCGGCGGGAGGTGGCCGGCGCGGCGGGGAGCAGAGTCACCTACCCGCCCTGGGGAAGGACCGCCGCCGCGAGTGGAGAGTCGAGGCAGAAAAGCTGGCGGGAGGAGAGCTTGCGCATCCGCTCAGACGCAAGTGCACAGAAAGTCAGCCGAGGCGGTTTTCCTTTGGGGGTTCCGTGAGACGATCCCAGAGAGGTTTCTTTGCGTGGGAAATTGTGGGTTTCTCACACCCGCCTGACACACTTGGTGGCCCTTAGCACAGTTCCTGGCACCCGGGAGCAGCTTAGGACATCTTTCCTGAACCTGGGAACCGCTGTGGGAGTGTAGAAGGTATTTTATGGGGCAAATGGCATTTGGCTGCTTTATTCTCCTGGGGGCGGGCCCCTTTTTGACTGAGGCCTCATTCTCTTTCCTCAGTCTTCACTTGACTACCCTTGGGGCCATGTCAGTGTTTATTACTCTCCCAGCCTAAGGTTTGCAAGGCACTAACAGGAAATTAAAACCAATGTATTTTGCTCAGAGAATCTCAGAAAGGTTGGAGAGAAGAGATTGAAACCCACAGTTCAAGTAAAATTTAGACCTAGGAAAGATTTTTACTTCTTTCTTTTCATGGATAACGGAGAGTTGGCGTTATCTGTCACTGTATAGTCTCCTTAATAAATAGCTCCAAGTCTATAATCTAACAGGTGTAACATTTCCCTTTTCTGAGAAACGAAGAGACCACCAACACTATCTTTTAAATAGTACAAATAGAAAATGCGGTTGTTGACAATTTCCACACTAGAGAATCAATCCCAGGCCAGCTCCCTCCTTACTTGCTTTGTTTTACAGGCCTGGCTTTAGGAGTAGGGTGGTGTGTACCCCACACTGAGAGTTGTAAGCAAACACTAAACAAAGATATCCAGAAAGGGCTTTTTACTCTTTGCCAACTGCAAAAGGGGCTGATCCTTAAAGAGAAAGCCAGACCTTTCCTTCACTCACTTCCCTTTATCCCCTCCAGAAATATGGCCCACTTAGGTATTAGGTGACACACAGTGGAGAGAAAAAAGTGAGAGGAGAAAGTTGTTCAAAGATGCTCATGTCTCTGGGAGGTGTCGCTTGTTTTGGGTACATGTTGAGTTGTTGTTTTCCTCCCCAGATGGGCCTTGATTTTGGAGGATTCATCGGCATTTGTTTGTCTACAGGCACCTTTCCCACAACTTTCAGCACCTTTAAAAGCATCCCATCTTCAGGGTTGGCTCCCCCTGCAAAGAACGCAGAAAGATCTCACCTGGAAATGTTTTGTCAGAGACAGGAAGGGAAACTGGCCCAGGAAATTCCACCCATCTTCATCATGGACCAACCTTTGCCTGGTTCTCCTCACCTTCCTCCTCTCTTCTCAGCTTTTGGGGTTGAAGCATTTCGATGTTATTTATATAAAGGAAACAACACCAGAGTAACCTTTTTATTGCATTCACTAAAGGGAGATTGAACTATAACTTTGAAAATTGTGACATTCCAATGAGAGCTATATTAAACTGCTCAACAACATTTTGAAGGCATCATTGGTATTGTCTGTAGTGTAGGTGAAACAAAGGTTTTCACAGCACATCGGGTTTAATGCTAAAAAGCTCATATTTAAGACTTTAGCTATTAAATAGAAGAGAGGAGAAAGGGAGATGGTTAAGTAGCACACGGAGGAGAGAAGAAGGTCCTGAGAAGAACAGCCGACAAGTAGTGAGTGCTCACTATGTGCCAGACAGTGTCCTAAGAACTTTTCACACCCTAACGACAGCCCGTGGAGGGTGTTTCTGTTATAAGCTCTCTCTGTTACAGACGAGGAAATTGAGGTACAGAGAGAGTGACCAGCTGGTCCTTGCTTTCCCGCTGAAAGGCCTGCAGATTCTTCATTCCTGGGCAAAGTAGGATGGTTGGTTGCCCCAGGCACTGGAGGGAGGAGTCTGTCCAAGGTCACGGAGCTGGAGCCAGGATGTGAGTCCTGAGCGGTCAGACTCCATTCAGCAGCCCTTACCTCTGTGAATCCCGCCCATTTTACAGATGAGTAACTTGAGGGTCAGAGAGGAGTGAACTGACCTGTCCACAGTTAAACAGCTTGCAGGGGGTAAGCAGGAGATGATACCTGGGTACTTGTGAATCACATCTGTTCTCTACTCTTCACTACCTTCTATAAAAAGAGTTTTTGTAGAAAAGCAGGTAGCTTTGAAAAATATTAAAGATAGAAATGAGACCAAAAAAAGAGACTATTCAAGGAAAAGATGTACATCAGATTCAGACACCTAGCTCATCACTCCCTGGCAGTATTAAAACACATAAGAAAAGGAGGTCACTATTGTAAACACAATTTATAATGAAGGACAATTTAAAAATTGCAATAAACACACAAAGAAAATAATTGCATGGAACATGGGGCCATCAGGCAGGGAACATCTGAACTCTCTAAAGCATTTGGTGTATGGTTCCCATCCCGTAATTGCTCAATCATGATGATGAGGGTTCCACCTCACACCAGTGTCAACTGGCAATCCACCACCCCCATCCTCCCACCCCTCGCCAGCATTCAGTGTTTCCAAACAGCTTTGAGTGGGCCCTTTGGACAAAACTTTGAGAACCAATTAGACTCTGTGCCTGTAGTTTGTAAGCAGCTTGCGGAGCTGGGCATTGGCCAGGAAAGAATGCTGGCTCTCTCGGAACACAACACATTGTAAAAATGCAGCTTGACATCAATAAAAATAATCACTATTTGATGTATTTGTTATAATTATAGGTCATTGCTCGGCGAGGCTTTGCAGTTAGCAAAGTTGTGATTTGGCCTCTGCCCCACTCGTGGGGGAGACAGCGAGGCCTCGGCACCTCTCAGAGTCCTGGCGGGCGTCCTGAATGCCATAAGCTTACGCACAACTTCAGTGAAGAAAACATTTTGGAAATGACGAGAAAACTGTGAGGGAGTTGCCACCATAAACAGCAAATGTGCTAAAGAGTGGAGACTTATGCAGAGCTAAAAGAGGGCAGGTGGAGCGCGTTCTCAGTTTGTTCGATGTGAAGAAAAACATTGGGCTGACTCCATTCTGGTTGTGCAGAGCTCAGCGTGCCTTGCCGATTGTTGCTGTTTTATTTCACACAAGCACCCGGGGCTGTGTGAGGATCAGGGCTTGAAGAGCCAAAAGACTCAGAGAAAAAAGGTGAACAGCTGTGGTTCTTGTCAAATACAAAGCCTTAATCATTGTTTCATCCTTCCCTCATATTGGACATTTGTTATTTTAATTGTTTTTGCTTTTATTAATACAAATAACATTATAATGAAACCTTCTGAGCACCTAACTATCTTCTTGCATTATTTCCTTTAACTAATTTCCTGTGAATGGGATCACTGATCAAACAGTGTGAACATTTTAATGTCCGTTTCAAAACATTGCCAAAATTTTCTCTAACTAGTTAAACCAATTTACTCCACCATTAGCAGTATACAAATGTATCAATTTTACTGCAGCCTCCCCAGCATTATGTATTACCGCTTTTTTTCCCCCCTCAAAACTTTTTTACTTAAATAGCTATATACTTGAATCTAGTTCCAACTGCAGGCTGGTAATATTCCTCCCTAGCCCCAGCAGTTCTATCTCTAGCCCTTCTGAGTAATTTGAACTACCAGTAAGTGTCAAGGATAAATGAGAAGAAAGGTCATCCTGAGGCAATGTGCATCTACCAAGCGTGGGAAGGTTTCTGAGGGTATCTGGGGAACAGAATGTACAGTGAGGAAGAACTTAGGCTCTGGAATCAGGGAGACCTGGCTTGGATCTCATTCCTTCTGCTTTCTGGCTGTGTGACCTTGGCCAACCTAATTAACCTCTCAAGACTCAGTTTCCTTACACAAAAAGCAGGAATGATAAAAGAACCTGCAGCATAGTGATACATTGCAGATGCTAGATAGCTGCCATGTGGATGCAGATGCAGATGCTAAATGCTAGATACAGATGCAGATGCTAGATGATTTTGTGTGCTATACAGATCCTGAGGTGCATATTATTTAACATATATTCTTGAATACTCAAACAGTTATTTTTATGAACTATTGACTTGAGATTGGAATTGCTCCATTAAAAGATACATACAAATGAAACTTTATAGATATGGGAAAAAATGCTCTTTAGAAAGATCATTCCTCTTCATACTCTCTCAAATAGCATTGATAACACTGGGTATTTTTAATCTTTTAAAATATGATTAGTTTGATGAACAAAATCTATAGCTTAGTATTGGTTTTATGAACATTTCTTTCATTATTAGTGAGACCAAGTCTTTTTTCATGTGACCACCGGCCAGTTGTATTTCCTCTCCTACGAACTGTCTTGTTTTGGATTGCTTGTTAATGTTAGGCACAGATTATTTTACCAACATTTAGTGTTTTAAATGTTTACTAGGACTTTATGAAGAGCTGGCTTGAGGCTCATTGTAAGATTATCATTGGTCTTACTTTTTTGTTTTGTTTGCTTTCACAGTGTGGCTTGTGGAATCTTAGTTTTCCAACCAGGGATGGAACCCAGGACCCCTGCAGTAGGAGCACAAAGTCTTAGTACCTGCAGCACCAGGTAAATCCCTTATTGATCTTACTCTGATTTCCTTTAGCTTCTAAGTATAATGACCAGTGTTTCTTTTCATGAGTTTTATATAGCAGTGGTATTCTCTTAGTTTGTTGGATGATTTGTCTTGTTTGAAGGGACATGAGACAAAGGCTGCTAATTGTCTCCAGATATCCATTCTTCTGGTGTTTTAGGCCACGCCATTAGAGAGAGATCACATGGAGAGGAGAGGCCATGAGACCATGATGAGAGGGAGGGGTCCCAGCAATCTTAGTTGACTGTCATTGTGTGCAACCAGCAGCAGAACTGCCTAGCTGAGCCCATTCCACCCACAGACTCATGAGAGAGAACAAAATGGTTATTGTTATTTTTACTTATATTTTGGTGGTTGTTATCTTAAGATACTAAGTTTTAGGGCAGTTTACTAGGGAGGGAAAGCACTCCACTCGTCCTTTAGTAACCAAACACTGATTTTTACCTTCACACATTGTAGTGCAGCTGAAAGACCATGTTTCTTGGCCTCTCTTTCAGGGAAGAGCAGCCAGTTTGACTAAATTCTGGATGAGGATCTGTTGAGTGGTGTTTCTAGGAAGTCACCTGAAAAGAAAGAAGGCACACCTTTTTCTCTGTTCCTCAAACTTGCTGCCCAGACAGATGTGATGGCTGGAGCTCTAGTAGCCAATGAGAAGGGGAAGGAAACCATTTGGGGCTTGGTTTAGGAGTTGCATACATTGCTGCTTCTTCTATCTCAATGCTCAGAACTTAGACATATCATCACACTTAGCTGCAAGAGAGGATTGGAACTATAATATTTATTCTGTACAGCTATGTGCCTGGCTAAAACTAGAGAGTTCTAGTATTACAGGTTGAAAGTAAAAGTGAAAGTGAAGTCGTTCTGTCCTATCCGACTCTTTGTGACCCCATGGTATGTAGCCTGCCAGGCTCCTCCATCCATGGGATTTTCCAAGGAAGAATACTGGAATGAGTTGCCATTTCCTTCCCTAGTGGCTCAGATGGTAAAGCGTCTGCCTACAATGTGGGAGACCTGAGTTTGATCCTTGGGAAGATCCTCTGGAGAAGGAAATGGCAAGCCACTCCAGTACTCTTGCTTGGAAAATCCCATGGATGGAGAAGCCTGGTAGGCTATGGTCCACGAGGTTGCAAACAGTTGGACACGACTAAGCGACTTCAATTCACTTCACTTCACTTCTCCAGGGGATCGTCCCAACCCAGGGATCAAACTTGGGTGTCCCGCACATTGAAGACAGACTCTCTACCATCTGAGCCACCAGGGAATCCCCAAAGGGCTAGTATTTCCAAAGCACATAGTCCAGTGATGTCAGTTTACGCTGTGTTGCTCGGCACGAATAGTCCAAAGGACCCGTGGAACTCAAGTGGGTGGCAAGGTTTCTGACAGGAAGGGCCCTCAGGACACCAGGGTGTCAGGAGGATGGTAGCTGAAAGGGCTGCTGCTTCTTCAAAATGCGCTTGGTGTCAAAGGCATGAAGGGCCCTGGCTCTAAAGCAGGTGAGGCTGCTATGGTGGCTAAAAGCTAGTGCAGAGCTCTGGGCAGGAGCATTTCTAGAATGGCTCGTGGTTCCCCAGCACACAGAGAGGCTGGGTGCTCAAATGACCCGAGGAACCCACGCATGAAGTCCGGTTGGAGACTGGAAGCCCCTCCAGGACACCAGGGTGCTGTGGAGGAACAGTCACCAAAAGGCATTTGTCTTCCACAGCACCCTGGAGGCCTAGGAGTGGAAGGTGCTTAGTTTTCCCATCTGCCGCAAGCTGGGGTCCTGAAGGATCTGTGGATTTTAGGCCAGCTGGCGGTCAGAAGGCCCTCTCATTGGTCCCTCAGTAATCATCAATGGGTAGCCGGAAGGGAATTGGATGGACCTGCAAGAGGGAAGGATGGTGCCTGAGAAGGTTCGCACCTCCTCAGCATACGAGCACGTTGTTAGCAGGAAGAGCTCTTGGTTCCATTCTGAGGCAGGCCTGTAAGGTGGCCAGAAGGCAGTATGTGTCCACAGCATGTTTGCCGGCTGAAGCCTGGTTAGCCCTCTTAGCGCTTGTCTTATGCACTTGGGCAGACCGGGGGGAAAATGAACAGCAGAACTCTAGTGGATGGTCCTGTCTGTGACCGCGACAGTCCTTTCAATTCGTGCAGAGAAGGGTTGTAGCTGAGAGGTTTCTCACTTCCACAAAGCACAAGTGGCCTGAGGCCAGAAGAACTCTGGGCTCCCCATGGACCCAGAGCCGTAAAATGGCTATAAGGGCCTTGCTTTTCCACAGCACACAAGCCTGCCTAAGGCCAGTGGGTCCTCTCCCCCAGCATGCAGCGGTTAATATCACACTGCCCAATCTCAGCCGCCCACCACTGTCGGTGAGTGTCTCCTCTGAGCTGCATGTTCTGGGCTCTCAACCTAAAATAAGGTGTCAAATTTAGGTATCCAAACGTCTAGGCAGAGTGTCCAGGTCGATTTTTTTTAAAGCCTCGAGGGCTTGTCAAAAGAGGCGAACGTTTCCTTGTTAAAGAGTGTTCTCCGTTTTTCCTCCATACACTGTGGCTCACAGTAAATAAGACAAAATTGGTCTTTAGCTTCATAGATACTGCAATCTGTTGCTGAGACATGAAACGGTGACTATACAGATAACTAATTAGTTTACTCACTGTATGTATTGTCCGAGACAAGTACTTTGTGCTGTGAACATAAACTGCAAGGGGGGCCCTGACCACAGTATTGTGAGGGTCAGTGCAGACTTTCTAGTTAAAGTGAGAGACTTGAGACCTAGCAGGAGCTATCAGCCACGTTATCTCCATCAGTGGTGCTTAACCTTTACTGTGCCTCACTAAACCCGGGGCGCATGAGAAACACCGGGGGCTGGGACTTACCCCAGGGTAGTGTTCATCTCCCACGACAGTGAAGAGGGTAGAGGCGGACAGTAAGTGTCGGTAGAGAGAAGAGTTAGTCAGAGGGCCTTGCAGTGGGAAAGAATGCCGCATCTCAAAAAACTAAGGAGAAAGCCAGTGAAGTGGTAGAGGAGAATGTTCAGGGTAAATGGTACTGAAAAAATTTAGAGGATCAGCCCATAAGGGATTTGGAGGTTCTCGTTAAGGATGCAAGATAATGGGAAGCCACTGAGAAATTTTAATCAGGGTAATGGATTGGGAGGGTGTAGAGTATACATGTGGGAAGACCCATTAGGAAATGACTGCACAGTTTAGGATGGAAATGATAGTGGTATGATCCAAGGTGGCTAAAGTGAAGATGGAAGCATTAGAAACATACTTTGGAAGTAAGTCAATAGAACTTCATGATTATTGAATGTAGAGTTTGAAGGATACAGTGGTGTCTTATATGTCTCAGAGGTCTACTTTGAAATAATTTTTTTTCCTGAGATAAACCACACTGGTGGTCAGATTTGGGAGAAAGAGGAGTTTTGGAGATGCTGCATATGAGATGCCCTTGTTTGTATCATTCAGTTGGAGATGTTGGGCAGGCCACTGGATACGTGGCCCTGGACCACAGAGGACATACATGTTTAAGGGTAAACACAGAGGACATGTGATGTGTATGTTTGGACCTTAGTGGACACACAGATGTGTGGTCTGGGCCTCAGGACACTCAGGCGTGTGGAGCTGGGCATCAGAAAATGTCCAAATGAATATTGTTAGCGTGCAGAGAGATGGTCCCTGAAGCTGTCGTAGGCGTGTGGAACCAAGATTGCAAACTCCAGTGCCTAGAGAGCCAGAAAGGTAACACATGATGATGAAAGGCAGATGCATATTTTGAGTCAGTGACTGGGACTGTCTACTCTAGCTGTATATTGCCATATGATAATTACATGGATTTTCAGTTGAGACCAGGAATCTGGATTCTACCACAAAATGTCTTTGTTTTAAATGCTGGCTCTATTTAAAAAGTTGATCGGGGCCAAATGAAACACATGCATTGGAAGTGGTTCACCTCTGTCGTTTGAAGGGAAGAGTGTCTCCCACCAAGCTGTGAGTAATCCTGTTGAATGCAGAAATTCAAGAGTCTGGTAGAGAAGGGTGTGCAGTGACCAGAGGGGTTGAACTGGGAGGGTGTGATGTCCGGAAAGCCCAGGTAGGAGGACATGGAATCTTCAGTGCTCTGTGGTGACCTAGGTCCTGGTGCCTATAGGATGGATGTAAAGAAACTACTAGTGAGATATGATTTAGGAAGTGCCCATGGTGGAAAACATTTGTGTGGCAATGCATTTCTCTTTAATCTAAAGGACAGAGCTTCAAGACTTTAACAACTTGTCTGAATTCACCATCCTGAGTGAAGGCTGATAAACACCATCCTGAGTCCCTTTCCTTCTACTGTCCAAACCTCGCTGACTTTATAACTTAAAAAGTCTTGTTTTAATCTGATGAACAGATCTTGTTTTAGTCTGTGGATCTTGATTTGATCCAGAGAAATAAGAAATTCAGTTCTTGTAAAAAAGTCATAAAAAACTGTAGGGTTTGTTTCCAAGTCCTCCTTTTGCTAGCAAAGTAAGCTTGAGTAGAAACAGAATAACAAGCTAAAAGATGTATCAAAGAGTGTCAGATCTCAGTTCTAGGTTCAGTTCTAGAGTGTCAGATCTAGGTTTCTATTACCGTTTACTAGAAATAGCACCTCTAGGATAGGAGGCACATCAATGATCTGTCTTAGCTGTTCACACTATAGGGGTCTGGCATGGACCCAGAGGAAGAAAAAAAATCAAAGTACTTGAAAGTGATTTTAAAATGTTAGTGTCAATATGAAACGGAGAAGGCAATGGCAACCCAAAGTATCAATATAGTGTTGCGGAAGCACCTTTGTGAGGCCAAACAAACTGAAGTGTCCGAGTCCGGAGCAGAGAAAGATTGATTGCAGGGCTGAGCAAGAAGAACAGGAGGCTGGTTTTCAAAAACCTGAACTCTTATGGTTTTCAGGGAGAAGTTTTCAAAGGCAAAATTTAGGGTGAGGGCCTGTGACTTTGTTCTCACTGGTGGATGATGAGGTAATAGGGTGGTGCTCCAGGACTCCTGTGCTCAGCCTAAAGTTACCATCCCCCAGCTGGGTGGGGCCTTGGTTCCTGCTAGAGAACTCAGATATTGGTGAGTGTGTTCCTCGAGGAGGAGCCAGGACTGTGCCCCATCTTGCTGCTCCACTGTTTCTTGGCTGGCCCCACCCTTGTCTCCACATCCTCTCCTGTCTCTGACTAGAAACTGTTTGAGGCTGTCCTTTGGAACTCAGGGAAGGTCTTGGAGGCTGAAGTCTTTTTCCTACAAGCAAGAGAAGGGGGACATGGAAAGGCTTTTGTATCCTCCAGGGTCCTGCTCAGTTTCAATACTATGGTTTATCAATGTGAAATTGAACTTCTGCTTTAGATATTGAGAAGGACCCTCAGTATAGACATCCATGAATTATGTTCCTCAATACTTGCTTACATATGCTACTGATGGGAAATAGCTTAAATGGACTATATAATTTATCATCCAAGCCAGGAGACTGAATTGGGAAAAGAGGTGCAGTTAATAGTTCTCCAGGACAACAGGCAGAAGCCAGCAGTGGGATTCATGATCGCCCCAGGCATGTGTAAAACGTCCCTGGGTACATCATTGGTTTGTCACTTGGTGTGGTAACATCAGATGGGTGTATGCCAAATGCTTTCTTTTCCCCTTAAAAACTCATTCACTTGGATATGCTATAAGGACACCTCAGTTTCACAAACTGGAGTCCTGAGCTAAGAAAAAGGACAGAAAATATTAAGCACAAAATTTCTAAAAGGCATTTAGAAATTCAACTGAAGGATTTGCTTCCGTCTAGCATTTTTAACCTTAATGAGGTAGTTCAGGTTTTAACTCTTAGTACTGTGCTGGGTGAAGAGAAGAATTGGGTAAGTCTTGACTGAGAGGAAAGAAAAATGTTACATAATGGAATTAGCACGCTCAAGATGGTAGGCTCAGTAGCGTCATATCCCAGGCAAACTGATGTACAATGCATTTATATCCTCATGCAAGTAGATGAGGTACAATAGTATGCACAGAATCTGAATGTTTTAAATGATTCATTTGGAGCCTAGCTCCAGCCCTAGCTAGCCCCTTTAGGCCCCAGTGATCTGGGGACTGGAACGTGGGATTAACAAGACAAGAATCTGCATATGTTTTCACTCTGTGAGTTTTCATCTTCTAAGTTTGGGTGGGTTTCATACCTTTGTCAGAAGTCTTGCTGGAATGTGATTGAATCCCGGTGGCAGCTGGTGTACTAGGCGAAGACACTGCTAAAGAGGGACATTTCTCCGTAATCAGGTAAGTAGGCAAGCTGGCCTTTGTTCTCCGCAGAGTCTGAAGTGCTCTCAGCTCTGCAGCATCGCTCATGAAAAGCCGCCCATCTGAAGGGACAAAGAGATCTTTATTTCTCTTCCACAGTGCACAGAGAAAAGGTAGAAAGAGAACTGGAGTGTGGATTTATTTATTTGGGAGTCTGTGCGCTCCGTTTGAGCAAAGGAAATGCTAATGGAAGTTAGGTTCCCGCTTGGCTTCCTGTCTCACGTTGTAGTTATTACATTATGATTTTGTGATGGGTCTGGGTGAAGAAGCGCAGCCTCCCTCTTAGTGGCCTGGGAGGGAGGAGGGGTCCGTGCTCCCCTCCCCCAGCTAGAAGGAATGCCCCCCTGCCTAGAAGGAATGTGCCCTGAACCAGCTGGGCCAGGGGTTCCTCAATTTGAAAATCCACACTTAGAGAGAGAGATCACTGAGGACATAACACTGTGATTAAAGCGTTCAGCCTTTGAGTTGGTGGAAAGAAAGTTGCCATCTAAATATTTATTTTCAGGACTACAGTTCTCTGTTGTTCTGTATGTAGGAGTGACCCTGCTGAAGTCAGTGGAAATATCTTGAGCACATTCAGGTAATGACTTTGGGATTGGCAAAATATTGATAGTATTGGTTAGAGGCACCATCACCGTTTTATGTCAGTTTATTAAGCAAATAACACTAATTCTTGTTTCATTCTGGTATTTCGAAAGTTTTTCTAACTACTCTGAGATCATGATAATGGCTGTATTCAGAGCAGTAGCATTTTTCGGTTGTTTTGTTATGGGTCCTTCCTGCATGGTGGTGGTTACACCAAATGGTGAACTGTTCGCTACTACTTGTCCAATTTGAAATTGACTTAAAGGCTCTACATTCATACTGGGAAAAACAAAATGCGTTGGAACTCCTTTGTTCACTTTGACGAGCACAATTTTATGTTAGTCTTTTGGTCTGATTTTGACTTAAGAATGTTTCACCTCAAATACCTGTAGCAACTGAAGGAAGCTCCTGGAACACTTGATCAAATAAAGATGAAGAACATCCATTGGCGAAGCCGCATCTGAGGTGGGGAGTAGGGCAGGGCATCCCAGAGCCAGAGCTTCCTGTTCAGTGTTCAGTCATTCACGCCACCATTTCCTGTACAGTGTTCAGTCGTTTGACAAGTGGGCATTGGACACATCCTTAAATTGAGCAGTTTCTAGCTTCTGGAAATGCAAGAGTGAAACTTGGGAGAATCCTATTCAATGCAGGATTGTCAGTTAAAACGTGTCTCCTTCCTAACCCAGCCCTTGGTAGTGCTTTGGGGCTTTGAGCAGGGAGCAGCAGTTTAGGGGAAACACAGGAAGGTTTAAAGTCTTTTCTCCTTCAGCTAGGATGTCTTTTTCTTTTGAATTTTAAGCACAGAATATTCAGCACAACACTAGCAAGAATCTAACTGGATTTTGAGCTGCTCGCATTTCTTCCAGATGGCGTTTATCTTTGCTATTATGTGCATAAGGTTGGAGTTAACCTCGGCGGTGTTCAGTTCAGTTCCTGGGGCTTCCAGTTCCTCTTGCCTTCTTTGGAAACCATTTCCTGGTGCTCTAATTCTGTATCTTGCCAAGTAGCAAAAATGTGGAGAAAACCCCCGGAAGTAGCTTGTGGTGAAGTTGCAAGTTTTTTGGCTCTTCTCCAAACACTCGTGAGCTTCATTTGTGTTCACATGTAAGAAAAGCCAACTCAGATCTCCTAATAATGCTTTATTTAGTGCTTAAACTTTAATTGCAGGGTATAAGTGATACCATTAGGAACCGATATCAATACTAATGCCACCTATATTATTATTTACTCGGCTGAAAACTAAGCTTGTTGAAATATATTTATTAACACCGCACCCTAGAACTACACATTTAAAGCTTCATTATGTGGCTGTTCGTGAATGCTCAGTGTACTGCAGTGCTGGGGCTTCCGAGCTTGGGATAAATTCATTATGAAAATGGAGTGATGAAGTGTGTTAGGGGCTTTATTTCTCAGGTAACAAACACATGGCTTATTCAGAGGAGTAAGCACCCCTCGTGGGATTTTAGCCTCTTTAGCCAACAAAGAGTTAAATCCAGCATTTATGATGTATAAACTTTGCTCCTTAGCATTAAAATGTACCTTATTCATTCCTTAGATTTCTCTTTGAACCATGGCTATTGTTTGTCACTAACAGCTAGCTTTTGTGAAGTTAATAAATGTGCATAATAAGGACATAAAGGTATGGAGAAGTAATACTGTAATCCTTTTGTTTGGATAATCAGTCTAATGTATGCAAATTAAACCTTATTAGTACTAGGGTTTTGTGTCTGCTTATCAAAATGTGCCATTTTCATGAAAATTGGAAGTCCATTATATAAAGTTATTATTAACAATCATTTAGGAATTATATACGGTATGCAAATTAAAGTTGATTACAACTAATTAAGGGCTTTCTTTGTTATTTGACCTTGTCTGCTTTTTATGTAAATATGTTTCTTTTGGTCTGGCATATTTTTAGACTCAGAAAAGTATATTAAGACAAGTTACATTATGTATTTTTTAATATATCTTCGTGTTGCCATTGTCTGTGCCCCTCATTTTGCAGAGGCACACGATATGCAGAGCCATGCATCTTGCAGTTTGGGGATGGGCCTGTAGGTGAGCAGAACTCCAGAAATAGAAAGCAATCACATTTCCCAGTCTCTTCAATAAAGTTTAATGGAATATGAGCACAAATCCAGTATAACATATAAACAGTCTTCATGCCAGAATGCCCTTCTTTTCCACTATTTATTGACTACAGTGAGTCTTGGGTTGCAGATTTCCAAGTGGAGCTGAGTAACAAATGATCATTACTCGCTTACAAAGTGCCCCGCAAAACCTACTTGTTATCTGTGAAAGCATTCAGCTAAAGATAAGTGACTTCACCACAGAGGATATAACAGGTCCAGTACCAGTGGCCTTTAGGAAGAACAGTGTGCTTTCCAAAGAATTTTCTCAGAGGGCAAAGAGGGAACATTGGACATAAGACTTTTTAGCACTCACTAGGTTATACTTTTCCTTCAGTGTAATCATTCTAGTTGTTTTCTATGAACAAAGAAGTTTGATACAGTGTCTGGAGCAAAGGATCCTGGGCACAAGATTTAAGTGCATGATAGAAAAAACCTGTTAATAGTGTTTTGTTTGTCTTAAAGTATATGGGTAGGAAAAGGAATGGGGCAGATAAGCAGCTCAAGTACCTAGATATTTAAAAGAGGCAAACTATTTAAGACTCTTTAAAGGACCAACTAAGAGCCAAATCACTGTTGAATTAATGCAAAATTTGAGTAATTTGTTTTTTTGCTTTGAACACTAACAGTTTAATCTTTGAAAAATGTCATTTGAACTCTTATTGGGGTTCAAAGGGATTGAAAACATAGTTGAAGAATAATATACAAATAGAAAATTGTGTATATCCTACATGTACAACTTCTTAAGTTTTCACAAACTTGAGACTCTGATGTTATCAGGACCCAGATCAAGGAAAAATCATATCAATAGTACTCCTATAGCTCCCACCTTTTCCATAAATCAGGTAACAGTACATGTAGGGATATGTTTCTGGCCTCTCCTGGGGAGAGTTGACATCTATATAATGAGTCCTTCAATCTATGAACATGGTATGTCTTCTATAAAGGGAAGCTTTATGATTTGACAACTACCCTGGAAAATACAGGAAACAAGAAGAAAGAGACTAAGTTCAAACATTTCTCTGGGATTTTAAAGGTCCCTGCACGGAGGAATGTCCTACTTTACCACATTATCTGGGAAAGATGTGAATCTACTGCTGGCCTTCATGCAGTGGATAGAGCTTGCACATGGTACCTCCAGTTCTCTAGCCACCATACACTTTCATTATCCTTATCATGGCAGCCGTTTGGCAGGGCACTGGCCAGGATTCTTGCCTCTTTTGTTCTGCTGAGAGTTTTTCATAAAACACAGACCATGGTGCTGTGGGTAGCCTTCCACTTTAGGTGCATGGCTCTTAGTGAACATTTTCTTTTCTGTTAAAGAGAAGCAAAAATTGTCCTTCTCAGTGTCAAAATGTACCATGCTAAAATGTATAAACCATGACTCAGTTTTTATACTTCTAGAGTCAAAGAGTTTCTTGTAGTTCCAGACTTTTTTCTGCCCCCTCTGCAAGATGTTGAACTTTGGAATTCCTGTTTCCACAGGGGAAAAAAAGCCCTCATTTGCATCATGGTTTAGTAGGTACAAACAGAAAAAACGATCTCATGATACTGGCCTCATAGATAATACAGGCTGTGTCTGAATTGTACCATAATAAAGGTGCTGCCATGGGTGCAGCTTTCCGCCTTCTAAGATCCTTTGCTCTTGTAGGAGTTGCTGGGTGTGCCTGGAGAAGCTCCAAAAAGGTTAATAAGTGCCTGTGAAAGCAAGAGAGGGAAGATTGAAAGAGAACCCAGGAAATTCTCACAATGGTGCACGGAAAAGGAGGCAAATGCCAAATCGCTAGTCAGCCTTCAGAACAATGAAGAGTAACAGAAACACACAGAGCTGGGCGGGCGACGCCCACCGCGGTCAGGTGACTGGCTGTGTAATCCGTACTTCCTTTCCCACGTGCTGACTGCTTCCCAGCCTGGGAATGGGAGAAAGGGACGCGGGACACTCCTCACCTGGTCCTGGGCGAATGGGAAGAATGGCCTGGGCTGACCAGGAACTGTTAAGAGCCCCAAAGAACAGGGTCCCTAAAGTCACCATTGTGCTTTAGAAGGTTTATTATTTTACATTTCTCAAAATAACACGGTAAAATTAGAGGCAACACAAACAAGATTCAAGCTATGTGAGTCTTTTAATTCAGGCAGAATTTAATGTGTAATTAAGATTAATTATACCATAATGGAATTGTAGACACATGATTATTGCATCATCTTCCTTGCAGACAGGCTTCTCAGATTGAGGAGCACGCTGAGAGGCAGAGCCGAAGGAATCTGACTGCATTTTGCAGGATGTGTTAGTTAACCAGGTCCTTATGGAGGTTAATTTTTGCCAGTGCTCATTTAAGAAGTGTTTGAAAGTATGCTCACATGTAATGGCTTTAAAGAAAAAAAAATCCTGTTTTTTAGTTTGTTTGGAGAAAATATCAGCCTTGAAATATCTCCATTAGAAGTTGAAAAGCATTGATGTGGGCTGTTCTCAAGCTTAGGATACAGACTAAGTGCTGGTGTTTGTGAGTTGTGTGTGAAGTGTTTGGACTGCGTGTGAAAGTAAGAGGAATTTACTTCTCAATTATAAATTCAAAATATGGGAGGGAATCTGGAAATGATTTAGAATAGGCCATTGTCTAAATCAGAGGGGAAGATGGGCTAAGCCTGAGCTTGGAAGTTTAGAGTCTCTTAGAAAAAGAAATCCAAGGAAGGAAGTTCCATGATATACTATAGTATATTGTTTAAATATATAAAATATAAAACAAGTTTGAATCAATGATTCAGCTTGCATAATTAGAACTAGAAGAATTTTCTTAGCTTCTCTTTCCTTGGCTGTGATTTCAACACTAAAATATTTCTCAACTGTGAGTAAATTTTGTTCCCTTTAATTGTGTAATTAATTAACTCTACACTTTTATTATGGAGCTTTTCAGACATATTCAGACCCTTTTAAGAGAAAAAAGGACCGTTAGTTGGCTGTAGTGTTATTTTTGTTAGACGCTATCATGACACAAGTTATTTGTTGTTGTTCAGTTGCTCAGTCGTGTCCGACTCTTTGCGACCCCATGGACTGCAGCACGCCAGGCTTCCCTGTCCTTCACCATCTCCTGGAGCTTGCTCAAACTTATGTCCACTGAGTTGGTGATGTCATCCAACCATCTCATCCTCTGCTGTCCCCTTCTCCTCCTGCATTCAGTCTTTCCCACCACCAGGGTCTTTTCTACTGAGTCAGCTATTCGCATCAGGTGGCCAAAGTATTGGAGTATCAGCTTCAGCATTAGTCATTCCAGTGAATATTCAGGACTAATTTCCTTTGGGATGGACTGGTTGGATCTCCTTGCAGTCCAAGGGACTCACAAGAGTCTTCTCCAACACCACAGTTCAAAAGATCAATTCTTTGGTGCTCAACTTTCTATATAGTCCAACTCTCACATCTATACATGACTACTGGACAAACCATAGCTTTGACTATCCAGACCTTTGTTGGCAAAGTAATGTCTCTGCTTTTTAATACTCTAAGTTGTCATAGCTTTCCTTCCAAGGAGTAATCGTCTTTTAATTTCATGGCTGCAGTCGCCATCTGCAGTGATTTTGGAGAATAGTCTGCCACTGTTTCCACTGTTTCCCCATCTATTTGCCATGAAGTGCTGGGACTGGATGCCATGATCTTCATTTTTTGAATGTTGAGTTTTAAGCCAGCTTTTTCACTCTCCTCTTTCATCTTCATCAAGAGGCTCTTTAGTTCCTCTGCTTTCTGCCATAAGGTTGGTGTCATCTGCATATCTGAGGTTATTGTTATTTCTCCCGGCATTCTTGACTCCAGCTTGTGCTTCACTCAGCCCAGCATTTCTTCTCATGTACTTTGCATATAATTTAAATAAGCAGGGTGACAATATACAGCCTTGATGTATTCCTTTCCCAATTTTGAACCAGTCCATTGTTCCATGTCCAGTTCTAACTGTTGCTTCTTGACCTGCGTACAGGTTTTGCAGAAGGCAGATAAGGTGGTCTGGTATTCCCATTTCTTTTCTTCTTTAAAATTAATTTAGTTGTATTCCCATTTCTTTGAGAATTTTCCAGTTTGTTGTTTTCCACACAAAGGCTTTAGTGTAGTCAATGAAGCAGAAGTAGATGTTTTTCTGTAATTCTCTTGCTTTTTTGATGATCCAACAGATGTTGGCAATTTGATCTCTGGTTCTTCTGCCTTTTCTAAATCCAACTTAAACATCTGGGAGTTTTCGGTTCACATACTGTTGAATCCTGACTTGGAGAATTTTGAGCATTACTTTGCTAGCATGTGAAATGAGTGCAATTGTGCAGTAGTTTGAGCATTCTTTGGCATTGCCCTTCTTTGGGATTGGAATGAAAACTGACCTTTTCCAGTCCTGTGACCACTGCTGAGTTTTCCAAATTTGTTGGCATATTGAGTGCAGCACTTTCACAGCATCATCTTTTAGGGTTTAAAATAGCTCAGCTGAAATTCCATCACCTCCACTAGCTTTGTTCGTAGTGATGTTTCCTAAGGCCCACTTGACCTTGCACTCCAGGATGTCTGGCTCTAAGTGAGTGATCAAACCATTGTGGTTATCTGGGTCATGAAGATCTTTTTTTTTTTTTTTTCCATGAAGATCTTTTTTTGTATAGTTCTTCTGTGTATTCTTGCCACCTCTTCTTAATATCTTTTCTGTTAGGTCCATACTGTTTCTGTCCTCTATTGTGCCCATCTGAGTTATAACTCCTGCTTTTTGCACTTATACAAGCATAAAGCATAAAGACAAAAAATGGGTAGAGAGTAGATTTGGCTATAGGATATAGTTTGCCGAGCCCTGATCTAAATGAAAATACAGGGTTAAAAATCCTGGGAGATAACTTTGTTGACCCGACTGAAAAATAATTCACAATCTGAAAGTTGAGAGTTATGTTTTATTCTATGGGAATTTTTAGGACTTCAAGCATAGGAGGCAACATCTCAAGTAACCTTGAGAGACTGCTCCAGAAGGTGAGGGGTAAGCTAGGAATATATAGGAGTTCTACAACAAAGGACAGGTTGTATGAACAAAAGATTCCTGTTAAAGAAAACTAGTCAATGCTATGGTTTTTCCAGTAGTCATGTATGGATGTGAGAGTTGGACTATAAAGAAAGCTAAGTGATGAAGTATTGATGCTTTTGAACTGTGGTGTTGGAGAAGACTCTTGAGAGTCCCTTGGACTGCAAGGAGAGCCAACCAGTCCATCCTAAAGGAAATCAGTCCTGAATATTCATTGGAAGGACTGATGCTGAAGCTGAAACTCCAATACTTTGGCCACTTGATGCATAAAGCAAATTAAGTTTTCATAAGTTATTTATCTTTTTCTGAACGCTGTCCTCTATTCAGATAAACAATGTTAATAGCTTAATTCACAGTGAATACTCTTCATCATGGTTGGACATATACATAGAAACATATAGGTTGTCCCCTATTCCACTCATTGATGGGTCTCTTCTCTATATGTTTCTCAGCATTAAAAAAAGAAATCCAAATAATATATCGTTAATCCATCCAGGCCAATGGATGTAGGTCAGCTTTTTCTCTTTGGTTTTCATTGTGAAAAGGTGAAATAATAGTAATGAAGACCTATGCGACCTTCATCCAGATGCAGTTATTGTTAACATTTTGCTGTATTTGTGTTCATGCTCTCCTCCACCCATTTGTCAGGGCGTGCCATGTAAAGTTGCTAACACCCAACTGCCACATACTAAAATGGCAGTTTTGATACAGTGTAATCTAATTTTTTTTCTGAGTCATTTGAGACAGAGTGAATTGGGCATTAGGATACCTTGCCATAAATGCTTCAGCTTGCATTTTCTAGCAAAATAAGGACCTTCTCATACATCCTCAGAAGACCATTGCATGCTGTGCTAAGTTGCTTCATTCGTGTCCGACTCTTTGCGACCCTATGGACTGAGCCCACCAGGCTCCTCTGTCCATGGGGATTCTCCAGGCAGGAATACTGGAGTGGGTTGCCATGCCCTCCTCCAGGGGAACCATTATCATACCTTAAAAAATTCAATAAATATTTTATCTTTCTGTATCCACTTTATATTCAGATTTCCCTAATCATCCCTGAAATACTCTTTTTTAAAATTTTTACTTTATTTTACTTTACAATCAGTTCAGTTCAGTTCAGTTCAGTCACTCAGTCATGTCCAACTCTTTGCGACCCCATGAATCGGAGCACGCCAGACCTCCCTGTCCATCACCAACTCCCGGAGTTCTCACCAACTCCCGGAGTTCACACAGACTCGTGTCTATCGAGTCAGTGATGCCATCCAGCCATCTCATCCTCTGTCATCCTCTTCTCCTCCTGCCCCCAATCCCTCCCAGCATCAAAGTCTTCCAATGAGTCAACTCTTCGCATGAGGTGGCCAAAGTACTGGAGTTTCAGCTTTAGCATCATTCCTTCCAAAGAAATCCCAGGGTTGATCTCCTTGCAGTCCAAGGGACTCTCAAGAGTCTTCTCCAACACCACAGTTCAAACACATCAATTCTTCAGTGCTCAGCCTTCTTCACAGTCCAACTCTCACATCCATACATGACTACAGGAAAAACCATAGCCTTGACTAGACGGACCTTAGTCGGCAAAGTAATGTCTCTGCTTTTGAATATACTATCTAGGTTGGTCATAACTTTTCTTCCAAGGAGTAAGCGTCTTTTAATTTCATGGCTGCAGTCACCATCTGCAGTGATTTTGGAGTCCAAAAAAATAAAGTCTGACCCTGTTTCTACTGTTTCCCCATCTATTTCCCATGAAGTGATGGGACCAGATGCCATGATCTTAGTTTTCTGAACGTTGAGCTTTAAGCCAACTTTTTCACTCTCCTCTTTCACTTTCATCAAGAGGCTTTTTAGTTCCTCTTCACTTTCTGCCATAAGGGTGGTGTCATCTGCATATCTGAGGTTATTGATATTTCTCCCGGCAATCTTGATTCCAGCTTGTGTTTCTTCCAGTCCAGCGTTTCTCATGATGTACTCTGCATAGAAGTTAAATAAGCAGGGTGACAAGATACAGCCTTGACGTACTCCTTTTCCTATTTGGAACCAGTCTGTTGTTCCATGTCCAGTTCTAACTGTTGCTTCCTGACCTGCATACAGATTTCTCAAGAGGCAGGTCAGGTGGTCTGGTATTCCCATCTCTTTCAGAATCTTCCACAGTTTATTGTGATCCACACAGTCAAGGGCTTTGGCATAGTCAATAAAGTAGAAATAGATGTTTTTCTGGAATTCTCTTGCTTTTTCCATGATCCAGCGGATGTTGGCAATTTAATCTCTGGTTCCTCTGCCTTTTCTAAAACCAACTTGAACATCAGGGAGTTCACGGTTCACGTATTGCTGAAGTCTGGCTTGGAGAACTTTGAGCATTACTTTACTAGCATGTGAGATGAGTGCAATTGTGCGGTAGTTTGAGCATTCTTTGACATTGCCTTTCTTTGGAATTGGAATGAAAACTGACCTTTTCCAGTCCTGTGGCCACTGCTGAGTTTTCCAAATTTGCTGGCATATTGAGTGCAGCACTTTCACAGCATCATCTTTCAGGATTTGAAACAGCTCAACTGGAATTCCATCACCTCCACTAGCTTTGTTCGTAGTGATGCTTTCTAAGGCCCACTTGACTTCACATTCCAAGATGTCTGGCTCTAGATTAGTGATCACATCATCATGATTATCTGGGTCGTGAAGATCTTTTTTGTACAGTTCTTCTGTGTATTCTTGTCACCTCTTCTTAATATCTTCTGCTTCTGTTAGGTCCATATCATTTCTGTCCTTTATCGAGCCCATCTTTGCATGAAATGTTCCCTTGGTATCTCTAATTTTCTTGAAGAGATCTCTAGTCTTTCCCATTCTGTTGTTTTTCTTGATTTCTTTGCATTGATCACTGAAGAAGGCTTTCTTATCTCTTCTTGCTATTCTTTGGAACTCTGCATTCAGATGCTTATATCTTTCCTTTTCTCCTTTGCTTTTTGCCTCTCTCCTTTTCACAGCTATTTGTAAGGCCTCCCCAGACAGCCATTTTGCTTTTTTGCATTTCTTTTCCATGGGGATGGTCTTGATCCCTGTCTCCTGTACAATGTCACAAACCTTATTCCATAGTTCATCAGGCACTCTATCTATCAGATCTAGTCCCTTAAATCTATTTCCCACTTCCACTGTATAATCATAAGGGATTTGATTTAGATCATACCTGAATGATCTAGCCGTTTTCCCTACTTTCTTCAATTTAAGTCTGAATTTTGCAATAAGGAGTTCATGATCTGAGCCACAGTCAGCTCCCGGTCTTGTTTTTATTGACTGTATAGAGCTTCTCCATCTTTGGCTGCAAAGAATATAATCAATCTGATTTTGGTGTTGACCATCTGGTGATGTCCATGTGTAGAGTCTTCTCTTGTGTTGTTGGAAGAGGGTGTTTGCTATGACTAAGTGTGGCCGAGAGGAGCTATCCCACATCCGAGGTCAGGGGCAGTGGCCTAGAGTGCCAGGCTGCGACAGTGCAGGAACGGCCCAGAGGAGCTACTTTACAATACTGTGTTGGTTTTGCCATACATAAACATGAATCTGCCACGGGTGTACATGAGTTCCCAATCCTGAAGCCCCCTCCCACGTCCCTCCCCATACCATCTCTCTGGGTCATCCCAGTGCACCAGCCCCAAGCATCCTGCATCCTGCATCGAACCTAGACTGAAATACTCTTATAGCCACCTTTTTAGAACAAGAATCCAATCAAAGTTCATGCTTTTCCATTAGTTTTTGCCTCCTTAGTGTCTTTTAATTTAAAATAGTTTACAACCTTGTTTCCCCCTTAGTCTTTGGAAGAGATCAGTTCAATTGTCTTGCAGAATATCCCACATTTTTTATTTATCTGTTTATTTCCTGAGGGTGTTGTTTAACTTATTTTCCAATCCCTGTGTTTCTTGGAATTTGGCAAGACATTTGGCAATGGCTAAGGAGAAAAAAGGGGCTTGCCTTCTGACTATGACTAAAGAATGTGCCTGCAATGCGGGAGACCTGAGTTTGATCCCTGGTTGGGAAGATCCCCTGGAGAAGGGAATGGCTACCCACTCCTGTATTCTTGCCTGGAGAATCCCATGGACAGAGGAGCCTGACGGGCTACAGTCCATTGGGTCACAAAGAATTGGACACGACTGAGCGACTAACACTTTCAGTTTCACTTTCAAGTAGGAAAAAAAACTTCCATATTTGGCCAGAATAGTTTGTAGATGATTCTGTGTACTTCTGTCATAAGACATCAGACTGTCCTACTCCAAATAATTTGATGATTTGGTTAAGGTACTTAGTGTGTAGTTGCTCAATCATGTCTGACTCTTCGTAACCCCATGGTCTCTTTTGCCATACAAAAATTAAGATTTAAAAAATACACTTAAGTGTACATCTTTTTTGTTTGTTTGTTTGTTTTTTATGGTTCCTGGCTTACCTATCTTCAGAAGATTTATCCTACTCTAAGATAATATAAAACTCTACTAAATTTTCTCATTATTCTGATTTGTATTTATTACATGGTATATGGTAAAGATCTAGTTTTGCATCTGTGTGGATAGTTAGCAATTATGTCAGCCCGGTATATTAAATAATCCAACCTTTTGACAAAGATGTGAAATTCCACATTTGTGGAAATTTCTCCTTTGTGGAATCTTTGCTCCTGTGCTGAGTTCTCATATATGTTTGGCTCTATTTCTGAACTCTCCATTGTACTCCACTGACCTATGTATTTATTCCTGTACTAATACTGGGCTATTTTTGTTTTAATATTTTTACAGTACTGTTTAATATTGAGCAAGATAATCCTCCACCATTTTTTCACTTAAAAGTATCCTGGCAATCAATTTGCAGCCATTTATTCTTCCATATGAGCTTTTAAATCATTTTCCCCTATTCCCAAGCCAGACTTATAAGACTGGTTGGCATTGTATTAAATGTTTACACAAATGTATATAAAAATGTGTATGTATGTACATATGTATAATAAATTTGGGAGGAATTAACTTTTAAACAATGAGATAAATATGTATTTATGTTTTATATATATAATTTTTGATTATATATATATGTACGCATATATAATATATTTAGGAAGGATTAGCATGTTAATTCGGAGAAGGCAATGGCACCCCACTCCAGTACTCTTGCATGGAAAATCCCATGGGTGGAGGAGCCTGGTAGGCTGCAGTCCATGGGGTCGCTAAGAGCTGGACACGACTGAGTGACTTCCCTTTCACTTTTCACTTTCATGCATTGGAGGAGGAAATGGCAACCCACTCCAGTGTTCTTGCCTGGAGAATCCCAGGGACGGGGGAGCCTCATGGGCTGCCGTCTATGGGGTCGCACAGAGTCGGACACGACTGAAGTGACTTAGCAGCAGCAGCAGCAGCATGTTAATGGGGCTTCCCTGGTAGCTCAGCTGGTAAAGAATCCACCTGCAATGCAGGAGACCTGGGTTCTATCGCTGGGTTGGGAAGATCCCCTGGAGGAGGGCATGGCAACCCACTCCAGTATTCTTGCCTGGAGAATCCCCATGGACAGAGGAGCCTGATGGGCACAGTCTATGAGGCTGCAAAGAGTCAGACAGAACTGAGTGACTAAGCACAGCACAGCATAGCATATTAATAGTAAGCCACATGATGTGTAAATGATAGCAAAAGAGACTTGATCTTGGTTAATTTCTTGCCCAAAATGCTCTCCTCTCACCAATGATGAGAGGATGCCCAAAACTTTCAAAAATTTTAAGCTTTAGTCTAGAAGATAAAATTAAAAGATTTGCCTGTCATTGGGTTGCAGTTTTTGTTTTCTTTCCCTCTCTCCTTTCCTTGTTCCCTCCCTTCCTTCCAGTTTTACTGAGATATAATTGACATACAGCACTGTGTAAGTTTAAGGTGTGCAGAATAATGAGTTGCTTTACCTACATCATGAAATGATTACTGCAGTAAGTTTAGTGAGCATCCATCTCATATAGATACAAAATTAAAGAACTACAAAAAAATGTTTTCCTTTGTGATTAAAACTCTTAGGATTTACTCTTAACTTTCATATATAACATCAGCAGTGTGAATTATATTTATCGTGTTATATATTTTATCCTCAGTACTTATAATTGAAAGTTTGTGCCTTTGACCACCTTTCTGCCTTTTCCCCCCTCCATTCCCTGGAATACAGTTTTCTTTCAAATTGTAAAGGTAAAGTGTTTTCTGCCTGCTATGGGAATAAAAGTGTATCAGTGTATTCCTGTAATGTGTCAGTAATGTATTCCCAGGTGTGCTTGAAAATTTCTCTTGATACTATTAATGTCTGAGTAAATCCATCTCCATCTGTGACACTATAATGTATCCTCTCTGTGTCTCCCTCAACATACAAATACTGTTTTCTTCAAGTGGGAGACTTCTAGCACGGGTCAAATACCATTATGAAGAACTCTGTAGGTATGTCAGATGCTCCCTGGACCATTTGGTGTGTGGATCAGAATTGCCTTCCCAGCTCACACACCCTGTTGCTTAAGAGATCAAGGGTTGGGGACACCAAGCGTGGATGCAGGACCCTCTGAGGGAGCCAGGAAGCCTGTCAATGGCAGGCCTTCTCTGGATGCAGCTTTTCCAGTTTCAGCTGCTTGAACATCACAGCTATTGACCTTGAATAAAGCACTCAGAAGCCTTGGGAAGTTAGCAAGGGTGGGTTAAACTGGATTTGTTAGAAAGTGATATGAATGTTCTATTTGTGAAAGGTATATAGATAGCCAAACATGGGAAGCCAAGAACTCTGGGCCCCCAGTACCTGCATCTGAATCTCAGCTCCACTGTTCCCTTAGCAGTGCCAGCTTAAACCAGTCAGTGCCTCAGTCTCCTCATCTGCAAAGTGGAGGTTAAAATGGTGCTGAGATCATAGGGTTATTGTGAGGAGTCAGTGACCATCATATGTAATGCATTTGAAACTATGCCTGGCACACAGCGAGTACTCTTCAAATGCTTGCTATATTTTTATTATTGTTCTTTGAGGGAGAAATTGGACACAGAGTCTGGGATGATAAAGGAAAAGACAGGAAGGAGGCAGGCTGTGAAGCTCTCAGGTAGGTAGACAGATTTAGAATAGACTTCTATTCCAGGAAAGAGCTAGGGTACAAAGCAAGAACCTGTGATTGAAGTACCTTTGTATAGGTGACTGTGGAGGTCAGGGAAGAACTGCAATGCCCAGTGCTGTGTGTGTCCAGTTATTAACATAGTCACTTTGGGTCATCTGTCAGTAGCAGCATAACCAATTCCAGACCTCACCTGCTGAGGGTCCTCATGCCCCCGTTATATCTCCAGCCTCAGCTGGCATTGGCTGTTACTGGCTGAGTTATTCAAGGTGGAGGACTTCAGTGGGCTGACCTGGGCTTTGTATGCAGAATATAAACCAACCTTCTCTTTCTCCTCTTCCTCTTCCGTTTTTTTTTTAAATGAAAAATTTCAAGCACATCTAAAAGTAGAGAAGCTGGCATTATTAATAGATTTGTGCTTATCTTTATACATCTATAAGTTACAGTCTTATGTTAATATCACTAGCCAATTTATTTATTTTTAAATTAAAAAATTTTATTTTATTTTATTTTTTACTTTTTACATTTTTATTATGGTATCATTTACATACAGTAAAATCCGTATTTCTATTTTAGAGTTGAGAGTTTTGACAAATATGTACAGTAGTATAATAATCAGCTCAGTCAAGATATAAAATGGTTTCTTCACCCCTCCCAAATTCCTCTATACCTCTTCATGTTACCCTCTCTTCCTACTATAGCAACCACTGATATATTTTCTGTCCCTAGAGTTTTCACTATTCCAGAATATCATTAAATGAAATAAAGCAATATGTAATTCTTTGAGACTGGCTTACTTCACTTAACATAATGAATTTGAGATTCATACATGATGTTAAATAAATCAGTAGTTCCATCATGGTTTCCCCTGCCCCATTCCTTATCATGAATAATTGTGTAAGATTTTTCTTCTAATATTTTAAAAAATATTTATACATTTTTGGGGGGCTGCACTGGGTCTTTGTTGATACATGTAGACTTTTGCTAATTGCAGTGGTTAGTGGCTACTCTGTAATGTGCAGTTTCCTCACTGCGGTGGCTTCTCTTGTTGCAGAGCATGGATTTCTAAAACATGGGCTCAATAATTGGCACATGAGTTTAGTGCCTCCATGGCATGTGGAATCTTCTTGGACCAGGAATCAAATCTGTGTCCCCTCCATTGGCAGGTGGGTTCTTAACTGCTGGACCATCAGGAAAGTCCTTTCTTCTGGTATTTTTAAAATACTATTTTTTAGAGAAGTTTTAAGGTTCATAGCAAAATTAATAGGAAGGCACATAGATATCCCATATACCCCTTTCCCAACACATGCACAGCCTCCCTAACTATCGACATCCCCACCAGATGGTACATTTGTTATAACTGATGAACCTACATTGACACATAATTATTTAAAGTTCATAGTTTATATTATGGTTCATCATTGGTGTTGGCAGTCTCTGGGCCTCGATAAATGTATAATGACATGTATCCATGTATAATGACATGTATTATGGTATGGTATCATACAGAGTATTTTTACTGCCCTAAGAATCCTATCAGCCTACTCTTTCATCTTTCCTGCCTAATCCCTTGGCAACCACTGATCTTTTACTGTCTCCATAGGTTAGTTTTTCCTTTTCCAGAATGCCATATAGTTGAAATCGTACAGTATGTAGCCTTTTCCGGTTGGCTTCTTTCACTTAGTAGTGTACATTAAAAGTTCTTGCATATCTTTTGATGGCTTACTAGCTCATTTCTTTTCAGGGCTGAGTAGTATCTAGTTGCCTGGATGTACCCCAGTTTATGTATTCATCACCTACTGAACAAGATTTTGGTTGCTTTCAAGTTTTGGAACTTAAGAACAAAGCTGCTATAAATTGCCATATACAGGTTTTTGAGTGGACATGTTTTCTCAGCTTATTTGAGTAAATACCAAGGAAATGATGACTGTATCATGTGGTGAAAATGCTTATTTTCTTTTGTAAAAATCTGCCAGATATCTTCCAAAGTAGCTGTACCACTTTCCTTTCCCATCATCAGTGAATGATAATTCCCGTTGTTTTACATCTTTGTCATCATATGGTGTCATCAGGGTTCAGATTTTGGCATTCTAGTAGGTATGCAGTGGTGATCTGTTGTTTTAATTTGCTTTTTTGGGTTGATATATAGAGTGGACTGTCTTTTAAATTAAAAAACTTTAAAAATTACAGTAAACATGTATGTTCCTGTGGCTGATTCATGTCGATATATGGCAAAATCCATTACATTATGTAAAGTAATTTTCCTCCAAGTAAAATAATTAATTAAAAAACTGGTAAGATACACATGACATAAAATGTATCATAACTATTTTTTATTGAAGTATAGTTGATTTATAATGTTGTGTTAAATTTTTGCTGTGTAGTTATATGTATATATATTGTGTTGGCCAAAAAGTTCACTCAGATTTTTCCTTAAGATGTTATATATATTCTTTTCCATTATAGTTTATCTCAGGATATTGAATATAATTCCCTGTGCTACACAGTAGGACCTTGTCTTCCATCCATTCTGCGTGTAATAATTTGCATCTATTAATCCCAAACTCCAGGCCACCACTCCCTGCCCCCCTTGGCAAACGCAAGTCTCTTTTCTAGGACTGTGAGTCTGTTTCTGCTTCATAGGTATGTTCATTTGTGTCAGATTTTAGATTCTACAGATAAGTGCTATCATATGGTGTTTGTCTTTCTCTTTCTGACTTGCTTCTCTGAGTATGGAAATCTCTAGTTGCATCCATGTTGCTGCAAATGGCATTATTTCATTCTTATTTACGACCAAGTAGTATTCCAGTGTCTATGTATACCACATCTTTCTCCATTCCTCTGTTGATGAACATTTAGGTTGTTTCCCTGTCTTGGCTATTGTGACTAGTGCTGCTATGAACATAGGGGTGCTTGTATCATTTTGAATTATAGTTTTGTCCAGATATATGCCTGAGAGTGGTATTGCTAGATCATATTGTAGTTCTATTTTAAGTTTTCTGAGAAGCTTCCATACATCTTAACTATTTTTAAGTATATAGCTCACTAGTATTAAGTACATTCGCATTGATGTGTAACTAATCTCCAGAACTCTTTTCAACCTACAAAAACTAGAACTCTATAGCTGTTAAACAATAACTCCCCAGTTCCCCCTACCCCAGCCCCTGGTAACCACCCTTCTACTTTCTGTCCCTTTGAATCTGACTACCCTAGGTACCTCATATAAGTGGAACCATACAGTATTTGTCTTTTTGTGACTGGCTTATTTCATTTAACATTATGTTCTCAAGGTTCATCTGTGTGGTAGCATGTGTCAGAATTTTCTTCCTTTTCAAGGCTGAAAACTATTCCATTGTATGTATATACTACAGTTGGTTTATCTTTTGATCCCCTGATGTACACTTGGGGTTCCTTCCCCCAGCTATTGTGAATGATGCTGCTGTGGACATGGGTGTACAAAGACTTCTGTGATCCTGCTTTCAGTAGCCAATTTACTTTTGTATTTTGCTTTAACAGTGTAGTTTCAAAAAAACCCCTTAGCTCATACAGATAAGTAGTTTCAAATGGTAATAAGTTACAAATGGTAATAGTTTGTAATAGCTTGCCATAGAATGTTATGACTCATCTGAATGGCAGCTCATCTCAAATAATGTAAGAGGAATTATGAGACATTGTAATTCCAAAGTTAATCATTAGCAAAACCTGAAAAGCTTTTTTCTTCTTTTAACCAATAAGTATACAATTTGGAGAGTCAGCAAAAGAATTTCTAATCAGTTAAAATCAATATCTTATGACACAATTTGTGATGTCATTTGAAGGAGTCTGATCTCTTACTGTCCTTTTTTGTAAGACATTCTCTCAAATTTTCAAAACAATCACGTACATTTTGTTCTTTTTGATAACTCCATACGATGTTTCAGTTTCCTTTCTGACATTTATTTGAAGCTTAAAAGCTCGGTAACAGTGTAACTCCATATTGCTTTAATATTAAACATCCATTTAACACATTTTTTATGGAAGATCCATTCCAGGTTCACAGTTCACAAATGATGATGAAAATAGATGTGATCCTCATGGAACACACAGTTTAGTAGGGCTGATGAGCCATATATAAGGAAACAAACAACTAGATAATTACAAATAACAGGTTTTTCCATTTTATGATGGAAAAGAACAGCATACTGTGAGAGAGAGTGATGGGGTGACTACTTTAGATTGGGTGGGCAGGGAAGGCTTCGCCGAGGAGGTAACATTTACAGTGAGCCCTATAAGCAGGAAGGAACCTGACATTTAATAACTTGGAAGAACACAAATTATTCCAGACAATTCCAGACAGTGGGAAGAGCATGGACAGTGGTTCTAAGGCATGAAAGAGCTCAATGTGTTTGAAAAACTGAAAGACCCTTGTGGCTGAGGCAAATTGAGTGTCTCCATCTCCTATTGCTGCTACATGTTACCACAGATTTGTTATCTCATGGCTCTGGAGGTCAGGAGTCTGTCATGGATCTTAGGGGGCTAAAATGAAGGTGTCAGCACAGCTGAATTACTTCCAGAGAATCAGTCTCCTTGCCTTTTCTAGCTTCTGGTGGCCACCTGCTTTCCTTTTCTCATCCCTCCTCCATTTTCATAGTACATCACTTGAAACTCTGATTCCATCATCACATCTCTTCCTCTGACTCTCATCCTCTCATCTCCCTCTTCTGAGGACCCTTGTGATTGCATTGGGTCCACCTGTGGTGATCCACGGGGCTCTCCCCATCTCAAGATCCTAAGCATAATCTCATCTTTAAAGTCTCTTTTGCCATGTAAGTTAACATTTATAGGTTCCCAAGAAATTCAGGAAGTGGGGAATTGGGGAGGCAGTCATTATTCTATATACCATTCAGGGTGTGGGAAATTGAGAAACTATAAAGCTATATTGGGGTTCCCTGGTGGCTCAGAGGTTAAAGCGTCTGCCTCCAATGTGGGAAACCCGGGTTTGATCCCTGGGTTGGGAAGATCCCCTGGAGAAGGAAATGGCAACCCACTCCAGTATTCTTGCCTGGAGAACCTCATGGACGGAGGAGCTTGGTAGGTTACAGTCCATGGGGTCGCAAAGAGTTGGACACGACTGAGTGACTTCACTTTCCTTTCCTTTAAAGCTATATTGAGTGAGTGTGTTATGTTTTAATTCAGGGATATTTTAGTTAGTGGATTCATTGTATTCATTATGGTTTAATGTGAGTTGTTGTATAAAGAGACTCCTCAATATTATGGTTTAAACAAAATAGAAGTGTATTTCTCTTTTATACAGTGATCCAGATGAGGGCAATCCAGGGCTAGGAGGGTGACTTGGCCACTTAAATTCAGAGCTCCAGGCACAGCTGTTTTGCTAATCTGCCATCCTCAATGTGTGGCTTTCTTGTCATGGTCTCAGATGGTTGTGAGTGCATGCTGCAGCCAATGGGTATGTAGGAAGGGAGAGCAGGACAACTCACCCATCCTTTTTATAAGTATGACCTAGAAGAGGCACATAACATTTTCACTTGCATCCCAGTCACCATGATCACACCTGGCTGCAAGGGAGGCTGTGAAATACAGTTGACCCTTGAACAAAATGAGTTTGAACTGTGTGGATCCGGTTACACATGGTCTTTTTTCGTTAAATATGTTCTATACGTACTATACTATCCAAGGTGGGTTGAATCTGTGTTGTGGAACTGTGGATACAGATGGTCAACTGTACAGATATACGTAGATTTTGGACTAGTCAGTGATCAGCGCCACTAGCCCCTATGTTGTTCAAGGGTCAGTTGTATAGTTTTTGGCTAGACGTTTTATTATATTTATTATATATTGTTTTATTATTAAAGAAAGGAGGGCAAAATGGCAATCTGTCCCTGCAACAAATTCTTTCATTAAAAAAATACCACTGTCTTGTTTTATTTGAAGAATTGGTACTTGCATCTTGCCTTGAGACAGCTATTGGCCTTCAGGTTAAAAAAGGAAATTTTGATACTTGCTGCCTATATAATTACAAACATTTCTGAAAAGTTTGCAATTTAAAATCTGCTCCTTAGTAAAATTGACAGTTTGCATGGCATTATTCAACCCTATTTTGAGATATGCTGACATCTTATTAATGCTTAGAGATTGTCTAACTAGAATAAGAACTCCTATAGTTGAAGACATTGTGGTCCCAGCACTGACAGAAGCCCTTACTTCTCCAGTTTATTCAGTAAAGGGCTCACCATGTTATTAACTTTTTGGAAGTAAATTAAATCTTATTAACATACTTAAAGACATAGTTCTGTTAGATAAGTGATAAGTGGTTTACATACTTAAAGTTTTCTTCATAGTTACCTGGCACAACATATATTACAACTAGGCAAAAAGGAGAAATACATGAATCCATAATCTTATGCAGCTGAATTTTGGACTTCACATATCATCAGTCCTTGAACCAATTCATCAAATATGTGTGCTCTGGGATTCTGTTTTAGCTTTTTCACATGATGGTAAAATTATATGTTTGGAGCAGTTTGCTTATCTACCACTCATTCAGTAAATATTTGTTGAGCACCTACTGTCTATCAGGCACTGTTTTCGATACATAGGGCACATCAGTGAATAAAAGAGACAAATATCTCTTCCCTTCATGGAATTTCCATTTATGTTGCAATATGAGTACATCAGCATTTACTAAGCATTGTTAAATGTGAACCTTTTACTAAAGTATGCCATACTTACAGAAAAGTGCACAGACCATAACTGAAAAGCTTAACAAATGTTCACATACTTACCGCAACTCCAGATGCTGTTCGTGCTGCCTCTATCACTGTCTTCTGGGAGAAACCACTCTCCTGACAGCTGACACTATAAATTAGGTTGGCCTGCTTTTGAATTTATGTTAACAGAATCATACAGCATACAGTACATGCTCTTCTGTGCCTGGATTATGTTTGTCAACATTTTTTTCATGAGATTCATTGGGTTTTTGTGTAGTTGTGGTTTATTTAGTCTCCTTATTGTATTGCATTCCCTTGTGTGAGTGTATCAGAATGTTCTTATCCATTCTCCTGCTGACAGCCATTTGGTGGTCTCCTGTGTTTGGCTATTATGAATAGTGCTGCCATCAACATTCTAGTACATGCCTTTCAGTGGACATTTGTATGCATTTCACTTGGGTATGTAACTCAGCATGTAATTGGTGCCTCACAGGGAGTGCTTATGTTCAATTTTACTAAATATTGACAAATACTTTCACAAAGTATTTGAACCAGTTTATTCTCCCCCAGTAACACTGAGAGTTTTAGTTGCTCCACACCCTTAACACTTGATATTGTGTTTTTTTTTTTAATTTAAGCTATTCTGTAGAAATGCAGTGATACAGCATTGCAGTTTTACTTTGTATTTCCCTGATGACTAAGTGGGGCCTCTTTATGTATAACACTTATTTGGATATCCTCTTTTGTTAAATGTCTGATTTTAAGTCTTTTGTCCATTTTTCTATTGTCTCTTTCTAGTAAGCTTTTCTGTATGTGTGTTATGGCATCTTGCTTTGAAAGATCCTATGTATACTTATATAATCAGATTTAAATTTTGTTTCCATAATTTTTTCAATAACATTAAGTTGTTTAATGTATGCTGAAAGAACCATGAGCCTTATTTTTATGCTCACTGTGTGTTGTTTCAAAATGATGTTGTACCTTGGCAGGGACCACAGAACTATTTTGAAAAATTTCACTGCCTCAACTCTGCTGATGACTCGTGCACTATTTTAACATGATAAAAGCTTAGCACCTATAAGAAATTCAGCCACCATTTTCTTCTGTCTTTAATGACATCCTGAGAGCATTTTAGGTACATTATTTTCATTTTATGTACTGTCAATTGCTAGAGAAAGATTCATTTGATTCCAATATGCTATTTTTTGTTGTTTCATCTCTAGTCCAATCAATCTCATCACCCCCCATCACTTTTTTTTTAATGTCCTGTTTTTAATTTGTAATCCATTTCTGGCATTAAAGGTAATGATTTCAAACCATCAAAGAAAGTTATAAATAATAATAGTTCACAGACTGTTTAAGATGTACCAGTTATCGTTGGATGCTTTAAGTGTTTTATGTCATTTAACCCGTATGAGGGAGGTGCTGTTATCAGCTTCATTGTGCAGATGATGCAATTGAGGCCCAGGAGAAGTGACTTGGAAAAGTAACAAAGTTGGTAAGTGGGAAGCTCGGAGTTCAAACCCTGATGGCTAGCTGTCACTTCCTCAGCGCCTTGAGCTATCTCTGTCAGCTTGATATGGCAGATTCTCCACTACCAGCATGCCCACCGCACATTTTTTCCCTTACTGAGATCACTGTTGGTGCCTGCAGACCCTATGACAAGCACATGTTTGGCTTATCTAGACCCTCAAAATTGCCCAGGATGTTTCACGTGTCCCAGTTTACAGAGTCCTTGTATTCAGAGATCAGACATGGGGATGTGGCTATTTCTTCCTCCACAAAGCTGGGGCAGCACATTGATGCTCTTCTGCTTTCTCCTTCCATGGGTCAGAGCCTCACCCTCCAGTACATTGCATTGGACGCCAGGGTATCTCTTTTCTCCTGTTGTCAGATGTTTGGATTTGGGGCAAAGAGCTGGATCTGGAGCTTGAGCCTCAGCAGTGCTCTCCACCCTAGGTAGAAGAGCTCTGTATCAGTATTTTGCTCATAAACCCAGCTAATGACAAAGCTATTCTGTGACTTCCCCTTTGCCGCTTTCCCTAACGTAAATCTCCATGGGATAGCAACAGTGTTTTGGCCAACGCAAATGGTATGCCGAGGGCTATTAAATATTATTTTATTTAGAAAGTAGAGCTCCTGGGTGGCTCTTATCTTTGTTTTGGGAAACAAATAAGCACTTCTCTAGTGTTCTGAATATTAAAATAGAATTGAGTATGGAATTCTGTCTTGGATCTCATCCAAAGATTCTAATTATCAAGACATGCTAACGACCAGGTATAAAGTCATTTTGCTTACAAGGTGGTCCTATGGCCTGAACTCCCAAGCATAGTGTTAAAGCTTTGGTTGTTTATTTGTATTTTTTTGCTTGACTGATTTGGGGGGGGGAAATACTTCAGTAGGAAAAAAAAAGAACTGCCCCTTACCCCCTCCTCCTTTCAGTTCAATAAGTTGAGGAATGTTTTTGGCTTTTTTTCCAAATTGTGTCACTGATGGCCTTGTTCAGAACATCCCAAGTATGAGGTTGTCTAAATTGTATTTAGTGGAAGTTATCAAGCAAAGACATTGAGAGTCAGGCTTTTGGTCTGGAGTTTGCTCCCTAACCCACAATGGTTTGTTAACATTTTTATGGGCTAATTGGTCCCTCTGGATTCACTCTGTGAGGCCACTTATTAAAATGTGTGTAGGCAGAAGCCACTGCACTTGGACAACAAATACAACCCAATGTGGGTGATTGACGTGGTGAGAACTGAAGTCCTAACAAGAAGAAACAAGGAGTTTATCACTAGCCATTTTCTGCCTCTGGAGCTTGGTTGTTTTTCGCCCCCTTATTCTACAGGTTGTTCTAGTTAGACAGTATTTAGCTTTCTTGAATGGTGGACATAAGCTGGAGAATGAGGTGGTGGAAGAGTGGTAATCTGCCTCCCTACCAAAGATACCTTTGTCTGTTCCTCTACTCTGTTCTCATTTTATGATCTTCTTTGCTAATGGATGGGGGAAGATTTTATGATTTATTTGCCAATCAACTCAGAAGTTTCAGTATTATAGTAAAAGAGAAAAATGGATTTCTGTAAGATACACAGGGAAAATTATTTGATTCCTTTCTGAGTAATTTTACAACATTATGATCTCCCTTGCTGTACAACTTTCTTTTATTCACAAGTCTTTATTAATTCACCAAAAGAAGCAAACATTTAAAAGGAAACATATATTTGGCAGGGCTATTTTCTTTTCAGTATCGCACAGTAAATGACTGTAACATGAATGTCCCTGGACCTCACTTACTAGTGGATATAGATGGAATTGTATTCATAGTAGGAGTCTAGATTTCCTCGCTCATAAGGGACTTCAAGCCTCCCTAAAGCCTCTTTCTCCCCAAAAGGATTTCTGTTAGTCATTAGAAACAGGCTCACGTGTGCTGGCAGACCAGCAGACAGCAAAACCCTGTTGTTTTTCTCATGGGCCAAGTTGTCCTTGCTGATGGCTTTTGCTCCTCATGCCGTTTGATGGTGCTTCTGGTTGCCACCCTGTTTTCTGTGTTGCCTCATGTGGAAACGTCAAGGAAACTGTCTTGGTGTCCACAGAGGCACTCATTCTTAGGAAGCATAGTGGTGCTCTATGGAGTAAAGAGATCACTCCTTTCCCCACCTCTGCATTGAGCCTTGTCATCGGGGAGACCAAAGAATTGCTTATACTTCCCTCAAGTCATGCCTCATAGTGTCTCTAATTAAAATGGTCCTTCCAGTTTTTCCCTGTATTTCTTTTCTTGATTGGCCTGTGTCTCCTGCGTGTAGCTGGAGAGCTAGTACCAGGACATTCTCCATTTCTTCTCCCATGTCTTATTCCTCCCTCTGATACTGAGATGTCCCTGCTACTGGAGTATAAAGCTCCCTCCCCCTCATCTAGTCAAAAAGTGGATCAACACACACACACACACACGCACGCACTCCTCTTTGGGAGGCTGTGCTGGTCTCTTAGGACACACTGTCTCATATTGATCAGGGCTCATGTTCTATTTAAGCAAACTATATCCAAGCCCTTCAGAATTCTGCACACCAAAATGTTTATACCTTTAGAAGTTGGTGAACATTAGGATTATGACCCCCTATGAACAGCCTGACTGGCTGCCCTGTCTGCCACTGTCATTTTCTTCCTGTTTCCCCTTCTTATGTTTCCTCTCTTCTTTCCTTTGGATGAAGCATGGCTTTGGTGAAATGTGTTAGCAAAAAAACCTCTTTTATGTTCTGCTTCGCGGAAAGTTGCTATTTCACTTCACCCTGTGTTTTTTTGATCAGTGCATGTACGAATTAAGCAGGTCGTGTTGGCAATACTCTGTATGTAGCCACGTGTTGTAGGTGATACTGCCTTCCTCTTCTTGCTCCTGGAGCAAGACAGGATGGACTCCGTCTGTACATTACATTCACCTAGATAGCTTGAAAAATTTACCAATGCCCTGGCCTTCCCTTCTCAGAGCTTGTCATTTAATTCGTCAGGACCCAATAAGGACCATGTGTCAACTGAGTCTTGGTGCCGAAGAGGCAGAGCCTATGAGGGAACCCTGAACTTTGACCCCAGGGACCACTTAATCTGTCAGAAATCACCACACACATCCTTGGTTTAGCATTGCTTCTTGATGTGTTTTAGGGAAAAAAGTCTGAGAACAATAAAAGAGCTGATCCAGAATGAAACTTCTGGCTTCTGATTTAGCACTCTTAAAATGGACCATTTCATGAACACAAAAGTTTTCTAAATTTCGTTCTCATTATCGTGTCTCTCCAGTTTTTTTTTTTTTTTTTCTGTGGAGGGGAAGATTCTCTCACTACTCACAAGAATGGAATGAAGATAAGGTTAGGAACATCCATATGCAGGAGAATATGACATTTTTCTTGAATTTGTGTAAGTTAAATTAAGAATGCACCTGCACAAATGTCAGAAATAGGCCCCCATCCAATACTGTATATAAATAGGCCATTATTATAGTTGAATGCTATGGGAGTTTCCATGCAAAAAATCAGTAAGGAACTGAATAGGGAAAAGGTGAGGCCACTGTGGGTAAAAATGCTCTTATAGTCCTGCAGTTATAGATCATTCCTTGGAATGTGAGATCAGCGCACATGTGCAATGGGAGCTAGGAATGTTGAGCATTGGAGCAGCTCTGCCGATCTTGAAATGTACATGCACATGTTGACAGGACAAGGGAAAGCACACAGCATTAATTCAGATTGTGAGATAATTATGACTTCTTCATAGCACTGCAGGCGGATTATGGTAACGGTTACATTTCTGTAACAGTTTCCTCCCATCCTCCTTCCTATCCCTGGGAAGCCTAAAGAACTTTACTGTTTATTTTCACATCATGCCCATAGTTTAGTTGCATTGGTTTGTCTAAACCACAAAGGCATGAACCAAAGGGGATAAAATATCACTCAAGTTTATGAAATGAGACAGTTAAAATAGACCTAAAAATTGTTTGCCTTTACCTGCTTATTTTCATTAAGTTGGGAGAGAACCTAAATATTCACTTAGTCTAGGTTCCCTTAAGCTGGCTTTGTAGTTAGAGCAACAGAGAAAAGTCTGGAAAGACTATGCAGGGCCAGTCATACAGGATAGAGAATGTGTTGTTAGATGTCTCTTTAAAGGTTCTGAATTGGTTAGAAGAGCTAGAATCAGGGACCACACTAACACCTTCCCTTGGAAACTGCAAGCCAGTGGAGGATAAAGCAGCTTTGCCAAATGATTCAGCAGTATTTAATACAGCTGAATGTGTTCGTACCCTGTGACCCAGGAATTCCCCCTCTAGATATACGCCCAAGGAAAAGCAGTGCAAATTTGTCAAAAGACATGTGTTAGGTTTATAGTGGCCTTTTCATAATAGCCCTAAATTGGAAACAACCTAAAAGTCCATCAGTAGGAGAATTGATAGATGATTTATAATATGTACATGCAATGAAATACTACTCAGCCAAAATCAAACAAGAAAACAAGCAAATAAACAAAAAGCTCCTATTGATTCTCACAGATGTTATGGAAGAGGCCAGCCACAAAAGAGTACTTACTGTATAAAGCACTTTATTGTAATGTTCAAGGAAAGGCAAAACTGACACATGATGATGTAAATCAGAATAGTGATTATCTTCTGGGAGCTGACTGGGGCTCAGATCATGAACTCCCTATCGCAAAATTCAGACTTAAATTGAAGAAAGTAGGGAAAACCGCTAGACCATTCAGGTATGATCTAAATCAAATCCCTTATGATTATACAGTGGAAGTGACAAATAGATTCAAGGGATTAGATCTGATAGACAGAGTGCCTGAAGAACTATGGATGGAGGTTCATGACATTGTACAGGAGGCAGTGATCAAGACCATCCCCAAGAAAAAGAAATGCAAAAAGGCAAAATGATTGTCTGAGGAGGCCTTACAAATAGCTGAGAAAAGAAGAGAAGCTAAAGGCAAAGGAGAAAAGGAGAGATACACCCATCTGAATGCAGAGTTCCAAAGAATAGCAAGGAGAGATAAGAAAGCCTTCCTCAGTGATCAATGTAAAGAAATAGAGGAAAACAATAGAATGGGAAAGACTAGAGATCTCTTCAAGAAAATTAGAGATAGCTAAGGAACATTTCATGCAAAGATGGGCACAATAAAGGACAGGAATGGTATAGACCTAACAGAAGCAGAAGATACTGAGAAGAGGTGGCAACAATACACAGAAGAACTATTTAAAAAATCTTAATGACCCAGATAACTGCAATGGTCTGATCACCCACCTAGCGCCAGACATCCTGGAATGCGAAGTCAAGTGGGCCTTAGGAAGCATCACTATGAACAAAGCTAGTGGAGATGATGGAATTCCAGATGAGCTATTTCAAATTCTAAAAGATGATGCTGGGAAATTGCTGCACTCAATATGTCAGCAAATTTGGAAAACTCAGCAGTGGTCACAGGACTGGAAAAGGTCAGTTTTCATTCCAGTCCCAAAGAAAGGCAATGCCAAAGATGGTTCGAACTACCACACAATTGCACTCATCTCACACACTAGCAACGCAATGCTCAAAATTCTCCAAGCCAGGCTTCTACAGTACATGAACCATGAACTTCCAGATGTTCAAGTTGGATTTAGAAAAGGCACAGGAACCAGAGATCAAATTGCCAACATCTGCTGGATCATTGAAAAAGCAAGAGAGTTCCAGAAAAACTTTACTTCCAAAAGTAAAGTTTTTTACTTTAGTTTCAAAAAAAATCTCAGAGAAGGCAATGGCACCCCACTCCAGTACTCTTGCCTGGAAAATCCCAGGGACGAGGGAGCCTGGTGGGCTGCCGTCTATGGGGTTGCACAGAGTTGGACACGAATGAAGTGACTTAGCAGCAGCAGCAGCAAAAAAATCTACTTCTGCTTTATTGACTGTGCCAAAGCCTTTGACTGTGTGGATCACAACAACCTGGAAAATTCTTTAAAAAGATGGGAATACCAGACCACCTTATCTCCCTCCTGAGAAATCTGTATGCAGGTCAAGAAGCAACAGTTATAATTGGACATGGAACAACAGACTGGTTCCAAATCGGGAAAGGAGTACATCAAGGCTTCATATTGCCACCCTGCTTATTTAACTTACATGCAGAGTATATCATGTGAAATGTTGGACTGAATTAAGCACAAGCTGGAATCAAGATTGCTGGAAGAAATATCAATAACCTCAGATACGCAGATAACACCACCCTTATGGCAGAAAGCAAAAAACTAAAGAGCCTCTTGAAAGTGAAAGAGGAGGGTGAAAAATTTGGCTTAAAATGCAACATGCGGAAAACAGAGATCATGGCATCTGGTCCCATCATTTCACGGCAAATAGACTGGGAAACATTGGAAATAGTGACAGGCTTTATTTTGGGGGGGCTCCAAAATCACTGAAGATGGTGGGTGCAGCCATGAAATTAAAAGACACTTGCTCCTTGGAAGAAAAGCTACGACCAACCTAGAAGCATATTAAAAAACAGACACATTACTTTGCCAACAACGGTCTGTATAGTCAAAAGCTATGGTTTTTCTAGTAGTCATGTATGGATGTGAGAGTTGGACTATAAAGAAAACTGAGCACTAAAGAATTGATGCTTTTGAACTGTGGTGTTGGAGAAGATTCTTGAGAGTCCCTTGGACTGCAAGGAGATCCAACCAGTCCATCCTAAAGGAAATCAGTCCTGAATATTCAGTGGAAGAACTGATGCTGAAGTTGAAACTCCAATACTTTGGCCATCTAATGCGAAGAACTGACTCATTGGAAAAGACCCTGATGCTGGGAAAGATTGAAGGCAGGAGGAGAAGGGGATGACAGAGGATGAGATGGTTGGATGGCATCACTGACTCGATGGACATGAGTTTGAGCAAGCTTTGGGATTTGGTGATGGACAGGGAAGCCTGGGATGCTGCAGTCCATGGGGTCACAAAGATTTGGACATGACTGAGTGACTGACGGAGAAGGCAATGGCACCCCACTCCAGTACTCTTGCCTGGAAAATTCCATGGACGGAGGTGCCTGGTAGGCTGCAGTCCATGGGGTCGCAAAGAGTCGGACATGACTGAGCGATTTCCCTTTCACTTTTCACTTTCATGCATTGGAGAAGGAAATGGCAGCCCACTCCAGTGTTCTTGCCTGGGGAATCCCAGGGACGGGGAAATCTGGTGGGCTTCCGTCTATGGGATCGCACAGAGTCGGACACGACTGAAGCGACTTAGCAGCAGCAGCAGCAGAGCGACTGAACTGAACTTGAGGGTGGATATTGCCAGAGGAGGGGGAATGAGAGAGCTTTCTGGATCCTGGACATAGTCTAGGTCTTGGTCTTGTGGTGGTAACCCAGGTGTCTAGGTATATCAAAGTTTATTGGACTGTACACTTGAACTTGGAGCACCTTCTGTACTGTATGTATGTTATACCTCAATTTAAACAAAGACAAAAACATAACAGAGAAATACAGATAGGGAGAGGCATCGCTGTCAAAGCATCACAATAAAGAAGTTGAGAATTATGTAAAGTAAAAAGTAAACTTAATTACATTATTTGTCCTGAAGTAATTTGATTTCAATGACTAGAAATAGCTTTCAAGTCTTGATAAATTACTAGCCCTCAAAAATGATCATCTGTAGGAACATAAAATTATCTGCTTTGTTAGCCCTTTAGCAATAATATAGTCATTTGATTTTGTATTTGTTACAAAGATATTTGTGGCAGACTGTTCTATTTGACTACCTAAAAGCCATTCCCAACCTTTTATCCCTAGTAGATTTCTTACTCGTGTTGGAAAAACCAGAGATTCATTTTCTCAGCTTCTCTTTCATATCTTGAACATAGATCCTGTCTTTCCATCAGAGGACAGTCAAAGGATTTGTGGACATGTTTTACAAGTGCCACAGTGTCTGCAATTGACATAAATTACTATGCATTTTCAGCTTTCAATCACTTTCTTTCAACTAAGAGAAAAGGGAAGTCCAGTATACTCACTTGGGTTCCACCATGCCTCCATGGGATCCCTGACCAGGGATCAAACCTGCTGCAACCCCTGCAGTGGAAGGTGGAGTCCCAACAACTGGACCTCTGGAGAAAGCTCTTTTTTTGGTACCAGGCCTCCATTTTATTTTATTTTATTTTTTAAAATATAAATTTATTTATTTTAATTGGAGGTTAATTACTTTACAATATTGTATTGGTTTTGCCATACATCAACATGAATCTGCCACGGGTGTACACGTGTTCCCCATCCTGAACCCCCCTCCCTCCTCCCTCCCTGTACCATCCCTCTGGGTCATCCCAGTGCACCATCCCCAAGCATCCAGTATCATGCATCGAACCTGGACTGGCGATTCATTTCATATATGATATTATACATGTTTCAGTGCATTCTCCCATATCATCCCATACTCTCCCTCTCCCACAGAGTCCAAAAGATTGTTCTATACATCTGTGTCTCTTTTGCTGTCTCGCATACAGGGTTATCATTACCATCTTGCTAAATTCCATATATATGTGTGAGTTTACTGTATTGGTGTTTTTCTTTCTGGCTTACTTCACTCTGTATAATAGGCTCCAGTTTCATCCACCTCATTAGAACTGATTCAAATGAATTCTTTTTAATGGCTGAGTAATATTCCATTGTGTATATGTACCACAGCTTTCTTATCCATTCATCTGCTGATGGACATCTAGGTTGTTTCCATGTCCTGGCTATTATAAACAGTGCTGTGATGAACATTGGGGTACATGTGTCTCTTTCCATTGTGGTTTCCTCAGTGTGTATGCCCAGCAGTGGGATTGCTGGGTCATAAGGCAATTCTATTTCCAGTTTTTTAAGGAATCTCCACACTGTTCTCCATAGTGTCTGTACTAGCTTGCTTTCCCACCAACAGTGTAAGAGGGTTCCCTTTTCTCCACACCCTCTCCGGCATTTATTGCTTGTAGACTTTTGGATAGCAGCCATTCTGACTGGCGTGAAATGGTACCTCATTGTGGTCTTGACTTGCATTTCTTTGATAATGAGTGATGTTGAGCATCTTTTCATGTGTTTCTTAGCCATCTGTACGTCTTCTTTGGAGAAATGTCTATTTAGTTCTTTGCCAGGCCTCCATTTTAATTGTTGGCCTGTAGATAGTCTAACCTGTCTGCCAGAGATTTCTCTGCTTTTGTTGGTTGAGATAATACTGGGCAAAAGAAGCTTGTTACAGAAAGAGATAACATGATAGAATTTTGAACAATGAAAACCACATTTCTCTATGGAGAATTAATGCACTCTTCCCAGGTGGTGCTAGTGGTAAAGAACCCGCCTGCCAATGCAGGAGTCGTTAGAGGTGTGGGTTCGATCCCTGGGTCGGGAAGATCCCCTCGAGAAGGAAATGGCAGCCCACTCTAGTATTCTTGCCTGGAGAATCACATGGACAGAGGAATCTGGCGGGCTATGGTCCATGGGGTTGCAAAGAGTTGGACACAACTGAAGCAACTTAGCATCAGCAGCAGGATTAAATAGCCTCAGAAATTGCCTACTGTAAGAGCTGGATAAAATATAAATAATTTAGCCCATTGAGAAGAGGACCCACATCTCTCCTCTTATTTTCTTGGGGTAAAACAAATCAGGGGGCTTTGTGGTTCTTATCACATTGTGTAGGAAGAAGGCTTTGGACCCAAAATTTGCTCATAAACAGAATGAGAAAGAAGTATTCATGAGAACATCTGACAAGGTAGAAAAATTAGGGGTGAAAGCAAAAATTTTCCTGAAATTAGAAGGTAAAACTGAAGTTCAACACTCAAGTTAGAAAGAGAAGAAAATAACCTTAATTAGATGTTTATATATAACTTGATATTGTACACAGTCTCTGCTTATACTTAGTAATTATACAGAGTTTCAATATTTATTCCATTTACTTTTTTAAAGATTTTTATTTTTCCAACATCTGTATGCAGAAAAATTGAAATATTTTACTGTGAACACCCACATGCCCATCACTTAGATTCTACAGTATAGATTTTGATTTATTTGTTTTATCACATTTCTATCCATCTATTGATCCTGCTATCCATCTGTCAATGCAGCTTATTTTTTGGTGCATTTTAAAGTAGGTTGCAAACATCAGTACATTTCTCCTGTGAACACTTCAGCCGTTTAAAACAATTTTTATGGAAAAAGCAATTTGGGCAGAATTAGGTGTTATTTCTTCTTCTCTCAGTTATTCCTGTCTCATATATTGAACCATTATCATAAAAGTTACGATAATAGTTGACATTTATTGAGTACTTTCTATAGGTCCCAGGCATACAATTCTTTGCAATAATCTTAGGAAGTAGGTTCTATCATTATCTTCATTTTATAGATGACTAAAGTGACACACAGTCAGTTAAATACCTGCCCAAGGTTGTATAGCTAGGAGGTGGCCAACCTGGTACTTGAACCCTTGCATTTTTACTTGAGAGGCTGGTTCCTAAATCAGGAGGAGTAACTAGGTGTAGGAGGAAGGAGGCACATGAAGGTTTCCAAATCCTGTAAGAGATGACAAAGATCGTGCATTTCTTGGACAATATACACCACTCCTTGCATCCGTTTGTACACGAGAGGGAACTGTATAGTGCAGGATTTTTCTTTTCTAATTCCCACCTTGGTTTTTTTTTTTTTGGCCACAAGGCATGTGGGATCTTAGTTCCCCAACCAGGGATTGAACCTTCATCCCCTGCATCAGAAGTGCAAAATCTTAACCACTGGACCACCAGGGACATAAGTACATTTACCACCAAATCCCAGGGAGAAAAATGACCAAGTGTTAGTTTCTTATTTGTTCTCTAGTTTAATTTTTAATCTCCTTTATTAAAAGTATGATGTACACACAGAAAAGTGTACTTATATTGATAACAAATCGAATATACCTCTGAGTGTGCCAGGAACAGGGAAAATACTCATTTCGCATATGGTGATGCCCAGGCATTTATCTATAGACTTCAGCAAGATATATCTCCTCTGCTTTCCTTACATTAAAATTTTATTTACTTATTTTTGGCTGTTTTGGGTCTTAGTTGTGGTACGCTGGATCTTTCCTTGCAGTATATGGTCTTTTCTCTAGTGGAGGCGCATGGGGCTCAGTTGCTCCTGGGCATGTGGAATCTTAGTTCCTTGACCAGGGATTGAACCTTTGTCCCCTGCATTGCAAGGCAGATTCTCAACCACTGGAACACCAAGGAAGTCCCTCCTTACATTTTTTTTTCCTCCTTACATTTTATTAATAATAGGAGACCAACGCAAATGCTTTACTTCTTTCTGAACATTAGTTACATAATCACTGGGTCTATTTGTTAAACAGATTAAACCCTAAAGCTCTATTTGTGCATTAACACTGCTTCAGTTGAGATATATACATTAGTACAAACAGATGTAAAACCTGAAACCCTCCAGATAGAACTCAACTCATGTTTTTATTCAGTCCCTATTCTTTCTTTGTTTTCACTTTTTTCTGTTCTTGACATTCTCTATATTATGTAAAACTGTTTTTACTCTTGCATTCTATATTTTGAAGAGTGTTAATAAATAAAAGATGTAAAAACCAAATTGCTATTCAAATTCAATTGTTTCCAATTATACCAGGAACTAAACAGAACCCAGCCATTCATAGCTTCTTAGGGTGAAAGCAGCTCAACATTATTCAGTCTTGAATAAAAGAATTAGAGAAACACAAAAGGGAAAGAGAGGGGAAACTCAGAGACTGAGAAATATGACAACAGGTTAATATCATGGAGAACAGACGGACTTAAGAAGACTCTGAAAAGTTGCCGTCAGGGCCTGGCATTCCCCGCTGCGTTCCTAGTGTCCCCGCGTCATCTCCAGTTGGAAGCTTCTGTCGTTTCTCGCTTTGCATTCATCTCTTTGTCTTTCTTTGGTCAACTGGTATACTTACACTGCCTTACTCTGTACACTTATTTCAAGACTGCCTATAATAGCTGTAAGTATTTCTCATGTAGGGAGGGAGGTGAATAAAAGACTAGTAAAACTCAGTGTTGGAGATTCTAAACTACCTCAAACAATACAGTGTGTTAAAATGCTTCAAGAAATAAAACTATTCTCAGTTTTCCTTTCTTTATAGATTTAAAGAAGAAAAATTTAGGCTAACAATTCTGAAATGACTACCAGAGATACTTCTCCTGTAGTTTTATAGGGAGAAGAAATAGAATGCTATATTCGAATGAACTGATGTAGATATGGGGATTTTGATGAGGGTAATTCTTTTGGTTGGTTGTATTTAAGAACAGAGATGGACAAGGTCCATACTTTGATGAAGTCTCATGGTTTGTAAGTTATAGAACAACCTGTTGATGTATTGAATTTGGAAGATATATTAGCTTTAGCTGCAGTAACAAATGACCCTGATATTTTGGTGGCTAACAAAAAATATGCATTTGTCTATTGTCCTGTTGGTTGGCTTGGCCTCGCTAGGCTCATCTGGGCTTGGACCCGGGTTCTGGGCCTGACTGAGGTTTGCTTCATGTCCATGGGACCTGGTCAGTTATCTGAGACATGCTTTTGGCCTGGTGAATGACTGAAGCACAAAAATTGCTGGTAAAAGCTAGCTATACCTGTTAAAACTTCTTATAACAGACACACAGTCACTTCTGCTCACACAGCTAGGCTTAAAGTCAATTGAGTGAAGATGTTTACTTTGCAAAGTGGAAGTGAAAGTGTTAGTTGCTCAGTTGTGTCCAACTCTTTGCGACCCCAGGCTCCTCCATCTATGGGATTTCCCAGGCAAGAATTATGGAGTGGGTTGCCATTTCCTTCTCCAGGGGATCTTCCTGACTGAGGGATCAAACCCGGGTTTCCCTCATTGCAGGCAGACTCTTTATAGTCTGAGCCACCAGGGAAGACCTTTACTTTGCAAACTCTACTGCAAAGCCAAATGGCAAAGGCTGCAGATTTATAATCCTATTACAAGAAGGGAGGGAAGAGTTAGGACCAATAATTCAAGTAGCATAGAAGGCCTCCATTATAGAAAGGTCTCAGAGTTAGTTCAATGTGAGTAGCACCTTTCCCCCATAGTTAGGTAATTTGAAGTGAGGTAAAGGACTTAATACAAGTTTTAGGATCTGAATTCAGATAGTGTTGTGTACTCAAGCAACATGGACTTAGGAAACCCCTTACTGCTGCTCGCGCCCATGCTAGATCTGAGTAAAGATATTAAACATCCAGGCAAGATGAAACAGTGTGGAAGGAAAGGGTATAGTGGCTTCCTCTGTGTCATCTTAGCTGCCATTTGAGATTGCAGTCCTGCGGAGGAGGGTGAGCGCCCATCTTCCCACACTGTCATCACGAACCCTGCATTTGGAGGAAACGTGTCTATCAGTTGAGAGGATGGAATAATGATAAGTCTGAGCAGGGCTCGCTGAATCATCTTTCTGTGGGCAATACACAACCTACGTGTATCTCACATCTCACACTGCCACTCTGCCAGGCAAGAGAGAAGAGCCGAACTGGTAGCTTAGGCTCTCTCCTCCGTGGTCTGCCTACGTAAAGACACCACAAGCCCCTTCCTCCTTTATTTTTTTTTCTTGCAGTTAAAGCTCTAGCATTTCTTTTTTTCACTGAGATGAAGAATTTTCCAACAAGAGCTTGAGTTTTTCTGGTATGGTGAGCAAATACCTTCTAGTGAGTGAGGAGTAGAGAGAGCAGTGACTGTACCTGACCAGCAGATCATTCTGCAGTGAGATCGAAAAGCAAGATCAAGCCATGGGCTTGCATGAGACTTGGAAATCTCTCTCTAATTCCTATTTGGAAAATACTCAGTTTGCTTAATTAATGTTTAAAGAAAGATATTCCTGCCAGGTTTTTGGAAATGGAACAACCGACCTAATTTCTATTTGGACCAGAATCAGGGTCCTATCCCTGTCTAGAAAAATAAGCCTAGATGAGACCCGCAGCAACCATCCATTTGTACTTCTGTTTCTAAACAGCCACTGGTCCCCCAGCAGCTGCACACCAAGACTCTGGAGTCATCCGGATATTCTGTAACTGCTGCAGAGCAGGTTCAACTCCACTCTCAGAAAGCCTAGCTGCATGTTGTGTGACACTGTGTGGATGTAATGTGGATAAAGAAATGGACTCTTTTCTGCATTCAGTGAATTTGAGAGGCAGGTGCTGATGAACAGCCATCATCCTACAAATTGGGGCCTTTCCTGCCTTGATCTGTTATACCCAGATTGAAGAGAAGTGTTATATCTTTTAGTGTGGACTTCCTTTTAATTAGGGTCTTAGTCTGGTTTGAAGTCAGGGGCTTCTTTAAGACTCATAATAACAATGAAGTGAAGTGAAGTGAAGTGGCTTAGTCGTGTCTGACTCTTTGCGACCCCATGGACTATAGCCTACCAGGCTCCTCCATCCATGGGATTTTCCAGGCAATAGTACTGGAGTGGGGTGCCATTTCCTTCTCCAGGGGATTTTCCCAACACAGGGATCGAACCTGGGTCTCCCGCATTGTAGACAGATGCTTTACCGTCTGAGCCACCAGGGAAGTATGCATATATTTATATTCAGACATTTAATTCCAAGAGTTCACAGAATGCTGGAAGTTATGGCCCCAGATTAACGATCCCTTGTTTTAGATCCTTCTATTTAATAACACTTATTTTAGGCTATTTGATGCATAGGAAGACAAGGGTTAGTGAAGGGACAAGGTGTGGACTCTTGGACTCCAGTGCTGATGCTAGTATTTACTAGCCCCGGGACATTGCTGAGCTTTTTCGTTTGTAAAATGGGGGGTCTTGAGGTTGTTGTGATAATAAAATGAGGCCACTTCCTTGGCTTTTGCGTTAAGTGGGTGGTAAAGAAATGGCAGCAATTACTTTTTAAAAAACTTTTTCCCCCTCTCTATATTTGGCCACGCATGGCATGTGGGATCTTAGGACCCCGACCAGGGATCGAACCCATGCCTCCTGCAGTGGAAGCATGGTGTCCCAACAGTTAGACCACCAGGAAAGTCCCAGTAATTACTCTTATTGCTATGTTAACAATGTATTTACATTATGCAGATAGCAAATGGAAGGCAAGTTCAAACATCTTGCAACAGAAGTGTGAATCAAGTGCCACTTTTAAGGTTGCTACCTTTTCTTGAGGTATCTAGTGTGTTTACAGTTACACATTAACTCTTGGTGCCCTCATCTACAGCATTCATCTCTAAACGCTGTGCTAGTCAAGCATTTAGAATGAGCATTTGTAGATGCTCAATAAAGATGAATCATTATTATAATTATCATTAGTCATGTTACTACTGTTGCTATTATTACTGTTGATGCTTCATAAGTCGTTCTCTAGTGGAACCTTAGTTTTAAGAGAAAGAGGGTCTCAAGATAATTTTTTTTAAGGAGGGTAAAATATCTCAAAGTCACTGTAATTAGAACAAAAAGCTATCTTTTTGCCTCTTTTGAACATTCTATAAAAATTTATTTCTTTTTCTTCTATTTACTTCACTCAAGATAGGCTGGATGTGCAGACTCAACTAGCCCCTCCAGGACAAATGACTAAATTGGTTTATAATAGTTTCTGGAACAACCCTTGGCACAACATGGACATGTGTCAGCCCTCCATTACTAGTTGGTTTGGCTCTAGGTTCTCTTGGCCAAGAAATCTTTGTGCTTGAGGTCTCTCCTGAATCAGAAAAGGGACATTAGTGTACAAACTAGTGAGATCCAAAGAAAATCTGTAATGTAGTTAATATATCAATATACATTTCTTAGTTTTGATAAATGACCTGTGGTTATGCAAGATATTAACATTAGGGGAATCTGGATGAAGGGTATTTGGTGACTCTACTATTTGCAATATTACTGTGAGTCTAAGACTATTAAAAATAGCATATTACAAAGTGAGGTAATGAAGCAGAAATTGTGTTTACAGGTGTAGTGAAGCAAGGGCTGAAGCAGGGATCCAATGGCAGTTTATTACAAATAGTCCAGGCAAAAATTGATAGTAGTTTGCAATAGGGTTGTTGGAATAGAGGGAGGAGCTAGTGATTCTGGGTATATTTGGAATGTGTAACCAACAGGGTTTGCTGATGGATTGGTTGTAAGAGGAAGAAAAGGGGAATTGAGGCCATATGGAGAAGGCAATGGCACCCCACTCCAGTACTCTTGCCTGGAAAATCCCATGGACGGAGGAGCCTGGTAGGCTGCAGTCCATGGGGTCGCTGAGAGTTGGACACGACTCAGTGACTTCACTTTCACTTTTCACTTTCATGCATTGGAGAAGGAAATGGCAACCCACTCCAGTGTTCTTGCCTGGAGAATCCCAGGGATGGCGGAGCCTGGTGGGCTGCCGTCTATGGGGTTGCACAGAGTCAGATACGACTGAAGCGACTTAGCAGCAGCAGCAGAGACCTATGAGAAGGTACTTTCTTGCTCCTCTGTTTCCTAGAGAACTAGTCTTAAAAAAATCAAAGACCAACTCCAGGAACATGGTACCTGTGAGTTATGTGATTGGATTAAAGGTCTGGGAAATGAGGAACCAGCAGGCTGAGGACAGAGAGAACTGACATTGGTGGAAAGGAGACACCCAGAAAAGGGTATTTGCTATCATCTCAATCCATTTTTCATCTTTGACTGACCTTGATCTCCTTCCTCTTATAAAGACAAAGGATACAACACAATATGAGGAAAACATGAGTTGAGAAAACAATAGCTAGTCAGACAGAGAGGAAGTGTCTGATGAATCATGGTATCATCATTGAACTGCAGTCTCAAATATGTACTATCTGGCTCTTTAGAGAAAAATTCATCAGAATTTACCTTTATTAACAGCCTTTATCTGATGAACAAAATCCCTCAACTCCACTGGTGTCACTTTGAAGTGTCTGTTCTTATTTCTAGGATAAACTCTGATGGAATGGAGGTACCCAGCCTACTGTTGAACCTGTCACACTGTATTTGTTTTTCTCTTCTGCCTATTTTTGGCCCACTTCTTATTTCTTTTCTATAATTTCCCCCCTCTTTTGTTCAGTCTTTATCTTTCTCCCTTAGATACTCACCCAAGTTTGACAGCCTGATTACTTAATACTCACCTGCCAAATTAACTGACTTATTTTACCAACTGGGTGGATATACAATACCTTGACACTTGCATTTTGAGTATTTTACTGATTTTTTTTTGTATGTCCATGATGAATAAATCATGGTAGAAGTCTTCACATACTGGTAATTGGACTGTTTTATATTAAAGTATTAAAGTTTTATATTAAAGTATGCATCACAGTATATATTGTCTCACTCACTGTTTGACTTTTGTTTAGTGAAGATTGCTAGGTTAATATTGAAATAATAGTTTTCTTCATTTCTCTTCACTTTCCTACACACCCTTTTCCTTTCTCCAAGTTGGGATGATTAGAATGAAAGAGGAAAGGGCATTTAGCCAAATAAGCAGTGTGAATGGCAGAGAAGTTCAGCTATTTGAAAATGGAAGATATTCCTGAAGTTTGCAAACATTTAGTTTTGAAATGGCCCCAAGGTTGTTGTACTAACCAAGCATTATTGGGAATCGTCTGGTGGTGTTGTTTGTTTGTTTATTATATTGGAGAATTGAGTTATATTCCCCAATACAGAACACACTGTCATAGTGAAAACACATAAGAGACCCCCTTCCACCTGCCCTGTGTGACTTCAGAATCAAACCAGCACCCTCAGCAGTGAAAGCGCAGTGTCCTAACCACTGGGCAACCAGGGAATTGCCCCTCCTTTCCTTCCCTGATTCCTTATTCCTTCCTTCCCTTTTACTTCCACTCCTCACTCTGTTCCTCCCCCCACCCCCTCTGGCAATGATTCCAATGTGTCTCCTGTGCATGTTCAAACTTGTGTGTATCAGTAAGGCTATACTGTGGGTATGTTTTTAAAATTTATATTATAGTTTTTCAAAAGGACTCATTCTGGTTCTTAATCTTGTTTTCATTTAGGACCATGTCCTTAATATCGATCACGTTTTTATGTGTCTTTCTACTGCATACTATGCTACACTGTGCACCCTTCACATTCTATTTATTCATGATGCCCAGTGATGGACACTTAGATTGCTCCAGCTTCCTTTACCACAAATAATCCTTGTCTTGAATGTCCCTTTTTAAGCTGTGTGTGAATTTACCTGGGATATATTTCCAGGAGTGGGATTGTTGAATCTTAGGGTGAGTGAATTTTTTGATCAAATTCTACCAACTTGCTCTCCATAATGTTTGCATCAATGTGTGTGTGTGTGTGTGCGCATGCACACGCGTGCTTCTGTGCACATTCTCAGAGCTCGAGGGTGAAATATTATGTTTTATTTGTTGTCCTTGAAAATTGATGAAGCTGGATTGGGGACCATTGCTTGGGGTGACAGAGAATGTGGAATCACATTAACTTTCTTTGAGGATTCAGTCTGCAGTTTTACTGATAATAAATATAACTGCCATACAGTGAGCACTTATTATGGGTCAGGGACTAACTAAGCTGGGTGCTTTAATTCTCTGTCTTATTTAATCCTCACAATAATGCCATGAAGTAGATATTGCTATTATAACCTCTGTTTGAAGATTGTTAAAACCTAGGTTTAGAGAGTTTTAGTGACTTGCTTGAGCTGGTAAGTTTCAGATCCAGGATGAAACTCACTCTTCATTGTGGTGCACCAGTGCCTCTCTGTCATCTATATCAGAAAGGTGTTTTGAGATGCTTGATATTTGACCTCACCAACTCTGTGCACTGGAGGTTTTTATTTTTTTTAATATTTATTTATCAATGTTCATTGGCATGTGAGATCTTAGTTCCCCCACCAGAGACTGAACCCAGACCCCCTGCATTGGTAGCATGGAGTCTTAGTTAACCTCTGGACCCCAGGGAAGTCCTGCTGTAGGTTTTAGGGTGTCAGGTTAGTGTCAAGGGTGAGGTGGGGTGAGGAAGCAGGAAGCTATGGGGTGGGTCATTGGAGCTTTGGGCATCAGTGTTCAGTATACCATAAGAGAACATATTTGCATTCTCGTTTATAGCTTGCTTTATTTTTGATGAGTGTGAATCTGTCTCTCAAGTGGTAAAATCATGTGTTTTGAAATACTGAAACAGAGGCCAAGACCTTGTGACTGACAATGAATAACAGAAGCTTTCTTTTGTGAGGCGGGGAGGGGGTCTCAGTAGTTGTGGCACACGGGCTTAGTTGCTCTGCAACATGTAAATCTTTCCAGACCAGGGATCGAACCTGTGTTCCCTGCATTGGCGGGTGGATTCCTATCCACTGCTCCACCAAGGAAGTGCTCCAGCATTCTTGCCTGGAGAATTCCATGATGGAGGCCAAGACCCCATGATGACGATGAACTGTAGAAGCTTTCTTTTTAAAATTTTTTAAAAATTTACTTTTATTTAATTATTTACTTTTGACTGCACTGGGTGCTCATTGCTCTGTGCGGGCTTTCTCTAGTTGCGGCAAGTAGGGGCTACTCTCTAGCTGCGGTGCATGGGCTCCTCATTGCTGTGGCTTCTCCTGTTCTGGAGCACGGGTTCTAGGCACACAGACTTCAGTTGTTGCAGCTCACAGGCTCAGTGATTGTGGCTCAAGGGCCCTAGAGCAAGGGCTCAGAAGTTGTGCTGCAGTGGCCCCAGCCACCCTGTGGTATGTGGAATTCCCCCCACCCATGAGGGATTGAATCCATGTCCCTCACAGTTCAGTTCAGTTCAGTTCAGTTCAGTTGCTCAGTCGTGTCCAACTCTTTGCGACCCCATGAATCGCAGCACGCCAGGTCTCCCTGTCCATCACCAACTCCCGGAGTTCACTCGGACTCATGTCCATCGAGTCAGTGATGCCATCCAGCCATCTCATCCTCGGTCGTCCCCTTCTCCTCCTGCCCCCAATCCCTCCCAGCATCAGAGTCTTTTCCAATGAGTCAACTCTTTGCATGAAGTGGCCAAAGTCCTGGAGTTTCAGCTTTAGCATCATTCCTTCCAAAGAACACCCAGGAATGATCTCCTTTAGAATGGACTGGTTGGATCTCCTTGCAGTCCAAGGGACTCTGAAGAGTCTTCTCCAACACCACAGTTCAAAAGCATCAATTCTTCGGCGCTCAGCCTTCTTCACAGTCCAACTCTCACATCCATACATGACCACTGGAAAAACCATGGCCTTGACTAGACAGACCTTAGTTGGCAAAGTAATGTCTCTGCTTTTGAATATGATATCTAGGTTGGTTATAACTTTCCTTCCAAGGAGTAAGTGTCTTTTAATTTCATGGCTGCAGTCACCATCTGCAGTGATTTTGGAGCCCCCCAAAATAAAGTCTGACACTGTTTCCACTGTTTCCCCATCTATTTCCCATGAAGTGATGGGACTGGATGCCATGATCTTCATTTTCTGAATGTTGAGCTTTAAGCCAACTTTTTCACTCTCCTCTTTCACTTTCCTCAAGAAGCCCTTTAGTTCTTCTTCACTTTCTGCCATAAGGGTAGTGTCGTCTGCATATCTGAGGTTATTGATATTTCTCCCGGCAATCTTGATTCCAGATTGTGCTTCTTCCAGCCCAGCGTTTCTCATGATGTACTCTGCATAGAAGTTAAATAAACAGGGTGACAATATACAGTGTTGACGTACTCCTTTTCCTATTTGGAACCAGTCTGTTTTTCCATATCCAGTTCTGTTGCTTCCTGACCTGAATACATAGATGAATTCAATAAATGTTTATTATGTTCCTATGTGTGTCAGACATTAGATTTAAAATGTATGTTATGGTCTATGATAACCAACCTATATTCATTAATTTTATAATGCTTTTATTTCAGATATTTTGATCTATGGAAATAATAATCTTGTATAATTTAATAAATAACATGTTCTATGGTTAGCAGGATTAAATCAGTTTTAGCTGCTGGAATAAAGATCTCAGATTCATTTAAAAAACTATTTTATGATTTTTTAAACTCCTATAAGAATAAAAATATTAATAGTGATTAATTCCTCTTTATTAGCAAATCAGTAATTGTCACCAATAGAAGCAAGAATTAAAAAGTAAAAGCTTTGAAATTGAGAGGAGAAAGTTTTTATCCAAACGTTGCATTCTCATATCACATTTATTTGCCAGGCAAATGCCGAGCCACCGTACCACCAGGTAAGTCCAATAGAAGCTTTCTTAATTGACCTTGAGTTAATTACGTTGTTGCAGGAACTGATGTTCTCCAATTAATCTGTAAGCCACACTGATGCCTACCGCATGCTGAATACTACACTTGCAGTTAGTACGATCCTCTTCACTTCACTTCTGATCCTAGTAAATGAATTCCATATTTAACAGAGACAGTTGTATTTGTTCCTCAACCTGTCTTATACCAGTGAACCAGTGAAGGTGCTCAGTCGTGTCTGACTCTTTGTGACCCCATGACTGGAGCATACCAGGCTCCTCCGTCCATGGAATTTTCCAGGCAAGAGTACTGGAGTGGGGTGCCATTAGTTGTAGTTAATAGTGATGCAATTTAAATGAAAGTAACTGAATGGATGAAATGTGAGTATAATGTTTCTATGAAAATTAGGTTGAATATGTTCATAATACTCAATAAATATGAATTGCTAAAAACAATTATTGATAAATTAGGTATGGGGAGGCAGCTGTAAAATGTGGGGAAAAATCATTACATTTCTTGACTCAGGACTTCCCTGGTGCTCCAGTGCTTAGGACTCCATGTTTGGGGCCCTCCCAGAGGGCCCAAGTTTGGTCCCTGGTCAGGGAACTAGGATTCCACAGGCCATGTGGCATGGCCAAAAAAAAATTTCTTTTTTCTCAACGGATTCTTGGCTGAGATCGCCTAAGTGTCTTAGAGTTCTCAGTTCACTCTGAAAACACTAGCAATCATGTGTACTTAGTCACTCAGTCGTGTCTGACTCTTTGCGACCCCATGGACTGTAGCCCACCAGGCTCCTAGGTAATCCATTACGGGTGTGCTTTAGACAAGAAAGACCATATACAACTCCAATTAGCAGACGCATCCTCAAAGGCTTTGACTTTTCTTCAGAGTATTAGCAAATAAATGTATATTGTATTTTAAGTTAAATCCAGTCTGTGATTATATCATTTTTATACCTTCCAGGTTTACCTGATTTATTTTGTTAAGCAGCCAACCATGTATCTGTACTGTATTGGGCAAATTCTTCTTCTGAGAATCCCTGCTTGAAGAAGCCATCCATTATTCTCTCTTACCCCATGTTAGCTTCATCCAAACTAGGATAAAATATTCTACAATTAGTAATTATGTATACAAAGTCTAATAATTTTTAGTGAATTTAAGGAATCCAAATACCCAGATACAATGTGGTGCCATTGTCATGGGGAGTACCGACTTTTAAAAAATCTTATGTTTATTCATTTTGTTAATTAGTCAGTTATTTATTTGTTAACAAAATTTTTTTTGGCCTCATGGCATGTGGGATCTTAGTTTCCTGACCGGGAATCAAACCCACACCCCCTGCATTGGAAGCACAGAGTCTTATTTAACCACTGGACTATCAGGGAAGTCCTATTTATTTTTTTAAATAGAAGTATAGTTAGTTTATAATATTATATTAGTCTAGGGTATACAGTATAGTACTTCAGTTATTTTTTCTGATAATACTCCATTATAGGTTATTATAAGATAATAAATATAATTCCCTGTTGTTGTTTAGATGCTAAGTTGTGTCTGACTCTTTTGCAACGCTATAGACTGTAGCCTTCCAGGCTCTTCTGTCCATGGGATTTTCCAGGCAAGAATACTGGAGTGGGTTGCCATTTCCTCCTCCAGGGGATCTTAGCAACCTGGGGATCGAACCTGCCTCTCTTGTGTCTCTTGCATCAGCAAGTGGATTCTTTTCCCACTGAGCCACCAGGGAAGCCCATAATTCCCTGTACTATACAGACTCTTTGGAAAAGACTCTGATGCTGGGAGGGATTGGGGGCAGGAGGAGAAGGGGACGACCGAGGATGAGATGGCTGGATGGCATCACTGACTTGATGGACGTGAGTTTGAGTGAACTCCGGGAGTTGATGATGGACAGGGAGGCCTGGCGTGCTGCGATTCGTGGGGTCGCAAAGAGTCGGACACGACTGAGCGACTGAACTGAACTGATACAGAAAAATCTTGTTTCTTATCTCTCTTGTGTATAGCAATTTGTATCTGTTAATCTCATGCTTCTAATTTGTCCATACCCCCCACCTTTGGTGACCATAAATTTGTTTTGTATGTTTGTGAATCTGTTTGTTTCGTACATAAATTCATTTGTATTATTTTTTAGATTCTACATATAAGTGATATTATGTAGTATTTGAATTGCTCTGACTTGCTTTGCCTATATTCTCTATGTTCACCTTGTTGCTGTAAATGGCATGATTTCATTCTTTTTTCTGTAGCTGAGTAATATTCCATTGTGTGTGTGTGTGTGTGTGTGTGTATCACATCTTAAGTCAGTCATCTGTTGATGGAGACTTTGGTTGTTTTCATTTCTCAGATATTGTAAATAGTGCTGCTGTGAACATTGGGGTGCATGTATCTTTATGGATGAGAGTTTTCCTTTTTTCTGACTATTTACCCAAGAGTAGAATTGCTGGATCATACCAGCCACTTTTAAATCTATCTTTGAATATTCTTATTTTGCATTAAGTATCTCTCTTTCTTACTGAAAGGCCTGAGTTTTCATACATCTCATAAATTGTAGCCTGTTGGTTCTCCCTGCTTAAGGTCTCAGAGGAATTTGTTATCAAAATTCTGATCTCAGCTTCTCACAACACAGGAGCAATGGCATTAAATGACCCCCTGAAAGTGAAAGTGAAAATCGCTCAGTCGTGTTTGACTCTTTGTGACCCCATGGACTGTAGACCACCAGGCTCCTCTGTCCATAGGATTCTCTAGGCAAGAATACTGCAGTGGGTTGCCATGCCCTCCTCCAGGGGATCTTCCCAACCCAGGGATCGAACCTGGGTCCTCCCGAATTGCAGGTGAATTCTTTACCGTCTGAGCCACCTAATGGCTCCCTGTCAGTCCCTAATGATTTTCCCTGTGAGATTAGGGTTCTTAACAGTTTTGAGGGTCACAAACCTCTTCGAAAACCAAGTGATAACTTTGGATCCTCTTACCTACAGGTACATTGTACATGGAATTTTACAAATATATTATTGGGCAGGGTTTTGTACGTCTTAAAACCTATTCATGGATCCAGGTTCGTTATCTCAGCTCTACTTGATGCTACATGGGAAGGTTAGAAGTCTGGATTATTCTTGGCTCTGTCATGAACTAGTTGGGCCACCTTAGGGAAATCTATTAACCTCCTTGGGCCTCAGTTTCTTTATCTGTAAGATAAGAGGTTTATCATGTTATCCTCAACTATCCCTTTCAGTTTTACCTTATAAATCTGTTTGGGCTCTCCAGCCATCTTTGTGAAAAGGAGCTTGGCATCAGCCTCAGAAAGGGCCCCAAATCACCGTTTCTTGCAGAACAAAAAAGTTTGGTAACAACTAAAAGTGGGTAGTGTCTAAGAGACATTGTCTTTTCTTTTGATTCCACAAACATGTATTGAGGGCCTACTAGGTGCCCAGCCTTGGGCCAAGCACTGTAAGTTTCACAGATAAATAAGACTCCCTAAACAAGGACACCTTTCAGGGTGTGGGAGGTTTCAGTGCACTTACACACACGTTTTCTGTGTAAAGAAGTGAGAAAGGACCAGGTTATGTGAATTTCCCTGGGCCTGAATAAAATCTGCTTAAGTGGTCTCTAGTCAGGCTTCTCTTGGCAGCTATGCTTCTAATTCAGCTCTCTCCTTCAGGAAAAAAGCTAATGGATGGAGCACCAGGCTTCTTTGCCATTCTACAACTCCTTGCTTGCCAGAGACCAGCTTTTAATTCTTAAAGGGACCAGCCCATTTCTTCCAGGAAACCTTTGTAAACCCCACTCAGCAGTCCAGTTCACAAGCAGTTCCTTGGTAGTTTCCTTATACCCACATTGCTTTCCTGACTCCCAAGCAGGAGGGAAAGAGTTGAACTGGTTTATGAGGGATACAATAGAGCATTGGGAAGTTCTCATTTTTATTTACTTATTTTATAATCCGCTACTTATTTTATTTTTCCTCCTTTGTTCAGTCTTTGTCTTTCTCCCTTTGATACTCACCCGATTCTGACAGCATGATTACTTAATACTCACCTGCCAAATTAACTGACTTATTTTACCAACTGGGTGGATATACAATACCTTGACACTTGCTATTTGAGTATTCTACTGAATTTTTAAAAAATGTCCCTAGTGATATCTTATCCAAAGGCAAAGCCCTAGGGTTTCTTTTTCTTTTTCTTTTTTTTTTAAGAAAAGCCATTTGTTGCTTTTGTATTTATAAACCACGTTTGGTTATAATACATGTTCCACTATAAGACAGAGCCAACCAGTTTTTCCTTTCTAGTTACAAAGGATGAAAGATACAAGTATAGGCGTATATTCCAATTTAATTTTGTGGAAATTGTTTTGCCATCCCCCAATAAGAATATGACTTTGTTCACAGAGATTTAGTACTTCAGTTCAGTTCAGTCGCTCAGTCGTGTCTGACTCTTTGCGACCCCATGAACTGCAGCACGCCAGGCCTCCCTGTCCATCACCAACTCCCGGAGTCTACCCAAACTCATGTCCATCGAGTCAGTGATGCCATCCACCCATCTCATCCTCTGTCGTCCCCTTCTCCTCCCGCCCCCAATCCCTCACAGCATCAGAGTCTTTTCCAGTGAGTCAACTCTTTGCATGAGGTGGCCAAAGTACTGGAGTTTCAGCTTCAGCTTCAGTCTTTCCAATGAATACCCAGGACTGATCTCCTTCAGAATGGACTGGTTGGATCTCTTTGCAGTCCAAGGGACTCTCAGGAGTCTTCTCCAACACCACAGCTCAAAAGCTTTCTTCACAGTCCAACTCTCACATCGATACATGACCACTGGAAAAGCCATAGCCTTGACTAGATGGACCTTTGTTGGCAAAGTAATGTCTCTGCTTTTGAATATGCTATCTAGGTTGGTCATAACTTTTCTTCCAAGGAGTAAGCATCTTTTAATTTCATGGCTGCAGTCACCATCTGCAGTGATTTTGGAGCCCCCAAAATAAAGTCTGACACTGTTTCCACTGTTTCCCCATCTATTTCCCATGAAGTGGTGATGGGACCAGATGCCATGATCTTAGTTTTCTGAATGTTGAGCTTTAAGCCAACTTTTTCACTCTCCTCTTTCACTTTCATCAAGAGCCTTTTTAGTTCCTCTTCACTTTCTGCTATAAGGGTTAGTACTTAGATTGGGCCAATAAAGCTACTTTTTTGTTTGAATTTATTTTGTTATACAGTCATAAATGAATAAATAAAATATTTCCCAAGAGCCAAATGACTACCTTTTTTTAAATGAGTAGAAGTGGGATTAATGATTTTTTTCCCTTTTCTTATCTTTCCAGGAATTAATAGACTGCCCACTTCCAGTACACACATTTCTCCTAATAGATCAGTATGAAGGAGTAAAAGAGAAGAGCTCACATACATATTTTCCAGTTTATTCAAACAAATACTCAAGTAAACATTGAATCTCTAATTGTTATTTTAGGGTTATAGGAGAATAGTATGGTTTGTTCTATACTCTGATATAGGTAGATATTTTACGTAACATCTGTACCCTTCTCTGAGCAGACAGGATTTTGGTTTCAGGTTCAGAAAAGTTATATAAACTTCCCTGAGGCTGAATAAAATCTGCTTAAATGGTCTGTTTCAAATGAAGCCTTCCTTGCCATGTTTGGTACCTTGTAGCCATTTGTGTTTGGGCTTCTAGAAACAAAGAAAGAAAAACAAGAATAGGCTGAAGGAAGTCTGTGAGTCAGGTTGTGTGCCCTAAGAGACAGAATGCTTTCTCTTTAATCCAGTGTAAGCTAACTGTCAAGGTGAAATGAAAATAATGTTTGAGGAAGCAAAAGCTGAAATCAAGATTGCCAGGAGAAATATCAATAACCTCAGATATGCAGATGACACCACCTTATAGCAGAAAGTGAAGAGGAACTGAAGAGCCTCTTGATGAAGGTGAAAGAGGAGAGTGAAAAAGCTGGTTTAAAACTCAACATTCAGGGACTTCCCTGGTGGTCCAGTGGCTAAGACCCCATGGTCCCAATGCAGGGGCCGGAGTACGATCCCTGGTTGGGGAACTAGAGCCCATATGCCTCAACTAAGACCCAGTACAGTCAAATAAATAAATAAATATAAAAACCCAAAAAACTCAACATTCACGAAATGAAGATCATGGCATCTGGTCCCATCACTTCATGGCAAATAGATGGGGAAACAATAGAAACAGTGACAGACTTTATTTTCTTGGGCTCCAAAATCACTGTGGATGGTGATTGACTGCAACCATGAAATTAAAAACGCTTGCTCCTTGGAAGAAAAGCTATGACCAACCTGGACAGCATATTAAAGAGCAGAGACATTACTTTGCTGACCAAGGTCCGTCTAGTCAAAGCTATGGTTTTTCCAGTAGTCATGTATGAATGTGAGAGTTGGACTATAAAGAAGGCTGAGTGACAAAGAATTGATGCTTTCAAACTGTGGTGTTGAAGACTCTTGAGAGTCCCTTGGACTGCAAGGAGATCAAAGCAGTCAGTCCTAAAGAAAATCAACCCTGAATATTCATTGGAAGGAATGATGCTGATGCTGAAACTGAAGCTCCAATACTTTGGCCACCTGATGTGAATAGCAGACTCATTGGAAAAGACCCTGATGCTGGGAAAAATTGAAGGCGGGAGGAGAAGGGGATGACAGAGGATGAGATGGTTGGATGGCATCACCAACTCAATGGACATGAGTTTGAGCAAACTCCAGGAGATGGTTTAGAACAGGGAAGCCTGGTGTGCTGCAGTCCATGGGGCTGCAAAGAGTCGGGCATGACTGAGCGACTGAACAACAACAAGAACACTTGGTGGGGCTTCCCGTGGTAAAGAATTCACCTGTCAGTAGGAGATGTGGGTTCAATCCCTGGGTTGGGAAGATCCCCTGGAGAAGGAAATGGCAACCCACTCCAGTATTCTTGCCTGGGAAATCCCATGGACAGAGGAGCCTGGCAGACTGTGGTTCATAGGGTCCGCAAAGAGTCAGATATGACTTAGTGACTCCACACACACACACACTTGGTGATCAGGAGCCATCTCATTTAAGCTGTATTGCCTCTGAATTTGATATGATTAGCATGGTTTAAAGCAGAGGATATTTCGTGAAGAAATAGTTTACTTTCCATTTGATCTCCATTAATGCTCAGAGTCTATAGGCATTGTGCTTAGTTAGTAATTTCAGTTTCCTAGAAATAATTTCAATCTCTACAACCCCTACTAACTGTGGTTCTCAAAGTGTGGTCCAGGGACCCAGAGGGTTCACAAGACCTCTTCAGGGGATATACAAGATAAAAGCTATTCTCATAATACTATTAAGAAACTACTTGCTTTTTACATTTTCATTTTATCTTGAGTGTGGAGTGGAGGTCTCCAGGGGCTATATGATGATAATGCATGATGTTGCAACAAACCAAATGCAGAAGCAGATATATGAAACAGTTGTCTCCTATTAAAATGAGATGTTTGAGAAACTTGGCAAAATATAAAACAATGCCACTTTTCTCACTTTTTTTTAAATATAGCTATTTTCTCACAAAATGTCATTTATGTTAACATGTAACGGGTCTATTGTTTTGGGGGGCTTTTTTTTTGGCCACACTGTATGGCTTGCTGGATCTTAGTTCCCTAAGCAGAGGTTGAACCCTGGCCACTGCAGTGTAAGCACCAAGTCCTAATTACTAGACCCCCAGGGAATTCCCATTAAATGAATTGCTGAATGGTTTAAAAATTCTCAGTTTTCATTTCTAATATGGTAAATATCAATAGATATAACCCATATAAACAAAAGCTCTTTGGAATTCTCAGTAATTTTTAAGAGTGTCAGTGGTCTTGAAACCAAAAAGTTTGGGAATGGCTGCTCGATTAACATATACATAGTCTAGTGTGGGAAAAGAATGTAAGAGAAACACTGAAAAATTCACAAAAATCAGTTAATATGGAGCCTGAGGATTTAAAAAATAAGCTAGCAATAGCACGTCTAAATTTCAATTTCAGTTGTAATTGTGTGCCTTACAAAGACTCACTGGTGTGACATTACACATTCTCTGTCATATGAATCTGTTCGAATTTAGCAACTCAAGGCTAATTGCTATTGCTCTTTGTAATTTGATCATTGTTATATAGGTGAGTGTTTTCTTCATTTGCCCCTGAAATGGAATATTTAACCATTGTTACAGAGGTGAAGTTCGTGGCATTTACCATTTGCTCTGTTTTCCCCATATTTTGGTTCTGGAAGACAAACAGTATTTGGTGAATTGTGCAATGCAATTATCTATGATCATCTGAAATTCATAACTACCGTGTATTTGTTAATTAACTTAAAAAGGTGGTAGCTTCAAAAAATGACTGTTAATGGTGTTGATGAAACTGTAAAAATTTGACATTCTTGCCAGCTCTCCATAATTCTTTATAATTATGTTTCCTTTACCCCGATGTTATATATTTTTGTTCTTCCTGTTCATCAGAGAGGACTGTATCCAGTTATGAACAATTTAAATGGGAATGTGGAGCATTTAGAGAGAGATTTTATAGAAGAAAAGCTGAAATTAATTGAAATTGTTTGGCCTGAAGAAGAGGACGTAAGATAAATCTCTAAGCATAGCCTCATTTTGCAGTGATGGAAACCAGCTGTCTTTCAACTCAAGGAGACTAGAATGAGAGGATGCGGACTTAAAGTGTAATCACAGGGATTTAGTTAAGATACACTGAACATGTTTCCTCACAGCAGAGGCTGGTAGACTCTGGAGTGGGTTCCTAAGGCAGCTGTGGACTTTTTTCCTCTGGAGTCTTAGGAATTCAAAACCGTTTTCATGCTGATCAGCTGTAGGCAGAAGTTAGGTAACTGCTTCCTAACGTGTGGACACTTTGGCACTTCGGCATCTTAAAATTTTCATTGGAACATCTGGATGTGGGTAGGCAGAAAGGCCTTTGTAAAATTATATCTGACTATTATAATGAAGAGGGAGGCAAGAGAAGGAAGAGACTATTAATACATAGAGTTCAGCAGCCGAGGTGGTTTCTACTTCTTTGCCTGCTTCCTTTCTTCTCCTTAACTTTTCATGTTCTGCTTGACACTCAAAATGATCTTTTTTTTTCTATTACACCAAATATATTTCTTACTGTGGTAAAATATACATAGCATAAATTGTACTATTTTAATACATTTTGAGTATACAGTTCAGTAGCATTAAGTACAGTCACGTTGTTGTACAATCCATCACCACTACCCCTCTACAGAACTTTTTCAGCACCCCCAACTGAAACCTGCACCTTTTTAAACAACAACTCCCCTTATAGTACATAAGGAAAAGAGTTTTAAATTTTTATTTACTGCAGTATCTACAGTGCCTAGAACAGTGTCTGGCATATGGTAGATACTTGTTATGGGTTGACTTGTGTCCCTCAGTAAGATCTGTTGAAGTCCTTACACTCTGTAGCTGTGAATATGACCTTACCAACAAGATCTTTGCAGATGTCATCAAGATAAAATGCGGTCATAGGGTGAGCCCTAATCCAGTATGACTGGTGTCCTAATAAAAGGAGGAAAATGCCATGTGACAACAGAAGTGGCTGTTTGTTGTTCAGTCTCTAAGTTGTGTCCGACTCTTTTCCACCCCTTGGATTGCACACGCCAGGTTTCCCTGTCCACTATCTCCTGGAGCTTGCTCAAACTCATGTCCATTGAGTTGGTGATGCTATCCAACCATCTCATCCTCTGCCGCCCCCTTCTCCCCTTGCCTTCTTTCCCATCATCAGGGTCTTTTCCAGTGAGTCAGGACTTCACATCAGGTGGCCAAAGTATTGGAGCTTCAGCTTCAGCACCAGTCCTTCCAATAAATATTCAGAATTGATTTCCTTTAGGATTGACTAGTTTGATCTCCTTTCAGTCCAAGGGACTCTCAAGAGTCTTCTCCAGCACCACAGTTCAAAAGCATCAATTCTTTGGTCCTCAGCCTTCTTTATGGACCTACTCTCACATCCAGAAAAACCATAGCTTTGGCTGTAGGGACCTTTTATCAGCAAAGTGATGTCTTTGCTTTTTGACATGCTGTAGTTGTGAATATATGTTTGTCATAGCTTTCCTTCCAAGTAGCAAGCATCTTTGAATTTCATGGCTGCAGTCCACAGTGATTTTGGAGCTCAAGAAAATAAAATCTGCCTCTGTTTCCACTGTTTCCCCATCTATTTGCCATGAAGTGATGGGACCAGATGCCATGATCTTAGTTTTTTGAATGTTGACTTTTAAAACAGCTTTTTCACTCTTCTTTCACCCTCATCAGAAGGCGCTTTAGTTCCTCTTCACTTTCTGTCATTAGAGTGGTATCATCTGTATATCTGAGGTTATTGTTATTTCTCCCAGCTATCTTGATTCCAGCTTGTGCTTCATCCAGCCTGGCATTTCACATGATGTACTCTGCATATAAGTTAAATAAGCAGGGTGACAGTATACCAGCCTTGACGTACTCCTTTCCCAATTTGGAACCAGTCCATTGTTTCATGTCTGGTTCTAATTGTTGCTTCTTGACCCGTATACAGGTTTCTTGGCTGCAGCCACCAGCAGAAACCAGGAAGAGGAAAGGAAGAAACTGTGAAGGAATGTGGCCCTGCTGATACCCTGATTTCATACTTCCAGCCTTTAGAACTGTGGGAGAGTGAACTCCTGCTGTTTTAAGCCACTCCATTTGTGCTTTCTTCTGGCAGCCCTAGGAGACTAATAGAATACTTGAGAAGTATTTGTTGAATAAAGTGTCTATTGTTTATCTGTTTATGTTCCATTTCTTCCATAAGGATGAAATCACTTGGCAGAGGCGGTCTGTATCTTGTTCTCCACTGCGTCCTTGGTGTCTAGAATGATGCCTGGCACAAGGAGGTGTTGCCGGAGTTCTGCGGAAGCACTGTGGTGTGGTGGTAAAGCAGAGGGCTTGGTGTTAGACCACCAGGGTTGGGTTCTGGCTCCACCATTTACCAGCTGTGTACCTCTGGGCATCTGTGCCTCCACTCTTCATTTGTAGGATGGATTAGCAGACTTAAAGCACTTAGAACAGTGTATGAGTCACTAAGCATTCAGTATCGGTTCTCTAGTAGTCTAGTTACCTGGCATGATGAGACTAAGATGATGCGTGAAAAGCTTCATGAGCTGGGGACTCAGGAGGCCGAGAACTCACTGTGGGACCTTGTGTGGATGACTTTCCTGTCTGGACCTCTGTTCTCTCATCTGCAGGCTCTCCCCGGGTCATTTCTAGCTTCAGCCTTTGGTGAGTTATGCAGTGTTTATTACTTGCAGAACAGGCAAGACTGGAGCTGCCTTCCAAGGGTAGTCTAAGACACAATGGGCATATCAGAGACTAAGGCTTGGTGGGCTTCCAGTGGAGAAGAGGAGATGTAGAGAAAAGGGAAAACCTGGCTTTCTTTGATCAGCCACTGTCTCAAGCAGCAAGTGCATTCTCATGTACTGGATGGAAATCCAGGTGACAGAATCTGGGGAATCCCGACAAGCTCACTAGGGCCTTTTTATGCTGAAAAGTGTTTTCTTTTCATTTGCTTTTTCTTTTATTGCTATGGCCCCAAATTCATAAAGAACATCATTTTTCATTATCTTGAAACAACTCATGTTACTGCTTGGAGCTTGCCAACACTCCTGGTGTTATTGTCATCACCAGATTTTGTGTGGAAGACTTAAGAACAGGTGATATGTAGTGATGTTGTTTTCTGTTCTAGTATACTATAATCAGCATTTAAAACCAATAACGTATTTAACAATCTAGAGATTTTATGGCCATTAGTGGCTCCAGGGCAACTTAAGGTGCAATTGAAAAAATTTGTGAAACTTTTAGTGAAGTAAAAATTGATAACTGTCACCAGTTTTCCCTCTTGCTGACATAAAATTATGTAACTGTGCCCTTTGTCCTCCGCCTATCGATAGAATAAGTGGAATACGTTTCTCTTCTACTTTATTGATGTTGGTTTGACCATGAACTGTCTTTGGCTAATGGAATGATAATGAATGAGATGCCTTGATGTCCTTTAAATGTCCTCGCTGATTTGGTTTGCTCTTCTGTACTTTTCTCCAAGCTAGGCTTCAACAGTATCTGAACTGAGAACTTCCAGATGTTCAAGCTGGATTTAGAAAAGGCAGAGGAACCAGAGATCAAATTGCCAACATCCGCTGGATCATAGAAAAAACAAGAGAATTCCAGGAAAACATCTGCTTCATTGACTACGCTGGAGCCTTTGTGTGGATCACAACAAACTGTGGAAAATTCTTAAAGAGATGGGAACACTAGACCAACTTACCTGCCTCCTGAGAAATCTGTATCCAGGTCAAGAAGCAACAGTTAGAACCAGACATGGAACAATGGACTGGTTTCAAATTAGGAAAGGAGCAACTGAACTGAACTGAACTCTGCACTTTTGCCGTTAGAGCAACCTATCTCTAGTAGTCACTGGTCCAAACAGAATGAGGAGAAGTGTGGAGCCAAGCTGGCCTACACCTGTAGCCTGAAGTCAGTCTGCAGCTGCAGAAACAGCCCAGCTTACTTCCAGAGCCGTGAATAAGAAAAGGACATTTTTATTGTTGTAAGCCACTGAAATTTTGGTTTGTTTGTGATGCAGCTCTATTGTGGCATAAACCTAAAATGCAATACAATAATACATACTTTTGTAGCATGAATAAAGGCCTCTAAAATTGCCTTCACTGGTTTCATTTTCAGCCAGTCAACTTGGACCATACAATGTGACTTTTAGTGTTTAATACATATTCTGTGTGTGTGTATATATTTGAGACACATGCACACTTTCTTGACAATACATCCATGGTCAGGAGAGGATGCTTGATTGACCCACAGGTGACATATTACCCTAACAGCTACCATCTTCTTTTCTTCTTTGTTCCCTTTAGGAGGCCTCATGCTCTTTACAGCTTTAGCAGCATAACTGCTTGCTGGCTCTGCTGGCATCATAGCAGGGTCCTTGCACACTCATACTACCAGTATCTTGGAACTTTCTTCCATCAGCCCTTAAAATACTTTTGTCCAGAACAGTATGTGAAGCACTGATAATAATTTTGTAATAGCAACTTTGCTTTTCACTTTGTATCTTATAATAGTTTCTTACATGGAACACATATCTGTGGTCAAATGTGCTCTGTGAGAAAGAGGAAAAGAACTCAAGGCAGAGCTTAAATTTTGACTCCATTTATCCAATTCAGTGCCAGAGAAAGTATGATTATAGTTAGGCTTGCTCATTATCTATTGTGGAGTGACAAACGACCTCCAAACTGGGTGGCCTGAAAAATCATTTTATTTTGCTCACAATTTTGTGGATCAAGAAACAGTTCATCCTGCATCGGACATAGACTGGCACGCTTGGGGCTGGTTCGCGGGGATGACCCAGAGAGATGTTGTGGGGAGGCGGGTGGGAGGGGGGTTCATGTTTGGGAACGCATGTACACCCGTGGTGGATTCATGTCAATGTATGGCAAAACCAATACAGAATTGTAAAGTAAAAAAAAAAAAAGAAACAGTTTAGGGAGGGCTTGGCTGGGTGATTCAACTTTGATCCGTGTGGCACTAGCTCCGGCGGCTAGGATGTGACAGTCGACTTCTGATATGGCTCCTTCACTCACATTTTGGGCATGTGAGCAAGGATGGCTGGCATTTGATGTTGACTGTCAGAGAGAGGCTGAGCTAGAGCTGTCACCTGAAGAGCCTACAGGTGGTCTGTCTGTGTGGTTGGGGCGTCTCACAGCATAGTAGATGGATTCCCAAAGGTAGTGTCTCCAGAGGGAGCATTCCGAGAGACAGGAAGTGGAAGCTACCAGACTTTTAATGCCTGGGTCAAGAAATTAGCATATCTTCTATTCTATTCTGTTGGCTTTCCCAGATTTAAGGGGAGGGGACATAGAAAGTCTCTCACCATGAGAGAAGCGGTCGAGTTTACAGTCGTCTTTCATTTCTGTATATGTGTGGGTAGTTTTTACTCAGAAAGCTTTAAGATATAAATGTGACCCAGGTTGAGGGCTGCTTGGAACTAGGAATTTTTTGCTATTTTTTCTCCTTAGCTGTGGATGTGTGCTCAGTTGCTTCAGTCGTGTCTGACTCTTTGCAAATTCACGGACTGAAGCTTGCCAGGCTCCTCTACCCATGGAATTTTCCAGGCAGGAATATTGGAGTGGGTTGCCATTTCTTCCTCCGGGGGATCTTCCCAACCCAGGGATCTAACTCACATCTCCTGCGTTGCAGGCAGATTCTTTACCACTGAACCGCTGGGGAAGCCCTCCTTAGCTGTACTTTATTTGTCTCACAGTATAGTTGATATACAATATTCTGAAAGTTACAGGTGTACAGTATAGTGATTCATGATTTTTAAACGTTATACCCTATTGTTAGGGTTTCTTTTTGGATAACTTTAAAAATGTGACTTTTTTTTTTTTTTTTTACTTCTGTCAAAGGAGAGCTGGGTGACATGAATGTAAACTGTAATCCCGGTCAGATAAATTAGAGTTACATGCTAATTACCTCACGATGTACCACAGTCTTTAAAGCTTAGATAATTGGATGGTAATAATGATAACAATAGCTTTCTATGCATCACGCTCAGTGCATTTTCTGTATTGATTCATATGGTCTTCATAGCACAGCCATGAGGTCATTTGTTTTATCAACCCCATTTTCATGAGAAAACTGAGGCACAGGGAGGTTAAATAGCTTCCTAGAGTCACGTGGCCGGTAAACGGCAGCCTGGAGTCTGAACTGCACTCTGTCTGCTTCCACTGCAGAAGGGGAAATCGTCTGCTTGACCTTTACATTCCTCCTTTCACACGGGGAGGAGAATCAGCAGGTGTGTGGCTTTGCTGCTGTTAAATACTTCTATGTGCATAAAATGCACGAATATGTTCCTATTAGAGCTGGGATGCAGAAGCGGAAAAACGGAAATGTGTTCTTTCCTCTCTAGGTGATCTTTAGAAAGGCTGTTTCAGGAAGACGCTTGCATGTTTTTGTCCTCCTAACCCTGCTCCTAGTCAGCGTGAGTTTTGTCTAAAGTTAATAAGGCATTTACTGACCCTGAACTTGTCTTTATCAATGCTTTCTTTGAATGTAATTTTTCACTCTAAAAGAGGGGTGTGTGTGTGTGTGTGTGAAAATCCTATTGCTGTTGTGAGAAAAACAAGAGTTTGGATAGACAAATTTAATACAGTCCTTCTTCTGAAGTCCCATCTTCGGGATTTTTTTGTGAGGAGTCTTTAAACTTATATACTGACATAATTTGCGTTAGTTCATACTTATTAACAACTCACACTGCAGTTTCCAATCTCCTTGCATTTGGGAAATTTGAGCATTTCAGGACAGCTGGCTACCTTTGCTGAGGCCCCAGAGCACTTTTTCATGATTCATGAAGAAAACTGGTGTGTGGCCAGAATGGGCAGCGACAGGTGGGAGGCACAAAGGTCACCCTTTGTACAGGTTCTCACCACAGGTGTGCACTCTCCACTTTTGTTGTGCTAACCTCTTCATTACCCAGGGACAGCCATGTATGGTGACAGAAATTAGCTAACTTAGAACGCTGCTACACAGCCAGTTGAAATCTTTAGATGGGCTCTGTATAATTTTCTGGTCTGGAAGTAAACCTGAAATAGATTTCAGAGGATTCCAGAAATTCTGAAATAACTCAAAGGTTGAGGGCTCATTTCTCAGGGCACAGCTGCAAGCAATACTCATTAAACAGGTTTGTGTAAGCTTTGTAAATGATCAAGAATAACATTTGGATTTTTCTTGTCGTTGGGTAATATATTCTTGGTTTGCATGCTTAAGTCGCTTCAACTGTGTCTGACTCTTTGTGACCCTATGGACTATAGCCTTCCAGGCTCCTCTGTCCATGGGATTCTCCAGGCAAGAAGACTGGAGTGGGTTGCCATTTTCTCCTTCAGGGGATGTTCCCAACCCAGGGATTGAACCCGTGTCTCTTATGTCTTCTGCATTGCAGATGGGTTCTTTACCACTAGAGCCACCTGGGAAGCCCATTCTTGGTTTAAGAGTTGGATGTGCTATGAGGTGTGTGTGTGTGTGTGTGTGTGTGTGTGTGTGTAAGGGATGAGATTTATTAATTAGTGAAGGATTAAGCCTAGTCAAGCTTAATCAAATTTTGATAGTCTTTTATTTTCTATATGAAACTTTTAGTATTTTATTCATTTTCATTGTTTTACAGTATTAGTAAAAATAATGGCCATTATAAATAAGTATAATATGGAAGTTGATGAAAAAATAACCCCATGTCTTCCTTGACTCCCACCATCCCACCAAAAAACTAGCTAGTATATGGCAAGTATCCTTTTCACACATTATCTTTAGGCATATATTCACTTTGTAGTGGTGGATGGTTTAGTCACTAAGTTGTATCTGACTCTTGTGACCCCATGGACTGTAGCCTACCAGGCTCCTCTGTCCATGGGGTTTTCCAGGCAAGATTACTGGAGTGGGTCACCATTTCCTTCTCCAATTGATAGTCTTGATAGTCAAGTCTTGGTCTTAAGATGACATTCTGGTCATGAACATGGTGTCTTTTTCCTCTTAGATTCAATTCCATATTGAGTTTATTCTTTGATAGAGGAGTCTGAAATTTGTAGGCGGATTGCAAATACTCTAATGCAGACATTTTCAAATGACCAATTTTCTTAAATTACTGAGGAATTACCTTATTGATGAGGACTGTATTCCATTCTTTATTAATATTATCTCTAAATTTTAAAAAGTCTTACAAAGTTAGATCTTTGTTCATCTAATAGTTGAGAAAGCAAGTTCAGAAAGTCTTAGTAACTTGTGTAAGGTCACAAAATAAAGCTGACGTTTTCCCCATCGAATAGTGCTATTTGTATTTCTGTCTGCGTTACTCAATTCCCATTGTATTTAATGGATGGAAGGATCAGGGTTCAACATCTAAGATGGAAAATAAATTTCAGAAGAAGCTTTAGCAAGAGCTCATTTAATCTGTTGTCTATAGTATTAGTCTACTTGTATTCCTATACCTCTCTTAGGGTTGCTTATGATGTGTTTAACTGTGCTAGTTTGCTGGAGGGCCGGCTTTCTTTGCACCACAGAAGTTACTTCCATGAGCAGAAGTGAGTGAATGCTGACACTTGTCAGTATATCTGCTTGATTTATAGCTTCTTCCCAGCATAGTATACCAAGTAGGAAGACTACAAAGTAAATTTTGCTTGAGATATATTTAGTAATCCATCCAACAATCCATCCAAAGTAGGTAAGGGTAGAGATACAGGATGATTAAGACAGGATTTCAGCCTTGGACATGGCCAGAGACTTGTAGTGGGTCACTCCAATATGGTGTAATAAGAGCTATGGCAGAGGTGCCAAGTCCTATGAGGATAGATGAGGGAGCCACTATTTTGGGAGGATTTGTGAAAGACTTAACAAGAGAGGTGGCATTTGAGATCAGTCTTTAGAGATAAGAATATTTTGAATGGAGAAGGGGAACAGTATTCTCAAAACACAAAGCATATGAAAGGGCATGGAGCACTGGGGGCACTACGAGTGGCTTTGTATGGCTAGAGCACAGAATATGTACATGTGTAGGACCTGAGAGAGAAGATCTTGGAGAAATGAGTTGAAACCAAACAGTGAAGGGGAAGTCTAAGCAATGGGGATCCACAGAAGGATTGAATGGTATGACCGGGTTTGTATTTCAGAAACTGAACTCAGTATTCAGGTTGGGTTTGAGGAAGAGGGCACTGGAGAGAGGGGGATGGTTAGATGATGAGTATCACAAGAGCAGTAGTAGTGGCCTGAGTGACGAAGTCCCAGTCTTTAGAGATGTTGGGAGATACCACTTCCTACTGTAGTTGGAAACACATTGTTTAGTGAGGTTGAAGGAAAGCTTGGAGTGGACCTTGAGTTTCAGGTTTCTGTTTTAGGCAAAGTGGAGCTGCCAACTGAAATAAGATAAGAAATGCTAGAATAAGAAGTAGGTAGGGAGAGGATGTGAAATAATTAATTTTTATACGTTGGGTTTGAAGAATCTGTGAAATGTTGAGTTGGAGTTGACCAGTGGAATGTTGGAAATTTGAATCTGGAGCCCAGGAGAAAATAGGGCTTAGAAATAGACATTTGGATAGAGGAGCCTGGCCGGCTACAGTCCATAGGGTCACAAAGAGTCAGACATGACAAAGCAACTGAACACGCACACAAAGCTTTAGAGGTAACAGACTCATATAGAGGGAGCGACAGCAACAGAGAAAGAGTGGACGGAGGGGTCAGATGGGAACCAAGAGAGAGCGCTGCACAGGAAGTGGCGGACAAGAGTCCAAAAGGACCAAATGGTCGGCGATGCCAAATACACAGGGAGGCCAAGGAGGCTAAAGATTGATAGGAAACCTTCGGATCCATCATTTGGGAGGTAACCAGTGACCACATCAGTTAAAAAGCTGGTCTCAAAACAATATGTAAAATATATCCCCAAACAATATCCATTCTCTAATACCATGTCTATAACACAGTGCATTGAGAACTCTGAAGGGACAGGTTTCTAACAGTGGTTATCTCTTAGTGGTAGTATTAGGGGTGTTTTTTTTAAAAAAAGGGAAAAGTCTACTTTTAACCCCATTCAGGTTGTTTTCTCAATTCAAGTACTATTTCCTTGCTGGCTGTCAGCTAGGGTCAGTTTCAGCTTCTGGAGGCTCTCACTGTTGGCCTCCTTCCATCTTTAAAGCAGCAGTGGGGTGACAGGCTGGGGAAGAGTCATTCCCATTCTTCATATCTCTCTGAAGAGATAGTTTGTAGCTGACCCGGTAGAAAAACTGGACAATTCTTAACCATACAGTGGCAGCAAAACAGAAAAACAAACATGTACTTTAGCATCAAAGGCCCCTGGTTACACTTTCCTGTGTGACTTTCTCGCCGTGTGATCTTTATTATGTTATTTAACTTCTTCCTCAGTCTCCTGATCTTTTCCAGCTTCCAGAGGCTGCCTGAATTTCTTGGTTCCTGGTGCCCTTCTCCCACTGTGATCAGGGGTGATTTTTCTTTTTCTTTTTTAGTGCTCTTTTTGGTTTGTTTTTGCTCATTTACATTTTGCAATGACCATGCATTACTTTTGCAATCATAAAAGAATATGACAAAAATTTGTACAAAAGGGAGTCACTGGTGACCTTAGTAAGAATAGTTTTAGTGCAGTCATAGGAAGCAGAAGTTGGATTCTAATGGATTGAGAAGATAATTGGAGCTGAGGAAATGGGAACAAGGAATAGTTGACTCCCTGTTAGTGGCAAAGCAAGGAAAGAGAAAGAGGTAGTATCAGGATTGAGAAAATTATTTATTGGTAGCAGCAGTTCTTAAACCTTTTGCTTGTAGGACCACTTTCTAGTCTTAAAAAGTCATGGAGGACGCCAAAGAGCTTTTGTTTCTGTCGGTTAATATTTATCATATTACATAATAACACAGAAACCGACAAAATATTTACCTGTTGATTCATTTAGAAATAATAAGCCCATCACTTCCTAACATATCATATTTTTATGAAAAATAATTTTTCAAAACTAAAAAGTTTAGTGAAGAGTGGTACTGTTTTTCATTTTTACATATCTCTCTAGTGTTTGACTTACTAAAAACCAATTGAATTCTCATATCTGCTTTCTCATCCAATCTATTGTAGTATGTTGTCTTGGTTGAAGTAAATAAGAAAAATCTGACCTTAGACAAATATGTGGACTCTCTGAAAGACCCTTGTGGACTCTCTGAAAGAGCTTCAGAGCCTTGAGTATTTTTAGCACTAATTAGCAGTGCTGCCTTGGAAGAGAAACTCTCCAAAGCCTAGGGTTGGGATTTTAGCCTTTATTCTTAGGATGGGCATGCTTCCAATTGGGTCACTCCTGTGCTAGATTTTATATATTTAGGTTGCAACAGCTCATGTATATCCATGTGCATGTGTTCATAGGAGGCAGATTCACTGCTTTGTTTAGCAACCTTATTTTGAGTGTCTTTGATATTTAAGTCTTTCTTGCATTGTTCAGTAAGATTAGAAAAAAAACAAAAGTGGAAATAAAAGGGAAAATTAAACTAGAATACCTTAGCTGCAGGAGAAAATTCTATTTGAAAAAATATGAATATCGTTTTAAACCATTTTTTAGTTCATGTGATTAAAACAAATTTAAGTGATGTGATTGACACGTTTTATAGGGAAAGTTTTAAAATTAAGATCTTTTCACATCAGTTTTGAATAATATGGACCATTCTCTCCCATAAACTATTTCCCCTAAAGTTGAGCACTGACTTAAGTACATCTTGGCATCTTTTCACTTTTCCATGGAAAAATGTAGTTTTGGAATAAGGAGTTCCTGACTCACAACCTTATTCAGAAGATAAACCCTTAATTTAGAAAAAATCTGTAACTCACTTGACAAATGCCAAGTTTCCCATATCTTTTAAAAAGTAAAATACAGATGATTTACAATATTATATTAGTTTCAGGTGCACAACATAGCAATTCAATGTTTTTATAGGTTATATTCCATTTAGAGTTATTAAAAATAATGGCTTTCCCCCTATGCTTTACAATGTATCCTTGTTACTTATTAAGTTTTCCATATCTTGATGAGATCTTGGAGTTGAAAGGAAACACTGACCATCTAGTTTGTCTTTATTTTGTAGCTTAAAAAACTAAAAACCAGGAGATGAGGGGAGATCCTGAAATGTACATTGGTGGCTTGTTGCAGAGGCTTTTTTCTTCCAGTCTTGTATGCTTTTCTTTACACCAGAGATCTAAACTTCTCATGGTTACAAAAATGCAAGAAGGCTTTAGAGTTGTCTGTGGCACAAACAAAATTACAACCATGTCTATGCATTTGAAGAGTCTTTCAAGTTTCAGTTTAAATGGTTCATCTAGGTTTTTGGCTGTGATTCCTGTCTCTTTTTGGATATCTCTTGCTTATTGATCTATTTGCAGTGTGTTTCATTCTATGATTTTTGGTCTCTCTCTCCCTCCCTGTCTGTATCTCTTTTTCTCCACCATAACTGTGTACTATTCCCTTTGTTTCTGTCAGTCTCTCTCTCCCTTTGTTTATCTTATTCCCTCTCTCTCTCTTCTTGATCTCCTCATATAATAGGTTCTAAAGGATAGTTCTCTGGTCTCCCTTTTAATCTTTCATGTTCTTTCTGTCTTCTTAGCTTTTTATCTTCGATGAGAGATATTAATCTATAGTTTTCTTTTTTCTGTATTGTCATAGCAACAACATTTTGATATATATGTTGTTTAGTCATTAATTTATGTGACGCCATGGAACATAGCCCGCCAGGCTCCTCTGTCTTGGGATTTCCCAGGCAAAAATACTGGAGTGGGTTGCCATTTCTTCCTCCAGGGAATCATCCCAACCTTTCCATTTTCTTCCCAATTCTGTACCACTGAGCCACCAGGAAAAGACAAACTACCAAAACATGTGTGACACACACACACTTTTTCAGATTCTTTTCCATTATAGGCTATTACAAGATATTGAATATAATTAGTTCTCCATACTATTCACTAGATTGTTTCAGGTGTATTTAGATCATCAACTTCATCTTGGTTGAGTTTTGTTAGTTTGTGGTTTTCAAGGAATTGCTCTACCTTTTCTAAGTTTTCAAATTTATGAATATAAATTTGTTTATCGTGTTCTATTATTATCTTTTTTCCCTTGGAGGGTTTGGTTCTTTATTTCAAAAAGACATTTATCAACTTGTAGTATCAAAACAGTTACATTATTGGTTTTTGTTTTTCCCAATCTGCTCCCAAAGAAACCACACCAAAGAAGAGTCCATTTTGAGCCAATTAAACTGCAGGGTGCACACCTAACAGACCTCACTGAAACTTTACCAAAAGGTGGGGATTGGGTAGGAAAAAAAACTTTAAAAGGTTAGCACACTGCCAGCCCGCAGAGTGTAGAGAGCTGTCACAGCCAAATGGGATGACGAGTGTACTCCAACCCTAAAGAAACAGTTTAAAAATAATATAAAATTTAGTTTTTATTTCTTTATTTGCTTACTTGCTGATTAGCCACACCAGGTCTTAGTTGTGGCACGGCATCTTTTAGTTGTGTCATGCAAACTCTTAGTTGCAGCATGTGAACTCTTAGCTGTGGCACGTGGGATGTGATCAGGGATGGAACCCAGGCCCCCTGCATTGGGCATGCGGGGTTTAGCCACTGGGCCACCAGGGAAGTCCCTCAAAATAATATAAAATTTAAAATCAGATTTGTTCGTAAGCTATTCAAGATTTCTCCAGCACTAACCAATACAAAGCACAATGAGATGGCAGTTTTAGAGACAGCAGTTTCAAACCCAGAAAAGGTTGATGAGATGAGTTGCAAAAGGCTAAATCAGTGGCAAAACATAATTTTCTTCCTATCTTTCAAGGCAAGAGGGTAAATAAGTGGTCACTTCAACATAAGGGGCACATGATCCACTCTGTGAGCAGTTGGGAATGGGGTATAGCTGGGACGAGAATTTGATCTCATAGGTCTCACTCATAGGTTTTTTCTGATGAATAAAATAAGGTTGCCCAAAGATACAGTAAAGCTGAAAACCTAAACAGCACTTTTTTTTCTTAACTCCTCCTGGAATTACCTTTCTGATTTGGCAGCTACTTTCTACAGAGCAATGAGGTTTACCAAAATGAAGTCTTAGAGAAAGGCTTAACAACTCCAGGATCTTTAGTGATACTCCATTTCACTTCTGACATTGGTAATATGTGTTATCTCTGTTTAATTTTTATTTGTTTTGCTAAAGGTTTATCCATTTTATTGAATTTTTCAAAGAATTGGCCTTTTAAAACTGATTTTGTCTATTGCTTTTCAGTTTTTTATTTCATTCATTTCTTATCTGATCCTTTACTGGCTTTGGGTTTTTGTTGTTCTTTTTCTAGTTCCTTTAATTAGAAACTTAGATTTTGTTTTCAGACCTTTTTTCTTTTCTAATGTAAGCATTAGTGCTATAAACTTCCCTCTTATCACTCCAGGTGTATTCCTACATATTTTGTTATGTTTTATTTTCATCATTCAGTTCTATTTCATTTTGACTTCTCCTCTTATCTTTTAGAAATTAACCAAGACACTTCTAAATAATTATTTTCTTTCTGTATAAAAATGCTTATACCCATTCTTTAAGGCTGGGTTTGTTAGTGACAAATTATTTTAACTTCCCTTCATCTGAGAATATCCTTATTTCCCCTCCATTCCTTAAGGATAGTTTCACCAGATATCTAATTCACAGTTGACATTTCTCTTCTGCCAGCATGTGAAAAATGTTATGCCACTACGTTTTGGCCTCCATGGATTCAGATGAGAAATCTGTTACCATTTCAATTGATTTTCCCCTTAGATAGTTTCTCATTGGCTGGCTTCGACATTATTTGTCTTTAATTTTTAGAAGTTTAATAATGATGTGTCTTGGTGCATATTTATTTGGGTTTATATCTTATTTGAATTTTGTTCAGTCTTAAAATTATACATTTATGGCTTCTCCATATTGGAGAAGTTTTCAGCCATTATTTCTTTGAATACTCTTTCAGTCTTATGTTCTCCATTTGGACTTTTCTCCTCTCTTTCTGGACTTCAATGATAGGAATGTTGGGTCTTTTCTTATCGTCCCAAAGTTCTGTGAGGCTGTGTTAATTTATTTCATCTTTTCTCTATGTTGTATAAGTTGAGTAAATTCCATTGCTGTGTTTCAAGTTATCTGATTCTTTTCTCTGTTCTCTCCATTTTACAGTTGAGCCCACTGATTGAGGTTTTAAATTTTGGTTATTGTATTTTTCATTTCTACAATTTCCATTTGTTTTTTTTATAGCTTCTATTTCTTATGCTGAGACTTGCTAGGTTTTCACTTCTTTCAAGAGAATATGTAATAGTTTATTGAAATATTCTTAACATGACTGCTTTAAAATTATTGTCAGATAACTACAGCATCTGATTTGTGTTGGTGTAATTGGCATCAATTTGTTTTCCCTTACTCAAACCAATGATTTTACTGATTCTTTATATGGTGGGTGATTTTTAATTTAATTTTATTTATTTTTAATTTAAATTTATTTTAATTGGAGGCTAATTACCTTACAATATTGTATTGATTTTGCCATACATCAACATGAATCCACCATGGGTGTACATGTGTTCCCAATCCTGAACCACCCTCCCACCTTCCTCCCCATACCATCCCTCTGGGTCATCCCAGTGCACCAGCCCCAAGCATCCTGTATCGACATTTGGGCTATTGTGTTATGAAACTTGGAGTCCTAATAAATCTTTTATCATGCAGTCTCCCTGATTTGGTTTATCGTGCAGATTCTTTCGTGTTGTAATGTTTTCATTCTCTACTTTTAGAAGCCTTCTATATATTAAAGATACATTCATTGGGGGTATTGCATTTTATAACTTAGGTAAAATGGTTGATTTTATTAAAATATACAAACTATCAAAAATTCACTCTAAAGGAAATACTAAATTCATACTCATTAAAGGGATTTACCTATTAGTCAAAAAATTGCCCATTAAATCCCCTTAAATAACCTATCCTTCCCACCAAACAAAACATAAACCTTAGGCCTGGATGTTTTTTACAAATAAGGTCTACCAAAATTAGATGAATGTAACACCTATTTTATATAAAAAATGTTTTTATAGACTAGAAATAGTAGGGAAATCCCCCAATTTGCTTTACGTGGTTATAAAGATATGATGGACAGAGTCTCAGCATAAAGTACAGGATTATATTTTATCTCTGCTTCTCAGATGATACACTATGCAGTTGACCCTTGAACAACATGGGTTTGAACTATGCAGGTCCACTTATAGGTGAATTTTTTTCAATAGTAAATACTACAGCACTATACAATCTCTGTAGTTGGTTGCATTCATAGATGCAGAATTGTAGATATGGAGGTACTGCAAATACTGAGAACAACATATGTGGACATCTGACTATAATTTTATGCAGATTTCCAACTTTTTGGAAAATGAACATCCGTAATCCTTGGATGTTCAAGGGTCAACTATATTGAACTCTCATGTCTGCTTGGAATATCAATCAAAACTGCAGTGCTGACAGTGAAAACTCAGACTTCCTCAGATGTCTAAAGTCATGCCTCAAACTTCTCTTTTTGGTAACGGAAGAGCCATCTGGTGCTTGGACTGACCAATGAAAAATTGGGTAGCAGCCTTCTAGTCCTGCAGAAACACTAAAGCTTATATAAAGAAATTCCATTGCCTCTTCATAACTAGAATATACGGATGTATGTGTCTCCTTGCCAGCTGACTATGAGTTTCTGTTTTCTCATTCTTGGTTACTCCTATCTTCAAGTAACATTTAGACATTATATTTGCTATTGTGCCATTTTATGCTTTGTCAAAACAAACAAGTTTTCTCCTGTGTGAGACCTAGGTGGTTGGGATTGTTATTTTTGGTTTCAGCAAATGCATTAATATCCTATCATATTCATATCCTATAGAAGATATAAAGAAGAATCAAATGTGAAATTTTAGACTTGAATAATAAAACAACAACAACAACAACAAAGCCTCTGTAGAATGGAGAAGCTAGAGAAATGAATCAGCAAATTTAAACATAAAATAATAGAAATTATCCAATCTGAACAACAGAGAGAAAATAGACTGAAAATATTAAGCCAGAGACTTGCGGGACTATAACAAAAGCTGTGACATTGGTATGATTGGAGTCCCAGCAAGAGAGAAGAAAGAGGATAAGGCTGAGAAAAGTAGTCAAAGAAAAAAGGACTGAAAATTCTCCAGATTTGGCAAAAGACATAAACCTACAGATTTAAGAAGCTTAGAGACTCCCGAACAGGATCAACCAAAGAAATCCATGCCAAGACATATCACAGTCAAACTTAAGGAAAGTAAAGACCAAGAAAATACTTTGAAAGCAGCAACAGAGAAATGATACATTACCCACAGTAGGAAAAATAATTTGAATAACAGGGGTTTCTCATCAGACATTTTGGAGGCTAGAAACAAATGGCACAACATTTTTCAAATGTAAAACAATTTTCCATTACAAGCTCTATATTCAGTGAAATTATCCTTTAGTATTAAGAGAGAAATAAAGATATTCTCAGATTAAGAAAAAGTAAGGACTTCCCTGGTGGTCCAGTGGCTAAGGCTGTACTCCCAATGCGAGGGGCCCAGGTTTGATCCCACATGCCACAACTAAAGATTCTGCATGCTTCAACTAATACCTAGTGCAGCCAAATAAATAAACAAATATTAAAAAAGAAAAAAGAAAAAATTTTGTCCTTAGCAGACCTACCCTTAAAAAATGTCTAAAGGAAATTCTTTAACCCAAAAAGAAATGAAAAAATTTGAAGCATCAGGAAGGCAGTACAAAAGAAATAGCAAAAATATGGATACACACAGTAGACTTTCTTTCTCCTCTTGCATTTTCTAAATTATATTTGATAGCTGAAGCATGGCATTTTGGATGTTTTTCTCAATGTTTTGTAGAGGAAATATTTAAGATAATTATAAACAGAGGAAGATAAAGAGACTTAAAGGGAGGTAAGGTTTCTACATTTTACTTCAACAGGTAAAATTTCAACACCAATAGACTATGACGTTATGAATGTAAAATGTGATACCTAGAGCAACCAGTAAAAATATACTTATGTGTACAACAACAATTTTCATGGACCTCAAGGGCATTATGCTTAGTGAGAAAAGCCAATCTTAAAAGGTCACATACTATATGATTCCATTTATATAACATTTTCAAAATGGCACACTTAAATTAATGGAGAATAAATTAGTGCCTACTGAAGGTTAGGGAGTACATCATGAGAAACGCTGGGCTGGAAGAAGCACAAGCTGGAATCAAGATTGCTGGGAAAAATATAAATAACCTCAGATATGCAGATGATAGCACCCTTATGGCAGAAAGTGAAGAAGAACTAAAAAGCCTCTTGATGAAAGTGAAAGAGGAGAGTGAAAAAGTTGGCTTAAAGCTCAACATTCAGAAAACTAAGATCATGGCATCTGGTCCCATCACTTCATGGGAAATAGATGGGGAAACAGTGGAAACAGTGTCAGACTTTATTTTGGGGGGCTCCAAAATCACTACATATGGTGACTGCAGCCATGAAATTAACAGATGCTTACTCCTTGGAAGGAAAGTTATGACCAACCTAGATAGCATATTGAAAAGCAGAGACACCAACAAAGGTCTGTCTAGTCAAGGCTATGGTTTTTCCAGTGGTCATGTATGGATGTGAGAGTTGGACTGTGAAGAAAGCTGAGTGCCGAAGAATTGATGCTTTTGAACTATGGTGTTGGAGAAGACTCTTGAGAGTCCCTTGGACTGCAAGGAGATCCAACCAGTCCATTCTAAAGGAGATCGGTCCTGGGTGTTCTTTGGAAGGAATGATGCTAAAGCTGAAACTCCAATACTTTGGCCACCTCATGTGAAGAGTTGACTCATTGGAAAAGACTCTGATGCTGGGAGGGATTGGGGGCAGGAGGAGAAGGGGACAACAGAGGATGAGATGGCTAGATGGCATCACCGACTTGATGGACGTGAGTCTGAGTGAACTCCGGGAGTTGGTGATGAACAGGGAGGCCTGGCGTGCTGCGATTCATGGGGTCGCAAAGAGTTGGACACAACTGAGCGACTGAACTGAACTGAACTGAACTGAAGGTTAGGGATGGTGGACTGGGTGGGTATGACTGAAGAGGTAGCAGGCTGGGATCTTTGTGACGGTGGACTAGTTCTGTATCTTGATTGCTGTGGTGATCACATCTATCTACAGAATGTGTAGATATGATAAAATGGCCTAGAACTATACACATGTTGTCTGTCACTATAGTTATGGAAGATGTAGCCACTGGGAGAAACTGGGTGTAAGGGATGCAAGATAGACTGTTCTTTAGTTACTTACTTAGTGTTAGTCGCTCAGTCGTGCCCAACTCTTTGTGACCCCATGGACTGCAGCCCACCAGGTTCCTCTGTCCATGAGATTTTCCAGGCAAGGATACTGGAGTGGGTTTCCATTTCCTTCTCCAGGGGATCTTCCCAACCCAAGGATCGAACCTGGGTCTCCTGCACTGCAGGCAGATTCTTTACTGACTGAGCTAGAAGGGAAGCCCCAGACTGTTCTTTACTATCTGATTATTTCACAATAAACACATTTTGAAAAGAAAAAGCCCTCATATTTATTTGGTGAAAAATTTTTTATTTTCATTTACCTTTAATAAGTGTTTTTCTGCATTATTATAAAATTTGTCCCATAGAAATCTTGCATGGCAGTAGCAAATTAAAACAGGAATTTTCTCTCCTTAATGTTGTTTTACCTTTGCGTCATTGTGGTTTAGATTTGCGAGCTATTGATGCCAGTATTTATAGGAGAGAATGAGGTGACTGTTTCACCCCCTTCTCACTTCACTGTAAGCAGGACTGCTCTGTGGGGTTACTTTTCAGTAGGAACGCTAAAAAAAGAAATTCAGATCCCTCATGCCTGCCTTACCCAATGACCTAATTTTATGGGTTTGTTTGCTGCAGTCAGAGGTACATTGGTGGCTGTAGAATGGAGTTCTCATTACACAAGGTTAGGTAAGTAGCCTATATGATTTTCCTCTTCATAAACTTTGACTAACTGAACTTGGATCACAGGTATTCTCTTGTGACTATCATGTTTTCCGCTAATTAATCAGTTTCCGGAAGCTCTTTCTGTACAACTAACTAGACTAGATCTCTCTGCAGAGGTGGGAGTAGAAATTACTCTGGGAATCTTGATTGTGTTACTGATTTCCACAGTGTTAATGATTTGTATGTTAATGGAATCAGGAGGCCCAAGACTTGCATGTCAGTACAACCTGTTTCCTATTTCCAGTTCTGGAGCCATGCAAGGTTAACTTCACCCTTGTTTTTGGTTTCTTTTTATTTAATTTTTGTTGCACTTTATTTTATGTCCAGAATTTTATATCAAGTAGCATTTGGAAATATGACTTTGAAGTCTCTGCTCTGCTTTTACATATACTATCTCATTACTCCAAACAGCCATCTTTTATTTTAAGTAATAATTTAGTATTTCGGTATTCCATTATGTTGGCATTATGTTTAAATGCCACATTAAATATTAAAAATTTGATGAATGATTTCAAATGCATTCTAAATGACACGTGGGACACTTACATTAGTTTGATACAATAGTATTATTAAATACGCCTTAAAAGACTTAATATCATTTCAGTGCATCCAGTGAAGGAAACTTAGAAACCATAATCAAGAAGCTCATCTGTTAAAAAATTTTCAATCTAGCGTTTACTTACATTGTTCCTCTAATGTTCATCTTGAAGTTTCTATTTCAAGTATTATTACAGATGTAAAAATAAAGGTGAAATGAATGCTAGTATATCCCAAGATCTATGTAGTGGTTAACCAATAATGAAACCATTACAGTTCATCATGAAAAAGCACACACACTTGGAAATGAATTATTGTTATTATTTTCATTATGACAGTGTTGGGAGGGGCTCAATTAATCAGTTTAGGGTGTAGCCATCTGATGGAAAGATGGGATTTGTAATAAGAGGTTTACTATTGGGTGGCAGATGTGGCAGGTAGTCCAGAGAACAAGCTTGGGATGGTGAACCACACATCCCACTGACAGCATTTGTGGCACCGACCGGAAGTGGTATCTATATGCATGTATTTATTCAGAGGAGTAGGAAAGGCGAGAAAAATAAGAGCGTGTATGTGAATGGCATAATAAAGCAGTGGGCTCCCAAACTGTGAGCTAACTTTCAAAATGCACCCATTATTTGAAATCCAGTTTTACCTCCAAATGCTAAGAATAACAAGCACTGCTTGTATTATAGTATACTCAGCTGCTGCTGCTGCTAAGTCACTTCAGTCGTGTCCGACTCTGTGCGACCCCATAGACGGCAACCCACCAGGCTCCCCCGTCCCTGAGATTCTCCAGGCAAGAACACTGGAGTGAGTCACCATTTCCTTCTCCAATGCATGAAAGTGAAAAGTGAAAGTGAAGTCGCTCAGTTGTGTCCGACCCTTACTGGCCCCACGGACTGCAGCCTACCAGGCTCCTCTGTCCATGGGATTTTCCAGGCAAGAGTACTGCAGTGGGGTGCCATTGCCTTCTCCAAGTATACTCAGCAGTAAAAATATAACTGTAGACATGTTTTTTAAACATTTATTTTATTGAAGTATAGTTGATTTATAGTGTGTGATTTCTGCTGTACAGCAAAGTGATTCAGTTATACATATACATACATTCCTTTGCAGATTCTGTTCCATTCTGGTTTATCACAGAATATTGAATATAGTTCCCTGTAGACATGTTTTTCGTCAATAAATTGGGTCTTATATACTGTGGCAGGCAGCCTCAAAGATGGTTCCCAGTGATCCCTGCTTCCTGATATCCACACCCTTGTGTAATTCTTTCCCTTAGAGTGTGGGCTAGACTTTTAAAAAATGTTTTTCTTTATTTTATATTTATCATTTGGCTGTGTCTGGTCTTAGTTGCAGCACGTGGGATCTTCCTTGTGTCACACAGACTGTCTAGTTGTGGCTTAGTTGCTCCACAGCATGTGGGATCTTAGTCCCCCAACCAGGTATCAAACCTGTGTCCCCTGCAATGCAAGGCAGATTCTCAACCACTGGACCACCAGGGAAGTCCCAGAGTGTAGCCTAGACTTATTGACTTTCTTTTAATGAAAATAATAAGCAGAAGTGATGAGATGCCACTTCTGATGTTAGGTTATAAAAAGACTATGACTTTCTCTTGGAGTGCTTGTTCTGGGGTGTGTTAGTCTGCTTGGGCTACCATAAAAAATACTACAGACCGGGTGGCTTAAACAACAGAAATTAATTTTCTCACAGTTCTTGAGGCTAGAAGTCCCAAATCAAGGTGCTGGCTCTCTTTCTGTCTCATAGGCAGCCTCCATCTTGCTGTGTGCTCATATGGTCTCTATATGTGGGAGGGAGAGAGAGCTCTCTGGAATCTCTTCTATAATGGCTAATCCTATTGGATCAGGGCCTTACCTTTATGACCTCATTTAACCTTAATTACTTTGAGAGGCCCCATTTCCAAATACAGCCACACTGGGGCTTAGGGCTTCAACTTAGGAATTTTGTGGGGATACACACATTGAGTTCACAGTGTGCTAGAAGCCAGCTGTTATGTCACAAGGCAGCCCTGTGGAGAGGGGCACACTGGTGCGTTTGGACACGGATCTTCTTTGCCTGCCAACAGCCATGTGAGCCGTCTTTGACCTGTCTTCTCCCCCAGTTGAGCCTTCAGATAACTGCAGTCCTGGCCCACACTTTGATCATAGCCTCATGAGAGACTGGATCAACACCACCCAGCTGAGCTGCTCTTGAATTCTTAATCTACAGAAACTATGAAATAATAAACGTTTATTGTTTTCAGCCTCTAAGATTGGGATAATTATAATTACCTATAATGTAGCAATAGGTAAATAATACATATTGTATTATTTAAGATATGACTCTTCAGTTCTTATGTCAGAAACTTCAGAAGTTGCATCTGTTATTAAGAGAGTCTGATTATCATCAGGGAGTGGAATAACGGCATGTGAAGAGGGACTGAGCCCTTTCTCTTCACTGATAAACTTCTTCCCAGAAATGATTTATAGAATAAGTGAGTATGCTGATGAGTATAATGGTTTTATCTGACTCAGGGAATTGTGTGTTTTATTGGAACTATCTCTGGGCCCTTTGATTCAGCAAATGCATCCTGAATAGAATGTATGGAAAGTCTTTGTTACTGCAGGATTTCACAGATGCAGTTGTCACTGAGCATAATTTTTACCAATGAACACCAAACAGCCTACAGGGGTGAGAGCCTGATAGCCAGTGGGAGGGAAAAGTTGGCAGATGGACCATTTACAATTATAGTGCTTGCCCAGCAACCTTCAACTTTCCCGAATGCCCACTGTAAGGATCTATTTGCCTCAAGTCTCTTAAGACCGCGGACTACCCCGTGCTCCATTGGCATGCTGGAGTAGTTACATTCGTAGCCAATTAGCAGGGTGGCATACACTCCGCCAAGAAGCCCCAGTCTCTATAGACCCGGTATAGAGAGTGAAATTAGCTGAGACAAATACCTGTTAATCCTCAGTTCTTGGCCGGCGTGGAGCGCCTACTGTGCAGTGCTAATAGTTCTGGGAAATCCCAATTCCCAGTGTCAAGAGTTGAACAGACTAAGTCTGTTAAATGAAGAAATTTACAGCGCATTAGCTTTGATCAAGAAATTCTAGGTGCAAGTCTCTTAAGCAAATGAAGGCTGCTTGGGAATACAGGTCACCCTTTCTTGGGAAGCTGTTTTTGAACGAGTTTATCTTCATTCTCTTTCCCATGCCAGAGCCAGGGCAGAAAAGTGACACTTTGAGTGACTGGATTTGGAGGCAGTAGAAAATAGTCTTATTTGAGCAAGAGGAGAGAACTGGGTGACTGTACCAGAGTTATGTCCACGGGAGCTTCGATATGGTTTTGGAAAATGCGAAATTTGTGACAAAAATCGCAGGAACCCTTATAGCTTCCATCGCAGGCTCTTTTATACTTATATGTGTAAGCTGCGCCCTCTGCTGGCTGCATCAAGCTATGTCCTTGTTCTTTCCCCCTCCCCCCTGCCTCCTTCCTGGGAAAAACGTGTTGTATTTTCCCATCTAAATTATGTTTTCAGTTGCATTCTATCAGCTCGATGCTGTCTATGCAAAGAATGAGGCAAGCAGAATTGAAATCATGGCGTGCACCATACAGCCTGTCACTCAAAGTTCTGCATAACGGCTCTCAGAGAAGGATGAAAGATTCAGAATTCTTCAGGACACACTATAAATTTTCAGATTCTGATTCTTGGCCAAGTTCACAGACACCCAGGTTTATTTTTTGTGTGTGTGACATATCTTTTAATGTAATTCTTGTTCCACCGTGGAAGGCAGAAGAATTTTTTCTTAGTCTCAGGAAATATTTTTAATTAATTCATATGTTTTAATTCAGAATGCTTTTAATTCTTGGTTATATGAAATCTAAGGGAGATTGGTGTCTCAGCTCTGGATAAGGCAAGGAAGAGGGGATGAATAAAGTCGCAGTGAAAGAGGAGGAGGGTGGGCTGCTGAGACCAGTGGTGGGGAGCAGAGATGATCTTATGAGCCCCGGAAGAAAGATGATTTATATCTTTGACATATCAGTGAAAGGAAACCAAAAGTAGGTGTGCAACTAACAATTTGTTAAGGGCTTCTCAGGCATAAAGCACTCACCATTTTTTCTTCCAAAAAAGGAAGAAAGGAGTATCCATTCCATGGAAGGCAGAGGAGAAATTACAGCCTAGCCTCTGAGATAAGCATGCCATAAAGAGTCAAGGTGGTAGATGGTCGTGTAGAATTTCATTTTGGAAAGGCATATTCAGAATGTAGTCCAGGAGGTTTGTGAAAATGAGCCTACATCATTTTAATCCCTCTAGATTGACACACATCATTTAACCCTCTCCCCTCACCCCCTGCGCAGAGGTTGGCATTGTTTGGTGTAGCTGGCAGGACTAAGACCTATGACAAATAATACAGGTGCTCTTTTAAACTGGGATTAAGTCACAGTTAGCAGAGATATACAGCTGAGCTGTTTGGGTAACCCTCTCTCTCCTCCACAGTGGGCTTTAGCTGATGAAAGCATTCTCTAATAACTGTGGTCACTGTATGCTTATTCTGTTGATCTCAATTCATAAAAATAAAATCTATAGCAAAGAAGTTTCTATTGATGTCAAGCTTGGAAAACTCACTTTCAGGCTAACTCTATGCATGGGGGATGTTAAGTTCTTACAACAATGGATTCCAGCTACTGGTGTTTACCAAGAGCTAGAGATAAGGACCCATGCTGTTATAATACAGTAGGATATTTGGCGATTGCATGGGAGTACCACAGACATGTTTTATCTTAGTCTGAAATTTGTATGCAACGTAACATTGTTGAAAACTTTTAGCTGTTTTAAGCTCTGAGTATTAAAAAAAATCAAGCATTTTGCTTGCCATTTTTGTTTTAAAGATTATAGTTTGGTAATTTTTTTCTATGTTGTTGTTCAGTCACTAAGTTGTGTCTGACTCTTTGTTACCCCATGGGCTGCAGCACGCCAGGCTTCCCTGTCCTTCGCTATCTCCCAGAGTTTGCTCAAACTCATGTCTATTGTGTCGATGATGCCATTTTTTTCTATACATGCAATATATCCAAGTAAACAATTGTTTGATAATCCAGTCCTTCTAATTTGAGAGCTGTACTTTGTACACCAATGTGTTTGCCAGTAACTCATGAGAGTAATGGTTCAGAGCATGGGTTTTGGAGTCAAACAGACTTGGATTTGACCTCAATATATATGTGATCTCAGAGAAGTTATTTCATGTCTTTGAATCTTAGCTTTCTTTAATTATAAAGCCAGGATAATTGTAGTATCTACTCATGGAATGGTAAAGATTTATTAGGTTGGTGCAAGCCTAATTGCGGTTTCAGACTGAAATTTTAATCATTATAACTAGGCTCAAATACATCTTTGTTAATCAAAATACAAACCATTACAGTCAACACATTTTTGCCAACAAGAGATAAGTTTGTTTATTCCTGTAGTGTAAAAATCCATGCTTCTGGATTTGATGAACTCTTGGAAAGCATTTTCTGCCTCCTGCTGGTTGTAGAAGCATCTTCCTTGCAAAAACTTTGTCGAGATGCTTGAAGAAGTGGTAGTTGGTTGGCAAGAGGTCAAGTGAATACGGTGGATGAGGCAAAACTTCATAGCCCAATTTGTTCAACTTCTGAAGCACTTGTACGTTGTGTAGTTGCACGTTGTCTTGGAGAAGAATTGGGCCCTTTCTGTGGACCAATACCGGCTGTAGGCATTGCAGTTTTTGGTGCATCTCATCGATTTGCTTAACATAATTCTCAGATGTAATGGTTTCACCAGGATTCAGAAAGCTGTCGTGGGTCAGACAGGCAGAATACCACCAAACAGTGACCATAACCTTTTTTAGGGGTGCACGTTTGGCTTTGGGAAGTGCTTTGGAGTTTCTTCTCAGTCTAACCACTGAGCTAGCCATCACTGGTTGTCACATAAAATCCACTTTTCATCACACATCACAATCCGATCAAGAAATGGTTCCTTGTTGTTGCATAGAGTCAGAGAAGATGACACTTCAAGATGGTATTTTTTTTTTTTAATTTCTGGTCAGCTCATGAGGCACCCTCTTATTAAGCTTTTTCACCTTTTCAATTTACTTCAAATGCTGAGTTCTTTGGCAACTTCTCATGTAATTGTAAGAGGATCAGCTCTGATGATGGCTCTCAGTTGGTTGTTGTCAGCTTCCAATGGCCGGCCACTGCGCTCCTTATCTTCAAGGCTCTCATCTCTTGCAAAACTTCTTGAACCACCACTGCACTGCACATTCATTAGCAGTTCCTGGGCCAAATGTGTTGCTGACGTTTCCAGTTGTCTCTCCTGCTTTACAATCCATTTTGAACTCAAATAAGAAAATCGCTCAAATTTAGTTTTTGTCTAACATCATTTCCAGAGTCTAAAATAATTGTCAAAGGCACAGCAAGTAATAAGTCATTGCCAAAAAAGAATAAAGTGAGAAATGTGCATTAAGATGATGTATAACATAGCCACATTTAAGAATGTATATCAAGAATGCAAAACCACAGTTACTTTTGCACCAACCTAATAGTTAAATCATGCATAAAAAGTTAAGCCCAATTCTTGGCCTATGTATCTTCTAAAAATGTTAGCTGTGCAAATAATATATCAGACAGACAAGAATATTGGGATGAACTTAGAAAACATCAACACTTATTTGGGCCTCCCATTGTCCCTTTACATTTATTTTGTGGAAAACTTTCTTCTCCAGCCATAGTTTAAAAATTTGGTCAAGTCCCCAAATTTCCTGGCTACTCATAGGAAAAAAGCAATTTCCAAGGTGACTTCAATTTGCAAACCCAACCTCAATTCAGCAGAACTCCCAGTCCCAGAGAGTCCAAATCTGACTGAAAGTGAAATTTCTCTGTTCTCTGCTTCTCTCCCCCAGTTTGCTGCCTAGACTTTCGACACCTTTGGAATCAGAGCATGGGAAGGGAGGAAGGGAAAGAGGAGCCGGGACGTTTTTATTTGTTGGTCGTGTTTTAGAGTGGCTTTGCAATCTTTGGTCAAAGGTTTGAAGTTGAATGTCTCTGAGCTTTTCTGTGGGTTCTGCAGAGAAGCCATGCCGGGCCTCCCTCCTTTCAGGCAGTGTTGCCCCATCCCCTCAGTCCTGGTGATGCCTTTCTCAGCCTGTTAGTCCTGCAGGCTTCACACTCTGACAGGTGCCCTCTTAGGCAGGGTCCTCATTTGTTCCCCAGGATTTATACACGTTTGACCTGTAACTAAAGATTGGTGTCTTTACTTCCTAGTTACATTGGTTCTCGAAAGTCAACCATCTGTTCTCAGTCAGCTGTCAGTTCACCACGGGCCCTCTTCTATTGAACACACACTAAGCTCTCCAAGCGATGCCTGTGGAGCCTGTCTCACCTGACTTGGAGATGGAGGTAGTGCCCCTATCCCATCCCCTTGAAGGGTACGGTAATGAGAATCAGAAATCAGCCCTTTCCAAAAAGTAGAAATTATTCTCATTACAAGTGCTCTGAATTTCCAATATTTTTCTTTTACATCCTCAGTGTGGATGAGATATCTGGCACTTATTCTCCCACTATGAAATCTCTGGGTGGTAGCCTAGGTGTGGGGCCTGAAAGAGGACAATGAATAGAGGAAGACTCCACGGTGCATAAGGTGAAACAGGGGACACATTAACTGGGGTAATGTAAATTATGGTGTGAGTTTCATTCAGTTGTTCGAAAATATGGAATGGCTGCCATTTAGCAGGCCTTGGGTAAATATTTGTTGGCTCTGTGAATGAATTTTCACCTAATAAAGGAGTGTAGCTAGGCTGTTCATATGAATGTGTTGCACAGCATAATTGTAACTTAGCTGTAAAACCAAAGGGGCTATTTTTAAAAAACAGTCTCCTTTTCACCACAATGGCTTTTATGCACTCCCTTAGCTGGTCAACGTAGGAGGGTCCCTAGGAATTGAGGTAGTGATCCCAGTGGGCGGATGACAGGGAAACACAGTAAAAAGCTTGTCGAAGTGACCGCTTTTTGGCTCACATTTAGTTTTGTCCCTTTGCAGTCATATTGTGCCAGCAGGATCACTGTGAGGATGTAATAATCTCACTAAAAGTGGCTTTGTGTGTGTGGGCAGTGGAACAGAGAAACAGAAGACATTTCTAGAATGCCATTTTAATCATGTAATTGAACACTCGCCCATGTACCTGGAATTTAAAGATGATTCTTTACTCCTTTCTGCTGAGTTTCATGGGAACTGGGGTTTGCAAGGCAGATGAGGGAGTGGTTTGGATCCATATGGCATACACAGCTCCCAGAGAACTTAAGGTCGCTGTCACTGGGTATTGACATTTGATCGTATACATTTATCAGGCTAACAGAGTAACTATCAGATCCAAAAGAATGTTGACCTTTTCTGTATATAAACATCATATGTGTGTTGGCTTGAAGGAATATGCCTTATGCCTACTTTTTTTTTTGGCCACTCTGTGTGGCAGAGAGATCTTAGTTCTCCCACCAGGGATTGAACCTGTGCCCCCTGCAGTGGAAGCACAGAGTCTTAACCACTGGACCTCCAGGGAAGTCCCAAATATGTCTACTTTTAACCAAATGATGGTGGATTAGTTTAGAGCAGCTGGAAAAGAGTAATGATGAGTTCAATGTTTTGAGGACTGCTTTCTATAGGGAGCTACAAATACATGTGAGGCTCAATTAAAACATTAATCCAGCTATAAGCTCTGTTATTGAATATAAGAGGAAACAAATTGACAAGGTGGCTTATTTTTGAACAAAGCAACTGGCTCATGATGATATTATTTTGATGTATCTGGGATTATCATAATAGCAAAGTCCGACAGTAAATAGAAAAATGAATGACAGTGAGAATCCAACAGAGACCATTTCTCTAAGAATAGGAGTCAGAATATGCACCATTGTATTCACAGTATCATTAAAATATGAATAAACAGCAGTAACTTTTTTATTATACTGTGAAAGAACCTCCTACAGGGCACTGAAAATTGAGTGGTGTGTGTTTAATAAATTAAAATCAACAAGAAATGGCTATTTACCAGGATGCAGGAAGGACTCTGAGAATAATGGGGGTTTAGCTAGGGACATAAACGAAACTGATTTATTATGAGGTAAGGTTTTAAAGGATTGAAAATGTTAATTAGATGGCAGAAGTTGGGAAGGGAGGAGGGGTAATGGTGAGAGATGAGACCACAGAGTTTAGCTGGTGCCCCAAGGTGAAGGGCCACATTTAGTAAGTTAAGATGTTTGGGCTTTTTCTTGAGGGAATCTCTTCTGGGATTTTAAGCAAGGGACAAAAATGATTAGTTAACATTGGCTGTGTAACAAACTGCATCAAAACTTGGTGGCTTAAGACATCAGCATTTTATTATTTTTCATAAATCTGTAGGTAGGTTGGCTGTTCTTTTGGTCTAGTCCAGCTCACTTGAGATTGGATGGTCCAGGAAGGGATGTTAGTGAGATGGCTGGGATCTCTCTCCACATCGTCTCTCATCCTCCAACAGGTCAGCCCAGGCTTATTCCCATAATGGCTGAAGGGTTCTTATGGTGGGCTGAAGGGTTCCTGGCAGCAAGAGAAGGCAACTACCAATGTGTGAGCACTTCTGAAGCCTCTGCTTGGGTCCTGTTTGTTAATGTCCCATAGACTGAAGTAAGTCACATGACCAAGCTCAGATTCAAGGAGTAGAGAAATAAAGTCTACCACTTGATGGGAGGAGCTGTAAATGTCATAGTCATTTTTCTCTTGATCTGTCTTAATTAAATTTGACATTTGGAGGATGGACTGGAATGTGGCAAGTCTTCAGCAAGAAGAGATAGGTGACAGATGTAGTAATCAAAAAGAGAAGTGATAGATAGTGGCAACAGTGACAGATGCTGAGGATTTAAGGGACTTCCTTGGCAGACTCTGATGCTGGGAAAGATTGAAGGCAAAAGGAGAAGAGGATGGCAGAGGATGAGATGGTTAGATAGCATCACTGACTCCATGGACATGAATCTGAGCAAATGCTGGGAGATAGTGAAGGACAGGGAAGCCTGGAGTGCTGCAGTCTATGGGCTGCAAAGAGTCAGACATGATTTAGCAGCTGAACAACAACAACACCTTGGCAGTCAAGTGGTTGGGAGTCCATATTTCCAATGCAGGGGGCAAGGGTTCGATTCCTGGTCAGGGAACTAAGATCCTACATGTTGTGCTGTGCAGCCGAAAAAAAAAAAAAAGTAAGAGAGATGTCAAGAATTTAAGAAATATTTAGGAGATAGGATTAACAGATCTTGGTGTTTAAGGGTCTGTGTGTGTCGTAATTTCAGAATCAAGGATGCTATTCATGTTTTGATTCGTAATAGTCCTTCTGTAGGGACTTTTTATTGATATATCTTTGTAGCTGAATTAGACTAGTTTCAGCAGAAGCATGCTGGCTGCGACAGACCGCGCAGCAGAAGCGTGGCCGAGAGGAGCTACCTCTCGCCTGAGGTCAGGGGCAGTGGCAGAGAGGAGCTACCTCACGTCCCAGTTCCGGGCCAGTGGCCGAGAGTGCTAGGCTGTGATGGCGCAGGAGTGGCCGGGAGGAGCTATCCCATGTCCAAGGAGCAGTGGCTGCGTGGGTGCAGGAGGGCCGAGAGGAGCTACTCCACGTTCAAGGTCAAGAGGGGCAACCTTGTCCAAGGTAAGGAGCAGTGGCTGTGCTTTGCTGGAGCAGCCATGAAGAGATGCCCTACGTTCAAGGGAAGAGAAACCCAGGTAAGACGGTAGGTGTTGCAAGAGGGCATCAGAGGGCAGAAACACAAACCATAATCACAGAAAACTAGTCAATCTAATCACACAGACCACAGCCTTGTTTAACTCAATAAAGCTAAGCTATGCCGTGTGGGGCCACCCAAGATGGGAGGGTCATGGTGGAGAGGTCTGACAGAATGTGGTCCACTGGAGAAGGGAATGGCAAACCACTTCAGTATTCTTGCCTTGAGAACCCCATGAACAGTATGAATAGGCAAAATGATCAGATACTGAAAGAGGAACTCCCCAGGTTGGTAGGTGCCCAATATGCTACTAGAGATCAGTGGAGAAATAACTCCAGAAAGAATGAAGGGATGGAGCCAAAGCAAAAACAATACCCAGTCATGGATGTGACTGGTGATAGAAGCAAGGTCTGATGCTGTAAAGAGCAATATTGCAAAGGAACCTGGAATATTAGGTCCATGAATCAAGGCAAATTAGAAGTGGTCAAACAGGAGATGGCAAGAGTGAACGTCGACATTCTAGGAATCAGCGAACTAAAATGGACTGGAATGGGTGAATTTAATTCAGATGACCATTGTATCTACTACTGTGGGCAGGAATCCCTTAGAAGAAATGGAGTAGCCATCATGGTCAACAAAAGAGTCCGAAATGAAGTACTTGGATGCAATCTCAAAAACGACAGAATGATCTCTGTTCATTTCCAAGGCAAACCATTCAATATCACAGTAATCCAAGTCTATGCCCCAACCAGTAATGCTAAAGAAGCTGAAGTTGAATGGTTCTATGAAGACCTACAAGACCTTTTAGAACTAACACCCCCCAAAAATGTCCTTTTCATTATAGGGGACTGGAATGCAAAAGTAGGAAGTCAAGAAACACCTGGGGTAACAGGCAAATTTGACCTTGAAATATGGAATGAAGCAGGCTAATAGAGTTTTGCCAAGAGAACTCACTGGTCATAGCAAACACCCTCTTCCAACAACACAAGAGAAGACTCTACACATGGACATCACCAGATGGTCAACACCGAAATCAGATTGATTATATTCTTTGCAGCCAAAGATGGTGAAGCTGTATACAGTCAACAAAAGCAAGACCAGGAGCTGACTGTGGCTCAGATCATGAACTCCTTATTGCCAAGTTCAGACTTATATTGAAGAAAGTAGGGAAAACCACCAGACCATTCAGGTATGACCTAAATCAAATCCCTTATGATTATACAGTGGAAGTGAGAAATAGATTTAAGGGACTAGATCTGATAGGTAGAGTGCCTGATGAACTATGGACAAAGGTTCATGACATTGTATAGGAGACGAGGATCAAGACCATCCCCATGGAAAAGAAATGCAAAAAAGCAAAATGGCTGTCTGGGGAGGCCTTACAAATAGCTGTGAAAAGAAGAGAGGTGAAGAGCAAAGGAGAAAAAGAAAGATATAAGTATCTGAATGCAGAGTTCCAAAGAATAGCAAGAAGAGATAAGAAAGCTTTCCTCAGCGATCAATGCAAAGAAATAGAGGAAAACAACAGAATGGGAAAGACTAGAGATCTCTTCAAGAAAATTAGAGATACCAAGGGAACATTTCATGCAAAGATGGGCTCTATAAAGGACAGAAATGGCATGGACCTAACAGAAGCAGAAGATATTAAGAAGAGGTGGCAAGAATACACAGAAGAACTGTACAAAAAAGGTCTTCATGACCCAGATAATCGTGATGGTGTGATCACTCACCTAGAGCCAGACATCCTGGAATGTGAAGTCAAGTGGGCCTTAGAAAGCATCACTATGAACAAAGCTAGTGGAGGTGATGGAATTCCAGTTGAGCTATTTCAAATCCTGGAAGATGATGCTGTGAAAGTGCTGCACTCAATATGCCAGCAAATTTGGAAAACTCAGCAGTGGCCACAGGACTGGAAAAGGTCAGTTTTCATTCCAATCCCAAAGAAAGGCAATGCCAAAGAATGCTCAAACTACTGCACAATTGCACTCATCTCACATGTTAGTAAAGTAATGCTCAAAATTCTCCAAGCCAGGCTTTAGCAATACGTGAACTGTGAACTTCCAGATGTTCAAGCTGGTTCTAGAAAAGGCAGAGGAACCAGAGATCAAATTGCCAACATCCTCTGGATCATGGAAAAAGCCAGAGAGTTCCAGAAAAACATCTATTTCTGCTTTATTGACTATGCCAAAGCCTTTGACTGTGTGGATCACAATAAACTGTGGAAAATTCTGAAAGAGATGGGAATACCAGACCACCTGACCTGCCTCTTGAGAAATCTGTATGCAGGTCAGGAAGCAACAGTTAGAACTGGACATGAAACAACAGACTGGTTCCAAATAGGAAAAGGAGTATGTCAAGGCTGTATATTGTTACCCTGCTTATTTAACTTATATGCAGAGTACATCAAGAGAAACGCTGGGCTGGAAGAAGCACTAGCTGGAATTAAGATTGCCGGAAGAAATATCAATAACCTCAGATATGCAGATGATACCACTCTTACGGCAGAAAGTGAAGAGGAACTCAAAAGCCTCTTGATGAAAGTGAAAGAGGAGAGTGAAAAAGTTGGCTTAAAGCTCAACATTCAGAAAACGAAGATCATGGCATCTGGTCCCATCACTTCATTGGAAATAGATGGGGAAACAGTGGAAACGGTGTCAGACTTTTTTTGGGGGGGCTCCAAAATCCCTGCAGATGGTGATTGAAGCCATGAAATTAAAAGACGCTTACTCCTTGGAAGGAAAGTTATGACCAACCTAGATAGCATATTCAGAAGCAGAGACATTACTTTGCCAACAAAGGTCCATCTAGTCAAGGCTATGGTTTTTCCAGTGGTCATGTATGGATGTGAGAGTTGGACTGTGAAGAAAGCTGAGCGCTGAAGAATTGATGCTTTTGAACTGTGGTGGAGAAGACTCTTGAGAGTCCCTTGGACTGCAAGAAGATCCAACCAGTCCATTCTAAAGGAGATCAGTCCTGGGTATTCTTTGGAAGGAATGATGCCAAAGCTGAAACTCCAGTACTTTGGCCACCTCATGTGAAGAGTTGACTCATTGGAAAAGACTCTGATGCTGGGAGGGATTGGGGGCAGGAGGAGAAGGGGATGACAGAGGATGAGATGGCTGGATGGCATCACCGACTCGATGGACGTGAGTTTGAGTGAACTCTGGGTGTTGGTGATGTACAGGGAGGCCTGGCGTGCTGCAATTCATGGGGTCACAAAGAGTCAGACACGACTGAGTGACTGAACTAGACGTTTAAAAAAGCTTAATCTTTACTTGACTCTATAGCTAAATATGAGGAAGAGAACTAGAAGAGTAGCGAAGATGCAGTCAGCTTTCACCTGTTCACATAAACATGATGATTTTCTAGTCATTAATAAAAGTTCTCTGGATATGGCTTGTACATCTGATGTGGACTGAAGGAGTGGGTCATTATGTAGACAAGTGGTTCAATCAGTCAAATCCCTAGGAAATACCTTCTATGCCAAAGTTACTAGGCTAAGACCTAAGGACAGTTTGAAGAGACATAAGCCCTTGACTTGATTCCATTTTTCCATTTATGCTGGGGCATGAGGCACATTTACAGTATGTTGAAAAAGATTTGTCACTATTCAGAGATATAGGTAACTGTTGAATCAGTGGGAATGATAGTAAGGTCTTCTGAAGTCCTGAGGAGGAAGCAGGATTCACAGCTCAAGCTGTCTGGGTAGGAGTTGGATTGGTAGAATGTATACTCTGGAAGATGATTCAATTTTAAATCAGTTTCTCAGAAAAAGTTGATGTGTTGGAGTTAAATTACTTTTACAATTGAATTATGAAAAAATGGACCACAGTAGATTTCTTTCTGAGTAGTATACTTTATTGCTAGCTCTTCTGCTTTTAGCAAAACTCCTATATAAAGTTTTATTTAATAGCATTAAAATGTTTTTCTTTATAATGCTTCTTATAATAAAAAATGTAGTGCCACTCCCCCCTTTGTTTTGAAAATTTATAAAAAATGATATGGAGGTCTGAATCAACTATCTGGGTACTTCAGCTTTCTATAATTTAGGATAAGATTTTGTATAACTAAAGGCATATACATGTTTTTTTCATTTTTTCCCTAGATAGCTGTCATAAGATTAGCATTCGTGCAGAGCTTCCAATCAGCTGATTTTCCATTGTATTAATGTGGACATTTTCTATATTGAAAAAGAAGTTTGGCCTTTTAAAAATGCTTTGGTATTTACATCTGATGACTAGGAAACCCTTGTTTTACTTTCTAAGAAGAAATAAAGTCTCTATAATGTTTCGACCATTCTTGCAACTGCTAATCATGGTGATAGAAAATCAAGTAATTATTGCTAACACTTTACATACATTTCCTCATTCACTTATCAGAACAATACTTTAACATAAGCACTATTTTACCCTCAGTTTACAGAAGAAGAAACTGAGGAACAGAGTGGTTAAGACACTTTTCTAAGTCCATATAGCTATTAAGTGGGAAAGCCTTGGAAGTTTGAATTATTGCACAAAAATACTCGTGCTGTCACTCACAGCTTCAGGGGAGGAGTATATGTGCCCATTCCACTGATTTTGGGCTTGGCTGTGTGACTTGTTTTGTTCTCTTGGTAGGTGGAGTGTACCTTACCACTTGTTGCCCTTGAGCTTGGCCATTGACTTGAATTGGTCTTCGGGATATTAGCAGAAATGATGCAAGCAAAGACTCAAAATGTACTCATGTGACTGGGTTTGTCCTATTGCATTTCTGCTAGTATCATGAGAAGAAAGAACATATGCCAGTTAACTCATTGGTCCAAAGAAGAGATCTATATCAAGCATATATAGATCCAACCAACAGCATGAAGCCAAGTCCAACTGATCCCAGCCTAAATCAGCAGAACCACTCCAGCTCTGCAGTGGTGAGTGGTGAGTGAGAAAGAATAAGTGATTATTTTTTTAAGCTTCTGAATTTGGTGTCATTTGTTATGGAAGAAGAGCTAACTGATAAAGAGCCTAAACAGTCCCAATCTAAGAGCCTGCACTATTAATCAGTATCAGTGTATCAAATTTAGCATTATTCCTAGACTGATATTTCTAAAACAACTAAATCAAGTTCATCTGTCTAAAAAAATTAGCTCTAGAACAGGATGGGATAGATACTATTATAGAACTATTCTTCCTGGTAGTTACATGTCTTCATATCTCTTTCTGTAACTTAAAAATTAAGAATACAGATATATGATTTTGTTTACTGTCCAGTTCACACAGCCTCTATGTACATTTCTTGGTCTTCAGCTTCTAGGTATAATCCACTTATGAGTTAGGGAACATGTCTGCCACTCTGAAACAATATCTGAGATGGATAAGTGAACACATTTTGAATGACACAAATGGTTCCCATTCACGGAAAAGCAATGACAGGGAAGAAAATGGAAAACTGGATACTTACAATAAAAATAACTAACAATGCGAAGAGGTTTGTTCTGCACCAATGGGTCAGAGATGTAAAATTTAGATAGAGGTGTGGACAATAGCCACCTGAGCAATGACAGACTTTGTTTTTCACCTTTTAAGATGTTGATCTTATGCATTTAAAGCAGTGCTGAGAAAAGCAAAAAGCAGGTCAAGGTCTTGGTTTGAGCTTGCTTATGTTCGATCCCTGAAGCTTTAGGGCATAAAATAGCATGGGAGATTATACATTTTAGAACATGGATTATCTAGCCTCCTCCAGTGGACTGTACATTTGTTTCATGAGCTATTTTCTAAATATGTTCTGAAATTTTGGGATTAGGGGGCATATAAGTTTTGAAAATGGATGGTCACTCAAAAAATTAATACATTTCTTAATTGCAGGAATTCTAGATTTTAATGCACTAAGATGCTTTATGAATCCTCCAGAGAGGGAGTGGACCATGCAGCATTTTCTAAGCTATTTGTTCCTGAGCACCATTCGAGGAGTTACTCCCTGGGCTAAAATTATACAGAACATGCTTTAAGGAGTTTTGCTCTAGAATATTTCTCTAATAAAATCCTGTTCCTTCAGGGACCCTTTGTCACTGTATTCTCAAAGCATCCAGTGAAATAAGTAGGTAATAAATTTTATTGGCCAGATTCTTCTTGATGAAGAAGGGGAGGCTGCCTATGAAAACCTATATGCTAGTGAGCACGATGTGAGTTCTGGCACCTGAGTTCATGGAATCAAATTCTGATTTCACTACTTACTAATAGTGTCAGCTTGGGTGTCTGTGCCTCAGTTTTCTCATCTATAAATAGGAATGATAATTCATGTACCCAGTCTCATAATTTTGTTTTGAGGACTTAATGAGATAATAACTGGGAAGCAATTAGTGTAGTGCTTAACATATGGTAGATTCTCAGTAAATATTATTGTAAATTATAATTATAAATTTACTAAGGGACTTGATACAAGAATATATAAAGAAATCTTACAACTCAAAAATAAAAAGACATAATCCAATTTGACATTTTTTAAAAAGGCAAAGGATTTAAACAGACATTTCTTCTGGTGTACGAAAAGGTGTACAAATGGCCAATAAGCACATGACTGGGTGGTCAATGTCATCAGGGAAATGCAAATCAAAGCATAGTGAGAGACTACTTTACTCTCACTATGATGGCTGTAATAAAAAAGACAGATAATAACAAGTGCTGGAGAGAGGATGTGGAAACACTGTAACCCTCACACGTTGCTGATGGGAATGTAAAATGGTACAGCTTCCTTGGAAAACAGTTTGCTAGTTCCTAAAAAGGTTAAACATAAAGTTACCATATACTTTAATTCCACTGTTAAACCTATACCCAAGAGAAATGAAAACATACTTTGACACCAAAGCTTGCCAATGCAATGTTATAGTAGCATTAATCATGAGAGCTAAAAAGTGAAAACAATCCAAATATCCATCAACTGATGAGTGGATAAAGAAAATGTGGTCTCTCCGGACATCGGGGTACCATTCAGCAATGAAAAGAGATGTGGTACTGATACATGTTACAACACGCATAAACCTTAGAAACGTCGTAGGTGAAGGAAGCCAGTCACAAAAGGCTGCATACTGTATGATTTTATTTATAGGAAATATCCAAAATAGCTCAGTCTATAGAGACAGAAAATAGATTAGTGGCTGCCGAGAACTGATGGGGACTGGGTATGAAGGGAAGTGACTACTAATGGGTTTTGTTTTAGGGGGATAAAAATGTTCTAAAGTTAAATTGTGGTGATAGTTGCATAAACTTCTGATTATAGTACACACATTGAATTACACAGTGTGGGTGAATTGTATGGCATATACAGATTGAAATATATATATACTGAATTGTATATGTATATAAATGCTAAATATACATTATAGAAAAATATATTGAATTATATATATATATGTATGTTGAAATATATCTCAATTAAAATGTTAAAATTATAGTTACTATTACTAAGCAAAATGGCTGGCACTAGCTTGTGGGAATTCCCAATGTATGGAAACGTCTAATATCAGTTGGATTGCTCCCATAGCTGCTAATTGTGTAGTACAACTAAGAGTTTCCAGTGAGGCCTGAGGTATGACAAAAGATGAGAATGTTGGATGGCATCACTGACTGAATGGACATGACTGAGCAAACTCTGGGAGATGGTGAAGGACAGGGAAGCCTGGCATGCTGCAGTCCACAGGGTCACAAAGAGCTGGACATGACTTAGTGACTGGACAACAATTGAAGTATGAGTTGAAATGTCTGGGAAATTTCTCTCCTTCTCTATTTTTATGGTAGATATTTGTGCTGAGGCCTCTGATTACAGTCTTGCTGTCTGGTTGCTAAAAGGGACGAAGAAAGATGTGGATGAGGCCAAGTTCATAGCCCATTGAGATGATCATGACCAGGTGTCTTTGCTTCCTGCTCCATGGCCAGAGAATTCCTTCTCATGTGCAGATTGGCCTTTGGGGAATTTCTTTTGTGGCATCCACAGCTGGGAAGTGATTCTCTTCTTCAGTTTGGTTATAAGGTCTTCTCTCCTTTATGTCTTTGGCAGTGAGCTCATTATTTTTGTTTTATAAAGCAGAATGTAAAATCACTTCCTTTCATCCAGCTAGCTTGGTTTTAGATTTTACATTCAAGACTAGATAGGGAACTTTGTTGTCTTCTTAATGTATGTGAGTGGGGGTGGGGGAGAAAAGTACTCAACTATTTGAGGGATTGTTGCAGACATCATGACATTTTACCCCTAAATACATCATCCTAAGAACAAGGACTTTCTCCTAAATAAGCACAGTATAGCAACCCCCACTTCCCCAGGAAATTTAACAATCATGAATCTAATACATAGACCATATTCAGATTTTTCCCGTTATAGATTGGAAACATTTGTTTTTGTTTTGATGACCTTTCTAGAACCACCAAGGTTTTTTTTTTTTTTGGTGCTTTTGTGCTTATCATGCACATTATATTCTATTTACTTGATCTCACGGCGCTAGGCTGGGAATTAAGAGCTTTGCTCACAGTTGCAATTCAGCACAGACTTGGGTACCACCAGCTCCTCTGCTCACAGCGCCACCTGTTGTGCGACCCATAATAGATGCTCAATACATTCTTGAGGACTTAGATAAAACTGAGTATTGCCAGTCAGGGTCCATGTTGCAGAGATACACTTTGGTATTTCTGAATGTCTCGTTTTAAAGCTCACTATGAGTTGCCATTGACTGCCCTTTTCCTCAGATTTCTTGGCATTGCTATCAGTTTTTTTGTACACTTCATCTCCCTACTATACTCAGATATTATCTTTTGTGTGATTTTTGACAGCTCATGAAGCACTGAGTAGAAAGGGAATAAGAGTGATGATGTAAGTGGAAGAGACTGAGATGCTAGTTACATTCAGAGGAAGAAGGTACTTTTAAGCTGATGTCAGCTGTCTCAGTGGCAAAACCCCAAAGTTACCAGTACTTTTGAGCAGCTCAGGGTGTAATTTTCTAGCCTGTTTCCACATTCTTTTTACAGGTATAATGTTATAATACCAGAATGGTACTGGGATCAGATAAGACTGGAAGCAAAAGATCCCAGAGGCTTTATACTTTAGTCCTGGTTGGCAGGAAGATTTGCCATGGGTAATCAAGGTGGTTGTCAGTTCATCTGTTTTGTCTTGTCAGGAAGCCTGCAGGACTGTGACATTTTTAAGGCTTGTCAAGTTTATTAGATCCATGAGTAATAGTTATGTCATTTAAATTATGCTTTAAGGACAAGGGTGATGAAGGAGTTTAAGACAAACTTTTCTAGTGTGCCTTTGGGAGCACATTAATATCTAACATTACCTACTTTGACAGGGTCCTTAAGAGTAAGATTAAGGAAAGGGATGGATATGTTTGGAGGCTCTGAAGTATCTTAGTCCAGGTCAGTAGAAATTAGAATCCAGTGTTTTCAAGATGTTGGATACTGTTTAAAGTAGAGTAAGGCCTATGTACTTACTTCAGTGTTTATATATGGATGCAGAGCCCATGCTTGGCATGATTTCTTCATCTTCATCAAGTAGTTACAATGTGATACAGATTTCTTTCCTATTGATAAATGGAGAACTTGAAGTGTAAGGATTGCTAAGTAAATACCCACAAATGAGAACTGACAAGACCTTTCAATATACGGTGGAAAAGCCAAACTTTTATCAGCATTTCCTTGGCTTTTTCAAATCTCAAAGCAAGAAACAAGATGAATACAGGGTAAACTTTTTTAATCCCTAGACATCTGTAACAGAGATGTCACCTTTGACTTATGTTCAATGTTGGTCATTTAAATAAATCCTAATGATTTACTGAACAAGTATTGGGTTACTCTTTTTCATCCCAGTGACTTCTACAGAGATGTCTGAAAGCACAAGAGATAAGAGTCTTTGGGCCTCAAGAAGGATATCAACAGAGGAATGTTATACACAGGTGAAATATTGAAAGTGGCCATATCTTTTCTTCTTCTTATTGAGAACTTTCTCCTTATTCTACAAGCTAGGTACCCAGAAACACCACTGTGGCAGCTTACCTAGGTCTGGTCTTGGGCAGTTCTCTCAGCACTTGGAAAATTTCTTGGCTTTATTGCCCCATTCAACTTTTGCTCATTTCCCCAGTCTAAGAGTCTAAGGGCTTTGTGACTTTAAATAAACAAATGAATTAATTTGCCCTTTGGTGTGTGTGGCCATTTTAGTGTAATATATAATCTTTCAAAATATTTTTAAAAGTTCTTTAACTATGAAACTTTTCAATGGAATTTTAAAAACATGTACAAAAGCAGAGACACTAATTATAAGGGACTTGTCTTCAATGATTATCAACACACGACCAATCTTGCTTAATATAGAGCCTCACCTCCCCCTCCCCCCGATTATTTTTAAGAAAATCCCAAAAATATATAATTTCATCTACAAAAATTCAAGGTGTCTTATAAAGACTTAAAAACTACCACACCATCATCATAGCTAAATATTAACAGTAATTCCTTAAAATCATCAAGTTTCCAGTCATTCACATTTATCTGATTATCTTATAACTTTAAAAAATAGTTCATATACTTTGTTTGCATTTGGATCCAATTAAGGTTCATACATTTCAGTCGGCTGATACGTCTCAAATATCTTTTAATCTACTGGCTTTCTCTTCTTTGTCTCTGTCTCCCCTTCTCTTCTTTACCCATTTCTCATGTATTGAAGAAATTGATTATTAGTCCTGTACTCATTTGGATTTGCTGACTGAACCCTTTTAGTGTCATTTACTGTGCTTCTTTTTTGCTCTCTGAGTTTCCTATTGTCATTCAGTCGCTCAATCGTGTCTAACTCTTTGCGACCCCATGGACTCCAGCATGCCAGGCCTCCCTGTCCATCACCAACTCCCAGAGTCCACCCAAACCCATGTCCATTGAGTCGGTGATGCCATCCAAATATCTCATCTTCTGTTGTCCCCTTCTCCTCCCACCTTCAATCTTTTCTAGCATCAGGGTCTTCTCCAATGAGTCAGCTCTTCACATCAGATGGCCAAAGGATTGAACCTTCAGCTTCAGCATCATTCCTTCCAATGAATATTCAGGACTGATTTCCTTTAGGATGGACTGGTTTGATCTCCTTGCTGTCCAAGGGACTCTCAAGAGTCTTCTCCAACACCACAGTTCAAAGGCATCAATTCTTCGGCACTCAGCCTTTTTTGTTGTCCAGCTCTCACATCCGTACATGACTACTGGAAAATCCATAGCTTTGACTATGTGAACCTTTGTCAGCAAAGTAATGTCTCTGCTTTTGAATGCACTGTCCAGATGTGTTGTTGCTTTTCTTCCAAGGAGCAAGTATCTTTTAATTTCCTGTAAATTGGTTGATTTGGAGGCTCTATTAGATTTATATTTGAGTTTTGGGGCAACTTCACTGGTAGTTTTGCACATTTTTTCCTCTTATAAAGGTTTTAGCTGTACTCCACATATTTTGATATATTGTGTCTTTATTAACATTGTTTTCAAGAAAATTTTCAAATTTTCCTTTTCTCCAGTCTCCTTATTTTTGAATTTTCTTAATTATGATTTATGCTGTTCTTTCAGAGCTTCCACCATTTTCTAAAACTGTTCAGTTGATGTTGAAATATCAGTGTGTGGTTTTTAATCACTTTTGTAGGTATGACTTTCTGGATTGCTTTCTTTGTGGGAGCACTAGTCTACTCCTTATTCTCCTTTTTGTCCCAATAACATGGTAGAAAGTCAATTGTAAGTTTTCCTGTACTTTTAGAAGGGTGGGGTGGACCAGATAGCTTTTTTGGCCTCACAGATTTACAAATCCCTCTTCCCAGGCTTTCTCAAGGTGTTAAAGAAAACGATCTCGCTGTTTCCGGGATCTGCCTCCTCTGCCCACCTCCTTCGCTTTCATCTGAGCTCGTCATCAGAAGTGTCCCTGTTGTCGCAGTCTTGCTTAATTTGGCTTTTTCCTCTCAGCATTTTATCATTACTGTGGGGTTTTCTCTTAGGAGGGAGATTTGGTTTGTTCGTTTTGACGTGTAAAGGGTCCAGCCTGCTGCAGCCACATCACATCTTACCATGCCAAGACCCCCTTGATGAAGGCACTCATTCACAAACTGCATCAAGCAGAATCCCTTCCAAGTTTGGCTGGCTATTCCCAGGCTGGTCTGCTGTGCATACTTGCCGATCTGGGGGATTCCTGTACTCAGGGACCTCAGAGGCCCACCTGCCTTCCTTCTGCATCCTCCTGGCTGGATGTGTGATCCACATGAAGTGTGCAGCTGTTGGAGTTCTGCAATACCCTCTTACTAGTTTCCCCACGTCCAGTGCTTTCTCCCTCTAATACCTGCCTTGTGTGCATGTTTAGTCACTCGGTTGTGTCTGACTCTGTGCGACCCCGTGGACTATAGCCTGCCAGGCTCCTCAGTCCATGGAATTCTCCAGGCAAGAATCCTGGAGTGGGTTGCCCTTCCCTTCTCCAGGGGATCTTCCTGACCCAGGGATTGAACCTGGGTCTCCTGCATTGGCAGGTGGATTCTTTACTGCCTGAGCCACCTTTAGCCATACTCTGTCTCACACCGCCACTCTCCTGGATAGAGTTCTCACTCCTGTCACGTTGTTTCCTGCTTCTGGGGCTTTGCTAGTGCTGTGGCTTCTGACTAGAGTATCTTTCCCATTTCTTTGACTAACTCCTTCTGTTAACGGTTTCCCTCCCCCAAGAGAAAGCTTCCCCGATCCACTCCTCCACTCAGCCTGAGTTAGCTACTCCTTTATGCTCTCACAATGCCTCATGAACATGTCTTGCCTTGTAGTCATCACTGCATGATTAGCTATTTAAGGGCTCTTCACGTCCTCATCACCTAGCTTAGCTCATGACTGGCCTAAGCTAAACTTTGTCTTACTCACATTTGTTTCCCTAGCATTTTGCTAAGAATGGTTCTTCATAGATGGTTGTAGAATAGAAGAATCCTCCAGAGCAGGTGTTGGCTACTTTTATTTCTTTGGAGAAAAAAGTTGGTTAAGGAGAGGAGCCTGTTCCTTCCTCTCCCTTGTTTCCTTGCCTTTATCATGCATGAATTACTTCCACAAATATAAATTCAATCCTCATAAATCAAAGTTCTTCATAGATGGTTGTAGAAGAGAAGAATGAACAAATAAATGAATTATTAGTTGGATATTTTTAGGTGAAGTGTGAGAGGCACACATGAAAAAGGATGAGTTTCCAATATAACTCCAGGAGAAGAGTGGGGTAAAAGAGGATCCATTCTGTCTACATGTGAGTTGGCTCTCTGTAAGAGACATGTTGCTTCTCTGTAAGAGATTATGATAAAGTTCAAACTTTGTTTCTCTCCATATTCACAATCTGGCAAAAGCAAGACCACACGGTCCCATTGTGGTTTTGTAGGCAGATGTGTGCGTGTTGTAAAGTCTGTCTGTTACTGATCAGTACCAAGGTAAATACATTGAGAACAGATAGATTCAAAGCACTGTGAAAACAATGCCCATAGGAAGCCTGTGTGTGTGTGCGTGTGTGTCTGCCTGTCTCTGTGTCTGTGTCTCAGCACAAATGGCTGAAGCTAGATGAAACAGTGACCTAAAACTGGCAAAACTGAGCACTTCCTTGATAAACATGTACCAGTTGTTTGGAGGACTGCATTTATATTTGTGGAAGTAATTCATGCATGATAAAGGCAAGGAAACAAGGGAGAGGAAGGAACAGGCTCCTCTCCTTAACCAACTTTTTTCTCCAAAGAAATAAAAGTAGCCAACACCTGTTCTGGAGGATGATGAACATCTGAATGAAGGAGATATGCTTCATTGAAGTCAGTAAACAGGCAAGTTAATATACTAAGTTCGCAGCATATGGAGCTATTGATGTCTTCCTCCAACAGTATTTAGGTGATGATTTGGAGAACAACTTAAGTGTAGAAAGAGAATCCTTGAAGGCTGAGACCAAACCTCTGTTATCTAATATCAGTTACAAACCTATATCTATAAATACTAAGAAGCAAGTGATCGCAGAATGCTAAAGAAGTGGCAGTATGTAAGCTGGGACCAAGCTAAACTTATGAAATGATTTATGTAGTTGTCCATCCATCCAGCAAGCACTTAGTGATTATGCACTATGGTGAGAAATGTTATGAATGTAATCAGTGTGGTCAGCCCTTCAGCTGACGTAATCTGCATAACATTCTGTTCCACTCCGCACCTGCCCCCCGCCCCCACTTCCACATTGCGCAGCTTGTGGGATCTTAGTTCTCTGACCAGGGCTCAAATCCAGGCCCTCAGCAGTGAGAACGAGTCCTAACCTCTGGACTGCCAAGGAGTTCCCAGCATTCTGTCCCTTTATCCTTTTAACTTTTCCACTTGATGCCTTTTCAAACCCTAGCTAGTGTGTTTGGCTGTTTAGACTTTGGGACCAAAGGTTACTCTAGCCAGAGAGATTGTAAGGCACTCTAGCTCAGTAGACATGACCCAGCCTCAGCCTTTATAGCACAAGCTCTCCTGGATTTCTGCTTAATGGAGACCACTGGACTCAGACTTTGGATGGCAGCTCTTGGAATTTTGCAGTGCACAACTCGCGTGGCCTAATATGGCAGCCCTACCTAGGAAGTGATTCTTTTCACTTTCCTTGTTCCTTCCAGGGAGTCTACACTAAATTGTCCTTATAAAAAAGACAGTAAAAATACAGAAGGATTCAGGCCAGTTTCTAGTTTGTTATATCTCAGGGAATTCAAAATTCTTTGAATATTCACAATTCTAATTAGCTTTTAGAGGACAAGCACTATCTCTTGGATAACTTTGAATCTCACTGAAGATGCTGAGGAAGTTGATCTGGAATCAGAACTGAATATTTTTTTAAAAAAATATTTATTTATTTGGGTGAGTTGGGTCTCTGTTGCAGCATGTGGGATCTAGTTCCCTGACCAGGGATCAAACCCGGATCTCCTGCACTGGGAATGCAGTCTTAGCCACTGGATGATCAGGGAAGTCCCAAAACTAAATGACTTAACTTCTGTTCATGTTGTTACAAACTATAATTAAAATCCATTTGTAGAGCAAAATTTCAATACCAAGTTTTACCTTTGGGGGCAAAATTCAAGTATCCTAATAATAGTGGAGAAAGTGGATTGAAAGTTTATGGACTAAAGGGGTGTAGAAATTGCTCTTTTATTTATTTGGATCCATAGCTTTAGCTTTGTCCACTATGATCTCCAAAGGAGATTCAGCTGGAGACAGAAATGTAAAGAAAACATGTATGTATCATTCTGCCTATCCAAGTTCTTGGTGGCAGTGAAGGGATCAGGCTTAATTTTAGCTATGGTGGTTCTGAAAGTGCTTCAGCTTGGTGGCTGACTGCATATTTGGCTAGACCCTGTGTGCTATTTGCAACAGTAATAAAAACGTCACATAAAAGTCACCTAGTCCATGGAAACTTCCCACAGCTGAGTAGAGCTTAATCTTAATGCTCTGCTAAGGTTGTACGGGGTTGTTAGGCATTGGTGTGTATATTTGCCCAGTGACCCAGGCCTTTTAATGTGTATTAAGGAGGCCACTGAGTCTCACATTTAAACTCACCTGTGGGTACGATTTTTCCATTTCTGTGTCAACCTTTGGAACATAGGAAGTTCATCTTCTTGTTTAGTTGTATGAGAGAAACATTACATACATATTGAGTACCCAAGAAATATTAGATACTCAAAAATCATCCAGGCCATTTAGGATCTTTAAAGCAATGACTTCCCTTGCCTTCCAGGGATAAAATAAAAGTTCTGTGCTGGTAAAATTGCTTGGACCTGATGCGTTATGTCTGATGGCCAGAGCAGTAGCAAATCTGCTGACAGGCTTGGACAGGGGAAGAAAAAAGCCAGTTGAAATGTCTGTATAATGCTGCTTCAGGGAAATGCTATTTTTAAAGAAATGAAACACATTATTTAAGGTTTGTGGATGCAATCCAGGGCTTTGAAGATGGGAAGAAGATCTTAATTAGAAAGAAATGGGAAGATTGAATGCTTTTATGGGGAACCCAACTTTAAGAGGTCTGTTTATCATAGATGCAGATGATATATATTGTGTACTGGCTGCAAGCCCTTCTTTGACAAAACCAAAGCCTTTAAAGTTACAGGAGTGCATCCATCCACAAGTTTGTTCAGTGTCTAATGAGCAGGCATTCATCATGTAAAACTTGGAGACAGTTCATAAAAGGACAATGAAGATGATTTAAGGCTTGAAAAATAAAACCTATAAGGAAAGGTTAAAACAATTCACATTATTAGCTTGGCACAGAGGAGATGAGGAGCGAGGATTTCTAGTCTATGCAAGGTTATTCTTGGTGGTTTGGCATGCTTAATGAGAAATGATTCCCCAGGAATTCTGAAATTTCCCTTTTGTTGGTCTTGTTATAAAAATATATTCATAGGAATCATTAGGAAGCAGAATATGTCCTAAAACCTTCTCACCCAGAGGGGCTTCACAAAGCTAAAATGGAGAGGATGAGCTGGGTGTTTGGAGCTATGGTTTTCTTAGGCGGAAAGTACAATATTCTGTTTGTTTTTTTTTTTTTTTTGCAGCATTTCTCATAATTGGAACTAACTAATGGCTTGTGTGTTTATTTATCTAATGTCTACCTTCCTGGCTAGACTGTAAACTTCATGAGGGCGGGAATTATGTTTGTCTTTGCACCGCTGCATTCTCAGAGCCTAACACAGTGCCTGGCATGTAATAAGTGCTTGATATGCATTTTGTGCACATGTGGGGAATATATATGCACTTCATATTTTAAACAAAAATGGGTTCATCCTGTATGTGCTGTTCCATAAACGTGTTACCTTTAAGAAAATATTATGTCATTTATATTCTATACTGTCACTTGCATGGCAGCAAGATGTCCTGCCATACGCATGTGGCCTCAGGTATTGAACCACTCCTCTATTCTGGGACATTTAGGTTGTATCCAGTTTTCATTTCCAATAGTACAGCAGTAATCACTGTTGTAGCTAAATCCTTCTTCAAAAGAATTTTAAAAAGGAGACGATTATAAGAGATGGCAAGATGTTGTTCACTGAAGGTCTTAAAAATGTGGCAGATGTTGATTTAGTCAGTTTTGCTCTGGTCCTGTATAGAAGCAGGGAAATGGATTCGATGACCTTGGGATCAAATTGTGATTGAAACCTTAGATGTGTAGATACAACTGTCTTAGTCTGTTGGGACTGCCATGACACAACAACCAGACTGGGTGGCTTCAATGGCAAACTTTTTTTTTTCTCACAGTTCTGGAGGCTGGAAGGTCTAAGATCAAGGTGCTGGCAGATTCTGTGTGTGGTGAGGGCCTGCTTCCTGGTTCTTAAATGGCCATCTTCTTGCAGTGTCCTAATATGGCAGAAGGGATGGGAAAGTTCTCTAGGGTCTCTTTTATAAGAGCACTAATCTCATTTATGAGGGCTCCACTCTCATGACCTAATCACCTCCCAAAGGCCCCATCTTCTAATCCCATCAGAGAGGGGGTTAGTTTCAACATATGAATTTTGAGGAGGGGTCACAAACATTCAGTCCTTTGCAATGACTGTCCCCTCTAAGTTACTCTTGCACTTCTGTTACTCATTGGAATGGTGAGCTTGTAAAAGTTACAGAGTTATCTCAACTGAACACTTTTGAGATAGGAGAGAAAATGAAGTGTTTTAAAACAGAAACCACAGTTATCAATCTGCTTTTGTCATTTAAGATTTGTCAGCATCAGGGTGGCTGACATTGAATCCTGATACATGCGAAAATATTGACTGTTAGACTGAGCTGAGTGCACTCTTTTTCTACACTGAAAAGCTAAAGCCAAGTTCAAATTTTTCTTAAAGATGAAAGGGAATTTTCAAGTGTTACTCCTCATTAGGTGCTGTCTTGTTTAATTTTAAGGAAATGAGTCATTTCTAAGGAGTGATTCATAACGGAAATGTCTGTGTATAGAATTCCATCTTTCTTTCCAATTCCTTTCATGATCAGACTGGAGATGAGTTCTGAAAAAAAATGTTAAAAACGCATTCAAACATGGCTCTTCAACTCTATATACCAGATGCTATTTTCTTCAACTTCTATACCCTTTATATAAGTCAAGTTGTCCTAGTTTTTTTTTTTTTTTTCCCTGCATTGTGATTGTGGCTAACATTGTGTTGACTGGTCATGGTTTTATCTACAAAAAGCTGGAAGATTGAGCTTCCAAAGAAATCCTCTTTGAGGACTGTGTCTCTACTTTATCTCTTTCTTTCTTTTTTTTTTGTATTTTCCCATTTTTCTCCTATTGAGTTCTGGGTTCCCAGTGGCTGCTGGGAGTGGGGGTTGATCACTGTCACCCTTCTTTGCTCTCTGTAGTGTCTGTTCTAGATACAAGTCTTTCTAGGACTGTTTTTTCTCAACCCCTAAGTGAAACACATTTCATGTATCCCTAAATTCGACCTGGCCCCCTTTGGGACTGGGAGTGGGAGTGGCATGGCAGATGCTCGCCCTTTCTTCCTATCTTGGCAATCACAGATCTTGCTGCAAGAAGTGTTGACCTCCCAAAAGTTAATCAGGCAGAACGAATTGAGTAAGATGGAGTCAATTTGCACAGCTATCAAGGGGTGAGTCTAGTTGAGAGGGACTATCACGTATTTCAGGGTATTCTGCACTTGCTCTTTTCCCTGCCTGGCCCACCCTTCCCTCATTTATTCTCAGTGCTGGCATGAACTCTGAAGGGCCTGACAGTTTACCTTGCTTGCAGGCCATTGAGTGAGCCTGCCACAGTTTCATGGTTGCTGGCAAAAGACATGACATTCCTGGGTCATAGACAAATGACTTTATTATTCACAGCAATATCTGTAGCTGGAGTATCAGCATTTTCTTGTGCTGCTTTTCTGAGTCCCAGTTCCCACAAGAAGAAACACAGAGGGCCAGATGATACCAGCACAGGCAGTGGGTTGTCTTTGAGGAGAGGAACCCTGAGATTAGGAAACCTGAATCATTTAAAATGGGCAGTAAGCATGGCTGTCCTTTCCTCCAGGGGGAGGTATGTTATACTGGACAGTACTGAATCTGTGCTTAACTCTGGAGGAAGACATTATCTCTGCCATCCATGGATGTTTGCCATATAAAACCCTTTACATGCTACTGAACACAAAGGCAGTCAGTGCCTTTGCTCCTACATTGTGTAAAAATGCTTGAGACCATGGAGGATTGTCTCCTGACAGTGACTTGCTCTCTTACTTCCCTTGGGTTTCTGTTCAAATGTCACCTTATCAATGAAGCTCACCTAGAGCATCTTACATCAAATAGCCACTTATGATCACTCACATCAGATAACTCCTTGTCATCACTGGGGTACTAAACTGTGTGTACTTAGCTTTATGTTGTTGTCTGTAAGCCAAAAAGGTTTGTGATGGCAGAGACCTTGTCTGTGTTACTCACCATGGTATCATTAGAGCCCAGCACCGTGCTTGGTGTTAGTAGACAGTAAATATTTACTGAATGAATGAATCAACATGTTACCACTAGATGACAAAAATGGTCCATTTTAACTTTACAAATATAAAGTGATGTTAAACTTGCTCTGTCTCACTCCATAGTCTGTCCCAGCTCCAGCTCAGAGTGCTATTCTAAGCATCCAATCGTTTCTACTCCTGGTCTTCTGGCCTCTCTCTGGGCTTGCCCCTCTGTGCATATTCCTTCCTAATCTCTTGGCCAGTTCCAAATCCCGGCTCCTTACCCTGTCATCCTTTATCTGTCACTGTCTTATGTCCCAACACAGACCATGGCAACCCTTTGAAAAACCAGCCAGTGGTGTGCTAGTAAACTAGCTCCCTGCATGAGAGCTCTGATGTGTGATGATTGCTGATTTCCCTGGTGTAAATACTCCCACCATGGCTGACTGCAGGATTCCTGGGGCTTAACAGCTGGCTTGCAAACTTCCTGAATGCTTACCAGCCACCTTCACAAGCTGGTAGACGCTAGCTCCAGTACATCATTATAATAAGAAGGCAACACGTATATGTGGTGTTGGGCTATAATATAAACATTTACAGAAAATATGTCCATGGGTGAAGAAAACCCCTTACCTTGAACTGGGCTTCTCATTCCTTACCCTCACATTCTCTACTTACTGTGTTTCTCACACTCTTGCTGGCCTCAGAATTACCCAGGGCTGGGCCCCAACCCTAGAGTTTCTGGATGCTTTGCGCTGGAGGATTTGTGTCTTTAACATGTTCCCAGGTCAGAATACTCCAGATCCTGTGACCTTGCTTAGAGAGCCACTGCCCTAGTGGCATCACAGGAGACATGTTTTGCTCAAACTCTGTTTCCAGGTGCTAGGCGGAAGAGGTAGGTTTTTGTAAATAGAACAGTGTATCAGGACAAAAAGAAGCAAAGCCGCAAAACCATAGGGAAAAAAGTTTGAAATGTTTTTTATGAAATAACTAACAGATGGGAGTGCTCAGTAACTGAAGCTCATTGCTACAGGTCTTCAAGGTGGTGAAAAGTGAGTCTCCAGGTGTGCCCAAAGAAAGACTCCCTCAGTTTCTAACTCTGCTGGAGCTAATTTTGTAGTATTAGGTTTCTGAACGATGAGGTCGAGCTGGAAATGGCTCTGATGAGGGCATGAATCTTGAGGCTTCCACTCCTTTAGATGAAACTGAGCACTGATCACTTATTTAAGGGCCTGCATCTGAAACAAGCTTGAAAAAAATTATTTACCCATTACCATGTGGTACTCGTGCAAATAAGAGGGCTTGGGCAAAGAGGGAACACTTAGCCTTGATTAGGTGGGGCATATTAGCTTCCTGAAATTTTCTCACCTGTTTAAGCAGCTCTCAATCACAGATCCTGACAGGAGAGACGCTCAGGGTAGGGAGGATTCACTGGGCTCAGCTAAATCCAAGGGGTGTCACACTTAGCCTAGGTCTCCGGGGCGATGTGTGGGTCTCTGAACTCCGCCAGGATTCCAGTTGCAGTGGCCCTTTGTGGTGGCCCCTTCTTTGTATTTCTCCATGAGGACAATGCTCTAAGACATAGTATTTCAAGCCTAGTATCTTTGCAACTGATTTAACCCCGGGACTGGCTAATTCATGGACAACAGGGCAAAACAAGATAGGAATGTGATTCCACTTGGGGACTGTGGGCAGAAGGGCTGGCAGTAAAAGCCCAATCTTCCTGAGTTTAGCTCTTCTGTTGTTTGCCAGGGACCAAGCCTGTCCTTGGCCATCAGGCACAGTTTGTTTTGACAAGCTTTATTGGAAAGAGGTAGGGAGGAGACATAGTTCATTATCAGATACCTTCTTGGCACAATAGCCTCTCTGACACAATTTTGTTTTTCACCGAGCAAAGAGAGGCAGACCTCTATCTTGCTGGTGTTTCTCTGCACTACGTAGAACAATCATCTTGATCACTCCAGGGATTTCTATGTGACATCTGTAATTCAATGAGACCACTTTCCCCTTGGTGACCTGATGTCATCAGCAGCCTTTATCTAGCCCAAAGGGTTTCTTTATCCTTCTGAAAGGGCTGAACCCAGGGTATTAGAGGATGTTGGGCCTCCAGGAGGAAGCAGTTTACTTTTTAACTGAGGGATCTATAGCCTCTATTATGACCTGGACATTTCCCTTCAGGTCCAGGGATCCTTTTGTCCAGGAAAGTTCTAGTCACCTTTTAGTTTTAACTGTTAGCACTGCCAACAGGCTGGACTTAACGCTGTCCACCAGCGCTCTCAAAGTGTGTTGGGGTGAGCAGCACACCTGGGAACTTGAGTTCGTGCGTCTCATCCCACACCTGCTGGATGAGGCCCTCTGGGGGAGGGGCCCAGCGTGCGGTGCTTTAACTCGCCTGCAGGTGATTCTGATGCACGCCACAGTTTGCGAACCACAGGCCTGTGTGGACTTCAGCTCCTGCAGACATTTTGTAGTAGCAGGGAGCAGTAGCTGTGAGGCGTTCGGGATGAGCTGTTTCTTGGCAGTCATCCTTTACACTCTGTTTGCATTTTAAATAATACTCTCTTCTTCCCTGGCATCTCTGCTTAATGATGAAGTGGCACTCTGGCTGTTTTAACGGTAAGTAAAAACTGTTCCTCGGTAAGTAGAGATGTAAAGCCGTATAAATAAAGGGAGACAGGCTTGTTAGTATCCATCTTTTAGCTACTGTGATTGTGTGGCTACAATATTCACTCTGATTAAGTCTCCCCTCTTGTCCAAATCAGAACATTTCATGTCTGTGTCCTTTCAGTTGGTTTGGAATCTCACCCTATGCTTTGCAGAATGTTTTGGGATTGCAACATGGTGGCAGGCCATGGTTTCGGAGGCGTCCTGTGAATCTGGATTGACTTGGTGACCATATGGCAGGAGCATAGCGCTCACTGTTCCTGAAGTTAAGATGTTTTCTCAAAGGTCACCTTGTGAATGTTAACATGCACCAGGGAATGCTGGCCTCAGCATTTATGATGCATTTTAGGGTACACTTGGGCTTCCCTGGTAGCTCAGTTGGTAAAGAATCCGCCTGCAATGCAGGAGACCCCGGTTCGATTCCTGAGTCAGGAAGATCCACTGGAGAAGGGATAGGCTACCCACTCCAGTATGCTTGGGCTTCCCTTGTGGCTCAGCTGTTAAAGAATCCGCCTGCAATACTGGAGACCTGGGTTTGATCCCTGGGTTGGGAAGATGCCCTGGAGAAGGGAAAGGCTACCCACTCCAGTATTCTGGCCTGGAAAATTCCATGGACTGTATAGTCCATGGAGTCCCAAAGAGTTGGACATGACTGAGCGACTTTCACTTAGGTTACACACTCCTTCCCCCTGCCCCTCTCCCCTTCCCCCACCAAGTGGTCTAACAGACATGGAATTAATGGTGATGTTGAAGTAAAATTTTGGTGGGCTGGAAAATGTGTGGAGCTGCTAAGGAAAAGAAATGTTTTTTGGAAGAGATGGATGTTGAGTCAGGATTTACTTAATAGCTTATGATTGTGAGCAAGTTAATGAGCCTCTCTAGGCTTTTGTTTCCTTATCTGAAAAGTGAGTATAGTATTAGGAATGTATGTCTTAGGGTTCTTGTGAAAATGAAGAGAAATTATATATGGAAAGTACTTAGCAGAGTGTTTGCAAGCAGGTAAGCTCAGTAATCAGGAGCCATATGTCAAATTTATACATGTGGATGTGACGGTAAGTAAAAACTTTTTCTACTTGAAATACTCATCCCATACATTTGGCCTGCCTATATCTTACTTACCCTTCAGGTATTAGCTCAGATATCACTTCACTGACCTCTCCCACATATACACACATACATTCATAACCACTCAAACATATGCTCCTGCATGTATACACACACTCACAAATATATATTTACATGTATTCATGCATAGATTGAGGAAAGATTGAGGGCAGAAGGAGAAGAGGGCATCAGAGGATGAGATGGCTGGACAGCATCACTGATGCAATGGACATGAACTTGGGCAAACTTCCGGTGATGGTGAGAAACAGGGAGGCTTGGCATGCTGTAGTCCATGGGGTCACAAAGAGTCAGACATGACTGGGCGACTGACACCACCATCACAATGCATATACATATAAAACATACACATATAAATATCTACATATACTAATATATCATGGAATAATAGGGCATTGTGTGAACAGGAATAATCTAGATCAGAGTGTACCTCACACTATTCCTTTCTTTCCCTCTGTATATACCTGTCCCAACTCATTGTCACTTTGACCTTACGGTGACCAGTTGTCCCCATTAAAGCACTAATGTTCATGGGATTGGTCACTCGACCCATCTGAGCTTCACTATGATTTGGGGTGGGGGGGGGGGCAGTCCAAGCACTGGGCTTCATGGGCACAGCGGTTGTAGGAAGGCATTTGAGAATAGGAGTGGGCTACAGAAGCAGGTTCAAGGTGGTGCTGCCCTCCTCACCATGCTCAGGGCTGTCACAGAGTAGAGGGGAGGCTACCTTGTCCTGTAGTACGTTGACTCTCTTTTTTAATTTTATTTTATTTTTTACTTAAAATACTGTATTGGTTTTGCCATAAATCAACATGAATCCGTCACGGGTGTACATAAGTTCCCACTTCTGAACCCTCCTCCCACCTCCCTCCCCATACCATCCCCCTGGGTTATCCAGGTGCACCAGCCCCAAGCATCCTGTATCCTGCATCGAACCTGGACTGGTGATTTGTTGCCTCTTAACGAGCTCTTTTCTCTATCTCTTAGAGTCTTGTCTCTTCCATCCCCTTTAGTCACACGAGTAGGGGAGTGCACGTGGAATCGCACAGACCTTGGCCATCTGGCCGCTGTTTGCTTCAGCTGCTTTGGCAGGCTTCACTCTTCCCTTCGCTAACTGCACTCCTACACCATGGGACTTATTTCAAGATGCCACAGTTTCTCTACCCCAGGGCCCTTGCACATGCTGATTTTTCTACTTGAAATACTCATCCCATACATTTGGCCTGCCTATATCTTACTTACCCTTCAGGTATTAGCTCAGATATCACTTCACTGACCTCTCCCACACTATGGATGCATCTCTACCTAAGGGCCCCTTACTACTTTGTCCTAAAATTTTTAACCCTTCTATCCCCAGAGCTTAACACAGAGCTTAGATATGGGCTATGTTGATATTTGCTCTTGGATAAGGAAGTGCCTGTTACATGGATGGTCACAGTCGTGAGAAGGGATTCCTTTTAGTTGACTTTTCTCCATCATGTTAAAAATCATTCCTGGATCTCTAGGATAGCAGCTGTTGAAGAAGGGGAAACTGTTGCAGTTGGAAAAGGGGGAAAAAAAGATATTTTCACAGTTCCTGTGAATTTTGTTCAAATTCTATGGCATGACAAAAATCTCTTATTCTATCAGCCCTGGGGGCTCAATTGTTAGCTTATGGCTCTGTGAAATGTATCTTCCCCATAAGCTCAGTTGAAAAATGAGTACTTTATAAATCTTAGAAACAAACACGCACTTTACCTTTTCTGTCTTAGTAGGTGGGAGCACCAAGCATTTCTTGGGATTTGAACATTTCTTTCACAACACTGTGCAGGAAGTGGTTTATCATTTTACTTTGAGTTGATGTTCTTGGCAATAACATTCACATACTTAGGATGGATGCAATTGTTTAGCTGTCACCCCCAAACTTAGTCATACCATTGATCTGACATCAGAAAGTACTTATCCTATTGATCGAGTGTCAGATGGGTGGTATAATAATGAGCTTTGATTGACAACTTGAGTTGACAGATTATCAGGTTGCATTTTCCCACAGCCAAACTGCTGACGGGCTTGGAACTTTTCCTTGCCCACACAGATCCCTTTGACCTTTAACTTCTTGTTACATGTGCTAAATCCAGTTCTCATTTAATGGCACTGGGAATGCTCCCAATTCAGCTTATTTAAAATGCACAGACGGAGAGTCTAGAATGATGTGAACTTAGCTGAGAGCATTACACATAAGAGGTAAACAGCAAATGTTTATTGAATAAATGAATATGTGAATTTAAATTTATGGCTTGTATTCCAAGAGAGGTGGTCAGAGATGGTCAGGTGACATTCTCCATGGCATCTCAGGCATTCCAAGGTAGACTGTCCCAGCAGTTAGGACCAGCCTGCATCAACCATGCAAATATATAGAATGAGCTGAGGCACTGACCAGAATAAGGAGGGCAGTCAGGCCCTTATGTGGCTTGAACTCAAGGATGCCCAGAAGGATCCAGGCCCAAGGCCCCACTCTTAGCACTTTAGGTCTGGGACTAACATCTCCAAGGAGCCTGTGAGAAATGTACATTTTCTGTTTCCCCTTAGTCCTACTGAATCAGACTCTGCATTTTAACAAGATCCCCAGGTGATTCTCATTTAATTCTGAGAGGCACTGGTTTAAGAGTTTTATCCCTCTTAAGATGCAAACGTCTTAAAGAGAAATCCTTCCTAGGAGTGCAGGGGTTTAGACTCTAGGTCTTAGGTTCTTGACCTCCAGCTGTTACCTTTAGAAGGTCAGAGTTCCTAGCTGTCAGCAACAGAAACATTCTTGGGCTGACTCAAATAATTGATTAGAAAGACTATTTCATTGTTCTCAGAATGACTGAGAAGGATGGGGAACCAGGCTGAGAAACTACAGCAAAGGATGCTAATTAGCTAGGACCTCCGACACCAGAGAACTGGTTTGCTGAGAACATCGCTGCCCATCTCACTTAGGCCTCAGCTGGTACCACAAGTGGTGGTGTGTTGGAGCTGGCCTGTATCAGCTTGTAAGGGCTGCCTGCCTGCCTCTCTTCCTAGTTCTTCATGTCTAGTCTGTTTGGAAGCTTGGTACCAGCTGTGGTGGGAGTTTTTACAGCATGAAAATTAGCAAATGCTATGAACAGGGGCTATTTTATTTTTTGAGAGCTGGTTCATCTTATCAGTGCACACAGTAGTGAGTCTGTTACTGGTATCACTGGCCCTGCTTCCCCTGGAAACTAGGTGTTCCTGCTAAAGCTGAATCAAGATGGCTATTTATCTGTACCCCCTGCACCTCTCCCGCTGTTATGTATCACTCATCTAGGGAAAATGTCATGTGATATGGTTGTAGATCAGTGTTTTCCACCTTTGACTGCACTGTGGGATTGATTACCTGAAGAACTTTAAATATTACTAATGTTGCACATTAAGCACTGAAGTTCTGATTTAGTTTGTTTGGACGAGGGATTCTTGAAGTGTGGTTCCTGGACCAGCAAAATTTGCATCACTTGGGAACCTGGTCGGGATGCAGATTCTCAGGCTCCAACCCTAGATATGCTGCATCAGAAACTCTGGAGGTGGGGCACAGCAATCTGCATTGTAAAATGTTCCCCAGATGATTCTGATGGAGCTAACGTTTGAGAACCACTGCTCTGGGGTGAGATGTGGGCGTCTGGGCTTAAAAGAGAATTCCTAGGTGGTTCAGAAGTGCAGCTACAGTTGAAAACCAGAGGGGTAATAGCTTAATAGAGGGTCCCAGTTTTCTGCCCTTGCTTATAGGGATTGCAGATGATTCATCCCGAGGTAGAGGCATGTCCACAGGTTGATAGGCTGAGATGAAATAAAGTCTGAAATCTCGATTTGTGGTGAAGATCAGTAAATTCCAATTTTGACTCTCATTAGACCAACATAAGGTTCCTCTAGCGGCAGTCTTTTGTGGGATTGTCGGTAGAAACCTGCCATAGGAAAGTGTTTCACTTGGTAGTTTCCAAACACAATGACCCTTAGGTCAGAGGCACCTGGAGTACCAGTGAGAATGCAGAGCTTTGGGCTCCACTTCTTACTGAGTCAGATTTGGGGAGGTGGAAGGGGTATAGGCTGGACAGCTACCTTTATAGCAAGTTTTCCATACCACTCTCAACACCACCTGTTTAATGGCTGAATTAATTCAGGGAGGAGGAGGGACTTGACAATTATGATTTAGATAAATCCTAGAGAGACATTTTTGATCCAGAGCTGATTCTTTGCACTACTCATCAAGCTCTGACAAAAATAAACACTGGTAGGTTCCAACAAACCACAGGGAGACTAGCAGAAAACCTGGAAATTCTAGATGAACATTTAACTTGGTCCTGGATTTGAAGACAGCAAAAAGCTATACATACAAACTGGAAATCTTCTAGTATTATCTTTCCTAAGTATTTGATCTTACGTTAAGACAAGGAGAGAAATGGAGAATAATGGAAAGAAGCAATTTCATTTTTATTTCAGTTTCTTTTTGATTTAGTAAAATATATCATTAATGTTTACATTCAGGCTACTTTTGGATAGTAGCTAAAATTAGTTGCAAGATTCATTGGAGATGGTTAGGTAGATCTTATCAGTTTCAAAATTAATAACAAAAATTAAAATAAAATTAGTAACAATGCAGCTCTAATTTCCACAAAACTATGTGCTCTCTTTGACTCTTTCAGACAGTTTTGGGAGACAGGTATATTTATCCCCTTCCCTCAGATGAGGAAGCTGAGAAATTGAGTAAAGTAGCTCTACACTTAAATGGTAGACCTGGGTTTTGAATGTAGGGTTTTTGTTTGTTTCTTCTCTGTGCCATTTTGTGATTGAGAAAAAATAGCATTGAAAGTTTTTTTGTGGCAAGTTGGCGAAGTCACAGTATGTGAAGGAACCAAGGTAGAAGGAAGATAGTAAAGATGAGGTAGTTGATCAGAAGGTATATGAGGTTATTTTTGTCCATGAATAGTTTAAGCAGAGTCGATAAACCTTCAGTGGCTGTGATAGAGATGAGCTGACAGCTGAGGAAATCATCCTGGATGTAGTTTTTTTCTTTTTTTAAAGTTTAAATTTATTTATTTTTATTTGAAGAACAATTGCTTTACAGTATTGTGTAGGTTTCTGCCAAACATCAACATGAATCAGCTATCCTGGATGTAGTTTTATTGCTAATTGGCTCCTGGTCCCTGGAGGTGCAAAGTCCAAGAAAGGAAAGCTAGGGGTTGGTTAGATCAACTAGGGTCTGGGTAAGGAATTATGTTTAGATTAAGCAGTGACTGGTCACACTTGAACTACATGAAAAAAATGAAGAAACTTAAAAAACTAAGCCTGTAAAATTTGAAAAGTTTTATTTGACATGTTGCTTTCTCTGTGAGGTAAGACAAGTATGATTTTATTTCCCAGAGGAAACTGAGGCTTAAGAAGTTTCTGCAATTTACCCAGGTTCATAGAGATGACAGAATAGTAGAGCTAACTGGAATCTTCTCTCTTTTTTTTTTTTTTCCACACCACAGTACCTAAACATATGTAGGAATTTGTACATAGTTAAGTCTTATTATAAATTGTGTATCTCTTTTGTGTTAACTGGTGCTAATGCTGGTTAATGTTTGTTTGGTATTTAAATAAGGCTTTACTGAGGCTTGAGTACCAGCCTAGAGATTCTGATCCACGTTTGCCTGAGGTGGCCTGGGGTTTTCAGAAGCTGATTCTGAGGTGCAGTAAAGTGAGAACCACTGGACTAGAAAAGTCTCCTCTTGCTCTATTATCTTGCCTTTGTCTTCTTTAGGGAACATTTTTAGGAACTTGAGGCTATAAGCAATGTACCCTCATTAATCTGTTAGCATGATAGCAGGCCAGAGAGCCGCCTAAGTCACACTGACAACCGGGAGACAGAAATCTGACACTCAGTCAAATTTGGAGACTAGCTGCACCTTTCATTCATTCAGAGACCTTCCTGAGGTTGTCATAACTGAAGTTCACAGGCTGGCTAACTTCATCGGTGAGGCTTTCCTTTGCTTTTCTAATGCAGTGGCAGTTGAGGCCTTGTCTCAACGAGAGCTATTAGTGTATGCAATAAGTAGCTCTTGAATGTGTACGAATATGTTTGTGCTTCAGTTTCAACTCCTGTAAAATGGGAAGAACCACAGCAACCTCCTTGGGCAAGTGGGAAATTTAGCTGGGATATATTTGTGTAGAGCACCTGGAACCCTCCCTGGCACTAAGCAGCTCCTTAAAGAGCTCCGTATTCCAACTGTTCATCTGGCTTTATTTTCCTCCTTAGGGTTTAGACTCTATTGAGGCATTCAGTAACAGAAACATCCAACTAAAGCAGAAGATCTAACTCTAACAAGAGGTTTGTGTGCAAAATAATTGTATAAACTGAGCCCAGATTTTACATATGCTAATTGCCATTCTTTCCAAGAGTGTGTGTGCGCTCATTCATGTCCAACTCTTTTGTGATCCCATGGACTGTAGCCTGCCTGGCTCCTCTGTCCATGGGGTTTCCTGGGCAAGAATACTAGAGTGGATTGACATTTTCTTCTCCGGGGGATCTTCTCGACCCAGAGATTGAACCTATGTCTCTTATGTCTCCTGCATTGGCAGGTGGATTCTTTACCAGCAGGGATTTAACATATGCTAATTGCCATTCTCTCCAGGAGAGGTCTTTGAATATTTGTTGATATCCAAAGAGCTTCCCTGATATCTCAGCTGGTAAAGAATCCGCCTGCAATGTGGGAGACCTGGGTTCTATCCCTGGGTTGGGAAGATCCCCTGGAGAAGGGAAAGGCTACCCACTCCAGTATTCTGGCCTGGAGAATTCCATGGACTGTATACTTCATGGGGTCACAAAGAGTCAGACACAGCTGAGTGACTTTCACTTTTTCACTTACTTTCACATCCTCAATATGAAATCTACTTGTAGTCTAGATTTACAATAAGCATAATACTAGGGGAATTTTGCCGGAGAAGGCAATGGCACCCCACTCCAGTACTCTTGCCTGGAAAATCCCATGGACGAAGGAGCCTTGTAGGCTGCAGTCCATGGGGTCGCTAAGAGTCGGACACGACTGAGCGACTTCCCTTTCACTTTTCACTTTCATGCATTGGAGAAGGAAATGGCAACCCACTCCAGTGTTCTTGCCTGGAGAATCCCAGGGAACCTGGTGGGCTGCTGTCTATGGGGTCGCACAGAGTCGGACACGACTGAAGTGAAGCAGCAGCAGGGGAATTTTGCATTAACTCAGGCTTGAATTAGGCAGTTGAGCTGCACAGACATAAACTTAGCAGCCTAGTCTTTGAGTTAACTTCTAATCCCTTCCCTTAGAGGATTTTTGCCCCTACTGGAATATCTGCTCACAGCTGTCAGGTGATATTTAGTTTAATTCTACTTTAGATGCATTATTGTTATTTATTAAAAGTGTACTTTTTTCTTCTGTGAAAGAGGTCTGTTTCAAATCTGTGCTTTGAGTGTTTGAATAAGATAGAGATTTCATCTCCTAAAAGTAAGGGCAAAGAGAAATCAAGGAATACTTCCTTTTTGACTTGCATGCTTTTCTTCTGAGGCTCTGTGGCAGTAAATAAAGAACATTGGAACAACAACAACAAAAAAAAGGCACCACGGCAACGTGTCTTGTCACGTTCTGCTCACCCCTACACCTGATTTCGAATGTAAATTGCACGGCATTTAGCGCTAATGAAAATACTCTAGTGAAGGAAATTGTTAAGATTTTCTGGTGCTCCCCTAGGGGTAATATTAAAACCCCCATTACTAGCATCTCACTCCAAGAAGACAAAAATGTGTACCGAGAATACAAAAGCCCTGTTGGCATCTAAATGTGGGCCAATTAATTTGCTGTTAGCGACGTACGGGTTTACAAGGAGATGTAAAAGTAGGACCCAGGAAAGCTATTGAGATCCCCGTATTGCGGGGCTCCTTGACCCTGGGTTTTCAATGCTTGCTTAATCATGGCATTCTGCTTTCTATTTATTTATACAGTTGCTTCAATGAACAAATTAATAATTATACAGCACATTGACAAACATGCCGGGTAATATTTGCCAGATTTTAAATTAATTTAATTCAAGGGCCACTTCATTTACAGGATTCATCCGCACATCAGGCATCAGCCTCACCTCGTTGCTATTCATGCTACACCAAGATTTTTCATCATTTTCCCCCTTCTTTTCTTCTCTGCAGACAAAGACAGCACAACTTACCATGCCAAATAAATAGACACTAACAGGCAGGAGGAAGACAGACAGATGACAGAGAAATAAGAATATAAATAAATGTGCAGATGACATAAATTTAGAAGGCAGGATAATAGCTCTTACTATGATATGTGGAAAACAATTAGATTCCACTAAAATCTTGTATTTATTCTCTGTGTAGCTCCAATTTGTAATTTTTCTTCTTTTGTTTCATACCCACAAGCCTTCTTCACAGTTTATAGATTGGAAATTCAAGCGAAGAGCTTAGAGTTCCAGAAATGATCACTTCTTGGAAACAGAAATACCATGTGAAAATGGAACTGCATGGGCTTGGGAAGCCATGCAGAATTCTGGGTTTATTTATGTATTAGTGAGATCGGAGGGAAAGTTAACTGATGAGGTTGGATTACAGAGAAGGCATCAGTTGCTTTTAGAAAAATCACAACTGAACCATCAGATGTAATTGTATTAGAATTTGTAAGAAAGTAAAAGTTTTTAATTCAAGTGAGGTATATTGTCATATATATAATTGTGGCTAAAGATGAACCCTTGTGGCTAAAGATGAATCCTTCCTAGGATAATAGGAAGGAATAACACCTATCAAGGAAATTAATGAATTAGTTGTCATGTGTATGACCTCATTATGAATATCAGCATGTAAAAATACTGTCTGAGCCTGAATTTCTGCCATAAAAGAAAGGCCTGGGCATCGGGCTGTTATCTTACATTGATACACAGTAATGAAACATAATTCAGTCATAAGAGGTTAGCTCAAACAGAAGAACTGTAAACTAGACCCCAATTAGAGGGTTTGCCAATTACTTTGTGCTGCTAGTATTCTAATATTTTGGGCATTAGAGGCTTTATAAATGTATATAAACCAGTTGGTGGTTGTGCTTTAGGGGAGATGAAAATTCTTCCTACATGATGTTTATACTTTGTTACATATCCTGGATATGGATCAGTGTCTATCACCAGACTATACTACAATTGATAACCATTTTGAGTGAAATCAACATTGTTATTGTTTTGTTGCTAAGTCGTGTCCAGCTGTCTTGCAATCCCATGGACTGTAGCCTGCCAGGCTTCTCTGTCCATGGCGTTCTCCAGGCAAGAATACTGAAGTGGGTTGCCATTTACATCTCCAGGGGATCTTCCTGACCCAGGGATCGAACCCAGGTTTCCTGTGTCTTCTGCATTACAGGCAGATTCTGTACTACGAGCCACCTGGGAAGCCCTAGATCATGATAAGATACGGTTAATGATACCTTAATAATGCTTAATAATATCTACCTCTGAAAATACAAACTGATTGATGTTGTGTATATACCACAATATCAAGAGATACTTTTTTCAGGAATGTGTTCGTTCATTAGAGTTGCTTTAGGTTTTTTGGTGTCTGTGTGTGGGGTGGAGTGGTTAGGAAATCCACAGGGTGCTGTTGATAAAGAGAAAGCTTTTCTTTTGGGGAGGATAAATGTCAACCAAGGATTGCATTAAAGAATCAGAATACTCTGTATATGTGCCAAACTGTTTGTCTATCTTGATTAAATTATTCTTAGAATGTTTTCATTTTCTAAGCAGAGAAGGATATTTAGGGCCAATACTATAAGGTGGCTCTTTTTCAAAAATGGAGTAACCATTTAGAGAAAAATCAGGCAAAGACTAGGCAGATAATTTTAGTACAAGCAAGCTTTTGCTTCAGTACCCGAGATAATTGTCTCAATCTCCTTTTTACTCTGCAGGGTCACAGATGTCAAAAGGCATTCCCACATGCAAGTTGAAATTGTGCAATACATAGCCCAGAAATTATGTGTCTTTTACTTAAAAAAAATCAAGTAGACCTATATGCCATAATAATTATAAAAATTATACTAGCATTTATTTGGTTATATTAATATGCTATTTGTATTAACTAGTTTTACTAATTACCTAATTACTGCCCGCTAGGGTAATTACTCATCTTGATTAAATGAATGTTGAAAGGTGAACTCATAGGCATTGGTAATCATTTTCCTATCTAGAATAATAATGCTGAGGGCAGATGCTCAATCCATTTAATACTCTCATTGATTGTAGAGCTAGGAGGAGATTATAAGGTGTAGTTCATGAAACTGGTGTAACTAAATAGGAAATTGAAGCAAATTAGATATACATTAGAAGCACTTAGTGGTGTTTTTTGATAAAAGGGAGCATTAAAATGGATTATTTGAAAGTCATTTTTTAAAAGGTGTTGTGGAAAAAGCAAAGACATCCGCACCAGATGGACTTGAGTGTGAATCTTAGATCTTAGCTTCCTATGATGTGTGGAGAGCAGCCTTACTCCGAGTCACTTTTCTTATTTTGTTCAATGCAGATATCATATTCAGTATCATCTTCTGGGATTGTTGTGAGGAGTGAGTTAAATGATGTTTGCAAAGTGTCTGGACCCAAAGAAGTTGCTTTTAAAACTATTTTGTTCCACTCTATGATTTGGGTTTCATCATCTTGACATATTGTTTAATTATTAATATGGAATCAAAGTTTAAAATAAAAGTTATTAGAATGTTTAATAATGTGACGAAGAGAGAATTCTCAGAACAAGTATGCTTCGGTAGCTAGACTCTGGTATCCCCAGTCCTAAAGTGTCCTGGTTGTATGAGACAGGTGTACATTTTGGCATAGGTGCCGCCTTTGTGAATGTGAGCGCATGATGGTAGAGACTTGGTTCCTCTTGCTTACTCGGATATCTTCAGCACTTATCATGACTCTAGTCCAGTCTGCTTAGTAAATATTTGTTGAATGAATAAAGGAATTAATGAATGAACATCTGTCTAGATGTTAGCTTCATAAATGCATCGTATCCTTTGTGTTCTCCATGGCTCTGAAGGTCACATTGGGTGCCCATTGTATTCCTAAGAAAATATGACTATCTCTGTGGGCAACTTTTGCACATTAGTAGCCATGGTGGACCTGGATGGTCTACACTGCCCAGCTCTTCTCAACAGAGCGTTTGAGGTGACAATGAAATGCATGTCATCTCTCTCAGCAGAGGTATGTAATTTATTTCACGCTGCAGCTCCCCTCTGCTCTAGTCTGGAGCTGCCAGCCAGCATGGCTGACTCTGGGACCAGGCAAGGAATGGGGATCCACTCATCATAGAGGAAGGGTCAGGCCAGCCTTTTTTACCTGGTGCGAGGGCTTTCTCTGCCTGCACTAAAGGGCTAGCTATGGGGATACAAAGGAGAAGAAGTCAAAATCATTCCCCAGGAAGTCCAGTGGGCAAGCCAGACAACCAAGTGAGTGCTTGCAGCTAGGTGGTAAATGCTCACGAGATCTGTATTCAAGTACAGAAGACGAGCTGCCCAACACTTCCTGAATGATCTGTCCAGAGGCCTGAAGGCAGTCTTTGATGTCTCATAAAAGGAGAAGCTTGCTGGATGGACAAGAGGGCTAGGAAGGGCTAGTCCAGTGAGTATCCCTGAGAGAATCTGCATCATTTAAAACCCTGTCAGGCCTCTCAAAGATGTTGATCACAAGAAGAAAGTAGTAGTGTGAGCATCAGGAGTGGCAAATAGCACACTTATGGTGATGATGCAAAATTAACTGCAAACCCTGTCAATGTGGTACCAATCAATGGTGGTACACTGACAATGCGGATACTACCATTCCCCCGATGGATGGAAATTTGGACTAAAACACAAGTTAGGAGGGTGATTACTTGGATAATGTTTTGAGTGAATGAATTTTTTTAAATAAAGTAAATGTTTTAGAATGCAACATGCTCCTCAATGGGAACAGGGTTGCATGAGACATCCCAGTGACACACTGATACTCTAAAGAGAGGTGTACTCACAGATTGTGCTGAATTTTTGTCTCACAAAAAGGTCAGAGAGGGCCCTGAATTCTTAGGTCAGAAACACCACTGATGATTCGTTTCTCACTTAACCTAGTGAACTGTACTCAATCTTTGCTTCCAGCTTTCACACAAACAGAAGAGGACCTTGCATTTTAGGCAACACAAGCAGAAGATGAAGACTTCTTTTCTTTTTTTTCCCAAGAGCTTTTAGGTGAGCTTCCAGTAATTTCTAACACCACTTAAAACCCTTTTAAAGAACAGCCTTCTTTCCCAATAATGGACAGCCAAGAGAACACCTTGGGGGAAAGGAGATAGAGGACTGAGGTGTAGATATCCTTGACTGAAAGAGCCTCAGCATTGTTGTCAAAAAATTATAGCAACATCATTGTAAAGGTTTTCCTCCTGTAATGTTCTTTCCTCCAGTTCGTCTCCACTTTGTTTTGTGTGATCCACCTACAGGTGAGGTTATATTGAGTTTGGGGGGTTGCTTCTTACAATGTTAAATGGAGATCCCAACACTCCAGGCGGAGAGTGTTAGCTACTGGTGTATGAGACAGCCTATGGATTTTTGTTTATATGCTTTCAGGGACTCTTCTCTAACTGTATTGAGTTATTATGTGCTTCTGAAGAAGTCCTGATTTGAAGTCTCTAAAAATGCTTTTTTTGGAGGATTCACTTGAAAAACCCAGGGAAGCATGAGAAATGGGTAAACTAAGGCAGGAATGGCCTCAGAATTCACTGCATTTAGAGACTGTCTGACAGGAGCTGGGAAGGCAAGGCTGTGGGGAATGAGCCTCAGTCTAGAATGAGCGTTCTAGGGGGAGATTTTGAAAAGAAGCCATTACCAGACTTAGTGGAAGTGTTGCTGTCAGGAAGACCTGGAAGTCAAGGCATCAGGAACGGGAAGGACCTAAGAGGGTCACGATGCTACCACTCCAAAATGCAGATTCTCTTTAGGTCTGATGAGAATCCTGTGGACTTAAGGTCAGCCTCAAGGGCTCTCTAGTTAAGATTTTCTATTCATCCATCCACTCATTCATGAAACACTGAACACCTACTGTGTGTCGGGCTTTGTGCTAGGTACACATTTAGAGGCTCATAGGCATCACACATTTGACTGTTACTAACAGAAATGGCACCCCACTCCAGTACTCTTGCCTGGAAATCCCATGGATGGAGTAGCCTGGTAGGCTACAGTCCATGGGGTCGCTGAGGGTCGGACATGACTGAACGACTTCCGTTTGACTTTCATGCATTGGAGAAGGAAATGGCAACCCACTCCAGTGTTCTTGCCTGGAGAATCCCAGGGACGGGGAGCCTGGTGGGCTGCTGTCTATGGGGTTGCACAGAGTCGGACACGACTGAAGTGACTTAGCAGCAGCAGCAGCAGCAACAGAAATTTAGGACCTCTAGTTTTGGTTGATGTCTTAATGCCTCTTGTCAATCCTTTGACTTGTCAGTTTACTCTTCTCTTAATTATTCCAACCCCCTTTTGCACTCAGATCTACTTCATAGGAAACAGCCGCCATTGCCCTCTGGCGGCCAGGTGGGCTCAGCCTGTGGGGTGCACTAGCAGAGGGGAGGAGGAGGAGGGAAGTCAGCGTATTTCTCACTTTCTTGCTCTCTCTTTCATGTGTTATCTCTGGTGATGACCATGTCTTCTTTTTGGCTCCAGGCCCGTCACAGAGCCTCTCCCTCTGGGGTATCAGTTACTCTAGGGCAACTGCACAGTGCTCCAACTTCAGCTGGGGTGATCTTGGATTTGGGCTTAGGTAGCACCACTTTAGTGGAGAAGGCAATGGTACCCCACTTCAGTACTCTTGCCTGGAAAATCCCATGGACAGAGGAGCCTGGTCGGCTGCAGTCCATGGGGTCGCTGAGGGTCGGACACGACTGAGCAACTTCACTTTCAATTTTCACTTTCATGCATTGGAGAAGGCAATGGCAACCCACTCCAGTGTTCTTGCCTGGAGAATCCCAGGGACGGGGTAGCCTGGTGGGCTGCCGTCTATGGGGTCGCACAGAGTCGGACACGATTGAAGCGACTTAGCAGCAGCAGCAGCAGCACTTTTCTCATTGTCTTGCAGTCCTAGGGATGACTGTGGCTTTTTGCTGTTGATAATTGCTGGAATGGCCCATCATTCCCTGCTTGGCTTCCCAACTTTTCCATCACCCCTCCACTGTATTATATTCCCTGTTTCAAATGCCTGGTGCTATGGACTGAACTGTGCTCTCCCTGCTTCCCCTCTTCTCGCATTCATTTGCTGAAGCCCTGACCCTGCTGTGATGGTGTTTGGTGTTGGGTCCTGTGGGAGGCAGTTGGGTTGGATGATGTCATGAGGGTAGGGTCCTCATGGTAGGATTCATGCCCTTGTAGGAAGAGACACCAGAGTGTTTGGTCTTTCCTTCTCTGCCATGTGAGGACACAGTGAGAAGGTGACCATCTGCAGGCCAGAACCGGGCCTAATTTTGGGTCTCTAGCCTCCAGAAATATGAGAAAATAAATTTCTGTTGTTTAGGCCCCCCAGCTTATGGTATTTAGGTATGGCAGTCCAAGCTGACAAATGTGCCTGGAGTGGCTTCTCTTTTCCTGATTAGACCCTGCCTGATACAGTTGTCATTAATGTTCAGTTCTTATTTGGTGGCATTTAACCTTGTTGAACACTGTGTTTAATCTTGTGAAATTCTTTCTCTGGTCTTTGTGTTGTCACTTTATTGATTCTTCCCCTACCCCCCGAACGTTCCTTCTCCGTTTCCTTCTGCCTCCTCTTCCTTCGTGCTCTCTTCATTGTTTCCTGGATTTTAACCTTTTCCCTTTACATATTCTCCTTGGGCCACCTCATCAGGTGCTAATCGAGTGATTCTCAAGTATGAGCTTCAGTTCTGATCCTTCTCCTGAGTTCTAGACCTGTATATCCAGCGTCTCCTAGATATCTCTACCTGGATGGCAGATTCAGTATGTCCAAAGGTTCCAAATAGGAAAAGGAGTACGTCAACGCTGTATACTGTCTCCTTGCTTATTTAACTTATATGCAGAGTACATCATGAGAAACACTGGGCTGGAGGAAGCACAGGCTGGAATCAAGATTGCCGGGAGAAATATCAATAACCTCAGATATGCAGATGACACCACCCTTATGGCAAAAAGTGAAGAGGAACTAAAGAGCCTCTTGATGAAAGTGAAAGAGGAGAGTGAAAAAGTTGGCTTAAAGCTCAACATTCAGAAAACTGAGATGATGGCATCTGGTCCCATCACTTCATGGCAAATAGATGGGGAAACAATGGAAACCATGGCTGACTATTTTTCTGGGCTCCAAAATCACTGCAGATGGTGATTGCAGCCATGAAATTAAAAGACACTTACTCCTTGGAAGGAAAGTTATGACCAACCTAGACAGCATATTAAAAAGCAGAGACATTACTTTTCTAACAAAGGTCCGTCTAGTCAAGGCTATAGTTTTTCCAGTGGTCATGTATGGATGTGAGAGTTGGACTATGAAGAAAGCTGAGTGCTGAAGAATTGATGCTTTTGAACTATGATGTTGGAGAAGACTCTTGAGTGTCCCTTGTAGTGCAGGGAGATCCATCTAGTCCATCCTAAAGGAGATCAGTCCTGGGTGTTCATTGGAAGGACTGATGCTAAAGCTGAAACTCCAATACTTTGGCCACTGGATGTGAAGAACTGACTCATTTGAAAAGACCCTGATGTTAGGAAAGATTGAAGGCAGGAGGAGAAGGGGACGGCAGAGGATGAGATGGTTGGATGGCATCACCGACTGAATGGACATGAGTTTCGGTAGGCCTTGGGAGTTGGTGATGGACAGGGAGGGCTGGCATGCTGCAGTTCATGGGGCTGCAAAGAGTCAGACACAACTGAGCGACTGAACTGAAAGTGTTCTTAGCCTGTTCCCCAAACCTTCACGCTCTGTATTTCATGGGATTTAAACCTGACACAAGCCAGGAGTCCAAAAGTTGTATATGTCTTCTAACTCTCCTGCCCACCCCAGTAATGATCTAATGGGTATTTATTTCTAATGGCCTCACTCAAGTCTTACCCTCTTAATATCTCCACTGCTAATGGGTACACATTTTTTCTTTCCTTTACTATGAAACTATTCTGTTTTCTGCTTTCTGTCTTGCCCCACTTCTCCATCCATATTGCCACCAGAGTGAAGTTTCTTAAAAACAAATTTAAGAAAAACCCCAAATCTGATCATGTTATTTCTTATAATGCCTTTTAAAGGCTTCCACTGCTTCATTAAGAGTCAGGAATGGCAAACAAAGTTTTCCACTTGCCAGTATTTTTTGGTTGAAAGTGAAAGTGAAAGGGCTTCCCTAATAGCTCTGTTGGTAAAGAATCTGCCTACAATGCAGGAGACCCTGGTTCGATTCCTGGGTTGGGAAGATCCACTGGACAAGGGATAGGCTACCCACTCCAGTATTCTTGGGCTTCCCTTGTGGCTCAGCTGGTAAAGAATCCACCTGTAGTGCAGGAGACCTGGGTTTGATCCCTGGGTTGGGAAGATCCCCTGGAGAAGAGAAAGGCTACCCACTCCACCCATGGACTATATAGTCCATGGGGTCACAAAGAGTCAGACATGACTGGTTACTGGAATTATAAATATCTCCCACCATCTTCTTGAACACTTTGAGACTGGAGGGGGCTCTGTTCCATGCATTCAGGGATCCTTGCTTCTACTGTCTTGAGAAGATCACCCTGCTCTAGATCCTTGGAGTCCTCTCCATTCAGTCAGATGGCAGATAGGGAAAGAACATGAGGGTTGAAGGTGAGAGGGTTTTTGTTTTGTTTTTCAGTTGTGCATCTTATAAGATCTTAGTTCCCTCACCAGGGACTGAACCCACGCCCTTGGCAATGAAAGTGTGGAGTCCTAACCACTGGACCACTGGGGAGCTCCTATGAAAGGGTTTTTATGGGCCAGGTTTGGAAGTGATGCTTATCACTTCTGCTTAGATTCAGAACTCAGCCACATGGCAACATCTAACTGCAGGCTGCAAGGGAGATTTCAGAATACAGTCTGGCCATGTTCCCCCAAAGAAGGGGAACATGAGCAGTTTCTGCTACGGTGGGAAGAAGAAAAATAATCTTTGCCAGCTCACCCTGTAAGAACTAGTTCAGGAGTCGCTCTTCCCAAACTTTTCAGACGAAGCCAGGCACTCCGTCCTTTGTCACCCCACTGTACCCCTCACCTCAATTGTGGCACATGCCATATTGTGTTTTACTCATGTTCTTTTTTAAAAAATAATTTAACAAATGTATTTATTTTTGACTGTGCTGGGTCTTCGTTGCTGCATGGGCCTTTCTCTAGTTGCAGAGAGCAGGGGCTGCTCTTCATTGCATTGTGCAGGCTTCTTATTGCCGTGGCTTCTTCCGTTGTGGAGCACAGGCTGCAGGGCGCCAAGCTTCAGTAGTTGTGGCCCGTGCACTCAGCAGTTGTGGCCAACAGGCTGAATTGCTCCACGGCATGTGGTATCTTTTGGATCAGGGATCGAACTTGAGTCTTCTGCATTGGTGGGCAGATTCTTTACCACTGAGCCACCAGGGAAGACCCTTACTCAATTCTTTACATGAGTGGTATTGGGAGACTCAGTGACTTGAAGACAGGGACAATGTCCTCAGGATGCAATGGTATCCTTGACACCAAGCTCAGTCCTTGGACCAGAGTAAATGCTCAATAAAAATTGCTTGAGTTAATTATTGAATGAATTCATTGTAATTTAAAAAATAATCATTGGAGTATAGTTGATTTACACTGTTGTGTTAGTGTCCGGTGTACAGCAAAGTGATTCAGTTATGCATATACATACATCCCCTCTTTTTTAGATTCTTTTCCCGTATAGGTCATTGCAGAGTATTGAGGGGAATTCCCTGTGCTATATGGCTTCCCTGGCGGCTCAGAGATTAAAACGTCTGCCTGCAATGCAGGAGACCTGGGTTCGATCCCTGGGTCGGGAAGATCCTATGGTAGGTCCTTATGAGTTATCTATTTTATATATAGCAGTGTGTATGTGTCAACCCCAGTCTTCCGATTTATTCCTTCTTCCCCTTCACCCTGCCCCCACCTCCCATAACCATAAGTTTGTTTTCTATATCTGTTACTCTATTTCTGTTTTGTAAATAGGTTCATTTGTACCATTTGTTTTAGATTTCATATCTAAGTGATATATGATGCGTGTCTTTCTCTTTCTGAGTTATTTCACTTAGCATGATTATCTCAAGTTGCATCCATGTTGCTGCAAATGGCATTATTTTGTTCATTTTTATGGCTATAGTTCATATGTACCATATCTTTATCTATTCCTCTGTCAATGGACATTTAAGATGCTTCCATGTCTGGCTTTTGTAAATAGTGCTGCAGTGAACATTGGGGTGCATGTATCTTTTCAAATTATGATTTTCTCTGGATGTTTGCCCAGGAATGGGATTGCTGGGTCATATGGTAGCCCTATTTTTAGCTTTTTTAAGGAAACTCCATGCTGTTCTCCATTGTGGCTGCACCAGTTTACATTCCCACCAACAGTGTAGGAGAGTTCCCTTCTTTCCACATTCTTTCCAGCATTTATTGTTTGCAGATATTTGAATGATGGCCATTCTGGCTGGTGTAAGGTGATACCTCATTGTAGTTTTGATTTGTAATTCTGTTCCAAAAAGGAAAAGGAGTTCGTCAGGGCTGTATATTGTCACCCTGCTTATTTAACTTATATGCAGAGTACATCATGAGAGACACTGGGCTGGAAGAAACACAAGCTGGAATCAAGATTGCCAGGAGAAATATCAATAACCTCAGATATGCAGATGACACCACTCTTATGGCAGAAAGTGAAGAGGAGCTAAAAAGCCTCTTGATGAAAGTGAAAGAGGAGAGTGAAAAAGTTGGCTTAAAGCTCAACATTCAGAAAACTAAGATCATGGCATCTGGTCCCATCACTTCATGGGAAATAGATGGGAAAACAGTGTCAGACTTTTTTTTGGAGGGGGAGGGTCTCCAAAATCACTGCAGATGGTGACTGCAGCCATGAAATTAAAAGACACTTACTCCTTGGAAGGAAAGTTATGACCAACCTAGATAGCATATTGAAAAGCAGAGACATTACTTGGCCAACAAAGGTCCATCTAGTCAAGGCTATGGTATTTCCAGTGGTCATGTATGGATGTGAGAGTTGGACTGTGAAGAAAGCTGAGTGCTGAAGAATTGATGCTTTTGAACTGTAGTGTTGGAGAAGACTCTTGAGAGTCCATTGGACTGCAAGGAGATCCAACCAGTCCATCCTAAAGGAGATCAATCCTGGGTGTTCATTGGAAGGACTGATGCTGAAGCTGAAACTCAAATACTTTGGCCACCTCATGTGAAGAGTTGACTCATTTGAAAAGACCCTGATGCTGGGAGGGATTGGGGGCAAGAGGAGAAGGGGACGACAGAGGATGAGATGGCTGGATGGCATCACCGACTCGATGGATGTGAGTTTGAGTGAACTCCGGGAGTTGGTGATGGACAGGGAGGCCTGGCATGCTGTGATTTATGGGGTTGCAGAGAGTTGGACACGACTGAGTGACTGAACTGAACTGAATTGTAATTTCTTTTGAAAAATATTTTTAATTTACTTTAGTGGTAGATATTTTTTCAAGTGAAGTTTTGCTAATTTCCATCAAGGCTCTGTTGATTTTGTTCTCATATCACTGTCTTTCTCAGTGCCTCATAGTCTATCAAAAAGACTATAATTCTCCCTACCCCAGGCCACTCAATAATTAGGTTTCTGGGCTAAAGGGCAAATGCAGACGCATTTCATGATTCAGGCAGGAAAACAGCCATTAATAAAGGCAGCAGTTGTCAGTAGGGTAGGGAAAGCACTGGATTTAAAGGAGACATCAGCACAGGCATGGTTCTGTGTAGAGCTCAACACTAATGGATTGGGCCTTACCTGTGCCCAGTTTACTTGTCCTGCGGGGGCCACAAGGCCAATGAGAGTGACTGCTGGAGGAAACACTCAGTGATTCTGCATGGGCCACAAGTAGTCTGGGTACTCTGTAAGAGTGTTCTTCAAAGGACCTTCTCTTATATTCTAAGCCAGGGCCACAGAGCTTAATGTAGAGAATTAAATTGCTCTCTAATTGCTCAGTGTGTGAAATCTTTTTCCTGCCAGGCTGATAAGTTTGATGTATGTCTAGAAAATGTCTTCATAAAATGTTTGCCTTTTAAAAACTTTGGCCATTTAACCTGATAGGCATGTGGGGCACAAAAGGACTTTAGAAATCACTTGGTCCAGTGAGCTTCAAGTTCTGATGCCCACCATTCTGCAGAGGTGCATTAAGGGGCTTGGCTTGGAGACTGAAGGAGGGGAGGGCGTGGTGATGGTGGCTGAGTCTGGCCTGCCTATCCAGACACTGTGATAGCAACTGCCTATTGATCACTGGCATATTAGGATTCTGGAAACTCTGAAAAGAATAAAAATGTTTCACTGTGAAAAATAATTAAAAACCTATTGATCTTGTAATCCCATTTTACAGATAAGGAAACTGAGGATGAATAGGTTAAAATCACATTGCTCGTTAGTGGTGGAGGGTGTGACAGAAGTCAGAGTCTCTGTTCTACACAAATGCAGTGAATCTCTGTCTAACTGACACTTAGAAGCAAATTAATGTACTTTAGGATGACTGTATTACACATTTGTGCAGAGCATATACTTACTTGAGATTTCAAGCAAATAACACATAGCTATTCTAGAAAAGAGAAAAGTTGTCCCCAGCCATGAGCAGAATTTGCCCTTAGCAGCCATGAGGAGAAATTTTCATTTGTTTTGGAATGCCTCTTTCAATGCCCCTTCGAGTCTGCCTCTAACACTAAATTGTGAAACTTTGAACAGGTAACTACTGTAGAAGAACTTTAAGAAGCTGTGTTGCTTCTCTCTCTCTCCCATCCTGGAGAGCATAGCCCTGGTCAGTAATGCCCACTGACTGCACTCGGAAGTAAAGGAAGAATAAGAAGCAGTTAGCAGATGCCTGGGACTGAAGGGTGGGGCCCGCTGCCTTTGTCCCTTTGTCCCACAGAAGTGTGGGAGTGCCGGTGGCGGGTCATTGCTCCCCGAAGCAATTAGCCACAAGGTGGCTGCAGCTCACCCATCACCTGCTCAGTACCCACCCGCTGCTGCCTTTCCATCCACCCTGTCCCCCTTCCCCACATCTCCCATGAAGGGAATTTTAAGTACGTTAAGCAGTGTTTTTGGAAGACAAGAATAAACATGATTTCATATTTAATCAGTGAATTTATGATTCTTTATGAAAGAGCTGAATGAAAAGCAACAGATAATGTTTTTCAGCTGAAAAGGGATGCAACAAGACTCTTGTTTGTTTTTTTTTTTTAAAGCTCACAGCACTTTTATTGGCTGCTTTGTTTTTTATCCTGAAATGAGAAAAGGAGATGATGGGGCTATGTTAAAAGAAATCATATCTACCATGAAGTAATTTTGTGTTTTTGGGGAAGGGGCACTCTGCTAGAATGAAGAGTAAAGATAACAGGTCAGGTGAGTTCGCCTGTAACAATGTTATGTACTTTTCAAATGGTCACTTTGAAATTCTAAATCTCTACAGAGCTTTACGCAGTCTGCTTAGGATAATGGTGACAATGTGGGCGCTGGTTTCCCACAGACATGGATGCAAATCCTGGCTCATAGATGCTGGCACTGAAGGTTATTTCACCTTGAGCTGCCTCAGTTTTATCATCTGTGATGCAGAGTAAGAATACCTTCCTCACAGCCTTGTTTTAGAGATTAAGTTGATAATATAAGTGAAAGCTTATAGCACACTGCTTGGCACATTGTAGCCATTTAATAACTGTGAGTCTTCCCTTCAAATTATACAGCAGGAAGTTGAGGTCAGGTTACTTAAATGGATATATGGTATATAAGACCTATATGAACCTATAAGACCTACACTGTATATCAAAATAAGACCCCAGATACCTAGATATGGGGTTTTCTTTCATATCTGACTCATATAAGACTCTGTGTGTAGCAATTTTTGTCTCTGCTCCTTCCCATAGGATTAAATGAATTAGATCTGAAAATGCAAAAAATAAAAAAGAAGTAACATTTGACTGGGACAAAAACCTAGTAATTTTGCTGGAGAAAGAGTCAATGAAGATTGGGTGTGAGGATTTTGGGTGGGGAGTGGGGAAGGGGCAGGGAGGTGTCCCAGATAGCAAGTGGCTGGTTATCACCATCACCAAAAACTGTGGCGCTGACTGAAGAGTCAACTCAGGAAAATGGTCTCCAGAAGTGGGGTGCGTTTTTGTTGAAGAGAGTAATGTTAGGGTGAACCACGTGAAACTGCCATTTCAAAGGCCAGAATCACTCAAATATTGGCAATTTCAAATGATCCAACTTAATAATTTGTCCATTAGGAAGACAAATAATTGGAATGAATTGTTATAGGGAGGGTGTGGGGTTTTTACTCCTGAAAATACTTGACAAGAGACTAGACAGTTATTTGTCCTGGGTGATTTAGACATTGAGTTCCCTTGAAAGCTGGGGGTGGACAGGATAATCTGTCAAGATTAATTTATTTGTCTATCTCCTTGAGGAGAACATGGAGAACAACTCTGTTCTTCTAGGATGATAACAGAAACTATGGTTAGTATCTGGGCCTTTATAGAAAAAAATCCATCAGCACTTTTTGTTTGTTGTGGGGCCATTTCTCTAGGGTTTCTCAGCCTTGGCACTGATGCCATTTGGGGTGAGGTACTTGTTTGCTGTGGAAGGCTGTCCTATGCATTGTATGATGTATAGGGGCATCCCTGGCCTTGACTCACTAGATGCCAGTAGCACCCCACCCCCACTCCGTTATGAAAACCAGAGATGTCTTCAAATATTGCCAAATGTCCTCTGGGATGCAAAATGCCCCTAGTTGAGAACTCTACTCTGGATAGCCATCCCCACCTGAGAGCTTGTCCACTCAGATCCTGACAAATGTAAGGCCTGACGCTCTACCTGCTCTATCTCCTTTTCCTGCCCTGACATCCACCCTTGGGTGCTCCTGCACTTTTTCACTGAGGTGACATGCATACAGATTCAGGAACGCTTAGAGGTTCTTTTAGCCTTCTTAAGGAATGCTAAAGTGAACTTTGTGGAGAACTTAACTTTCCAGTGGGGGATTTGGTTTCCATCCTCATTGTCATTGTCATCTGTTATACTTTACATTGTGAGGCTCTGTGACCAGGCATTCCTGCTTGTTCCTACTACATCTGTGTAATGTGAACCTGCCAGTCAGGTCACCACCGTATTCTTTAATGGTGAAGCCGTCTCCGCTAGGTGTAGCCTCAGAGGTCACATGCACAGGCATAGAACTGGGGAAACATCTGGCTGTCATTGCATGAAGGTACACAGGTTCTATGGTGCTTTGGGACAATTGAAACCTTCTATCTGGAGGCTTGTCCTTTCCTGAGTGTCCCCGCTCACCCATGGGTGCAAGTAGACTTAGGTTATGTAGACAGCTGCTCCTGAGGCTAAGCCCTGAGGAGGAGAGGGTTGTGTGCTCCCACACAGTTGAAAGCCTTTTTTGTTGTCCTGGGCAGCTGGAGTGGACTTAGAGCTTCCTTTCTTCTCCCACTGGAGAACCTTATTCACCGGCTGGGTTTGGGAGAAGATGGTCTCTGGAGGCTAGCTGAGGGGTTGCATGGCTTAAAGTTGGTGGTGAGATATCTCGACCTGTTGGGGCCTCTGCCTGTGTATGCTGGGGCCTGAGTGAAGTCTGGGGGACAAATATACCAATGACCCTGTGATGGCTGCTGCCTCTGCAGTAGAAGAAACTGCAGCCTCTCCTCCTCCCTGGCTCCCATATAGTGGGGGCAGGGCAGGGAAGCCTTGCTTGTACAAAGCCAGCTCCCAAGGTGAACAAGGGATGGGCAAAGAGGGCTGGCCGCTGATTTGTTCTTCTGTACTGCTGAAATAAAAGCTATTTCCCTGTGGGTGCAAAAAGCACAGCAGTGTTGACAGCTGAGAGCATATGTGTGAATCCTTTGAAGGCAGCAGACCACCAGGTCAGAAGGAGTCCAACCTTCTCTTCGAGGTCATTGATGAAGCATTCTTGAATCATGTCCTCCCACACCACTTCACCTTTTACATCGGAGCTTCCCAGCCCCGGCTGCACATTTAAATCTCCTGGAGAGCTGGGAAATAATTTGGACACCAATTAAATCAATTTCTGACGATGGGGCAGCTTGGGCATTAGTAGTTGCAAAGCTCCTCAGCTGATTTTAGGATATGGCCAGGGTTCAGATCTTCAGACTTTTTTTTTTAAACACCCTAACAAGATTCCTTCCTTTCTCTCTGTCAGTGGTTCTTGTACTTGAGTGTGCAACAGAGTCCCCTGGAGGGCTTGAAGACAGGTTGCTGGGCACCATCCGCAGAGTTTCTGTTCACTAGGACTGAGTGGAAGCTGGAGGATTTGCATATCTAACAAGCTCCTGGGTAATGCTGATGATGCTGGTCATGGGGCCACATTTTGAGAACCACTGCTCTATGGGCTACGTGAACTCTGATGACTTGCTGCCTTCAGAATTTCTCTAACACTGTCCCTGTCCTTGCCAGTACATTTCCCTCTCATTTCTTTCTCTTTTGTAATGATATACCCTTTCCTTTTGATTCTAACTCATCCATCCATCCATTCATCCATCCATCCATTTATTTGTAGACAAGTCCAAGACACCTGATACATGCTGGGGGCAGTGTTCCTGTGTCTTTCTTCCATTAAATCTTTCTTTCAATCTGAACACCATTGGCAATAGCTGCTTTCTCCCTTCATTACTATTCCTGGCTTAGCCTTTGCCTGTGGAGGTTGATTTTGACATTGGCATGCATTTTAGTTTGGCACTCATAGTTACCTACTGTGTTTAGCATTTTCTTATTTCTTCTGAGGCATATTTGGTTCATACGGTTCTTTGCACTTAGGAGTTGTACGTGTGGGAAAAGGTAGACCCAGAATGATGGTCTGTAGTCAGCCAACAATGCTGGGGGAGGGAAAACCTTTCTGAAATGCACATTAGGTCTCCCTTCTAGATCCTTTGCTTTTAGATGTGGGAAAATAGATGAGGTTGGTTGAGAGTGGAAGCACTTGTTCTAATTTATGATCCTCTGATTTCTCTGTTCACTGACTGTTGGGGGTTAAGGATGAACTTAGGGGAAGACTTCTTATTCCATTGTTGATTTTTTTCATAACTGTATTCATCTTCTATTTTGCCTAACAAATTGTCACAAACTCAGAGGCTTAAAACAAATGTCCTTGATTATCTTCAAGTTTAAGAGAAGTCTAGGCACAGATTGGCAGAAGTTTTTGCTCTGGGTCTCCAAGGCCTGAAATCAAGGTGTAAGCCAGGCTGAGTCCTTATCCGTAGGCTCCACTAGGGTAGGATCCATTTGTAAGAGCGAGTGTTGGCAAAATTCATACTTTGGAGACTGTAGAATTCATGGACATTTGCTTCTTCAAGATCAGAGAGACAAGAGAGAGAGAGCTGCTTCAAGTCTCTGACCTCTGCTGCTGCTAAGTCGCATCAGTCGTGTCCGACTCTGTGCGACCCCATAGATGGCAGCCCACCAGGCTCCCCCGTCCCTGGGATTCTCCAGGCAAGAACACTGGAGTGGGTTGCCATTTCCTTCTCCAATGCACGAAAGTGAAAAGTGAAAGTGAAGTCGCTCAGTCGTGTCCGACCCTCAGCGACCCCATGGACTGCAGCCCACCAGGCTCCTCTGTCCATGGGATTTTCCAGGCAAGAGTACTGGAGTGGGGTGCCATTGCCTTCTCCACTCTGACCTCTAGATTCTCATTTAAACAGCTCACCTGATTAGATCCGATCTACCCAGGAAGATCTCCCTTTTAATTAGTGTAAAATTAGCTGCTTAGGGACTTTGATTACTTATGTAAAATCTTCTACCTTACCACATTCTGTTGGTTATATGCCCGTCAGGTCCTGCTTATATTTAAGTAGAGGAGATCTTTAAGAGGTAATGGATCATTTGGGCACATCTTCGAATTTTACCTACCACAAAGACTATAGCAAAATACATGTCAAAAGCTGCAGAATTCCAAAGGTACTCCAGAACTGTAACTTCGAGGCCATATCACTGCGTTCAGATAAATGCCTTATGGATAAAGCTTCTTGAGCATCGTGTGGAAGGCAGTGTCTAGTCCTTGGGAAGCAATTCTATAAGCTACAGAAAGTAATTGATTTGGCAAGAGCATCATTTTTCCCTTCTTTGGTAAAACAGACTCTTCATTTATTCTTCTATGCTGCATTCAATTTTTTACCTCTAGTACATTTTCTAAATAAGCAAATTATAAGTTATATTCTTGTCACCAAAGACAAAGTAAACCAACCCTTACTCATTTACTCCAAATAAATGAGGTCTTTAATCAGAAACAGCAAAGTTCGTCAGACTAAAACTGATCATAAATCACATTGTTTTGGGTATACGTAACCAGCAGGGTGAGCTATTAAAAACCAGTCCACAGATCCCAGTCAAGAGGAGCATCCTTAAGCCAACTGGAGAAGCCTTAGTGTCAAGAGTTTTGCCATTCTCTAGGAGCCAGGGGATCACTCATCATGTTCTAGAACCAACTGTGATCAACCACTGTGAAGTGTGATGGGCTTTCACGCTGTTGGTTCCAAGGATGGCGTCTTTCTTTGACTTGTCCAGAAGTTATCAGGGGAGCCTAGTGAGAATCAAGGGTTGATAGGAGTAACAGAGTGTTAAGAAGGAATTGTGGTGTTCAGGCAGCAGGGGAGCATGGTGGTGACATGGTTGGGAATGGTGGGGCCAATGAGCTCCATCCTCAGTTCAAGCCTTCCAGTGATCTGCTTGAGATTTCCAGGCAGCCCAGTCTTCAAGAGACATTTCTGAAGTGAGCAGCTTATGCATCTTCTGTCCCAAAGAATCCAACCAGAAGGCCAGTCATTTCATACTAACTCTGTCCTGGACTTAGTTGCATTTTGCATTTATTGTGTAATTTAAACTGAGTCATGCCAACCAAAGTCCTATTACATCACATAACTCAATAATACAGACTACAGTTAGTAATGTTTCTTGTGAGTATCTGGACAAAATGCTCTTCTGAATGCCATTGGAAAAAAAACATCAGTAATGCAAGATACTGTCCTAAAACACACAAAATAGATTCTGGTCCTTGGTAAAATGATATAATTTCAATGAAGTTTCATCAAAGGACATCTGAGTCTTGGGAATAATTTAAGAAATCTTGATGAACCTTCAGTCTAATGATTATTTATTAATGTTATGAAAGAATCCTTTGTTGTTCAGAAGGATTCACTCAAGGGTTCCTTTAAATAGTGCCTTTAAATGTTTGTTTATAAACTATCAACTACTTGACAGAGAAGCAGGGAAACTTGAACTGTTGGGAGCCACTGCCAGTTGAAGATTAATCCAAAATGTAGATAAAGCTGCTCTCTGATTATAATGTAAGTCAATGAGAAAATATAATTAAATTTATAAAAATTTAATCACCATGGAACTCTTCAGGAACATATCTTTTGCAAGAAAGGAGATAGCACCTGTGGAGTATCTCTGCCTAGCGGGTCTGTAAATCCTCCTAAAAGTCATTGTCCCACAAATCTCGACTCAGCCCACGTAGTTCTCATGAGCCATGTTTGCATTTGCAAACACTTCACTGCTTTGCATTTTGCTTTCCTTGCACTGCCTGGCAGATTGCCTGGATCACCACAGGCTCCTTTGTAGGTATTTGGTGATTTGATGCAAGATGTTCTTTCAACAGTAGGCCAAGATACGGACATCATGCATATAGTTTGTGGAGGGGTGTGATAAGTCCTGCTGTGATTTCCAAAGTTGTTTTTGAAGCGATGATCAGGATTTACACCTCTGGGCTTAAGGAAACATAAACATCGACCTGAACTTAATAAATTCAAAGTTCTTGGCTCAAGGACAGTTCCCACAGAACTTCAACTCAAGTGAAGTAGAAAGGAAAGCAGATTCTTACCCATTTATTTATGCATTTTACTGGGAAAATAGACATAGAAAACTGGATACAATAAATTCAAAACTCAATGGATTATTATAAGGTCCCCACCTTTTTAAATGACACCAAAGTCAAGAAACAGAACATCACTAGTCACCTAAGAAGTCCCAAGGCTAACCAAATGTCCCATCCCAACCTCACCTACCTACTTTTCTCCCTGTTGGATTTTTATGGTAATTACTTTCTGCCATTTCTTTATAGTTTTATAACCCAAAAATTCATCCTTAAACCCTGTGGTTTAGTTTTGCCTGTTTTTAGAAAAGAAAGTCTTTTAAGTCTATTTTGATTGAAAGGTTTCCCCCTCCACTGCTGCCTTTTCCCCTGGAAATTTATTCATTGAAGAATCTGGGTCATTTGATCTTTGAAGTTTCCTATAGTCTGTAATTTGCTGGTTGCAGCCATATGGTTTAATTTGACACGTTCCTCTGTCCTCTTGTTGTAACCTGTGGAATGGTAGTTTCATCTAGAGTAGTGGTTTTCAATGGAGAGTGCTTTTGCTCTCCCTGCTTGGGGACTTTTGGCAGTGTTTAGAGACACTTTAATTTTTTAAAACTTGTACAATAAGGTGAGTGGTGCTATTGCCACATCCTACAATGCACAGGACAGAGCCCCACAGCAAGAATTTAGCTGGCTCCAAATTCCATCAGTGCTGAGGTTGAGAAATCCCAATTTAGAAATTTGTTCATATTTAGGTTCTTTTTTTTTTTTTTTTTGCGTGTGTGGCAAGACTATAGGTGTCATGATCTTTCATCAGCAGGCACATAACATCTCTATACCTCTATTTTTATGATATTAACAACATTTGATGCTCAATGCCTGGGTTAGTGGTTGCAAGATACTGATGTCATATGTCTCTAATTTCTCCTTCATTTGTTAGTTTGAATATTTTAATATAAGACCCTTTCCTCATCTCATTGGTTAACCAGTGGTACAATTCATAAAAGAAGGGGCAGCATACATACTTGATTCTTTCCTTTCATTTAATAGTTTTCAAGATAATGAATTGTTGCCTTTAAAGGCAACACAATTATGTTAATAACATTATTAATATATTACCTGTGCATACTATGCAGATGGGAGAAGGCAGTGGCAGCCCACTCCAGTACTCTTGCCCGGAAAATCCCATGGACGGAGGAGCCTGGTGGGCTGCAGTCCATGGGGTCGCTAGGAGTCGGACACGACTGAGCGACTTCACTTTCAATTTTCACTTTCATGCATTGGAGAAGGAAATGGCAACCCACTGCAGTGTTCTTGCCTGGAGAATCCCAGGGATGGGGGAGCCTGGTGGGCTGCTGTCTATGGGGTCGCACAGAGTTGGACACGACTGAAGCGACTTAGCAGCAGCAGCAGTACTGTGCAGATGCTGATACCATGTAGGTCCTGTGAATGTTGGTGCATTATCCTCACCTTGTAGTGTTTCTTGGGAACATTTTGCCACCTTGTTTCTTATACATGTTGTCTATATGCTTGGGGTTTTGCTAAGTTTATCTGATTTTTATGGGGGAGATTTGAGCAGAGTCAAACGTACCATCACCACCACTGTCTTCTCAGAATACCTATGTTTATTCCATACCACATGATTGAAATTTAGGGGCTTTTAATTAAAATTTTTTTAAATTTTATCTTGAAGCTGTTTTAAAGTTTATTTTTTATTGAGGTAACACTGATTTATAACATTACCTAAGTTTCATGTGTGCAACATTATCTTTAGCTTTTGTCACATAGACAAGTGTTGACATCTGAAGGAATTTTCATTGAGAAGATGACATTTGAGTAAAGACCTTAAGAGGGTAAAGCAGCAAACAGTGGACATCTAGGTAAAGAGCATTACAGGAAGAAGGAATAGCAAGTGCAAAGGCCCTGAGGTAGGAGGATGAATACTGTGTTCAGAGAACAAATGAGGCTAATGCAATTCAAGTGGAGTCAGGAGGGAAAAACAGTGGGGGCTGAAGTAAGAGACATCCATAGGGAGGTTGTTGTAGGGTCTTGGCTTTTGAGAGAACTTTGGCTTTTGCTCTGAGTGAAGTAGGAAGTCATTGAAGGGGCCTAAGCAGAAGAATGACATGACTTGACTTACTCTTTAAAAAGGGTCCTTCTAGCTGCTGTATTAAGAATAGACCCTAGTGGCAAAGCTGCTGCTGCTGCTGCTAAGTCACTTCAGTCGTGTCCAGCTCTGTGTGACCCCATAGACAGCAGCCCACCAGGTTCCCCCATCCCTGGGATTCTCCAGGCAAGAACACTGGAGTGGGTTGCCATTTCCTTCTCCAATGCATGAAAGTGAAAAGTGAAAGGGAAGTCGCTCAGTTATGTCCGAATCTTCGCGACCCTGTGGACTGTAGCCTACCAGGCTCCTCTGTCCATGGGATTTTCCAGGCAAGAGTACTGGAGTGGGGTGCCATTGCCTTCTCCAGTGGCAAAACTACTGTCAATGAAACCAGGCAAGAGATAATGGTGGCTTGTGTTAGAAAGTAGTGAGTGGTCAGATGCAGAATGGTCCAATTTAGAGGTAGAGCCAACAGAATTTATTGATGTATTGGTTTTGAGAGGAGAGGATTCAAGAATGACTCAGAGTATTTTGGTATGAGCAATTGGATTGATAGAGCTGTTATTTACTAAGTTGGGAAAGATTTTGTGATGAGTGGGGTTTTGGTAGGGAATAACAGGAGTTTAATTTTAGATATGAAAAGTTTGAGATGCAGATTAGATATTTCAGTGGAGTTACTGAATTGGCAGTTGCACATGCTAGTCTGAAGTTCAGGAGAGAAGTCTGGAATGGAGGTCATATTTGGAAGTTATTAACATGAAGATATCAAAATGAGATTACCAAAAAGATTGGATTTGGATAGAGAAGAGATGGGGTCCTGGAACATTCCAATATTTAGAGGTTGGAGAGATGAGAAGGAACCAGCAAAAGGTATCGAGAAATTGTCATTTGTGGGGTAGGAAGAAAACCAGGAGTCTTTGGTGTTCTGGAGGCCAGCAAAGATTGTTTTTTAAGGAGGGAGTAATCAAACATATCAAATGCTTATGGTAGGTCAAGAAAGATGAGTTCTTAGAAACCATTATTGAATTTAGCAATGAAAGGGCTATTTGTGATCTTGACAAGAATTCTTTCAGTGGTATATGTGGGGCAGGACAGGAGTTAGGAGCAAAACCTGTTTGGAGTAGATTAAAGAAGAGAAATGAAAACAGAGTTTCCCTGAAGATTTTGGTTATAAAATGGAGCAGAAATGGGTGAACTGTTTTAATTGTTTGATTTTGGTTTTTAGTTTAAATATCATAAATTGAATAAAAATACTCCTGTAATTTGAATTTGAAAATTACTTAGGAAATTTGTTGAATTTCCTAATTCTGATATGAACTGTGTGTCGTTATTCTTGGGAAAACAGAGATAAGAGATGGTAAGAGATGGTAAGAGAGAAAAAGGTGGTGATGGTGATAGACCAAATGTAGACTGAAAGAATCTTGGTAAAGGATGTGTGGGAGTTCCTTGCAACTCTCCAATAAGTTTGAAGTTCTATCAAAGTAAAAAATAATAAAAATGTCTGGAGTATATTTCTTAATCCAGCTTGTTTCTTAGCACCTATTGTAGGATCGTAACATTGCTATAAATAAACACTTATCTCTTGAGCATCCATTCTCTGCTAGACACTGTGCTGGGGCGGCATACACATCATTTCTAATCCTGCTGAGTAGGTATTTCTATCCCCATAAAAAATGGAGCAGAAACATGGGACAATACCTGGAGAGGGCTATGTGGGCTCAAGAAAAGGTTAAACAATTTTTTGTTGTTGTTTTAGTTGGGTTTATTTCTAGAATATTTGAATACTGGTGGGAATGATTCAGTATAAAAGGAAACTTTGATGCTGAGAGAGGGGAGAATTGCTGGAGAGATGTTCTTGATTAAGGAAGAGGGATGGGATCTAATGTGCAAGTGGAGGGTTTGGCTTTCAACTGGAGTCAGGACTGTCCACCCACCGTATCAGAAGAGAGGGGAGCGTACATGCGGACAGACGTAGGTAGGTGGGCAGAATGTGTGGTGACAACCTGTGGGGATTCTCTTTTGTTTCTGTATGTAGCTGAAAACTGGGCCATCAAGGAGTGTACAGAGGAAGAGGCACTGAGATTTGAAGAGAGAGGAGAAGCTGTGAAATGGATGTCTAGTGGAGGGCGAATGGATGAAGGAAATATAGTGGATGGCCGGTCTTACCAAGGACCCTCTTTAAGTAATCACAAATTTAGAATGAGACCAGTCACTACAGTTTCCCCCCTGGCCCCAGCAACATTTAGGTTCCATAGATACAGATCTGGAGTCAGCAGAGATCTGGATTTAACAACGTGCAGGGTTTTGCTTGGCAATTATGTTGAAAAGAGAAAAGAGCAATGAAGTTGATGGTGAAAGCAAAGGAGTGAAAATTGATCGTGGAGTGTATGATGGCTAAGTAGGCAAGATGAAGACCCTGTAGGGAGGTGACAGACAGTGAAAGAGTGGTACCACCAATGATTGGATATATCAGTGGAATGGAGGGATGATGGGGAGACTGGATACCACAGGGAGTGAGCCAGAAAGATAGGAAATGGTGTTTGAGGGATAGAATGATTAAAATTAAGATAATGGAGAGGTGTTGTTATTAATAATGACAAAAATCTGGAGGTGGCCATGGAAGTTAAGGTGAAGCTCAGTGTGTGACATGTAGTAGACTGTGAGTAAATGTTTAGTCCTTCTCCTATTTCTTTACTGCTTATTTGATTCAGTTCAGTTCAGTCACTTAGTCGTGTCCAACTTTTGCTTATTTGATTAGAGCACCATAAATCTGGGGCACTACTAAGCAGTGAATTTTCTCTTAAACTACCAAATAATCCAGTAGCATCTTTGGCCCACATCTCTCATTTCAGATTGAGGGTCTGTATTTTACTTTCCATAAATTATGGCAGTTAGCTCAAGTTTTTGGTACTGGTGCATACACATTGCTTATTGCTGATTGATGCAAACATATGTTCTCTTGGATGTAACCTCAGAATCCTTCTCAACACAGTATCTAGGTCTCCACTACCAATCAGCAGGAGTTGGCATATATGATTAAACCTATTTGAGCTACAGATAAGGTTACTTAGAAACTATTTTAGTGTATTGATTTGGTGAAACTCAATTATTTCTAAACGAATGTTCTGAACTCTATTTAATTTTCCAATGTGAGAATAAATGCTTCCTTAGATAAGATAGGAAAACAGCTTTCAATTTTGAATAATGACTTTTTAGGTATGTGGTTTCTCCAGTGCTGTGCTTTCTCTAGGACAGCCCCACAGAAGAATGTGTTTTTTTTTTTTTCCTTTCAGATTAGCTTAATAAAAAGAAAATGGTAGGAAATTAGTTTCTCCAGGATACTTTTATACCAGATCATTATTATTAGTTAGAGTTTGTCCTAAAGAGTGGCACTAATTTGAAATGTTAGGTTTTGAGTGTGTATTTTAAATCTTTAAATTATAACCATCTAGATAATTGTATTGGATTATTTTAGTTTTATCAGAGAAAGCAAAATGAGTAATGCTTGAAAAACTACTTGCATTTCAGAGTAACTTTGGATTCTAAGTGACTAAAAACATGAACTATGTCTGAGTCACTTTGCTTTAACTGTATTTTGGGGGTTGCTTGATTTATTTGATTGCCTTGCCTTGAACAGAACACATTTGTGTCCCAGTGATGGCTCACTCTCCCCCTGCTTTCATGGGGGTGGAGCACTTTGGAGATGCAAAGTGATTATTTTTGGTTTCATCCATCAAAGGGAATAGAATGAGACAAAAAAGCATTAACTTCTTTTTTTCTAAACTTAAATTTCCAGCAATCTCAAAAGATGACTGCTTCTTAGCAAAAGAATGTTGGCAGAGTTTATTTGATTGCAAAATTATCGGAATAAATGTTTTGAAAGTTATCTCTTTGCCGAAGGTCCAATTAAATCTTATTTAATGAGTGGAGAATTGTGCTAAGTGCTGTGAGGATTATAGAGAAGTATTATTTACAGTTCCTGCGTTCAGTGTTTTAGAGTCTAGTTGGGAAGACATGTTGTACTAAGATGAAAATGCAACAAACATGCAAAACTGAAAGTGTTCAATATTAAATATGCATGATTGATGGTAAGAACTATAGGACTTAAAAAGGAGGCACCATGGTGGCTTGAGTAGGTGGGGGCTATACTTAGTGAGGAAGACCTGGAGCTAGAACCCCTGGGGCTGAATCTCTACCTTTCTACCTAAGAGCGGTGAGTGCTTATAGAAGTTATTTAACCTCTTGGGGCCTCACTATTTCTTCTTCTATAAAAGAGAACAACAGAAATGCCTATCCTGTAAAGCAGTGATATGGATTAAGTGAATTAATGTGAATATCTCACTATATGTATTATCTTCATTTACCAGTGCCTGATACATGGAAAGCCATATATATATGAAAAGCAATCACATTTTCTTTGTGCCCTCCAAGAGTGGAGTCTGTTTCCCCAGTCCTGTGGAAGTCCTATAATCAAGTCCTGCTGGTCTTCAAAGTCAGATTCCCTGGGGAGTCCCAGTCCCTTTGCCAGATCCCTAGGCTGGGAAGTCTGATGAGGGGCTCAGAACCTTCACAAATGGGAGAGCTTCTTTGGTATTATTGCTATCCAGTTTGTGGGTCACCCACTCAGCAGGTATGGGATTTGATTTTATTGTGTTTGTGCCCCTCCAGTGTCTCTTTGTGGCTTTGCCTTCGTATCTGGACATGGGATATCTTTTTTTGGTGGGTTCCAGTGTCCTCCTGTCAATGGTTGTTCAGCAGCTAGTTGTAATTTTGGTGTTCTTGCAGGAGGAAATGAGTGCACATCCTGCTACTCTGCCATCTTGAACCAATCTCCTATACATTTTAGTCACTGTTAGGAAATACAACTTTCGAGAGTTGTATTTTGATATATTAACTTAATTTGAGGAGAGTTCACTATTTATTTGTAACAAATATTCCACATCTGTGATCCTTTCCAGTTAGAAGTTCTTTGAGATGATGGCTTTGGCCTTGGCCAGTTGGAGAATGGATCTTCTGACTCACCCATCCTGTGAATGGCCCAGTAGATAGAGTAGGTTTTAGACTGGCCATTGAACCTGACTGTCACTTTGTCAACCTCGGCCACATTCATCTGGATCCTTGGTGCTGATGATGGGGTTCCCGGAGGAGAATTTCTGTGGCATGTACAGGTCCATGAAATTGTTGTTTTGGATGTTGAGGGAGCTTGAGCTCAAAAAGCAATTTTTTAATCAGTAAAATAATTTGCTCTAATTGGATAGTCTTGAGAAAGTCATAATTCATTATTTTGTTTTTTTTCCTATTCTTTCTTTTCTACTACATTTCTTAGATCTTTTTCACTCAGTTTGCTTCTTTTTCCAGATTTGTTTATATATATCTTTCTCTGATATCCCTCTTCCCATATGCATTAAATATTTAATATTTCATAAGAATTCAGCCAAGACTCAACAAACATCCATTAAGTGAGGTTTTGGCATCTATGGCAATACTAGGGTACAGTAAAAGTATTTCCAAAAGGGTATATATGTACTTTATGTACTATAATCTATTGGCCAGTCTGCAGACTGGCTTCTTCCAACACTACCTTCTTCTTCTTGGCTATGAGCGTCCAGAGCCCTGGAGGCAGGGTCAACCAGTAGATAGCTCAACTCTGTTGTTCTTTGAGAAGTTTATGCAGATACTTATTGATTCAAGTTCATCAAGAAACATCACCAGTGTTTCAAAGTTTCACTCTGTGTGATGACACTAGTATGACATCAATAATGTCCTGGTATATTAAAAATGGGGAAGATCTTTTTAGTCCAGTCTCCAGAGTGGTACCCAATTAAGAAATCCTTTGTGTATTTTTTCTTCCTGTATATATAGTTCTCCACACTGCTTTTTTCATTGGTATGACTCATTAAAGATAATCCCTAAATGTAGTTCAAGTTGATTGTATACCACTGCATCATATTAGTGTTCTGTAATAATATAATTTGGAGAAGGTGATGGCAGCCCACTCCAGTACTCTTGCCTGGAGAATCCCATGGATGGAGGAGCCTGGTAGGCTGCAGTCCATGGGGTCGCTAAGAGTCAGACACGACTGAGCGACTTCACTTTCACTTTTCACTTTCATGCATTGGAGAAGGAAATGACAACCCACTCCAGTGTTCTTGCCTGGAGAATCCCAGGGACGGGGGAGCCTGGTGGGCGGCCGTCTATGGGGTCGCACAGAGCCGGACATGACTGAAGCAACTTAGCAGCAGCAGCAGCAGCAATAATATAATTATTCTCTTATTGCTGGGCGTTTAAGTTACATTTGAGTTTTCTACTCTAAACAATGCTGTAAGGATAGTTTTGTGAATGTATCTTTGTCCAAATATCATATTATTGCATTAAGGTAAACTCGTAGATGAATAAGTGAAGATGTCACACACACACACATGAATACTACTCAGCCATGAGAAAGAAGGAAGTCCTGCCATTTGCAACAAGATGGGTGGATCTTGAGTGTAATATGCTAAGTGAAGTATGTCAGAGAAAGACAGATACTGTGTGTGTGATATAACTTATTTGTGGAGTCTAAAAAATCAAACTGATGGAATATTCTACCCTGGTTATGAGTAGCTGAGGGGTGGAAGAAATGGACAGGTGTTGGTCAAAGGGTACAAGCTTCCAGTTGTAAGCTGAATAAGTTTTGGGAAGCTAATGTTCAGTTTGATGATTATAGTTCACAATACTCTACTATATAGTTGAAAGTTGCCAAGGAAGTAGATTTTAAATGTTCTCACTACAGAGAGGAAATGGTAATTGTGTGACCTGCTGGAGGTGTTAACTAACATTAACACCTCCATCATTTTGGTAATCATTTTGCAACAGTGTTTAAAATTATATCTTAATTATATGAAGGTTATAAATTATATCTCAAAAGAAAAAAAAAGTTTCCTAGAAGCGGAATTACTGGATTAAGGAGTGTGAACATTTCAAGTGTTTGAATAAGTCTTGCCCAACCATCTTTCAGAAAATTGAGCCAATTTGCAGTCCCTCATCTGCTCTGAGTAATATCCACCCCGCCTTTACTTTATCAACTGTTTGAGAGTTGAAAATGGTATCTCACTATTTTAAAATTATAGAATTTATCTTTGATTACTAGTGAAACTGAGTATTAAAATTTTTTCTAGTAAAATAAATTCTTGGAATCCTTAATTGTTGTGTTTCATCCTTCAAAAGTGGATTTTTGGAGTCATTTCACTCACTTATTTTAGAAATATGCAAAATTAACAGACTTTGAATCCATCTTCTCCCCTATTTCCTGATGTTTTTAATGCCTAAATATTGATGTTTCTATTTAGAAATGTAATCATACTTAAATTATTTCAGGAACTGGCTTTAACGAAGTGTATAGGAGGGAGAGGGGCTTCCCATGTGGCTCAGTGGTAAAGAATCCACCTGCCAATGGCAACCCACTCTGATATTCTTGCCTGGGAAAGCCCATAGACAGAGGAGCCTGGTGGGCTACAGTCCATGGGGTTGCAAGGAGTTGGACAACTTAGTGACTAAGCCCTCAAGTATGTAGGCAGGAGAACCTTCTTTTTCCTGTGGTAAGAAGGAGAAGGCTCTCCCTAAGCCTCTTTCCCTATCTTATATGTTCTAGTAGTGTGAGGGACCTTAACAAGTTGCTTTCCTGAATCTTTAAGGGATGATTCATCTCTTAGGCTCAGTCACATTTCTCTAACCTCTGTATCCTCAGGCAAAAAACTGTGGTTTAAACATGGCATCCCAATGAGTCAGGAAATGACTTCATTTCTTACCTAACCACTTTTCTCTTTAATGGAAGCCCTGAAATAGATGTGCCTCACATCCCTGCTGCAAGCCTTTGCTGTCATTTAGAGGAGCTATTGCTCTATCAGTACTCACACTGAAGCCTGTTATTCTAGGGAGAAAATTTTGTTATAAAAAAGTGATTTGTTATTTTAAGTCTTGGCAAACAAGCATACAAGGGGGGAAGAAAAAGTTCATTTAGAGAGATGGCAGTAATTCTCGGCGAGGTGTGCTTCTGCCTCACTTTTGCTTTACAGAAAGGGCCAGGATTTGGCATGAGCTAAAATTCTGTGAAACTAATTTATCAGGCTCAGGCAGCTTCTGCTCATTGCCCTTGAAAATAGACTGCCTTGTCTTTTATACACCTGCATGTGATACTCCTTCTGTTGCTTAAGTGGGACACAGTTGGAAGAAACACCCAGTAAAGCAGGACAAACGCCCTGTGATCATAATCAGGGATTGGTGGTAATTGACACATGACAAAATAATTTGCACTAAGTTTTCCAAAGCCATGCTATGTCTCCACCAGTGATTGCCTGTGCTGACTTATCATTTATTCCAAGTCTCATTGGAGGCAATTACAGACATTTTAAAATAGGCAGTCAAAATAACAAGTCATTTAGACTGGCAATTATGCATTATATGTAGTTGTCCTTTCTATTAGAGGATGACACTATTGATGCTACAACCTCCCCATGTTAAAAAAAATATGCGGCTGAAAGACTGAAGTGTGACTGTCAGATTCTTCTACTTGGATCACGCTCACTGCCTGTCATTTTGCTGTGAACTCAAGTGGCAGCCTGCAGGCGTCCTGGCTTTTCTTCGCCACCTCTTAGCCTCATGGTCAGGGCCTAATTAGGCATTATGAGCAGGCAAAGAACACATTTACAAAGTCAGCTCATGTTGGAGATGGTGTCGAGGCCTCAGTGAGGGTTATAGGCTTCGGGGTTCTTGAGTTTTGACCCACTGGAGGTGCAGTTGGCTTGGCAGGCATTTCCTTCAGGGTGATAAAACAGGGATGCTTTGCTGCCAAGCCTGGTGTCCTTCAGAACTTCATATCAATCCATATTTCAGTGGAGCCTGTGAAGACGTAAGGTTTTCTTGTCAAATTTGTATTTGTGGAATGCGGCAGTCTTAACTGCATTTAATGTGTTCGGTTGATTCGCAGAATGGGCTGTCTCCTTAAAAAATGTCAAGTTGTAAAAAGGCTGTATCTTTCGCTGAGAGGCTGAGTTAATAAGGAACAGCTGGGGCCGAGTGATGTCATGCGCCACCTGCATGAAAGGCCGCCCAGAGACTCACACCAAAAGAAAGTGCTCCAGAGAAGTGGGTTTCAGACCTATTATTATTATTTTTTTTGCAATTTTTTTTTTGGTGGAGGATAATCTTCCTATTGAAATCATGTGCAAAAACCCCCAGTGTATCAGAGATCCGGGCTGACTGAGTGGGTGAAGTTAGAGTGGCAGGCCCAGTATTCATTCATCTTTCCCATGTTAAACAGCAGTCCTTAAAGGCCTCCTTGGAGTTTTGGGGAGCAAGGATGCACAATAAGAGTGTTTTGAGTAGTGGGATGAGTAACCCAGAGAACTGACAGGATGATTCATTTGGTTGTTGGAAGGAGATGGTAGTAGTTCTACTTACATTTATTTTCCCTATATCTTTCAAATTTTTGTTTTTATATGTATGATAATATAATAATACACTGATACATTGGCAATCATAATTTATAAATGAGCATCATATTTTAGAGGAGCATGCTTAATTTATTTTCCAATAGAGACACACCATCAAGAATGTTTGGAGGCTGCTCATTAAGAATTCATGGAACAAACGTATTTATAAAGAACAACAACAGCAAAATTCACGGAAGATAGTTCATGGGCACAGTTTTGATGAATTGTGGACCAAGCATAAGAAAACTGGCTAAGTTGTTTTTGGTGCAATGAGCAACAAAACGGTGTCATCAGGAGTGGGATAGAATTTTACATTTGGACTTTGGGGCTGCCATTCAGCCCACTACAAAGATATCAGGTCCTAATCCCTGGAACTTCTAAATATGACCTTATTTGGAAAAAGAGTCTCTGCAGATATAATTATGTTATGCATTTTAGGATGAGAGATAATCCTGGATTATCTAGGTGGTCCCTACTTGCTTCACAAGTGTCCTTATATGAGAGAGGCAGAGGGAGATTTGATGCATGCCGAGTCAGAGACTGGAGTTATGACGCCATAAGCCAAGGAATGCTGACAGCCACTAGAACCTGAAAGATGCAAGGGACTGACTCTCTCCTAGAGGCCACAGGGGGTGGGGGGGGTGGAGTGTGGTCCTGCTGATGCCTTGATTTTAGCATAATGGTGCTAATTTCAGACTTCTGGCCTCCAGAAATATGAGTGAGCAGATTTCTGTTATTTTAAGCGACCAAGTTTGTGTCATTTATTAGAGCTGCTGCTAAGTCGTTTCAGTCATGTCCGATTCTGTGCGACCCCACAGACGGCAGCCCACCAGGCTCCACCATCCCTGGGATTCTCCAAGCAAGAACACTGGAGCGGGTTTGAATGGGCTTTCCAGGTGGCTCAGTGGTAAAGAATCCGCCAGCAATGCAGGAGACGTGTGTTCAATCCCTGCGTCAGGAAGATCCCCTGGAGAAGGGAATGGCAACCCACTCTGGTACTCTTGCCTGGAGAATCATGGACAGAGGAACCTGGAGGGCTACAGTCCATGGGGTCACTAAGAGTCGGACACGACTGAAGTGACTTAGCACACACGCATGCAGGAACTTTTGTAGTTTTATTTAAAATGCATTTTAAAGAAGTTATGTGCAATCTATCCTTTTCTACATATATTTTCATACTTATACTTTTAAAATAAAGCTAACAGCCATGTTAGTCACCACCTTCACAGAGAAAACATTTGCACCATCCTAGAAACCCCTCAAATGTCCATTCCCACTAGTAACCCCATACCTCCCTCCATCAGATGTAACTGTCACACTGCTTTTTCAGAGGAGTGACTTTCTTGATTTCCTCTGGTTTTTATTTGTGTATGCTACTCCTGAACAATATAGTTTTGCCCAGTTTGGAACTTTATTATTTTTTATTTTATTTTATTTTATTTATTTATTTTTAATTTTTTACTTTACAATTCTGTATTGGTTTTGGCATAGATTGACATGAATCCACCACAGGTGTACATGCGTTCCCAAACATGAACCCCCCTCCCACCCCCCTCCCCACAACATCTCTCTGGGTCATCCCCACGCATCAGCCCCAAGCGTGCCATATCCTGCATCAGACATAGACTGGCATTTCGATTCTTACATGATATTATACATGTTTCAATGCCATTCTCCCAAATCATCACACCCTCTCCCTCTCTCTCTGAGTCCAAAAGTCCGCTATACACATCTGTGTCTTTTTTGCTGTCCTGCATACAGGGTCATCATTGCCATCTTTCTAAATTCCATATATATGTGTTAGTATACTGTACTGGTGTTTTTCTTTCTGGCTCACTTCACTCTGTATAATTGGCTCCAGTTTCATCCATCTCATCAGAACTGATTCAAATGTATTCTGTTTAATGGCTGAGTAATACTCCATTGTGTATATGTACCACAGCTTTCTTATCCATTCATCTACTGATGGACATCTAGGTTGTTTCCATGTCCTGGCTATTATAAACAGTGCTGCGATGAACATTGGGGTAGATGTGTCTCTTTCAATTCTGGTTTCCTCGGTGTGTATGCCCAGCAGTGGGATTGCTGGGTCATAAGGCATTTCTATTTGCAATTTTTTAAGGAATCTCCACACTGTTCTCCATAGTGGCTGTACTAGTTTGCATTCCCACCAACAGTGTAGGAGGGTGGAACTTTATTTTGATGAAATCATACTGTATGCATTTTTCTGTGTCTTACTACTCAACGTTGTGTTTGTTAGACTCATTCATGTTCTTGTATGTAGCTCTGATTTGTGGCTTTTCACTGCTGTGTAACATTTCATTGTATGACTATACCACAATTTATTTATCCATTTTACTCTTGATGGACAGTTATTTCTAGTTTAGGGAAATTATGAATAATGTACATTCTTCTCTATATATCTTGATGTAAAAGAGCACACATTTTTCCATGCCACTAGATAATGTCAAACTATTTTCCAAAGCAGTCGAACCCATATACTGATACCAGCAATGTACAAGAGTTTTTGTTCCTGAACATCCTTGAAACACTTGGTATTATAGGGCTTAATGTTTTTGCTGAACTTCTGTGATATGCTATTATGGCTTTAATTTGCATTTTCTTGAATTACTAATGAATTTAATCATATTTTCATCTATACATATTAAAGAATGTATGTATGTGTACATGTAAAAATGTATACACATACAAATGCATTCTTTGGCCATTTCAGTTCTTCTTTTTAAAAGTTTAAGCTCATTTTACTATTGGTTTGTTTTTCTTTTCCTCATTGATTTGTGAGAGTTCCTTTTAAGTGTGTTGCAAAAATATTTTCTCCCATTTTGTAGCTTGCCTTTTTACTGTTTTAATTATATCTTTGATGAACAAGTTCTTAATTATAGAAATTTGAAAAAGAAAGAAAGAAAAAATAGCTCATAATTCTACCACCCAAAGATGGCCATTGTTAGCATGTGGTTTTCTCCCCAGCTTTATTGAGGTTTAATTGACAAATAAAATTGTATATACTTAAAGGGTACAATGTGATGATTTGATATGTGTATATGTTGTGAAATGATTACTACAATCAAGTTAATTAACCCTGCCATCACCTCACATAATTACCTTTTTTTTTTTTTTATGAGAATGACTAAGATCTACTCTGTTAACAAATTTCAGGTATCACATACAGTATTAACTGTAGTCACCATGCTGTATATTAGATTTCCAGAACTTATTCATCTTGTAACTGAAAGTTTGTACACAGCCCAGTCCCTGGCAACCACCATTCTACTCTGTTTTAATGAGTTTGACTCTTTCTTTTTAGATTTGATATGGGAGTGAGATCCTGCAGTATTTGTCTTTTCATGTCTGGCTTATTTCACTTAGCATAATGCCCTCTGGGTTCATCCATGGTGTTTCAAATGGCAGGATTTCCGTCTTTTTAGGGTTCTTCCCTGGTGGCTCAGAACATAAAGAGTCTGCCTGCAATGTGGGAGACCTGAGTTTGATCCATGGGTCAGGAAGATCCCCTGGAAAAGGAAATGGCAACCTACTCCAGTATTCTTGCCTGGAGAATCCTATGGATGGAGGAACCTGGCAGGCTACTGTCCCTGAGGTCGCAGAGAGTCAAACATGACTGAGCAACTCACACTTTCACTTTCATATATAATATTGCATTTTGTTTATCCACTCATCTGTTGATGGACACTTAGGTTATTTTCATATCTTGGCTATTGTAAATAAGGTTAGCATATCTTTTGATCATTTTAATGGCATATGTACGCAGCATGACATTTCCTTTGTGAAAGAGAGATCACCGTTATACATATTTATACAATATTTAGTGACACAGAGATGAACACACATTCTCTGCTTCCAGGGAGCTTATAACTTATTGGGTCAAAAATAGGCACGTTTATAAATATGTGCATTAAAGTGTTATAATGCTAGAAGGGTAAACAAGGTATGATAGAAGCCAAGGAATGAGTGGTTGCTTTTTCCCTGAGTGGACTAGAAGAGGCATGAGAAAGCAGATGCCATGAGCTTTCTGGCAACAAAATCAGAAGAAAGGCAACAGAGGCATGCTATGATTTGTGCTGGTTGGAAAATTGCAAATTGTTAAATGTAGCTAGAATGTGGGAGAAGGAAATGGCAACCCACTCCAGTACCCTTGCCTGGAAAATTCCATGGATGGGGGAGCCTGGTAGGCTACAGTCTATGAGGTTGCAAAGAGTCAGACACAACTAAGCAACTAACACACACACACACAGCTAGAATGTGAGTTGGGGCAAGAGGGAAGGAAGGTGAGACAGGAGAGAAAAGAGATGAAGGTGAGATCCTGACAGTTGCATGTTGGCCTCTCCCTAAACTGCTGTTTCTGCTTTTCCCCAGTCACTTCTGTCTTGATAGTGTAGCCTTGTAACAATACCACCAGGCCAGGCAGATGGAAATCTTTGGAAAGTACAAATGAAACCCAACAATTTGACAGCTTTTTCTTTTCATTATAGGCTAATGAGTTGTTTTGTTCCCTTAATAATTTGCTGAAAAATCTTCCCCCAGTTAGCTTAAGGCTTTCACCAAGAAGTTACAGCACTTAGTAAGCGATGTGGATCCTAATGAGCTATTGGACAAAGATGTGGAGGAGGTCAGGTGGGGTCATTCCTGAGGGCTAGGTTAAAAGCAGGATGTAGAGAGAGGCATATACAACTGAATTTGAATCTTAGCTGTGTCACTTCCCAGCTTTGTGACTGTGGACAAGTCACTTAACCTCTCTGATTCTCAACTTCCTCTTATGTTGATAGGGAATGATAATATCTTCCTATATGTAGGGTCACTGTGACAATTCCATACAGTAATTTAGACAAATAACCTAGGAGAATGTCTGCTGTCAGTGCTTTATACCTCATAGCTGCTCCGCTACTATTGCCTTTTACCCTCATTCCCCCTCTTCTGCACCCCCACCCCAAAACCATAGAAGTTAATCTTTTCTGGGACTTACTAGTTCAGTTCGGTCACTTAGTCGTGTCCAACTCTTTGCAACCCCATGGACTGTAGCACGCCAGGCTTCCCTGTCCATCACCAACTTGTGGCGCCTACTCAAAGTCATGTCCATTGAGTTGGTGATGCCATCCAACCATCTCATCCTCTGTCGTCCCCTTCTCCTCCTGCCTTCAATCTTTCCCAGCATCAGGGTCTTTTCCAGTGAGTCAGTTCTTCACATTAGGTGGCCAGAGTATTGGATTTTCAGCTTTAGCATCAGTCTTTCCAAGGAACTAAATTGAAATGGGGCATGATTGGTTTTTTTTTTCCCTCCTTTATGATTATCTTTAAACTAAATTTTTGTTTGTATCAATGTAATACATGCACATAGTTTGAAAAACAACAGAAATCCTAGAAAGTTTATAATAAATATAAAGCAATTGCCTACCTTGACACTTCCCTTCTCATAGGTCTGCTACTCACAGACCTATATTCTTACCAACACTTAGATTTCTTTTTTCTCTCTCTTTCTTTCTTCCTCCTCCTCTTCCTCTGTGTTAATCTCCCCCTCCCCCCTTTTTTATTATAGCTGTCCTAAAGGAGATCAGTCCTGGGTGTTCATTGGAAGGACTGATGTTGAAGCTGAAGCTCCAATACTTTGGCCACCTGATGCAAAGAGCTGACTCATTGGAAAGGAGCCTAATGCTGGGAAAGATTGAGGGCAGGAGAAGAAGGGGACGACAGAGGATGAGATGGTTGGATGGCATCACTGACTCAATGGACATGAGGTTGGGTAAACTCTGGGAGTTGGTGATGGACAGGAAGGGCTGGTGTGCTGCAGTTCATGGGGTTGCAAAGAATCGGACATGACTGAGTGACTGAACTGAATGGAGGTAAAGTAGTTCATTGTTTTGATTTTGATTTGATTTTCCTTACTAGTGATGTTGAGGATCTTTTCATGTACTTATTGGCCATTTATATATGTTCTTTGGAGAAATGTCTATTAAAAAATTTTGCTGTCTTGTTATTGTGTTGTAAAGAGTTCTTCCAAAGACAGGGTCAAGCATCTTATTAAATTTATGATTTGCAAATATTTTCTCCAATTTTATGTGTTACCTTTTCACTTTCTTGATGACATACTTTTAAACATAATTTGATGTAGCCTATTTCATTATTGATAGTGCTTTTTGTCGTCGTAAGTTCTTTCCTACGCTGAGATCATGAGGATATTTTTCTGTATTATTTTCTAAAATCTTTTAACTTTTGAGTCACCCGGAATTGATTTTTGCATATGTGAACTCAAGGTCCAAATTCATTTTTTTTTTTGCTATATAGATATTCACATGCCTCAGTACCCTTGAGATTTTGTTTTGCATTTCTTTGATAATTAGTGATGATGAATACTCTGCATGCCTCTATGCAGTGTTCTCTCTTGTATATCAAGTGTACATATGTGTGTGGGTCTATTTTTATACACTCTATTGCTTTGGTCTCTTTGTCTTGATTACTATAACTTTATAGTTGATATCTAGGAGGTGAGGTCCTTCCACCCTGTACTTGTTCAGGTGTGTCTAGACCTCTGTTTGTGCTTAGTATTTCCATATATATTAGAGTCAGCCTGTGAAATTCAGTGAAAAATATCTGTTGGGAATTTGATTGGGATTGCATTGAATATGTAGATCAAATTCAATTTAAAATACTATTCCACACCATAAATGTAGTATCTTTCAATTTATAAAGTTCTTTAAAGACTTTCCATAATGTTTATATTTTTCCCCATAACAGTCTTACACATCTTTTGATAGATTTATTCTAAGGTGTTTTATATTTTTTCATGTTGTCATAAGTGGTATCATTTCAGAATTTGAATGAAATGCTTGTTGTGGCATATAGAAACTCAGTTTACTTTCTATATCATGTATTTTTGGCATGTTAATTTTAATATCCAACAACTTTGCTAAATTATTTTATTATCCTAATAGTATGAATAATTTTGCATTTGCTTTTGACATAATCATTTCATTTGCAAATAATAACAGTTCCTCCATCTTTATTCCTTTTATTTATTTTTCTTGCCTTAATATGCCAACTAGTGTGCTCAGCAAAATGCTCAGCAAAATATAATCTGGTAATATAGAAAATTACATTCCGTTCAGTTCAGTCAGTCATGTCCGACTCTTTGCAACCCCATGAACCGCAGCACACCAGGCCTCCCTGTCCATCACCAACTCCCAGAGTCCACCCAAACCCATGTCCATTGTGTTGGTGATGCCATCCAACCATCTCATCCTGTGTCGTCCCCTTCTCCTCCTGCCCTCAATCTTTCTCAGTATCAGGGTCTTTTCCAATGAGTCAGCCCTCCGCATCAGGTGGCCAAAGTATTGGAATTTCAGCTTCAACATCAGTCCCTCCAATGAACACCCAGGACTGATCTCCTTTAGGATGGACTGGTTGGATCTGCTTGCAGTCCAAGGGACTCTCAAGAGTCTTCTCCAACAACACAGTTCAAAAGCATCAATTCTTCAGTGCTCAGCTTTCTTTATAGTCCAGCTCTCACATCCATACATGACCACTGGAAAAACCAGAGCCTTGACTAGACAGACCTTTGTTGGCAAAGTAATGTCTCTGCTTTTTAATATGCTATCTAGGTTGGTCATAACTTTCCTTCCAAGGAGCAAACATCTTTTAATTTCATGGCTGCAAATTACATTAGTTATGTTTTTAATATTAAACTTTTCCAGCATTCCAGGAATAAACTCAGTTTGGTCATGTTGTATTGTTTCTTTCATATTCTGCTGGATTCACTTTGATATATTTTCTTTGGGATGTTTGCATGAGTTCCTGAGTTTGAAATTGTCCTGAGGTTTTTTTTCTCGTATTTTTTTAACAGGATTATCCTAGGCTGATAAAATCAGGCAGAGTAGTGCTCCTTTATTCCCTTTTCTCCGGAAGAATTTGTGTGAAATTGGAATATTTCTTCTTTGAATATTTTTTTTTCTTTGAATATTTTATAGAACTCACCAATGAGGAGAACTGGGCCTTGGGTTTTCTTTGTAAGAAGATTTTGACTGCAGACTCAGGTTCTTTAATTTTTATAGGACTTTTCAGGTTTTATTAAGTCAGTTTTGAGACTACATTTTTTCCTAGGAAGTTACCTATTTATTTAAAACGTTCTTAATACCTTTTTATTGTCTTTTAAAAAATGTCTGCTTTCATGATCATTTTTTCATATGTGACTTTGGATATTTGTGTCTTGTCTCTTTTTACTTTGTAAGCCTCCTTAGGGTTTATCAATTTTATTAGCCTTTTGAAAAATCAATGTTTGGATTTAGTATTTCTGTCTATTACATATTTGTTTTCTATTTCCTTCATTTCTCCTCTTTTACTTCCTCCATACTTCTTTATTTGGTTATATTTTGCTGTTTTTTCCCCTCACTTCTTGATATGGATGGTTGGTTCATTCATTTTCAATCCTGCCTCTTTTCTAATATAAATATTTAAGATTTATAAGTCTTTTTTTCCTAAGTGTTGTTTGACTTTGTTGGTAATGTTTTATGTAATGAATGTTCAATTATATTAGTCCTCATATTTACCACTTAGTTTTGATCTTCATTCTTTAATTATATACCTTCCATTTAGAATTATTTTATTTTTGCTCGAAATATTTCTTTTTGTTTCCTGATTGGGTAGTTATTTTCTTTCTTCACTTTGAAAATATCATTCCACTGTGTTCTGGCTTCAGTTGTTTAAGATAACTCTTGATCTAACTGCTGTCCTTTAAAGCATACTGCCATCCTTTCTTCTTGTTGCTTAATTTGTTTTCTCTTTGCCTTTGATTTTCTACCATTTCATCCTAATAGGTCTAGGAATAGACTTTTTTTTATTTATCCTATTTGAGATTTCCTGGCACTTGATTCTGTCATCTGTTTTGGAAAATGATCAGTTAATATTTCTTCACATAATGCCTCTGCTCCATTCTCTCTCCTCTCTTTCTTGAATCTTATATGTTTTAGACCTTCTCACTGTGTATTCCATACCCGTTACACTGTTTATTTTTCATTCTTTTTGTGCTTCATTCTCTCTTTTTAAAAATTAGTTTTTATTGGAGTATAGTTGCTTTACAATGTTGTATCAGTTTCTATTGTACAGCAAAGGGAATCAGCTATGTGGATACATATATCCCTCTTTTCTGGATTTCCTTCCCATTTGGGTCGCCACAAAGCACTGAGTAGAATTCCCTCTGATATACTGTATGTTCTCATTAATTGTGTATTTTACATGTGTGAAAGTTGCTCAATCATATCTAACTCTTTCCGACCCCATGGACTGTAGCCCACCAGGCTCCTCTGTCCATGGGATTCTCCAGGCAAGAATACTGGAGTAGGTTGTAATTGTCCTTCATTCTCTCTTTCTCTGTCTTTTTTTTTGGTATATCTTTCAGTTCACATTTTTTCTTCTGTCTAATCTGCTGCTCAGTACATCCATTTAATTTTTAATTTCAGAATCATATTTTTTGTTTTTAAAAGTTCTTTTTTAACCTACTCTATCACTTTTAAACATCCTGTTCCTTGCAGATATTTTCAAGTTCATTCTTTATTTCTTTGAACGTTGCTGTTTTAATATCTGCTTCTGACAATTACAGCATCTGAAGTCTGTGCATATCTGTTTCTCGTTGATTGCTAATGGGTCTCTGACCTCACAGAATTATGTGTGAGATTCTTTGAAGCCTAGGATGGTGTGCCATCCTCCGGAGGTACCTTGGTTTTAATTCTGCCAGGTGTTCAGACACTGTCAATCAGAGCTGATATAAAACCAAGTTCTTTGTTCAAAAGGTACAAATCCATTTGAGCACTTGTCTATGGAAAAATATCTCATGGATTATTTTTCTACTTATTCTTTTCTCTGCCATGGAAGACTTCTCTTTACTCTAGTGGTCTTGGGAACCAGGGATCAGAGTGTGTAACTCTTTGTTTTACAACCTAGTATGTGGAGCCCCTCCTGTAAGATTTCTTATGTTTGGAAGCCCCTGGCCTTGTTTTCTGTCCACTCTGAAATAAATGTGTAGTTTTACATGGGAAAATGCACTCTGAGCAACAATGGCTTTCACCCAGAATTTAGTCTTTGAGCAATTTGATGATGATTTAAGAAGATTAAAAATAAATTTATCCAGCTCCTGCCTCACCTGTTTTCAAAAGGTAGTTTTATCTGAATAAACTTGCAAACCATAGCTAGAAATAAGAAGTCCTACTTTGTATTTATAGTCTCTTTGAATACAGAGTATTGGTGAATTTACTAAGAAAATATATATTTAATTTCTAAGACATTGTTATACATAATTCTTCAAGTCTTAGTGGATTTAAGTTCATCTCAGTTCTCTTTGTGTTCAAAGAAACTCTTGCCCACCTGGCATGTTAACTGCCACTGAGAGGTATGAACATCCCTTCTTCTTGTTTCTAGGATTTTAGTATTTTACCTAAATGCAAATTAATTTATTCTATTTCATGGTGGTACTTCAGGAAGCAGCGATCCTGCTCTCAAGAGATGGTGTATAAGCCAGGTGAATATCTGAAGGATTGGAGATGAGAAAGTAGTGGTCCTGGTATTCAGCTCTTCTAGCAGTTTTAACAATAATGACATTTGATGAAAGGGTAGATATGGAGAATAAGGTTTGGGGAGATTAGGTGATTGATTTGGGGAGGGGGTGAATGTGAACTAATATTCAATGATGTGCCCTGCCAGTGCTAGAGACGTTAGATAGAGTATTTCTTCTAATGAAGTGCTAGAGGGAAAGCATACTGACACCATCAATCTTAAACTATGTAATAATTATGTCTTGTAGATGTTAGCTCAGCTGCTTACATGCTTGGTCCTAAACCATTTCCAGCAACTGAAGGGCAAGGGCAAGTCAAGGGGAAGTCAAATGTAAAATGACTACTTTTTGACTCTTGGTGATAATAATCATGTCTCTGTTCATAAGTGGAGTGAACAAGAACTCAAGGAATGACCTCTACTAAAGATACCCCTGGAACTGCTAATAAATAGCAGAATGTGTTACTTGAAGTTCCTGTTTGGAGGCCAATGCATAACCTCTGTGAAGACTTGGCAAAATTATTAAAGTGCCAGAAATGAGCAGTGGAAGACTAGGATCATCCTCATGTTGGATAATCATCTTCCAAGCTGTTGTTGGTTTATAGCATTCATTTTTAAGATGGTAACAGTGTGAGTTACACTGAGTGAGTCTAGTCTACAGAGTTTTTACTCCCTGAAACCTCTGTGATGGGAAATACTAGATCTGCAGATGTAGCTTTGTGAAATCCTTGGTTCTGGTTGCAGACTGGGTTTGCGCCTTATAGTCTGAGTGGAAGAAACAGCAAATGCAGAATTAAATGTTAGTTCAGCTTGTGTCTCAGCAATTGTTGTAGCTTTTAAAGGCCACAGTCTTCAGCTATTACAGCACTGATTGGAGGTAAAGAGCTGGCTCTCAGGAGCATACTCACTGAAAAGAATAGGACTGTGTGGCTTTGCCTCTTTAGAAATTCTATTGCTAAACCCTAGACTACCCTGCTTCCTTGCTATTTTTGTCCATTGGCAGTTTCCCCTTGAAATGTTATCATCTAATTCTCCCCCAGGCTTTACTCAACCATGTGCTGAACTGCTAAATGCTGCTTCAGCTAATGCTACCATTCAACACAGAGCAATCTACACAGTCTCTAGAAACTGGAGGAAACAACAACTCTCCTTTGACCTTTGAGGCAAATAGCTCTCACAGTGATTTTTCTTATACCAGTTTTAAGTAAAGCCAGAAATTACACAGTAAACTTTTAGAAACTTTTTTTTTTTTTAGTATTTATTTATTTTTAGCTTTGCTGGGTCTTCATTGCTGTGTGGGCTCTTCTCTAGTTGCAGCGAGTGGGGACTACTCTCTAGTTGCGGTGTGAGGGCTTCTCATTGCAGTGGCTTCTCTTGTTGCAGGAGCACAGGCTCTAGGGCACGTGGGCTCAGTAGTTGTGACGCACAGGCTTAGTTGCCCCACAGCACGTGGAATCTTCCCAGACCAGGGATCGAACCTGTGTCCCCTGTACTGGCAGGAGGTATTCTTAGCCACTGCACCACCAGGGATGTCCCTAAGGAACTTATTGATGGCATATCTTTTGTCTTGACAGAACTGGCTGCTCTTCAACTGGCTATAATGCTATGACTCCTCAGATTTGTCCCTGAATCTTTCACCTTACCAGGCATAATGCTGGGGTCTTCATATACATCCAGTTTAATGGTACCACACCCTATGAAGGAAGCATTATTCTTTACATTTCATGGGAGGAGCCAGGGAACTGGAGAGATTTTTAATGGTAGCAGTGAGCTTCTAACCAAGGTTAGTCTGACTTCAAGGCCTATGCATTTCCAACTACCTTACAGTTCTTGCTGTTCATCTGAAAGAATTTGTTTACAAGGAATATTGCAAGCTCAGAGCAGTGTTGAAATAATTGACTCTCTTGGGAGTTTCCTTATGGTGGATTTACTTTTGCAGTTTATATTTGGGGAATTGGAAAATAAGCATATATTCTTGTTTTAGGGTTTCCTTGTTTCCTCTGAGAAGGATAAAAATTAAGCCAAGCTTGTGTATATCATTGGTCATCCAAGGGCAGAAGTGAAGACATGACAGAAAATAGCTATAGAATTATTAAAGAGGAGTAGTATTAGATTGTTGCTTGGAGATTCATTTCATTTTTTGAACAAATAATTATTAAGTACCTGTTATATATCAGGCATTGTTCTAGCATTGGGAATACCAGGGTGAGCAAAGCATAAGAAACTCTCTGCCTGTATGGTGCTTACACTGTAACAGGAGGAGTAGGGAAGTAGACCATACACAAAATAAACAAGTAAAGCTATATGACATATTAGACAGTGATAACTGAGGATGCATCAGCTCTTAGCTTGTGCTCCACTGCTTATCCCAAAGTGGCTTTGTCTTTGAGCTTTAGAAGTGCAGATAGCGAAATACTTACTTGAGTGTAATTTCTGACACTTCCGAGCTTGCTGATCATGTGATCATATAGATTGCCATTAAATAAATGCATACAATATCAGTAAGATAAAAAGGTACATCGTTTGGATTTATTGGTAATATCTAGTATTCTATTTAATTTAGAATATAGACTCTCCTTATATTGGATTACATTAGTTTCCTGGGGCTGTCATAAAACAGAGTAACACATTGGGTGGCGTAAACAGAAATGTATTCTCTCGCAGAAGTCAGAAAGCAGGGTGTGTGCAGGGCTGATTCCTTCTGGGAGCTGTGAGAATCTGTTCTGTGCTCCTCTCCTGACACTGCTGGCATCAGGCAGTTCTTGGTTTGTAGATGGCAGTTTTCCTGTACTTTCACATTGTGTTATCTCTGGAAGTGCCTGTCTCGTGTCCAGGTTCCCCCTTTTTATAATGATACCAGTTATATTGTGTTAGAGCCCATTCTAATGACCTTATCTTAACTTAATCATCTGTCAAGACCCTTTTCCTAAACAAGCTCACATTTAGGACCATAACATCTTTCTTGGGGCACAATACAACCCATAGCAGATATATTGAAATGTTTAAATATCATCAGTTGAAATATAAATGTGTATTTGGTATTATAAGACTAAAATACTATAATAATTACTGATGAATGTAAAAACTTTAATTTTTGTACAGACCAATTATTAAGAACTCTCTAACAGTTAAATAGGGATAGTGATAGATAATATGAATAATAAGAGTATGCCAGCCAGATTTAGAGAGATCATTAAATACATTTTGGAACAACAGAATTTATAATCATGTAAATAAAAGTACAAGGCAAAATAATAGAGGCTAAATTATACCATCATTCTTCCCTGGTGGCTCAGTGGTAAAGAACTGGCCTGCCAATGCAGCAGACATGGGTTCAATCGCTGGGTGGGGAAGATCCCCTGGAGATAGGAGTGGCAACCCATTTCAGTATTCTTGTCTGGAAAATCCCATGGACAGAGGGACCTAGTGAACTACTATCCATAGGGTCTCAAAGAGTGGGGCACAACTTAGTGACTAAACAACAACAATAAACTATGCCATCATAATTTGTATTGAGGTGCTTAACACTCATAGCACTAAACAAAATAATCTATAAGAATGGTATAGGTTGCCCTGGCCTTGTGGCTTCCTGGTGGGCAAGATGCTTTCAAGGGATAGGTTTTTATTTGTGCTGTATATTTCAAGAAGAAGAATCTTGTTTAGTACTATAAAGTTCATATGCTATTTGTGGTGGATTGGATCACTGGTCTCTGTCCTTTGATCTCTTTGTCATAGCCTCATGGAAGACAAGAGACTTCTTCCCTCTCCTCTGACTTTAGGTTTCTCCTTGTGACTTGTGTAGGTGGGTGGGATGTTAGTGGATATGATACAGACAAAGATTTGAAATGTGCTTCTGTATTCAGTTTTGCCTTTCACCATGAGAAGAATAGGCTTTGGATTGCTTCTTGTCTAAGGCAGAGGAGAGCTGTGTGAAGCAGATGTAGACCTAACTCATACCTTCTAATCACAACTGAACACAGCCTTTATCAGTAAAAACCCAACTATCTCATAGATGCACGAGCAGGAAATGAATGCTTATTGTTGAAAGCCATGGAGATTTGTGTAGATGTTTGGTATGTACCATTATTATTGGCAATGGCTAACTGATATGTTGTCATGCAGAATTACTTGTCTTAGTGATTTTATTTCTCATTGGAATAATCCAAACTGAAGTCTTACCAGTTGTACCTACCTAGGATTGAATTTCTCAACCACTTGGCATTATCACTTACTCGTCACCAAGGCCATTGTGTGCTTGTGCTCAGTTGCGTCCAACTCTGTGACCCCATGACTGTAGCCCGCCAGGCTTCTTTGTCCATGAGATTTTCTAGTCAAGGATGCTGGAGTGGGTTGCCATGCCCTCCTCCAGGGGATCTTCTCAACCCAGGGATCAAACCCATGTCTCTTATGTCTCTTGCATTGGCAGGCAGGTTCTTTACCATTAGCACCACCTGGGAAGCCCTTAGTGAGAAAAACTTATTTTGGGGGGGAAAAAGATACTTGTTACTTTATGAAACAACACTATGACAATTTTTTATTCTGGCCTTTAATACTTTTTCAAAAGGTATCTTTTTAATAGAGGTTTCACTTTTTCAGAGAATGATCATCAGCAGCTGTACATGAAAAGGTACTTTTTCAAAAGATTGCTCAAATACACTTAGGAGTTGTTCACAGTGTGGTGGATCCATTGCCTTTTAGACTTCAGTAGCTTTTTTTTTGCTTTTCAAGAGCTCATCTTGATTACTTAAGGGTTATGCTTCTCTATTTTTTCTTTGCAAGAAACAGTTTCTGAGTACAGTGTAAAATAAAGAAGAAATCTGTTTTATTTCTTGTGATACTTTCATATGGACTTGAACAACACATTTTAGTCTTGGTAAAAGAAGAAAAAATGTTTTGTTAATCTATCTCAAATTCACAAGGCGTTGTGTTATGAAATGTTCAGTCTTTCAAGTGACAGAAGAGCTGTATCTGTTCCTGGAAGGGCATTGATAAATGGTTCACATACATGGGGCTTTTTGTTTTCAAACTCATTCTGTATAGATGATAATTTTCCAATGTATCATGTAGAGATGATGAATTATACAGTGTGGAAACTCTCCTGGAATGGTGTTCTGAGAAGAGTAGACCTAGTCAAGTGATTTTCTATATCAATTTTTGAAAAGCAAGACATAAAAAAAAAACTGAGGGAATAATTTATTTAAATGTGTAGCTTTTAAAATAAAAAACAAAATCCCTTGATTAGTAATATGGCTTGAAGTAGTAGTAGTAATAGTATTGTTATGTTGGAGGCCTGATCCTCAGTACCTCAAATTGTGACCCTGTTTGGAAATAAGGTTGTTGCAGCTATAATTAGTTAAGATGCGATCATACTGGCATAGGCAGGTCCTTAATCCAGGGTGACAGGTGTCTTTAAGGAAGACAGTGTGAGGCGCACAGGAAGATTATTATCGGCTGATGGTGGCAGAGATTGGCGTTGTATAACTGCACATCAAGAAATGCCAAGGATCGCTTTTAAAACCAGCAGAGGGAAAGCATGGTCTTGCTAACACCTTGATTTTGGACTTCTAGCTCCCAGAACTATGAGACAATGAATTTCTGTTTTTTTAAGCCACTCATTTTGTGGTAACTTGTTAAGGAAGCTCTAAGAAACTAATCTAATCAGTAATCAGAATTTGACAATAATCGCCCTTTTTGATACATGTCATAGTATTAGCACATAAATTAAAAATGATATAATTATAAAGTTGGGCTTCCCTGGTGGCTCAGATGCTTAAGAATCTGCCTGCAGTGCAGGAGACCTGGGTTCAATCCCTGAGTCGGGAAGATCCTCTGAGAAGGGAATATAAAATTAGAAAAATAACAGCATCAAAATCATATTTAGATAATACTTCAAAATAATCTTTCTCTCTATACAAATAATGTAGCTATGGGAGGAATTACAGGTAAGTAAAGCAAAAAAAAAAAAAAAAGAAAGGAAAGAAAGAAATTAGAGCTCACCACATGTTCTAAACCCAGGAATAATCATTGTCAAATTTTTTATTATAGCCTGCCAATATATCTATGTAAAATAGATATTTTTCTCTCTAATAGGAGTATATTATACACTGGCTTTGTGAACAGTTCTTATTTTTAGCAATACATATTAAACATGTTATTATTTTTTTTTAGTTTTGTAAAGTTTTTTGGCCTACTCTAACCTGAAAGCACATAAGGAACAGGACCCTAGGAAATATGGTTCCAAACTTCACCATGGTAACAACAGAACAATCATATGGTTATAGTTTTTACATCTTTAGCTATGTAAACATGCCATTATTTTTTAACTCAGAAAAAAGTGTTTATACTTCTAATTCTGTATCTTTAAGTACTTTATAAAGTGCTTCATAGCCATCATCTCATTTGATAAGGAGCTTGAATGACAATAGCTAGAAAATAGTGGTGCATAGCCTGTTTACCATAAGCTGGGGAATCAAATTTTAGGGAAGAAATAAATACTGGTTTACCAGTTGGGTTAAACTGAAGGGTAGGAGGAAGAAATATACCTCTGTTTTCTGTAACCTGCTCCCCGCTTTGTCCGCTGATGGGAAGCCCATTCAATGGAAAATAGACAACTGAAAATAAAAGCAATGCTCAGTTCAGTTCAGTCGCTCAGTCGTGTCCGACTCTTTGCGAACCCATGAATTGCAGCACTCCAGGCCTCCCTGTCCATCACCAACTCCCGGAGTTCACTCAAACTCATGTGCATCGAGTCGGTGATGTCATCCAGCCATCTCATCCTCTGTCGTCCCCTTCTCCTCTTGCCCCCAATCCCTCCCAGCATCAGGGTCTTTTCCAACGAGTCAACTCTATGCATGAGGTGGCCAAAGTACTGGAGTTTCAGCTTCAGGATCAGTCCTTCCAATGAACACCCAGGACTGATCTCCTTTAGGATGGACTGGTTGGATCTCCTTGCAGTCCAAGGGACTCTCAAGAGTCTTCTCCAACACTACAGTTCAAAAGCATCAATTCTTTGGTGCTCAGCTTTCTTCACAGTCCAACTCTCACATCCATACATGACCACTGGAAAAACCATAGCCTTGACTAGACGGACCTTTGTTGGCAAAGTAATGTTTCTGCTTTGTAATATGTTACCTAGGTTGGTCATAACTTTCCTTCCAAGGAGTAAGCGTCTTTTAATTTCATGGCTGCAGTCACCATCTGCAGTGATTTTGGAGCCGCCCAAAATAAAGTCTGACACTATTTCCACTGTTTCCCTATCTATTTCCCATGAAGTGATGGGACCAGATGCCATGATATTCGTTTTCTGAATGTTGAGCTTTAAGCCAACTTTTTCACTCTCCTCTTTCACTTTCATCAAGAGGCTTTTTAGTTCCTCTTCACTTTCTGCCATAAGGGTAGTGTCATCTGCATATCTGAGGTTATTGATATTTCTCCCGGCAATCTTGATTCCAGTTTGTGCTTCTTCCAGCCCAGCGTTTCTCATGATGTACTCTGCATATAAGTTAAAATAAACAGGATGACAATATATAGCCTTGACATACTCCTTTTCCTATTTGGAACCAGTCTGTTGTTCCATGTCCAGTTCTAACTGTTGCTTCCTGACCTGCATACAGCTTTCTCCAGAGGCAGGTCAGGTGGTCTGGTATTCCCATCTCTTTCAGAATTTTCCACAGTTTATTGTGATCCACACAGTCAAAGCCTTTGGCATAGTCAATGAGAAGGTAACAGGCAGGAAGGCCAGGGGTGTCCAAACGGAGGAAATAGCCTGCAAGTGTCAGACATTTTTATCTCTCTTAAGTGGCAGGAGGAAACAAACTAGCGATATTTTTTTCCTTCTCTATACAAATTTAAAAGGAGGTTTCTCTTAAAATTCTGTGTTGCCATAATGACACCTGGTTTCACCTGAAGTTAACTATTCTCAAACCTAGAGATAACCAATGCCTTTTTCTTATGGAAATGTTTATCTTAAGCTATACTAAGGTACTATGCATTTACCCCAAACTCTGTCTTCAAGTTGGTTCCACCTTTTGGCTCAGAACCTACTTGACAAACCAGTATGTTATACTCCGATATTGTTCCTCTAATCTATGTAAATGAAACTATTTGTATGGTGATCTGCCCTTCTTCAAGATTCAAGTTAATCATTTTATGGCCCAGGATGAACCATTTGGTGCCAAGATTATCCCAAAATGCATCTTATGGGTGAGGGGCCTGGTGCCATTCTGAGTTTTAAGACATTCCTTTCTTTCATTAACAGAATGCTAGTGACTATATAAAATCCAGCTGCAGACTAGCAGGGGGTTACTCTTTCTGCCCCCTTCTGATGCCTATGTCAGAAGCTTTCTCTGTCTCCTTTCTACTTTAATAAAACTTTATTACACAAAAGCTCTGAGCGATCAAGCCTCGTCTCTGGCCCCGGAGTGAATTCTCCTTCGGGGCCAAGAATCCCGGTGTCTTTGTGTGAAACAACAACCTTTCATCAATAAAGCAGAAATAGATGTTTTTCTGGAACTGGCTCTTTTGATGATCCAGCGAATGTTGGCAATTTGATCTCTGGTTCCTCTGCCTTTTCTAAATCCAGCTTGAACATCTGGAAGTTCACGGTTCATGTATTGCTGAAGCCTGGCTTGGAGAATTTTGAGCATTACTTTGCTAGCGTGTGAGATGAGTGCAATTGTGCGGTAGTTTGAGCATTCTTTGGCATTGCCTTTCTTTGGGGTTGGAATGAAAACTGACCTTTTCCAGTCCTGTGGCCACTGCTGAGTTTTCCAAATTTGCTGACATATTGAGTGCAGCACTTTCACAGCATCATCTTTCAGGATTTGAAATAGCGCAACTGGAATTCCATCACCTCCAATGCTAATGCTCAATAATTACTCTCTATCCATATTATATGACCATTAAAAACGATTGTGTAGATGAAATTACAGTGATATGGGAGAATACTCATTGTATATTAGATGAAAATTAGGTTATAAGAATGTATGTATGTACCATTTGACCCCAATTTTAGAAAGCAAAATACATGGATATATGTGCATGGAGAAAAAAAAACTGAAAAGGTCTACATGAAATTATCAACAGTGATTATATTTGGGCTATTGAATTGCAGTTAAATTTTTTAAAGTTATGTAAGGAAAGGACCTTGGGGAAATTTTGCTGAATTTTAAAGAGGTGAAGATGTTTCAGGAATGGACCAAAAATGCCAGTTTCTTTGAATTTGCACAGCACTTTGGTTAACAGATGTAAATGTATAGTTGGGTTTGCGTGCAGAGATCTAGCTTAGGTCACCTGAGTGGTATGATTTGTTCTCTATACCATGCAATAATAAAGGGTAAAAGTTGAACCTTAGGGAGTCAAATGGTAGGTATTGTGAAAGAGATAGAATGTAATTAATAAAAAAAATATTGTTTATATTTGTCCAACCAATATTTAAATTCCTACTATGTGTCTAGTAGGATGCTGGAAAAGTGAAGTCGCTCAGTCGTGTCCAACTCTTTGAGACCCCATGGACAGTAGCCTGCACCAGGCTCTTCCGTCCATGGGAATTTCTAGGCAAGAGTACTGGAGTGGGTGAAATGAAAGATACAGGGAAGCAAACATTGTCATGTGTCCCGATATCAGTGCCTTAGCTCCCTGGCTCATGTATCATGACATTCATCTCTCTTAGGAGGACTTACTTATCTGATGTCTCTTTTTCCACTCAGGCTGTAATTTCCATGAGGGTGAAAATTCACGTGTGTTTCACTTTCCTTGGTATCTCTGGACCTAATTCTCTGATGTAGGTAGGCAGTAACCATTACTTGAAGGAATGAATAGGCAACAATGTGAGAGTTTGAGAATGGGAATAACGCAGGCTAATGCAGATGGAGATGGCCTTGTGGAGAAGTTGGAACTTGGGCCATGTCTGAAAAATGGCAGATGTGACTAGGAATGAGGGATTTCTAGGAAAGAAAGGGAAAGAATAGGAAGAAACTGCTTTTTAGACCTAGATGAAACAATTAAGAGTCTGAATGAGCTTTGAAGTTTTGGTAATGGGGAGGGAAAACATGGTTACAATAGATTAACCAAAGGAAGGGACAAGAAGGACTTAGAAAAAAAATGAAGACATTGTTAAGATTGTAAGTGACTTGATCAGAAAGATTGCTATATGAATCATTATTTGAGGAGTGTGATATAATTTTAGAAGCACATATAGTAGATGCTTCTTTAACCTTCTGAAAATAGTTGAAGGTATCAGATGTTCATTGTTCTCTTTTAAACTGTCAATCATAAAGAGTAAATCAACTGTATCAATAATAATGTTTTCTAATTGCTGGGCATTGTCAGGAAAGGATTAATTTATTAACTTGTTTTATCCCCTCAATAATTCTATTTTTTGAAGTAGGAAATGGCAACCCCTTCCAGTATTCTTGCCTGGAAAATCTTATGGAGAGAGGAGCCTGGTGGACTACAGTCCATAGGGTCGCAAAGAGTTGGACACGACTGAGCAACTGAGCATAACCCTATTTTTATTCTCATTTTACATTTGAGGAAACTGAGACACAAAAACATTTGAATAACATGACCATAGTTATACAGATAGGAAGGGGCAGACCTGGCATTCAAATTTGGCTTCAGAATCTACAAGCTTAACACCTGAATTATGCCTCTCTACTTATAGTATGCCTATATGACCAGTGGGTAGTTATGGCAACTGTAATCATTAAAACATACTTAAGTTATGTATGTAAATTTGAAAAGGTAAGAGAGAAGGCTACAACAGTTGAGGAGTGGATAAATCTGTTAAGACAGGGTAGTATTTAAAATGGTGGAGTTTTTTTGTGAACGTGTTCATTCTTGCATATTTGCTTAGAGAAACACTGTCTATAGAAATATAATGCAAACTACATATATAATTTTAATCTACTAGATTAAAAAAGCAAAAAGGAACAGATAAAATTATTTTGATAATGTATTTTAACTAAATATATCCAATGTTATTATTTTAACATGTCATCAATATACAAACTATTAGTTTATTTTTTAAATTATTTTTTCATGCTAACTCTTCAAAGCCCAATGCATATTTCATACTTACAGTGCGTATTAATTTGGACTGGCCACATGTCATGTGTTCAACAGCCAAAGTTAGTTGCTAGCTGCCCTGTTGGTCAGTGTTGGTTTAGCAGATTAAATGTCTTAGGAGCGACCATCTTACTTTTGGTTTCCATGCATTATTCTGAGATTATTGTGAGTTTCTTTGCTTTCTTTTCTTTTTTTTTGCATGAACATCATACAGTGTCATTTAGTTTGTAAAAGATTTGATGGGCTTATTCCAATATATTATGAAAGCTATTGTGTTAATAACAGGGCCCAGGAATTCTGGGCTTCCTGCTACTTTTGAAACTGTAGAGATTTTGATTTTTCTGTACAGTGAGTCTGATCTTGTTTTTTGATAGATCACTTTAGTTGGCAAGTACTCTATTTATTTCATTTCAGAGCCCCTGCTTGCTTTCTTGCTAAGGGAGCCAATGTGGGCTAATGAACCAAATTTATTGGTCTCTTTTCTTTCTTCTGCCTGGATATCTAGTTCTGCTTTCAGAGGAATTTCAGCAATATTGATGTCTCTTCTGATAGATTCTGGGGGTCTATGTAATTAACTTCTTTCCACTAAGCCTGAGGGATCCATACCTCTGGGGCAATTATTTTCTCCAAAACTGTTATACTTCTGTGGTGTCTATTTGGCAGAAGTTAGACTGAAGTACACTTAGTGACTTCAAACTGAAATGAGGGCAATGGCGGGCAATAGTGATAGAAACACAGTACTGAAATAAAGTCTGGAAATCCAAGAATACTGTATTTGTGTTGTGTAATTCTATTAGCCATCAGCACCACAGGAGGGGCAGCTTCATTTTATATACATGCATTTAAATATGTATTATATGAATGTATTTATAAGTATAAGCATACTGAAAGTATACATAAAGAAAACCTAAGAGTTACATTTCTTCACTTGAATTTTAGAAAGTTTTTGGTAATTGGAAGCATTTCAGGTGGCAAAACAGCTTAAATTAAATAACTTACTGAGAATCTAAGCAAATGTGGAAAGAATATTATTCATAAAATTAATAAAGCTTTTCTGACTAATAGTTGTTTTCTGTTGCAATGAAGGGCATAGACTTGCAAAGAGACTTTAGCAGTGTCTTGATTGGTGAGACAGGAGGCCACTTTGCTTTTGTCTATTAACTACTATAACAGCTAAATAGACTGTCATCTTGAGAGAGCTAAAAATGTATGGTTCTCATAGTAAGTGGCTATGAGTAACCAAAAACATTGCTTTTTTATTTGCATATCCTAACCCTCATTGAGTTGATACAGAATTTTGGGGTTAATCTTGCTACCCACTGGATGTCACTGTTGCTGCACCAAAGATGTCAAGTATTCGAGCATTTTTTCAGTCCCCCAAAAGGCAAATAAGGAAGTGTCAATTAGGGATATGAGTGATAATGCTGTGAGATGGAACAGAGAAGACCAATAGCTAGGTTTTGAAGTTGATAATTAAAATGTTATTCTGTATCATTCTTTATTTTCACCACAATGATAGTCAATAGAACACTTTCATGTTGAGACTAGAGACTTTTGTGGAGTGACCCAGAGCTGTCTTTGATATCACGGTAGCATTTTCATCATTTTGAAGCAGGGCAGATGCTTTTGCATCTGTTCCTTCCTGTCCCAATGAGGGTTGAAAGGAGTCTTGCTTGATTGAGTCCCCTAAGATAAGGAATATGGAAATTATATTTTTAACCTTGGTGTGACTGGACTGCTAAGTAACAAGTAGGAGAAAACATCTTTCTTTTGATTGTGAAAGCTTTCCACTCCAGTGGTATAGAATTCATCCATATTAGAGCTGTCAAATGTTCTCAGGAATTAAGAATGCATTTTTTGTTGTTATTTTCATTTTCCTCATTTGTTTACTTCTGGTCAGTTGAAATGCTGTCATTTAGCAATGTATAAAAGACATGACAAAGCATTGGATTCACATAAAAAATTATGGTCCTTGAAGTTTATTTACAGTTTCCAAAGAATTCAAAAAGTTACATAGAGTTTGCATAGAAGATTTGGACTTAATAGATTTAGAAATGAACATATTCGATTTTATATCATAGGATGGTCTTACCTGCTTAGTGTTGACTTTACTTTCCTTGAGATCATGGTGATGTTTCCTTATTCCTTTCAGCATGTCTAGAGCTCAACTTGGTGCCATTCAGATAGTAGACATTTATTAATGGTGGTTGGACTGGATTTGACAACCTGCTAAGTGAGGGGCTGTTAAGATATAATAGTAGATGTCTCTTGTAGCTTTAGGGAGCTTAGGGCTTAGATGAGGAGAAGGTGAAGCTATGGTGACAATGAACAATAGAAGAACCCTTTTAGAGCAGTACCATTCATAAGAACACCTGATATTTGCCTTATTAGCTTAAGGGACATATCCAGTCATCAGTTCAGTACAGTTCAGTCACTCAGTTGTGTCTGACTCATTGCAACCCCATGAACTACAGCACGCCAGGCCTCCCTGTCCATCATCAACTCCTGGAACTTGCTCAAATTCATTTCCATTTAGTCAGTGATGCCATCCAACCATCTCACCTCTGTCGTCCCCTTCTCCTCCTGCCTTCAATCTTTCCCAGCATCAGGGTCTTTTCAAATGAGTCAGTTCTTCACATTAGGTGGCCAAAGTATTGGAGTTTCAGCTTCAACATCAGTCCTTCCAATGAACACCCAGGACTGATCTCCTTTAGGATGGACTGGTTGGATCTCCTTGCAGTCCAAGGGACTCTCAAGAGTCTTCTCCAACATCACAGTTCAAAAGCATCAATTCTTTGGCACTCAGCTTTCTTTATAGTCCAACTCTCACATCCATACATGACCACTGGAAAAACCATAGCTTTGACTAGACAGACCTTTGTTGGCAAAGTAATGTCTCTGCTTTTTAATATGCTGTCTAGGTTGGCCATAACTTTTCTTCCAAGGAGTAAGTGTCTTAATTTCATGGCTGCAGTCACCATCTGCAGCGATTTTGGAGCCCCCAAAGATAAAGTTGTTTCCACTGTTTCCCCATCTATTTGCCATGAAGTGATGGGACTGGATGCCATGATCTTAGTTTTCTGAATATTGAGCTTTAAGCCAATTTTTTCACTCTCTTTCTTACTTTCATCAAGACGCTCTTTAGTTCTTCTTCACTTTCTGCCATAAGGGTGGTGTCATCTGCATATCTGAGGTTATTGATATTTCTCCCGGCAATCTTGATTCCAGCTTGTGCTTCCTCCAGCCCAGCATTTCTCATGATGTACTCTGCATAGAAGTTAAATAAGCAGGGTGACAAGATACAGCCTTGACGTACTCCTTTTCCTATTTGGAACCAGTCTGTTGTTCCATGTCCAGTTCTAACTGTTGCTTCCTGACCTGCATACAGCTTTCTCCAGAGGCAGGTCAGGTGGTCTGGTATTCCCATCTCTTTCAGAATTTTCCAGTTTGTTGTGATCCACACAGTCAAAGGCTTTGGCATAGTCAATAAAGCAGAAATAGATGTTTTTCTGGAACTCTCTGGCTTTTTTGATGATCCAGCGAATGTTGACAATTTGATCTCTGGTTCCTCTGCCTTTTCTGAAACCAGCTTGAACATTAGGAAGTTCATGGTTCATGTATTGCTAAAGCCTGGCTTGGAGAATTTTGAGCATTACTTTACTAGCATGTGAGATGAGTGCAACTGTGTGGTAGTTTGAGCATTCTTTGGCATTGCCTTTCTTAGGGATTGGAAGGAAAACTGACCTTTTCCAGTCCTGTGGCCACTGCTGAGTTTTCCAAATTTGCTGACATACTGAGTGGAGCAGTTTCGCAGCATCATCTTTTAGGATTTGAAATAGCTCAACTGGAATTCCATCACCTTCACTAGCTTTGTTCATAGTGAATTTTCCCAAGGTCTACTTGACTTCACACTCCAGGATGTCTGGGTCTAAGTGAGTGATCACACCATCGTGATTATCTGGGTCATGAAGATCTTTTTTGTACAGTTCTTCCGTGTATTCTTGCCACCTCTTTTTAATATCTTCTGCTTCGGTTAGGTCCATACAATTTCTGACCTTTATCAAGCCCATCTTTGCATGAAATGTTCCTTTGGTATCTCTAATTTTCTTGAAGAGATCTCTAGTCTTGCCCATTCTGTTATTTTCATCTATTTCTTTACACTGATCGCTGAGGAAGGCTTTCTTATCTCTCCTTGCTATTTTTTGGAACTCTACATTCAAATGGGTATATCTTTCCTTTTCTCCTTTGCTTTTCACTTCTCTCCTTTTCACAGCTATTTGTAAGGCCTCCTCAGAAAGTCATTTTTGCTTTTTTGCATTTCTTTTTCTTGGGGATGGTCTTGATTCCTATCTCCTGTACAGTGTCACGAACCTCCATCCATAGTTCATCAGGCAGTCTATCTATCAGATCTAGGCCCTTAAATTTATTTCTCACTTCCACTGTATAATCTTTAGGGATCTGATTTAGGTCATACCTGAATGGTCTAGTGGTTTTCCCTACTTTCTTCAATTTAAGTCTGAATTTGGCAGTAAGGAGTTCATGATCTGAGCCACAGTCAGCTCCCAGTCTTGCTTTTTGCTGGCTGTACAGAGCTTCTCCATCTTTGGCTGCAAAAAATATAATCAATCTGATTTTGGTGTTGACCATCTGGTGATGTCCTTGTGTAGAGTCTTCTCTTGTGTTGTTGGAAGAGGGTGTTTGTTATGACCAGTGCGTTCTCTTGGCAAAACTCTTTTAGTTTTTGCTCTGCTTCATTCCATATTCCAAGGCCAAATTTGCCTGTTTCTCCTGGTATTTCTTGACTTTCTACTTTTGCATTCCAGTCCCCTATAATGGAAAGGACATCTTTTTTGGATGTTAGTTCTAGAAGGTCTTGTAGGTCTTCATAGAAACATTCCACTTCAGCTTCTTCAGCATTACTGGTCAGGGCATAGAGTTGGATTACTGTGATATTGAATGGTTTGCCTTGGAAACGAACAGAGATCATTCTGTTGTTTTTGAGACTGCATCCAAGTACTGCATTTTGAACTCTTTTGTTAACTATGATGCCTACTCCATTTCTTCTAAGGGATTCTTGCCCACAGTAGTAGATATAATGGTCATCTGAGTTAAATTCACCCATTTCAGTCCATTTTAGTTCACTGATTCCTAGAATGTTGACATTCACTCTCACCATCTCCTGTTTGACCGCTTCTGATTTGCCTTGATTCATGGACCTAACATTCCAGGTTCCTATGCAATATTGCTCTTTACAGCATCAGACCTTGCTTCTGTCACCAGTCACATCCATAACTGGGTGTTGTTTTTGCTTTGGCTCTATCTCTTCATTCTTTCTGGAGTTATTTTCCCCTGATCTCCAGTAGCATATTGGGCACCTACCGACCTGGGGAGTTCCTCTTTCAGTGTCCTATCTTTTTGCCTTTTCATCTTGTTCATGGGGTTCTCAAGGCTGGAACACTGAAGTGGTTTGCCATTCCCTTCTCCAGTGGACCACATTTTGCCAGAACTCTCCATCATGACCTGCCCATTTTGGGTGACCCTACACGGCATGGCTCATAGTTTCATTGAGTTAGACAAGGCTGTGGTACATGTAATTAGATTGGTTAGTTTTCTGTGATTGTGGTATCCAGTGATAGGGTATTATAATTTAGAGAAGCAAGGTGTTGACAGTCAACTCTGCATTAAAACATCAGATACATCTATATAAAAAGTATAAAATATTGTATATAAAATGTTTAAAAATCTTGTCTTTGCATGGGCTTCCTAATTTGTTGTCTTTGCTTGACTCTTTGAGGTTCCAAGGGGAGAGATGTATCATTTAGGTCTTACTGCTCAGCAGCCTTGGCATCCCTGGAGGGCTTGCTAGGAATGTGATCTCAGGTCCCAATCCCAGACCTGCTGAATTGGACTCTGCATTTTAACTAGATTCTTGGGCAGCTTGTGTGCTCAGTGTTTGAGAAGCACGAATTTAGAGAATCTATTATGTTAGAAATAAGTTATGGAAGTGTGGAAGCTTTTATCTAAAACAGAACAGGAATTTATTGTCTGAACAATACGTACAGTGCTGTTTACCAGAGAAGAATTGGTGTAGGGAAACAGAAGAAATGTTAGTGAAATTTTTATGAGGCCGTTTGGGAAAGGCTCACCAGCACATTGAGGGGGACCATTCTAAACTGGCTAAGAAGTAGAAAAAGTGAAAAAGTCCAGACTGATTCTTACCCACTCCAGCTGCCTAATTTCCATAAGGAGGCTGCTCCGTTGATTCTCCAAGATCAAATGAGCCTTGGTAACTTTCCCCTTTTTTCACCCTCAACCCTGGGACAACAGTAGCTAGAATTTTGCTTCATTGCCAGACAAATATTCGGGAAAAGAGATTGCTCACTTTGTATTAAAATATTTTACAACTTAACTCCTCCCATGGATTACTTACATAATGAGAAGACCAAGGACCTGTGGATCCTGCAGAACCTTCCTTTGACAAGAGGTCTGTGAATGGTGATGCGCAGATGGGCTGGGATGAGCTTAATTCATTATCGCACACACACTACAGCTTTGTTTATTATTAATGACATGGCAGACATTTTCCTTAGCTCTGGAGCTGAATAAAGCAATAACCCCACCATAAGGGAGACAGGAATTGGAAGATAATAAATATTTATCACAAAATCTCTCTTTCCTAGCAACCACAAATGGAAGAGGAAATGAGAGTCTAATTTTTTGAGAGCCAGTGCCAGGAAAACAAAAGCCTTAGAAAAAAATTTCATTAATCAAGCAGATTGATTGCTGTGAGTTCTAGAAACCCCAATACGGGTTTTTAATAGAAGGAGATGTAATGATTGAGCACAGTTGAGACACTCTTTGAGACCCACAATCTTGGCCAGATGCCACTTGCAAAAATGACTATCATCTATCAGGAGTATTAAATAATACAATCTGGAGGCTCTGTTCCCAGAACAGTATTATTTTGTTTGTTTTCCAGGGCTAAATACACAGTATAGCAACAAATCCATAAAACTGCGTTGTTTCACACAGCAGTTCAGTTCATTTCAAGGGATTTATTAATACATTGGAATTGTGTTTTAAAGATTATGTGTAAATAGAGGTGTGATATGCAGGGTTTTTTTTTTTTTTTTTTTTTGCTTTTCCTCATATGGAATGATCTTGAAGGAGTCTGAGGTCTTCCAACTCTGTCAGAAGAACAGCTTAGCTTCTCTAGAACTAGGGACTATTTTTCTCAATTTATGCTAAAGAGGAAAAGACAGAACTATTGGTTGGCCAAAAAGTTCATTCAGCTTTTTCCATAAGATGTTAGGGACCTGAATGAACTTTCTGGCCAACCACTAGTAGTGGCTTCTAGTCCTCTAACTGTAACTGATAATCCATGTGCCTTTGAACAAGTTGTTCTGTCCCCTTGGGCCTCAGCTTCTTCGTTTGATAAATGATAGGGCTCCCTGAAGCCCTGTCTGGTATTAGAATTCTGACTCTACAACTCCATTGCTAGCCTTTGTTTTCTTATCTAAACCCCTGTGTTTGGCCATCCATATAACTTTGGCATCAAGGCTCACCAATGCATTTTTATTTGTAATCTTACTCCATATTCTTTTTTATTCACCTGAGCTGTATTTTATCTTTGTTTTATATTGTTTGATGTTCATTGGTAATCCACAAAATAACTGTCATTTGGCGTCTATCTCAGTGGATACATAATCACTTCATTTAAGGCAAGTGGTACAACTGCCATTGACATACCACTGATTTTTTTTGTGTGTGTGTGGTCATGTTTATGGGGTGGTGTTTGTACTTGGTTCATTCTTTGGGGCTAGGTCTTCCCTGCGGAGAAGGCAGTGGCACCCCACTCCAGTACTCTTGCCTGGAAAATCCCATGGATGGAGGAGCCTGGTAGGCTGCAGTCCATGGGGTCGCTAAGAGTCGGACACGATTGAGCACCTTCCCTTTCACTTTTCACTTTCATGCATTGGAGAAGGAAATGGCAACCTACTCCAGTGTTCTTGCCTGGAGAATCCCAGGGACAGGGGAGCCTGGTGGGCTGCTGTCTATGGGGTCGCACAGAGTCGGACACGACTGAAGTGACTTAGCAGCAGCAGCAGCAGCAGCAGGTCTTCCCTGAATGAGGAAAGAATCCTAAGGAAATATTCTTGTAGCTCCATCCACAAAGGAGAGATGACAAAAGGGATGATTGATGGAGATGGGCTAGAAACAAAGCCCATTAGTTCTAACCATATCTTGTTTAGCATTTGTGGCGCAATGTCTTTCCTATATATTACACATGGGAATGTCTATTAAAGGGAATATTTGTCTCTGTACCAAGGACAAAAGAATATACAACATAATTTTGTGTACCAAGTTAATGCACTGGATTGAATTATCATTGGGCCAGATTTCCTGGGGTGAATGAACTCCTCTCAGCACAGTGGATAATGCATTTCCAATCCTAGCTTCCCTCCTGAGCATTATTATGCTATTTAATGCCCTGGAGATACAGTTTACTAAATAGTACATTAGTAGACTGAACAACTTAATGTACCTCTCAAAATGTCTACCTTTTACCCGAGGAGCAGCTCATTCCCTATATTCTCACATTCAGTATCTTACAGAAATGTCACTGTGACCATCACTATCAACATTTCACTCTTGCAGGTTCTCTTCAGCTTTGTCATGCTATTAAGATATGACTTCTTCAGCCAAAAAGGGGGCTTGGTTGCAGAAATAAGGCATATTTCCCCCTGTGGGTTGGTGTGAATTGAGCTAGATTTCTAATGTTTAAAAATGTGCATGTTTAAATGTCCAAATTATTCTTGAATTTAGTACCATGAAAGAGTACTTAATGATATTATCAGTGATGATCATTGGACCAAAACACACATCTTTAATGGTGCATTTTCACGGGGAGTAATTTTACATGAATTTATTCTCCACGTTCTTTCAAATATCTGTGCAATTCTGGGCCGGCATTCTGTGCAGCTCTTGCATTTTCAAGATTCATTTTCTAATCAGTGAAATCATTTACCTCTCTCAGATGCTAGGCCAGGAGTAATGGAGCTGAGCAGGTCGTTAGCTATGACACGCTGCCTTTTTGCTCATCTTTCTGGGAAAGGCAGGAAAAAGAACACCTTAGCAGCATCTTTCTTCACCCAAAGAGATAACTGACACTAATCAACATTCAGCTGTGCCCCCAAATTCAGCAGCTCAATTGTCTATAGTGTCACAGTGCTGTATGTCAGATGGGCTCTTAATCATGAAGTCTTCTTAAAAGAATGACCAGTACCTTTGGTGTATCCCAGTTGTGACCTGGTGCACTGTGCAAAATCATTTCATTTCTCCAGAAGAAACGGTAATGGTGGGCAAAGTGGTGGCATCTCTCTTTAAAATTTCTTTTATCCAGTGTGACTCAGAACCTTGCAAAATGCTTTACAAGTATACTTTACAACGATAAAAATCAATGTGTTTGGAAAGATTTACATTTTCATCAAGTAAAGGAACATGGCAGATTTAGGCTTCTTAGCAACTTATCATAAACAACAATGTTGGCAGAAATGATTTAAGGAACTGAAAAATCACTGACCCTCTAGAATGCCTTAGGAGAGCAGTATTAGAAAACCAGATGAGGTGATCATGTGTATTAATTTACAGTTGCCTAACATTTGGGGGAGTGCAGTATAGAAGCCGGATTTGTGTACATCTTTCTTCTGAGTCATTTTGTCCATTGGTGAAATGTACACATTGGGGAGGGCAGGACCATGAAATTGACAGGGTCTGTCTAACTCTATCTGAGATAAATTCAGTCTTGTCACATATTTCCCATTAAACCTGACTGTTCCCAAATGTCTTTTACCAATTTTTAGTGGTAACCAAGGAAACCCTGGAGAAGGAAATGGCAACCCACTCCAGTATTCATGCCTGGAGAATCCCATGGACAGAGGAGCCTGGCAGGCTACAGTCCATGGAGTCACAAGAATTGGACATGACTTAGCTGCTAAATCACCACCACCAAGGAAACCCAGTAAATGGGACCATCTCTCTAAGGACTGGCTCACTAGAAATTCTACTTCTGTTAGAATTTCTGTCTTCTCATAATTTCTTATGCTAGATTAAAAGTTTACTTTTGATTCTTACCCTTCAGATGACTTAACAATTGTTTTAGAATACTTTTGACTTTACCAAAGTATTCTTTCCTCAGTTTTCTTATTTTCTGACACTTTGGAAAGTTCAAGCAACTGTTTATTATTCATCCTAATAGAAAAGAATAAAGACATAAATAATAGAAAGCCACAAATAACCCACAGATTATTACAGTTTGGTTTTGAATGAAAAATTATGACATTCTCATTTAAAATGTTTTAAATAAGTCTGGATATCTACCAAATACTTTCAGTATCTTTTCTCCTTCATTCTAGGTTGCTGCTGCTGCTGCTGCTAAGTTGCTTCAGTCGTGTCCGACTCTGTGCGACCCCATAGATGGCAGCCCACCAGGCTCCCCCGTCCCTGGGATTCTCCAGGCAAAAACACTGGAGTGGGTTGCCATTTCCTTCTCCAATGCATGAAAGTGAAAAGTGAAAGGGAAGTCGCTCAGTCGTGTCCGACTCTTAGCGACCCCATGGACTGCAGCCTACCAGGCTCCTCCATCCATGGCATTTTCCAGGCAAGAGTACTGGAGTGGGGTGCCACTGCCTTCTCCACCATTCTAGGTTAGCTTTCCCTTTTTTGCTTTTTATGGCAATGTGTATTCTCCATTCATAATACTTACTCTTGCTGTGTTTTCAATCTGTTGATTATTGTCTGCCTCTCTCTCCTGAGGGCAGGAACTGAGTCTGTTTCTGCACATTGTTGTATCCCCTGGGGTCTGGAGCAGTGCCTGGTACATAGTGAACTATCTACCTTTTGATGAATGAATGAAATGGACACTGTATAGTCATTGTATTTCATAAAAATCTTGTTATGGAATAACAGGGTAGCACATACTTCTTGTGAAAGTAGTGGGAAAACAGTAATACATCTTCCTCTGATTAGAAAATGATTAGAGACATTTTGGAAAATGTAAGAGAGAGAGAGACAGGGAAGTAGCAATTACCCATAGTCTTGCCATCCTGAAATAATTGCTGCTAACATTGTGGTGTGTATGCTTCTAGTAACTTTTCATTGACTGTATTCACTCATATATAAACATATTTCCTTTGTCCCACATATAGGAAAAATGCTATTGGTAAACCACTTTTCACTCTAATGATATATTGTCTTTCCCCATATTTAATTATTTTTCTGTCATATGATTTTATTGGTTGTAAATTGTTTCCTTAAATGGATCTTATGATATATTTCATGAATCTCTCCATAGTGGAATGTGCATACCAGAGAGGTAACATTTGTGAAGCAAAAATTTAGTTTCTATTTTTTATATAAAAATAAGAAAGAAATTTGGCTTTTTTATGTAATATATAGGCTGATATAGATGTATCTATTCAGTTCATATATGAGATGATAATGGATTCTGTTTGGCCAAGGGGAATTCAGGAGGCTTGGTGGTGACTCACTTATTTCAGTCTTTTCTGTTTTTAAATTGATTTTGTGCCCTGTTTACTGGATTTGTGGTAGATGTTACCTATATTATATATTAATTGATCTATTGCTCTCCAAATGGACCAGTAGATTGAAAGGAATTCTGCCAAGAAACTGAGGATTAAGGAAATATTTAGAATGTAAGTGCAAGCAAAACATAAGAAAATGGCAGAGCTGATTCTCCTACTCCTATGTGAATTCTTCCTTAGCCTCATTGTCAGATATGAGCAATGATGCCTAATCATATCTGACAGTAGAATATTTCCATGTATTTATTCACACACATGCCTACACAATCTATATCTTCAATATAAAGTTGATGTTTTAACACTGTGTGAGAATGTAATTGCTTTTCAAAACAAACTTGTGTAACAGAGACTGCATTTGAAAATAGATGTTTGGGAATGTATTTCTTCCTTATGAGATTTTTGTCACTGAAAACCAGTGTTACATATAACTCTCTCTGTCTCTCAAACACACACACACTCATGCAAGCATGTACAGGTCGGAAACAGAAATTTCTACTTCCTTTAAATTTTTCAAAACAGAATTTTTGTGGGATTTGAGACACTTTGTGAAAGATGTACAAATCAGGCACATTCTGATTACTTTGTAAGAAAAATGGATTAGTATTAAGGAGGGTGGAAATTAACTGGCCTCAGTTCAGTTCAGTCGCTCAGTCGTGTCCGACTCTTTGCGACCCCATGAATCGCAGCACGCCAGGCCTCCCTGTCCATCACCAACTCCCGGAGTTCACTCAGACTCACGTTCATCGAGTCGGTGATGCCATCCAGCCATCTCATCCTCTGTTGTCCCCTTCTCCTCCTGCCCCCAATCCCTCCCAGCAGCAGAGTCTTTTCCAATGAGTCAACTCTTCGCATGAGGTGGCCGAAGTACTGGAGTTTCAGCTTCAGCATCATTCCTTCCAAAGAAATCCCAGGGCTGATCTCCTTCAGAATGGACTGGTTGGATCTCCTTGCAGTCCAAGGGACTCTCAAGAGTCTTCTCCAACACCACAGTTCAAAAGCATCAATTCTTCGGCACTCAGCCTTCTTCACAGTCCAACTCTCACATCCATACATGACTACTGGAAAAACCATAGCCTTGACTAGACGGACCTTAGTCGGCAAAGTAATGTCTCTGCTTTTGAATATGCTATCTAGGTTGGCCATAACTTTCCTTCCAAGGAGTAAGCGTCTTTTAATTTCATGGCTGCAGTCACCATCTGCAGTGATTTTGGAGCCTATTTGCCCCCAAATTTCCCTGGGCAGGGAAGATCCCCTGGAGAAGGAAATGGCAATCAACTCCAGTACTCTTGCCTGGAAAATTCCATGGACAGAGGAGCCTTGTAGGCTACAGTGCATGGAGTCGCAGAGTCGGACAGGACTGAGAGACTTCACTTCACTTCATTTGCCCCCAAACCCATTGTGTATAATTGGTTACTGGGAACAGAAAGCAAGTATCATTCTTTGGTAAGCATGGGCAATGGTGCATTTGTTTCATTTATAAATACATATTTTTGTGATATGTCTTCTTTAGTCATGGCAGCTATTACAACTAAGAATTATAATAAGCTGAACTTAGAACTTAAAATTGCTACATTAGAGAATGTTAAACTAAGATTTTTAAAAGATAAAGCATATTCAATCACATCACTTTTCTTAGAACAGTTACAGCATATTATTTTGGGGAGAGAAACAGGATTTTGGTACCATTAAGAAATGGCATAAAAATTACTTTGAAATATTTATAATTTTTATCTCTTTTGAAAAAATAATTCTATTTTTTGAAAAGTCATGATGTGTATGACATTCTTAAGTTGTATATTTATATTATTTATAAATAAAATACATACAATACATTGAAGATGCTATATATTTGATGAGTCTATAATCAATATTTAGGTTCATTTCCATACACAAAATGGAAATTAGGGTAGGAAACAAATGGGAGAAAGACTACCAAAGACATGACAATTTATAAGTATATACAGGAACTAGTCACACCAGTTCTGCTAAGCAACTGTCTTGCTAGGCAACTTTGAACCTTCACAACTTGGGGCATTGAGATGAAAGGTAGATACACCTTGTATCTCACCATCTTAAGACTCAGTCTTGATTTTGATCCTGGAACCATCACCTCTTTAACTATAAATTTCTTTCCTTACATGTATGGAAGATACTCTTAACCTGGTCTCTTATTTTTTTCTGTTTACACTTGTCTTCTTGTTCATCTGTACTCAGCTGCTTCAAAACATCCATACACACATTAAACTGTCTGGCCTCTTTGACCAGTACATGTTATGCATTTTTCTAAACTCACTCAACCCCCACTCCTGCTCTTAAACTAGAGAAATTACATTAAGTGTATGTTTACCTGAAGCTGTCATTCCAGAGTGGTCATACCATTTTGCATTCCCACCAGCAATATATGAGTTCCAGTTGCCTGGCATCCTCACCAGCACTTGGTATTGTCAGTTTTTTTGCTTTACTCATTTTCTACCCCCCAGATTTATTGAGATAGAACTAAAGTGTAACATTACATAAGTTTAAGATGTGAATGTGATGACTTGATATACATAAAACTTGTAAAATGATTACCAAAATAAGGTTAGTTGACACATCCATCATCTCACATGACCCCAATTTTTTTTGTAGTAGGAATATCTAAGATATGCTAGTAACTTTCAAGTATATAATACAGCGCTGTTAACAGTAGTCACCATGCTGTTTATTAGATCTCTGGAACTTAATCATCTTATAATGGGAAGTTTGTTCCCCTTTGACTGACTTCTCCCTGCTGTGTTGATTTGACACATTTGTATGTTGCAGTGTGATTACCACTGTAACATTGGCTAATACCTCTATCGTATCACAAACTTACCATTTTTCTTTTTGTGGTGGGACCAGTTAAGATCTAGTTTCTCAGCAGCTTTGAAGTTTATAATACAATGCTGTTGTCTGTAACCACCATGCTGTGCACTAGATCCCCAGGACTTATTCATCTACTGGTTGCAAGTTTGGGACCTTTAACAGCTTCAGCCCATCTCCCCCACCCTCTAACCCCTGGCTACCACCATTCTACTCCCCACTTTTATGAGTTTTGTGTTTTTATAGATTCTACATAGAAGTGAAATCATACAGTATTTGTCCTTCTCTCAGTTTTTGTCTTTCTCTGACTCATTGTACTTAGCATAATGCACTCGAGGTCCATCCATGGTGTTGCAAATAGCAGTTTCCTTCTTTTTATGACTGAATAATACTCCATTATGTGTGTATCACATTTTCTTTATTCACTCATCTGTCCATGGACACTTAGGTTGTTTCTGTGTCTTGACCTACTGTGGCTAATGCTGCAGTGAACATTGGGGTGCAGCTATCTTTTCAGATAGTGATTTCATTTCCATCAGATGTACACCCAAAAGCAGGATTGCTGGATTACATGATAGTTCTGTTTTTAATATTTTGAGGAATCTGCATACTGTTTTCCAGAGTGGCTGTACAGATTTACATGCCCACCAACAGTGCACAAGAGTTCCCTTTTCTGTACATCCTCACCAACATTTGTTACTCCTTTTTTCCCCTGATAATAGCTGTCCAAATAGGTGTGAGCCAGTATCTCATTGTGATTTTGAATCGCATTCCCCTGATAATTAGTGATACTGAGCATATTTTCCATGTTTCTGTTGGCCATTTATATGTGTTGGGAAAAGATGTCTATTCAGGTCCTCTGCCCATTTTTTAATTGGATTATGTCCTTTGCTACTGAGTTGTATGAGTTCCTTATATATTTTGGATATTAAACTGTTACCTGATTATACCAGGCTTGGAAATACCTTGTCCCATTCCATAGGTTGTCTCTCTTTTGTGTTGATTGTTTCTTTAGTTTGATGTAGTCCTACTTGTTTATTTTTGCTTTTGTGGCTTGTGCTTTGAGTGTCATGTCCAAAAAATCATTGGCAAGACCAGTGTCAAGGAGCTTTTTGTTTTAACCATTCTAATAGGTATACAGCAGTATCTGCTGGTTTGGAGTTTTGGTTTTGGCTTTGAGTGTCTTATAAATGTCAGTTAGGTCAAGTTGATTGATAATGTTGTTCACATCTTTTGATCCTAGTTGCTATGGACATGCACAGCTGAGGCATTTATACACAAACTTAAGGGATTCTCTTTCCAGCTCTCTCCTTTGCAGTATTCTTCTCCTACCTGTGGACCTCAGATGCCCCTCTTTCTGGCCATTTGGCTAGAAAGGCAGCATTTCTTTGAAAGTTTTAATTTCCTGTGCTGCTGCCATGGATTTCTGTGTGATTACAACTGCCTTTAGGACAAAGTGGTGAAAAGAAAGAGAAATCAAGGATTTTTCACAGTATTTACACCATAGGCTTCTTTTAAAATTCCTCTATCTAGAAAGACAAGTTTCTCTTGCAGTTTTGCCTATGATGCCAGTGTCTAGTCCCATGACAGATCCTCCATAGAGGAAGGCAAGGAGAGAAAACAGAAAAATATGTAGGAATTTTCCTATACTCTTCTACTTGTAAGCACCACCTTTCCTGGTCCTGTGGTCAGGAATATAGAGTTTCTCCCAGACATTTTGCTGCCTGGATGCGTGTACAGTTTTGTAATTGGTATCAAAGCTGGGGGTATTAACAGGGGGAAATGTGTGAAAGTCACTACCATATGGATGGCTTTTTCAAATTTTGAGTTCTCTCCCCAAGTTTCATGCTGTTATTCATTTTGCACAGTCCTCAGAAAGTTGCCTTCTGTGTCCAGAGTATTTAGTTGTAATCACTGTATTGCAAGCATTTAGTTATTATTTAGTTATAATCACTGTGAGAGAGAGACTGTAGTGGACTTACTTTTACTTGGCCAGCACTGTAAGTCCTGATTTGAGTTTTGAAAAGATCAGTCTAAGCAGCGAGGTGAGAGGGGATGCAGTGAGGTTAATGTGTAGTCACTGTGATAGTCTAGTTAACAGATGGTGATAGAGTGGATTAGGAAGGCAACAGCTGAAATGATGAGAAAGGTATGGTTTCAAGAGACATGGTGGAGATAAAATTAATTGGGTTCAGTAATAATTTGGAAGCAGGGAGTTAAGGGGAAATGTAAGAGATGACGCATGTAATTCTGGTTTGAGAAAATGGATGATGGTACCATTTGCTGAGGAAGGAAATGCTTGAAAAGGACTATTTGAGTGTGTTTTTGTGTATAAGGAAAGGCACGGAAGGGTTTGAGTTTGGACATGTAGAGTATGGGGTGCATTTGAGACAACTATTAAGAAGTGAAATGTCAAGTAAACAGATATGTGAATATGGTTTTGGAACCTGCTAGAAATATAATTGAATGAATTTTGAGTTAGCTGCCTAAAGATGGTAATCACAGTCATGATTACGATTTTACATAGAGAGTATTGGGAAGAAAAGAGGGCCCCAAATTATGTCTTGGAAAACTCAGACATTGAATGGTATGGTATAGGATAGACAATGAAAATGAGACTTAGAAGGAATGAAGAGAAATGTAAGAGGAAGATAAGAAAAAGGAGTGTGTCTGGAAGCCAAGAATGGCGAGTATTTATAAAATTGATTGGATCACAGTGTCAAATGTTCTTGAGATTCAAAGAAGATGAAGTCTGAAAAATGCCCTTTTTGGGTTTAGCAACGTGGATATCATTAGTGACTTTTATATGAGCCACATGGTGGCATGGAGATGTGGTGACCAGGTTAGAATGAATTGGAGAATAACTAGGAGGTGCAGAGATGGAGATCATAAGTATAGACAACTCTTGGGAGAACTTGTACTAAGAAGCAGAAGATGGAGATATGTCATTATTTATTATGGTATAGAAATAATTTTTTTAAGGGAAGAAATATGAGCATGTTTAACAAATTTATGGACCTTGTCTATTTGAGGAAAGAAGTTGAATATACGAGAGAAAGAAGAAATGATGAAAAAGAAAGTTCTGCTGGAGGCTCTGTTTTGCATGGGACCAAACGTGGTCATGTGTCTTGGTGGCTGATTTTGACTCTGTTTTTTAATGTTTCTCATTATTTCAGCAACCTGAGAATAATAGCTAGACTGTGTGGGATGGAAGTGACTTTTCACTGCAGGCAAACTGATCATGGCAGTTCTCTTGGAGAAATATCACTTGTTATTTACAAAAATACCACCCCTCCTTTCTGTCCTCATTCTTAAAAAATGCCAAATTGCAAGATGTGCATGACTGTGTATAAGATGAGATTTAAACCACTGCTTTATAGCTAGGCAGCCTCCTTCTCCCTTAATGGCTGATAAACTCCAAGTGTCATTTAGGCATTGAATTTACAGTCACTTTCATGTGTGCCCTGAAAAGTCACCTATTTTCAGGGGATACTAGAGAAAACAAGCTAATACTGAGTTCAATTACTCCCCTAAAATATCAATGGCTTAGTGGTAAGGAAACCAAAACAACAGGCCCCTTTCCTTTCTTATTTGAAAACAGAAAACAGGGAGAGCTGTGGCGAGTCATACACATATCTGATATGCAGTTATGCAGTACTCTTAACAGTTGAAAGAAATTCTTAATCCTAAAGAGCAGTTCTATATAACAAGTGCTCACTTAAAACCTATACATAAAGAGGAGGTGGTATGTCATAGTGCTTGCAAATGGAGACTTTGGGATTAGAGGGTCTGTGTTCTAGGTTTTTGGACTTGGGTTATTCACCTGACCCTCTTGAGTCTCTGTCTTCTCATCTATAAAATGAAGAAAATAATAGCACTCAATGCATATGGTTGTGATAAGGATTCATTGAGATGATGCAATTAAAGTTTGGCATGCTGGCTGACAATAAGTGCTTAACAATTGTTCATATCATTTAACAGAACTTTTCGCTGTTTTTCTCTCAATTACCTTCCAAGAAAAGTAGATCCAGTTATAGAAAAAGCTCTTTGTTCTGCTGTACCCCGGTAGTTTTGGGGTGAGCCAGTTTGGGATTAGAGGTGGGGAGAACTGAATTCCTTTGCCCACTCCTCCCCTCTCACTAGCCTCCTTCTTTATTTTGCCGGTTTTTATACCATTTATCACGTACTGTTGTGGGTTGAATTGTATCCCCTGAAAGGATGGGTTGAAATCTGTATTAGTTTGCTAGGGCTACCATAACAAATACCTCAGATGGGGTGGATTAAACAATAGAAATTTATTTCTTCACAGTTCTGGAGGCTAGAAATCAAAGACCAAGGTGTAGGCAGGGTTGATTTCTTCTGATGACTCTCTCCTTGGCTTGTAGATGGCCATTCCCCCCACCCCTGCCCCCGTCTTCACATGGTCTTCCCTCTGCAAGTGCCTGTGTCCTCATTACCTCTTCTTATGAGGATACCAGTCCTACTGGGTCAGGGTCCACTCCAGTTTCCTCATTTAACCTTAATAACCTCTGTGAGAGATCAAATTGCCAACATCCGTTGGATCATTGAAAAAGCAAGAGAGTTCAAGAAAACCATCTACTTCTGCTTTATTGACTATGCAAAAGCCTTTGATTGTGGATCACAACAAACTGTGGAAAATTCTTAGAGAGATGGGAATACCAGACCACCTTATCTACCGCCTGAGAAATCTGTATGCAGGTCAAGAAGCAACAGTTAGAACTGGGCGTGGAACAACAGACTGGTTTCAAATTGGTAAAGGAGTACTTTAGGGCTGTATATTGCCACCCTGCTTATTTAACTTATATGCAGAGTACATAATGCAAAATGCCAGGCTGGATGAAGCACAAGCTGTAATCAAGATTGCCAGGAGAAATATCAATAATCTCAGATATGCAGATGACACCGACCTTATGGCAGAAAGTGAAGAACTAAAGAGCCTGTTGATGAAAGCAAAAGAGGAGAGTGAAACAGTTGGCTTAAAACTCAACATTCAGAAAACGAAGATCATGGCATCCAGTCCCATCACTTCATGGCAAATAGATGGGGAAACAATGAAAACAGTGAGAGACTTTATTTTCTTGGGCTCCAAAATCACTGTAGATGGTGACTGACTGTAGCCATGAAATTAAAAACGCTTGCTCCTTGGAAGAAAAGCTATAACCAACCTGGACAGCATATCAAAAAGCAGAGACATTACTTTGCTGACAAAGGTCCATCTAGTCAAAGCTATGGTTTTTCCAGTAGTCATGTATGAATGTGAGAGTTGGACTATAAAGAAAGCTGAGCACCGAAGAATTGATGCTTTTGAACTGTGGTGTTGGAGAAGACTCTTGAGAGTCCCTTGGACTGCAAGGAGATCCAACCAGTCCATCCTAAAGGAAATCTGTCCTGAATATTTATTGGAAGGACTGATGCTGAAGCTGAAATTCCAATACTTCGGCCACCTGATGTGAACTGACTCATTGGAAAAGTCCCTGATGCTGGGAAAGATTTAAGGCAGGAGGAAAAGGGGACGACAGAGGATGAGATGGTTGGATGGCATCACTGACTCGATGGATGTGAATCTGAGCAAGCTCTGGGAGTTGGTGATGGACAGGGAGACCTGGCCTGCTGCAGTCCATGGGGTCGCAAACAGTTGGACACGACTGAGTGACTGAACTGAAGGCCCTGTCTCCAAAGATAGTCACATTCTGAGGTACTGGGGGTTAAGAGTTCAATGTATGAATTTTTGGGGCAACACAATTCTCTCTATAACAAAGTCCTCACGTCTGGTACCTATGAATATGACCTTATTTGAAAATAAGACCTTTGCGAACATAATCAAACTGAGATTGCACCGGATTAGGGAAGGTGCTAAATCAAATGCCTGGTGTCCTTATTAGGAGAGAGAGATACAGAGACACAGAGGAAATACACAGGGAAAGGAGACCATGTGAAGACGGAGGTGGAGCCTGTAGTTATGCTGCCACACGGAAAAGAACGCCAAGGACTGCTGGCCACTACTGAAAGAAGAAACAAGGAGGGATTCTTCCTTAGACCCTTTAGAGGAAACATGGCTTTGCTGACATCTGAATTTCAGACATCTAGCCTCCAGAACAGTGAGAGAGTAAGTTTCTGTTACTTTAAGCTACTCAGTTTGTGCCAATAATACATCATCTGACATTATCTGTTTGTTAATTGTCTTCTGTATCCTCCACTAGAATGTATGTTCCATGAGGGCAGGGACTTGCCTCTCTTGGTCACTGTTGTTTTGCCAGCATAATGGATACTTAATGAATGAATGGATGGATGGATGAGGACAGTTTTGAAGGGTAGGGATGAGGAACAGTGGTGGGAGAAGGAGAAAGGGAAGGAAGGCATTGAAAAAGACATGTGATAACGAGTTTCAACTATCCTGAGTGGACTTCTGGTAGAGATGGTAAAGGGGCTGAATCCTGTCTGGTTTGATGTGGCAAGAAATAGGGACCAATTCCAGAAAAACATCTATTTCTGCTTTATTGACTATGCTAAAGCCTTTGACTGTGTGGATCACAATAAACTGTGGAAAATTCTGAAAGAGCTGGGAATCCCAGACCACCTAACCTGCCTCTTGAGAAATCTGTATGCAGGCCAGGAAGCAACAGTTAGAACTGGACATGGAACAACAGACTGGTTCCAAATAGGAAAAGGAGTACATCAAGGCTGTATATTGTTACCCTGCTTATTTAACTTATATGCAGAGTACATCATGAGAAACGCTGGACTGGAAGAAACACAAGCTGGAATCAAGATTGCCGGGAGAAATATCAATAACCTCAGATATGCAGATGATACCACCCTTAAGGGAGAAAGTGAAGAGGAACTAAAAAGGCTCTTGAAAGTAAAAGAGGAGAGTGAAAAAGTTGGCTTAAAGCTCAACATTCAGAAAATGAAGATCATGGCATCTGGTCCCATCACTCCATGGGAAATAGATGGGGAAACAGTGGAAACAGTGTCAGACTTTATTTTTTTGGGCTCCAAAATCACTGCAGATGGTTACTGCAGCCATGAAATTAAAAGACGCTTACTCCTTGGGAGAAAAGTTATGACTAACCTAGAGAGCATATTCAAAAGCAGGCATTTTAACTAGGTTATCTTAAGTAGAGTTTGGCAAACTCGTGAGGGATAGCTTTTTTACCCGGTCCCATCACTTCATGGGAAATGGATGGGGAAACAGTGGAAACAGTGTCAGACTTTATTTTGGGGGGGCTCCAAAATCACTGCAGATGGTGATTGCAGCCATGAAATTAAAACACGCTTTCTCCTTGGAAGAAAAGTTATGACCAACCTAGATAGCACATTCAAAAGCAGAGACGTTACTTTGCCGACTAAGGTCCGTCTAGTCAAGGCTATGGTTTTTCCTGTGGTCATGTATGGATGTGAGAGTTGGACTGTGAAGAAGGCTGAGTGCCAAAGAATTGATGCTTTTGAAGTGTGGTGTTGGAGAAGACTCTTGAGAGTCCCTTGGACTGCAAGGGGATCCAACCAGCCCATCCTAAAGGAGATCAGTCCTGGGTGTTCATTGGAAGGACTGATGCTAAAGCTGAAACTCCAATACTTTGGCCACCTCATGCAAAGAGTTGACTCATTGGAAAAGCCCCTGATTTTGTATATAGTAATGTACATATGTCAATCTCAATCTCCAAATTTATCCCTCCCTGCCTTCCCCCTGGTAATCATAAGTTTCTTTTCTACTTCTGTTTTGTAAATAAGTTCATTTTTACCTCTTTTTTTAATTCCACAAGTAAGCGATATGGTTAAAGAAAGTTTCTTTTGTAAGTTACCCTCAAGAGGGCAAAGGAAATACCTGAGTGCCGAAGAATTGATGCGTTTGAACTATGGTGTTGGAGAAGACTCCTGAGAGTCCCTTGGACTGCAAGGAGATCCAACCAATCCATTCTGAAGGAGATCAACCCTGGGATTTCTTTGGAGGGAATGATGCTAAAGCTGAAACTCCAGTATTTTGGCCACCTCATGCGAAGAGTTGACTCATTGGAAAAGACTCTGATGCTGGGAGGGATTGGGGGCAGGAGGAGAAGGGGACGACCGAGGATGAGATGGCTGGATGGCATCACTGACTCGATGAACGTGAGTCTGAGTGAACTCTGGGAGTTGGTGATGGACAGGGAGGCCTGGCGTGCTGCGATTCATGGGGTCGCAAAGAGTCACACACGACTGAGCGACTGAACTGGACTGAACTGACGGAGACTGGGCCAGAAGGGCACTGTGAGCTTAAACTCCCCGTGAGTAGAAACTGAGGTGATTGCATTGGCCCTTCATGGGTCATGGAAATAGCAAGGGCTAAGTTGCTTGCACCCACATCCTCAAGAGCAAGAGGGCAAATGACATGCAGCTTATAGTCCAGATACGTAGTTTCCTAGATTCATCTCCCGTGTCCCCCACATTGCCCATGGCATTGAACTTTTTATCAATTTCTTCTGAGTTTTGTGAAATTTTATCAAACTCATTCTAATTCTCTAGTTTAGTTTTCTGCAGTAGACTATCTAGCTTCAGTATATTTTTCATCTGAAAGCAGTGTTTCCTGACCTGGTTCTGTTTTCAGAAATAAAATGTCATTTCGAATTTTATTCTAAATCCAAATGACGGATTTTTATATTGTTCTCCTTTATGCTTTAAAAGAAGTCCCTTACAACTTTTTTTTTCCTGAATCCTTAGAAGGTCTTTATAAGTTGAACTTCTAACTCACTCTCTCCATTCAGTAAGTTTTTTCTATTTATTCTTCCTGATATTTATGCTTAACCATTACTGGGGTTGATATGTGAGAGGCTGTGCAGATCTTAGTTTAAATTGCTTAATACAAGATACAAGGAAAAGTTTATATATGTTTGTTATTTTGCTTTGATAAATAGGGGTTTAGACTGGAAGGTTTAGACTCTCTTGACTGGAAGGAATAGAAAGAGTGTTTTATAAAGGGGACGGACATGGAGCAGGAAAACGAATTGCTGGGCTCAGTGTTTTCTCCTTCATGTTTATTGCAGCAAATGGTGAGTCCTGCCCCTCTTCTTCTGAAATAATGCTTGTCCTTGTTAATAGTCTCCATGGGCAATGCCCTCGCTTTTCTTAACCCCTTTGTCTCACCAAGTTGAGCATAACTGGCAGTGATGTCCACTGGTCTCTCCCTGCCCCATATATATTTGCTTATATACTCCTATAAAATGTTTGAGTTTTTTCTTTCCCATTTGGCCCACTGCCTATCTGTTTCTACTTAGAGCTACTCTAGCCATGAGAGCTTCTGTGAAATTCCATCTATTATTTCTCATGAGTTGACCCATTAGATAATCCTTTCTTTAATAGAATCCATCTACACAATATACCACCCTTCTATGTTTCCTAGGATTGCTAAGAATATTTCCATATTATCTATTTCTTTGCTTATTATAGTGGAAATTTGGGAGAGAGGAAATTAATTGCTTGGGACCAAACCAAAACTGGGGAAATGATATGGCAGCTGGAAACTTTTACAGAGAAGACGGGCATTAGAGGGCAGAAGGGGCACATGTGATCTTGGGTTAGAAAGTTCGGGATTAAATCCCAGGTGGGCCTCTTTCTGGCTATGTAACCTTCACTATTTGACCTCTCAGTGTCAAACTCTCATTCTTACATCTCCATGCTCTTCAGGAAAAAGAAGCATTTGTATGGCGAAAAGGAGGAGGGAAGGCTTAGAATGTTGAAAACAAAGGCACAAACATTGGAAAGAGGCCGACCTGTAGGGATAAAAACAAAGTGGGGTGTTGTCCATGTTGTGGTTGCCTATCCTACAGTCATTCCTTCTTCCTGGCTGGAACAGTCCAGTTTTTTCTACCCTCCCGTATACGTGGTGGTCCCTCTCCTCCTGCCAAGTTTGGGCATGCACACATGATACAGTAGCCAAGGAGTCACAAGGGGACACTGTGGGGACTTCTGGGAAAGATCTTCTAGTTGTTGAGAAGAGAACAGGAGGCAGAATCGCCTTCTTTTCTTGCACTGGACAGTGTTGTATAGAATGGCTTGAGCACAGGAGTGTGATCCTGAGAATGAGTTCCTTGCTGATGATGGGCTGATGGGCCTGGGAGGTTAGAGAGGAGAGGAAGAAACCAGGGTACTTGACGATGTTGTGAAGACACTGAGTTAATCAACCCTACGAATTCTGCCACATTACACTTCTTTAATTAATAAAGCCAGTGGAACTGTGTGGATTTTCTTTTTAAAAAATTTGCAGCCCAAAGCATGCAAAATGATCCAGGAGAGACAAATGTATGTTTGACTGGACTGGGAAGCAAATGTGGTTCAGTTAGGAGGAGGAGTGCCATTAAGAGCTTTGAAAACCAGAAAGAAATGTTGAAGCTTGGTGTGGTAGGTTACAGGGAGCTACAGAAAATGTTTGAACAAAGAGATCTTGATGAATGTAGTGTTTTAGATAAGAATCATTTGAGAATATGATGGCTAAAGTAATGAATGAAAGAGTCTGAATTTAAGAAGACCAGCTAAAAATTTCGCAGTGAAATTTCGGGCATGAAACAATAGACACTGGAGCAGAGTCTTATTAGTGGAAATCACTGTGTACTTTTGGTGTAATTTTTCCTCCTTTTCTCTTGTCTCCTGTAAGGCTTGCTGGAGGAGAGCTTCCTGTTGGTGAGACAGAACGTACATCATTTGGACAAAGTTTTCCATATAAAAGATACTGTCAAGGAGCAGGTTGCTGGCTTATCAAGAAGAGAGACGAATGCAAGGGGAAGTGGGAGATGGAAGATCTAAGGATGCGATATGAACAGCACCATCCCTGCCTGTACTCTCCCTCACTTTTCCATGGGCTTCAACTCACTGCAGTGGAAAAACCAAAGGAGAAACTGCTGCCCCGTGATGACGGGTGGGGACATCCAGCAGCACCTGCTTGAGAAGCCTCTCAGGTGGGAAAACTCTCCTGCTGTAGAGTTTGGACCCCTTCACATGTCCTTACCTGTGTGATATTCCTTTATGAAGAAAACTTGTTTCTATTTAATTCTTAGCTCAGTATGGAAACCTGTAAAAGAGAGTCATACATAGAGAATAGACTTATGGACACAGGGCTGTCCATAAGGAAGGAGAGGATGGGACAAATTGGGAGAGTAGCATTGAAATGTATACACTACCATGTGTAAAATAGATAGCCAGTGGGAATTTGCTATGTGATTCAGGAAACTCATCCCGGGGCTCTGTGACAACCTAGAGGGGTGGGGTGGGATGAGGTGGGAGGTGGGAAGGAGGATCAAGAGGGAGGGGACACATTGTACCTACGGCTGATTCATGTTGATGTATGCCAAAAGCTAACACAAGGTTTAAAGCAATTATCCTTCAATTAAAAATAAATAAATTTAAAAAGTTATATACTTAGGTCCTGTGTAAAACTAATCTGATATTTGAACATTTGGATTTAAGATAAATTAAAATATTGTTTTCATTATAAAAATATTTACCAACAGTTTAAATAGTAACTTTTTCTGATGTACATTAAAATATAATTAACTTTTCAGCAGGCTTTACTAGCAACATGTCTATTTTGTAAAGTAAATTCCAACTGCAAAGAAAGTTATTTTCATGCTTGATAAAGATGCATTGTTCTAAATAATGATTGCAGTGGAAAATTACAAGACACACCTGGCTTTTACCCAGCAGGGAGTGTATTTTGAGACTCAATAAATTTAAGCTAATCTTATTTTTAAAAAATAGCACAGTTTCTTCTTTACACATAATTGTATCAGTTAGGGGTTGCATTTTGGCAGAAAAATCCCAGAAAGACTGACAAACAGTGTTTTAAAAAAAATTAGTGGGATTATTTGTCTACTGCTTCAGAAGTCTGGGTGAAAGCAGCTTGAGGATGCCATGAAGGAATAAAATTCTTCTTCTCTTTGTGCTGTACCATCATAAACAGTGGCTGTTTCACTTTGCGCACTGAGGGAGATCCAGACAAGAGGAAGAGGGAAAGGAGTGCCAGTTGACTTGTACTTGTGTTTGATTGGACAGAACTGAGTCACGTGGCTAACCCTAGCCGTGAGGGAGTCTGAAAAGGTGAGCTTTTGGCACTCCTGACTTTATAGTAAAAGGAGACAAGAGAAGGTTGGAATGATGTCAAATTGGACAAATTTACAGTATCTGCTTCAGTCATGTTAGTTACTTTGAGAGACAAAGGAATGTCAAATAAAAACAACTCCAATTTCACATCTCACTATTTGGTTAGGTTTTGACAAAATATACTTGAAGTACACTTACATGGTGTATTACTCTGGAGTTGGCCAATAAAACAGAGCCTTTCTAGATAATTAATAAATAAAGTGGTTTAACGTAGAAATATGACCTTAAGTGAATATTGAGAAACTGTGAGAACAAAGCTGCAGCCTCCAGGAAAGCGAAGGAAGCAGACCTTGGAGACCTCAACTGGAAGCACCAAGTGAGCTATTCTCAAAAGCTTGTTAGGTAATGGATGTGATCCTCAGAGTCTCTGAGGCCTCCCCCCCACCTGTTGTGTCCTGTACAATGGCAGGCACAGACAAAGTTGGGGCTCAAAAACAGCTTCTTGCTTCCTTGTTTGATATATATTAAATTAATAGGAATAGTTTGACTGTTGAAACCTGAGTACCAGTGTTGAGATCCCCATTTGAGTCCAGACATGCCCAGTATGTGGATGAGGGTTCAGTCGGCAAAAAAGAAACTACCTCAGTTACTTCAAATAGAGGAAAATCAGTATGAGGAACTGACTACACAGGAGGTTGAAGAGCTGAGAAATCAAATAGGGTATTGTGAGGCAACACGGAAATTAACAATCTGAGGAAGCTACTCCTACCCCTTGGCTAAAGCGCAGCAGGAATCCAGAGTTAGGAGAGCACAGAAGCTGAGGAGCTCTGGCAGGAGCTAGTGGGTAGGAACTTTCCATTGGAGCTGGAGCCATAGAGACAGAGTTACTGCCTTGCAGCAAAGAAGGAGTTAAGGAGAAGATCCCTGAGTTCTCCCCTTCTCCTACCCTCCAGTCTTCTGACTGTCCTTCCTCTTGGTGGGAACAAGCCAAGAACCAGTTGGCTGCAGAGATCGGCCTACAGGGGTCAGCCGGTCTGTAATATGGCACACAGCTGGTCAAGAACAAGACATGGATCTGGGGGTAAATAAAAATCACTGGCATAGTGTGTGTGTTGCTTGAGGATGCAGAAACATCTCAAAGGATCTCTGTGAACTGGCACCCTCCCTGGTACTTCAGTATCCCTTTATATTTTGCAGTACTTGGATGCAATCTCAAAAACGACAGAATGATCTCTGTTTGTTTCCAAGGCAAACCATTCAGTATCACAGTAATCCAAGCCTATGCCCCAACCAGGAAGAAGAAGCTGAAGTTGAACCATTCTATGAAGACCTATAAGATCTTTTAGAACTAAAACCCCCAAAATATGTCCTTTTCATTATAGGGGACTGGAATGCAAAAGTAGGAAGTCAAGAAACACCTGGAGAAACAGACAAATTTGGCCTTGGAGTACGGAATGAAGCAGGGCAAAGGCTAAGAGAGTTTTGCCAAGAGAACGCACTGGTCATAGTAAACACCCTCTTCTAACAACAGAAGACTCTACACATGGACATCACCAGAGGATCAACACCTAAATCAGATTGATTATATTCTTTGCAGCCAAAGATGGAGAAGCTCTGTACAGCCAGCAAAAAGCAAGACTGGGAGCTGACTGTAGCTCAGATCATGAACTCCTTATTGCCAAATTCAGACTTAAATTGAAGAAAGTGGAGAAAACCACTAGACCATTCAAGTATGACCTAAATCAAATCCCTTATGATTATACAGTGGAAGTGAGAAATAAATTTAAGAGACTAGATCTGATAGAGTGCCTGATGAACTATGGACGGAGGTTCATGACATTGTACAGGAGACAGAGATCAAGACTGTCCCCGTAGAAAAGAAATGCAAAAAAGCAAAATGGCTCTCTGAGGAGACCTTACAAATAGCTGTGAAAAGAAGAAAAGTGAAAAGCAAAGGAGCAAAGGAAAGATATAAGCATCTGAATGCAGAGTTCCAAAGAATAGCAAAGAGAGATAACAAAGCCTTCCTCAGCGATTGATGCAAAGAAATAGAATGGGAAAGACTAGAGATCTCTTCAAGAAAATTAGAGATACCAAGGGAACATTTCATGCAAAGATGGGCTCGATAAAGGACAGAAATGGTATGGACCTAACAGAAGCAGAAGATATTAAGACGAGGTTGCAAGAATACACAGAAGAACTGTATAAAAAAGATCTTCACGACCCAGATAATCATGATGTGTGATCACTCACCTAGAGCCAGACATCCTGTAATGTGAAGTCAAGTGGGCCTTAGAGCGCATCACTACAAACAAAGCTAGTAGAGGTGATGGAATTCCAGTTGAGCTATTTCAAATCCTAAAAGATGATGCTGTGAAAGTGCTGCACTCAATATACCAGCAAATTTGGAAAACACAGCAGTGGCCACAAGACTAGAAAAAGTCAGTTTTCCTTCCAATCCCTAAGAAAGGCAATGCCAAAGAATGCTCAAACTACCACACAATTGCACTCATCTCACACGCTAGTAAAGTAATGCTCAAAATTCTCCAAGCCAGGCTTTAGCAATACGTGGACTGTGAACTTCCAGATATTCAAGCTGGTTTTAGAAAAGGCAGAGGAACCAGAGATCAAATTGCCAATATGCGCTGGATCATTGAAAAAGCAAGAGAGTTCCAGAAAAACATCTATTTCTGCTTTATTGACTATGCCAAATCCTTTGACTGTGTGGATCACAAGAAACTGTGGAAAATTCTGAAAGAGATGGGAATACCAGACCACCTGACCTGCCTCTGGAGAAAGCTGTATGCAGGTCAGGAAGCAACAGTTAGAACTGGACATGGAACAACAGACTGGTTCCAAATAGGAAAAGGAGTACGTCAAGGCTGTATATTGTTACCCTGCTTATTTAACTTATATGCCGAGTACATCATGAGAAACGCTGGGCTGGAAGAAGCACAAGCTGGAATCAAGATTGCTGGGAGAAATATCAATAACCTCAGATATGCAGATGACACTACCCTTATGGCAGAAAGTGAAGAGGAACTAAAGAGCCTCTTGATGAAAGTGAAAGAGGAGAGTGAAAAAGTTGGCTTAAAGCTCAACATTCAGAAAACGAAGATCATGGCATCTGTTCCCATCACTTCATGGGAAATAGATGGGTAAACAGTGGAAACAGTGTCAGACTTTTTTTGGGAGGGGTGCTCCAAAATCACTGCAGATGGTGACTGCAGCCATGAAATTAAAAGACGCTTACTCCTTGGAAGGAAAGTTATGACCAACCTAGATAGCATATTGAAAAGCAGAGACATTACTTTGCCAACAAAGGTCCGTCTAGTCAAGGCTATGGTTTTTCCAGTGGTCATGTATGGATGTGAGAGTTGGACTGTGAAGAAAGCTGAGCACCGAATAATTGATGCTTTTGAACTGTGGTGTTGGAGAAGACTCTTGAGAGTCCTTGAACTGCAAGGAGATCCAACCAGTCCATCCTAAAGGAGATCAGTCCTGGGTGTTCATTGAAAGGATTGATGCTGAGGCTGAAACTCCAATACTTTGGCTACCTCATGTGAAGAGATGACTCCGGAAAAGACCCTGATGCTGGGAGGGATTGGGGGCAGGATGAAAAGGGGACAACAGAGGATGAGATGGCTGGATGGCATTACTGACTTGATGGAAATGAGTTTGGGTAAACTCCGGGATTTGTTGATGGACAGGGGGGTCTAGTGTGCTGCGATTCATGGGGTCGCAAAGAGGTGAACATGACTGAGCAACTGAACTGTACTGAACTGGACACCTAAGCTTTGAGCCATGTCCTGACAGTTCTGTGGCTCTGCTGTCCAGCCGTCCATGCTATTTTCATTTTGCCCTTGTGGCAGCTTAAAACAGTCAGGCTTAGATATAGTCAGTGCTCAGCAGTATTACAGTTGTGCCATGTTTTATGGTCCAGTTTGAATTCCTTATAAATTAGAAGAATAGGGTTAATTTGTAGAGATGAGGAGGGATATTTAGGATTTAGAGATGGTCACTATTTCAACTTTCCTTTGAAAAATGCCAGGGTTGATTTTAAAATTTTAATATTGATTAGGGAATGGATACTTAGTTATTTGATTTACTAAAAGATTTGTTATAAACTTTTATTTTCCTAAGTTTATTAATAGTTTGGCCTCTTGATGCAAAGGGCTGACTCATTGGAAAAGACCCTGATTCTGGGAAAGATTGAGGGCAGAAGGAGAAGGGGGTGCCAGAGGATGAGGTGGTTGAATGGCATCACTGACTCAATGGACATGAATTTGAGCAAACTCCAGGAGGTAGTGGAGGACAGGGAAACCTGGTGTGCTGCAGTCCATACCGTTGCAAAGAGTCGGACACAGCTTAGCGACTGAACAACAAAAGTTTAGGTAGGAATTTAGAGGCTAGCATTCCGTACCCAGGAAAATTGCTATCTGTGCCCATGCAAAGAACTTTATGTTTTTTCATCATTTAACATCTGTAAGTGGCAAAGTGATTTTATTGATTGTCTTCATGCTAGGTTATCTAAAGCATCAATATCTGATTGTCCTGGTGAGAATTCTTTATGTTCAGCTTGTCTTTGGGACATGGGTGGAATGTGAATTGGAATCCTGAGCCTTGTTGGTAAGTAAATTTCATTTACAACATGTTGTAAACCTGCGTTACAGATGACAAACTCATAACAACGGCCAATAGTGCATTGGGTGTTGTGCTAAGTGAGCTAAGTCAGACAGAAAGAGACAAATACTATATGATCTCACTTATATGTAGAATTTAGAAAAGCCAAATTTGTAACAACAGAGAGTAGAATGGTGGTTACCAGGGGCTGAGGGGCTAGGGAGAGGGTGGGTAGGGGAGTTGGGCACATGTTGTTTAAGGGTAAAAACTTGCAACTATAGATAAGTTCTGGAGATCTAATGCACAACATAGTGATTATAGACAATGCTATATTATAAACTTCAAAGTTGCTAAGAGACTAATCTTAATCATTCTAACCACACAAAAAAAGAAATGCTAATTATGTGATGTGAGAGAGGTGTGAGCTAATGCCATGGTGGTAATCAACATGTTGTGCACCTTAAACTCACACAATGTTGTATGTCAACTGTATCTCTAAAAAGAAATGGCCTATAGTCGATAATGTCAGTGCTGTATCCAGATCCCTCCCACCAAAAACCTTTTAAACATTTATCTACCAAAACAGCACCTGAGACTCATTCTCTGTGGTATGCCCCCGCTCTTGCCCCTCACATGCTGAGGGATAAGAGGAGCCTGGGAATTTATGTTCCCCTGGGGTGGCTCTTGCCTCATGGGTGATAGACTTGTAAATCTCCAGCCCCCTTGTCTCTCTGGTTTGGGCAACTCTGAGGAGGAACTTAAATTCCAGCGGCCCCCTGAGGTTTCAGAGACCACCTGCTTGCATGGCTTTCAAATTCTGATTACCGTGTGAAGAATTAGCATAGGACTTAGCATTTCAAAACAACAAAAATATTTTAACACACAGTTCCTGAGGGTCAAAGATCTGGGAGTGGCTTAACTGGGTCATTCTAGCTGAGGATCTCTCATAAAATTGGAGTTAATGGTCATCTGAAGCTGGGGAATCTGCTTTCCTGCTCGCTCAATGGCTATTGGCTGGAGAAGTCAATTTCTGGCCGTGTAGACCTTTATACAGGGCTGCCTGAATGTCTTCAGGACATGACAGCTGCATTTTTCCAGTGCTAGTGAGACACACAGAGAGAGAATGTGCCCAAGACCAAAATCAGCAGTCTTTGATAACTTAATTGTGGAAATGACATACCATCATCTCTGTCGTGTTCCATTGCAGAGGCCAACCCCGGTACATCGCGGGAGAGAACTACACAATGGTGTGAACAGGAGTAGGTGGGGGACCATTGGGGGCCATCTTTTCTTTTTAACATTTATCTATTTATTTGACTGTGCCAGGTCTTCGTTACAGTACACAGGATTTTTAGATCTTCATTGCAACATGCAGGCTCTTTAGCTGTGGCATGTGGAATTGTTAGCTGTGGCATGTGGGACCTAGTTCCCTGACCAGGGATCAAAGCCAGGCCTCCTGCATTGGGAGTGTGGAGTCTTATCCACTGGATCACCAGGGAAGTCCCCACTGAAGGCCATCTTGAGAGGTGACTCTTACAGTTTCTCTTTCTTCTCTGTTCTTTGCTCCCTCTTCTCCTTGACTGGTTTCCCATGGCAGGACTTCCTTAATAAATTACTTGTACACTGATTCTTTTCTTCAGATCTGCTTCTGGGGAGCCTGGCCTAAATTCAGGCGATTTCTTTGTCTAAAACAAGGATCATTCTCTGCACCAAATCCAGCTTATGATTTGTTTTTTACAGCTTGCAAGCTATTAATAAAGATAGTTTTTATGCTTTTACATTACTGAAAAAAATCTAAGGGAAGATAATTTTTATAATAATATATAAAGTTTCCTAACATTTGAAAATTATATGGAACTCACCATTCATAAATGAGTTTTATTAGAGTGTATTTTTGTGTATTGCCTATGACTGTTTTCACACGACAAGAACAGAGTTCAGTGGCTGTGACAGTTGCTACATGGTCTGCAAGGCCTTCATTATTTACTTCCTGACCCTTTACAGGAAAAGTTTGTTGACTGCTGGTATAAAGTGAACCAACTCTGTGTGATTATGTTCTGAGCATTTCCAAAGCTTTGACACCACTGATCTGCTTGCCCATCAGTCTATACGTTGTTTCAGTGTCCTTAAATTTTACTCAGTATCCTTTTGTCACTCCAGAAAGAAATAAAAATGAATTATTTTGAATTTTCCGGCACCATTCTTCTTGCAACAGTGGGGGGCTGACAGAAGAAACAAAGTTCTTGCTTGGCCCCGTAAGTTGTGTCAGTTGTCAAAACTCTAAGCAACTATGGCTTGATCCTCAGAAGAGGGTTTAAAATTGTATTAAGAATTTCAGATAACTTAGAGAACAGCCTTTCAAATATCCTTGATGCTTTAACACCCAACCATTTCATGTCCCAAAATGTACTTACAGAAGCAAGTAGAGTTGATTATCATTGATCTTGGGGGATTTTAGTGATGATGAGATGCAATTTTATAATAAAGTTTTTCTTTCCATAGCAGGATTCTATAAAGGGGTAAATTAGTGAGCTGAAAAATGCTTTATAGTTTAAATAAAATGTTCCTTCTCATTCATTTTCTCGTCTTCACCCAGGCCTCTGAGGCAGGCGAGGTAGATTCAATTCCTGTTTTACTGATGAGGAAATGGATAAAATGATAGATTCAAAGTTAGCTAATTACATAGTGGTGAAGCTGGAGCGAGAATCCAGTCCTCTTGACTTCTAATCCACTGTTCTTTCCACTAAACCACTTGACTGTTTACTGTGTGCTGAGCATTGTATGAGGCACAGTGGGAACTTACAGTGAAATAGTACTTACAATAGTACTTATATTTAAATGCCACTTTAAACTCCTCCCTCCCACAAACATTTATTTTCTCCACTGAAATTAGTATATATTAGATTACTCTTGTTCATGCTGTCTTGTTTAGTAGCTGTCAAGTGAATTTCTATACACTTGAATTTTACATTATAATCGATGTAACACAATTGGTATCTAGAGGAAAAACCTTTTATCTATTAACTCCTTCTTTATTGGTTCTATATTCCCTGAGAAATAGAGCTAAAGCAAGAAACACTTTGTAATTTTAGCCTTTGACTAATAACTCTATATGCAAAGATATTTTATACATTTTTAAAGTTAAAATGGGGAAACAATTTCTTGGTTTGACAGGTCTTGTGAGTTTAAAAGGAAGAGAAATGGCAGTTTTAAGTGATACTGGGAGACGAATGTTTCATGTGAGAGCCTCCTGGATGAAGCTGGCCTTATTTACCTAACTGGAAAATAGGGAAAACAATTTAAAGGTTTTGTCTCTATAATTTATCTTAACATTTGGAAATACAGAGTGTTGTTTCTGATTATAAAATTAATATATGCTCATTATAACAATAATGGAAACTGCAGAAGGTTGTTCAAGATTAATGAATGACCTACTGGAGGGTCTTTACTCTAAAGTATCATTTTATTCTTTATTTTTTGGTCATTTCATGTGGCATGTCGGATCTTTGTTCCCTGATCAGGATTGAATCCATGCCTCTTGCAGTGGGAGCTTGGTGTCTTAACCACTAAACTGCCTGGGAAGTCCCTAAAATATTCAGATAATTTTTCCTCCTGGGCTATACTGTACACACTTGGGTGAGTCTTTCAGGTTTTGTGGCCTAGATTTTAGCACACAGATTCAGCTTGGATACCGAGAAAAAAGCTTATAAAATCCCTTATACAAGTGGTTCAGTTCTTGTCTAACTGGAAATACTTCTTCACTGAAGACAGCCTCACATCATGTGTCAGTATTTTATGCTTAGGAATCATCATTTTTCTTCTCATTAGGGTTATGAGTTCTGTGGGATGACTTGAGAGGTAATTTTTCCCTAGTTCCCCAGGAACAGGAATACTTTTGACTGACAACCCTGAAAAGAGAATAAAGCCAGTCTTAAACTTGTCTTTAATCCTGCTCACATATTCTTTTGATGCATTTTGAACATCTTTTATTTTCATAATGAGTCATTTAAAAGAGAGATTAGCATTGACTTTTCCAGAGTGAATGGCAAATCCTTTCCTTTGTAGTGGCTTCCTTTTTTAACTGCTAATTTTCTTTTATGGTTTCCTATAAATATTCAGTGTGTTGAAGTTTTCATTTTTTGAGTAGAAAATCTAAATGAATCTTGTGGGACATGCATACCTATCTTTAGTATAGTCTTTGTATGGTCTGGTGACCAAGTTCTGATATTCTTGAATAGTAAACTTTTTGAGGGCTGTGTCTTTTAATATGGCTGTATCTCTCATTTTATGTATGTGATTAGCAAGAGATTTTTCTCCTCTCAATTACCACCCCTTTCTGAACTTTCATAGAGTAAATCTATCTCTCCTGTTTGTGAGTATATTTGAAGATCAGTTCACCAATAGCATGGCAAGGATTCTACTGCAGTGCACAAAGAATGTGGTGGTAAAGTTTGAAAAACTTAGGGCAATAATTATGGATAATTACATATGAGAGAAGAACTCAGATATGTCCTTAGGCCTTTGAGGTATAGATGGAAGGTCTCCAATAGATTCTATTATACCCCTATAAGGCTTAGTGTCAGCATGACTTACAAGTGCCATTTTCTTTGGCTAGCATTTCCTCCTCTCTTGCTAGTGGTCCTTACTCACATAGTTCCCATGACCAGGAAAGAAATATGAAAAGACAAATGTTTGAATTCACATACTAATTTAGTGAAGCTAGATAAAGACTGAAATGAATGTTTGTTTGATGTTAGTCTTTTGGGGTTGCCAAGCCATCTGCCTCATTCAGCAATGGTCTCATTATTTTTCAAGCTTATTCTGCATTTTGTTGATAGATTTATTTAATGGATTTTTCAGTTGCTGTTTGCCAGTCTTGCTCCTTCTTTCAGAAAGCACCCAATGCAATAAGAAATGATCTACGATGGTCTTCCTGCATTCTAGTATGTCAGTAGGAATGGGATGGAGTCAGTTGGAAAGTTGAGATAATATTTTAGATGGAGCCATCTTTCAAGGAAGAGAGTTGACAGTTTGGTCTGAGCCATAAACTTTGCAAAGGTCATTCTGTTGAATGTGTGTGAGTTATTGTAGTCGCTGATGAGACCAATTCTATGGAGTAAGTTGCTAACATCTAAGTGATACGTTATCTTTTTCAGTCCTGGGTCTTCTTATAGCTTAGAGGTTAATATCTTAGCCCCACGTGAGTATTTAACTCGTTGCTGGTTTCAAGAATCATAACAATTATATTCATCATCTGTTAAGTTCTTTCAAATATATCTTTATTGACGTTTACTTACAGTACATTTATTTTCAAAAAAAGTATTAAGATAGATAACATGGGGTAAAACTGAAAGCTAGGATAATTATAAGAGCAAGATGATATCCCCAAAGCTAAACAGTAGTTAGAATAATTAAATTTAGTTTAAAAAGAGTAATTTCAAATTATGTAGTTAGTGGCATAAATTTGGAGGTGAGGAGTCTGTGTCAAACATTTGATAAGCTTATTTCCAAAAAGGATATTTTAATAGAAATTGTTAAAATAGATTTAATGACCTCATTAAACCTTTTTTTGTAAGGTAGACATAGGCTGTCCTAAAGTGGCTGATGGCTTCCAGGAGGAGGAAGAGTTGTGCCTTCCTTCATTTCTTCTTCCTGGAGGGAGTCAGACAGGAAGTTACTTTTCCCTTTGCTAAAGAAAGTTTAAAATGGTAGAGAGTTCCCCACTTTCTCCACTGTCTTCCCTCTGGACAGGTTAGGGAGGCAAAGTTAATTGAAAATGGAAAAGCACATTTCCTAGTTATTTTCTTTGAGTGCTATATTATTTGACTTAACAGTTTTCCCCTCAGAATCAAGGTATTTCTAGAGAATGTTAAGTTTCTCCATCATCTACTTCTTGTGAGGTGTTAGGGAGGGAGAAAGGATTTTGGATTGAGAGACTCTTTGGGGGAAAGATAGCCACTGATGGGTCCTACAGACTGGGGCTTTAGAGAGTCATAGATCATTATGAGGGCAGAATGGGAAGCAGATGAAAAAGGATGGGTTTTTATGAGGGCATGATGGGGGTCAGAGGTAGAAGGAAAGGCGATTTAGAAAGAAGGAAGGAAAGGCTCCAAGAAGGGTCTATCTATTTTGTACTTTGCCTCAGGCCTTGGAGGTGTGTCAGAGCTGCAGTTATTCTTGTGTGATAGTGAGAATCTGCTCAGTACAGCCCTTTGAATACTGCCAGAGAGCCCGTATCTTCAGGCCACAAGGCAAATTAGCTATGTGGTCACTACATGGAACAGCTCAGAAGACTGGCTCAAACTCAGCCACCTATCCAATGGTATATCCAGGGAATAGCTTCTGGTAGTCTTGAAATGGGAAGAACACCGTAAATTGTAAGAGTGTCAGCAATCCACATGCGACGCTTCCTTTCAATTTGGGAGCCCAACATGACCTGCTTGGTGCACTGTCACCCTGAAGCAGCAGCCTAACTCAGCGCCTGGTGGATGAACAACATGAGGTTTTGACAGAGAAAGAGCACCCTCAATACCACATGCTTCTGCTGCTGTTTAGCTGCTAAGTCAAGTCCAACTCTTTGTGACCCAGTGGACTGTCGCCTGCCAGGCTCCTCTGTCCGTGGGATTCTCCAGGCAGTAATAGTGGAGTGGGTAGCCATTCCCTTCTCCAGGGGATCTTCCTGACCCAGGGATCGAACCTGCATGCCCTGCATCTCCTGCATCAGCAGCCAGATTCTTTACCACTGAGCCACCTCGGAAGCCCTCAATACCATCTACATCCTCCCAAGAAGCACCCTGGACACAGCTACCACTGAGAGTTGAGTGGGGCAGCTACAGGACTTAGGATTTGTTGGGTGGCAACATCAGTGCCATGTTGAATATATAGTTGGTGAGCTTATAATCACAACTTAAGCACAGCTGCTTAAGGCCATGCTTGGCTTGCTCCCACTTTGTAGCTCTCTTTCTCATGTTGGCAGAGTTGTTTTTACTCCCATTGCAGCTGGAAACATACACAGAGATTAAACATTTTCTGAGTTTAAGGGAAGGATAAAGTCTGTCCTTTGGGGGATTGTGGAAAAAAAAATTCAAAGTAAAACAGGTATCATATGTCCTAATCAGTGTCCTAAGAACTGAAATTAAACTGTAGTTATCTTCAGGTGACCCAGTTTTCCATGTAATTGTGTTTCACTTCTGGGACTGTATATAAATACATATATACATACATACCTACTTATAGCCCCTCGTATAGTTATGAAGTCAGGACAGAAATATGTTACATACAGAGTAAAAGATAAGTTTTTAAAAAGTGGAGAATCTCAGACTGTTTTGGCTTCTTGTCTGTATTATATTCAGATATTTATTCATAATTCTATACCCTAAGATGCCAGAGTGAAGAAGGAAGCCCTATCTGAAGGCTGTACTCTTTTTTTTCTTTTTAGAACAAATCTCTAAAATCTTTAGCTCTTTACCTGAAGAAATCAGAAATCAAAATTTAGTCATACACTTATTTCTTTCAAGCATCTTGGTCAAAGTTTTTATAGGCAACTGAGGTGCTTGTGCCTAACTAGAGATATTGAATGTCTCCTACTGGGTAAAGTTCAATTTAGCTGAATGAGAAACAGGTTTTAGCCCAAAGACTGAAGAGAATTCCATTCTTGAGGAACTAAGGATTATTCTATGTGAAAGTCTGGTTTCTAGAGAACATGGAGGGAGATTTCAAAAGTTAGGTAGATTCCTACACTCTTTTACATATCAGGGATTTTAGAAGGTGTCAGTCTATATACCTTTAGTAAATAGCATGGTCCTTGCAATGCTTGGTTTGCTCTCTTCATTCCACTCTTTCTAGTATCAATTCGTGGTCCCTCTGTGCCCTGACCTGAGTTGTAGTGGCTGACCACCATCACTTACGCTCTTTTTCCAGTGAGCCTGTTGAGTTTAGCTAATGGAAGATACCAAAAGGAAATTGAGGAGGGGAGGAAAGAATTGATGTTTTCATGTTTTGTGATGTAGTTTTTGGCTTTGGCTCATTCTTTCCCTCCTTTACAGCTTCCTATCTCCCTGGGTCCCTGTTACACCCTCACCTTCTCCTCTTACATTTTCAGGACTAAAGGAGGAAATAGCTTTCCATTACTGCTAATGTCTGGGTATTTCAACACTCCTTAATGATTCTCTTCAGTCTCCCAACACTTTGGAAGTCTCTTGAGCTACCTGATTTGACTTTTTTCCTGCTGAGACTTTGACAGATAGAAATGTGAAGTAACTCATTTAAGATCATGTCATGAATTAGTGACAGATTTCGTGAATATCTACCTAGGTCTCCTGATTTTGCTGTCTAGTGCTCAATGCAGCATCCGTACCTGTTTGATCTCTTTCAGGAAGCTTTTGGAGGAAAGGTTTTGCCAGTTGAGCAGACATGAATGCATTTTTATTTGGATAGGCAGGGCTAGGGCTTCTGTCCATGGTACTAAGGTCTTGCAAAGAGTGATATACTCTTCAGGGTCCTGTCTGCTGCTTCTCCAGATTGCATTTTAACTCTAGCATGGAAGTAAAAGGAGACAATGTGGCATAAGCAAATGTTGAAACAGGAAAATGTATCAGTAATGAGGATGAGTAGTTTACCAATGAAGAGGAATTCCTTGAGATCTTTTTTCTACCTAGATTTATAAAGCAAATATACTCCAATAAAAATTTATTAAAAATTTAAAAATTGGGACCCCTTTTCAACTCTGTTCTATTCATAATAATTCCAGGTAGCTGGCAGAGCAAATCTGCTGGTATTTTTCAGCATTTCTTGGCTAATCTTGGAATTTAACTTTTCTATAAAATTTTATGACTAGCTCATCAACCTACATGAAAAACTTGAAATTCTGATGGAGTTACATTAAATATATGGATTAGGGAAAATTGCCACCATTATGACTCTATCCTGAACAGGTATATGTATCCTTCTATTTGTCTTCCTTAATATATTAGTGTAATTTTATTATTGTCCCTGTTTTATTACTGACCAATGTTCCATTCTATGTATGTTCCACAACGTGTTTGCCTATTCCATATCTCCCAGTGGAGGAAAACTTTGGTTGTTTGCAGGTTGGGATATTGTGAACAAAACTACCATAAACAGTCATGAACAGGTTTTTATGAGAACATAAATTTTCATTTCATCTAAGAGTGAAATTGCTAGGTCATATGGTAAATGTATATCTAACTTTATAAGAAGCTGCCAAACTCTTTTCCAAAATGGCTGTACTATTTTGCATCCCCACAATTCTGTAACTTTTTTTTTTTATAAACAGCAGCAGACATTCAGTTCAGTTCAGTCCCTCAGTCGTGTCTGACTCTTTGTGACCCCATGAATCACAGCATGCCAGGCCTCCCTGTCCATCACCAACTCCTGGAGTTCACTGAAACTCATGTTCATTGAGTGAGTGATGCCATCCAGCCATCTCATCCTCTGTCGTTCCCTTCTCCTCCTGCCCGCAATCCCTCCCAACATCAGGGTCTTTTCCAGTGAGTCAGTTCTTTGCATGAGGTGACCAAAGTACTGAAGTTTCAGCTTCAGCATCATTTCCTCCAAAGAAATCCCAGGGCTGATCTCCTTCAGAATGGACTGGTTGGATCTCCTTGCAGTCCAAGGGACTCTCAAGAGTCTTCTCCAACACCACAGTTCAAAAGCATCAATTCTTTGGCACTCAGCCTTCTTCACAGTCCAACTCTCACATCCATACATGACCACTGGAAAAACCATAGCCTTGACTAGATGGACCTTTGTTGGCAAAGTAATGTCTCTGCTTTTGAATATACTATCTAGATTGGTCATAACTTTCCTTCCAAGGAGTAAATGTCTTTTAATTTCATGGCTGCAGTCACCATCTGCAGTAATTTTGGAGCCCCCCCGAATAAAGTCTGACACTGTTTCCCCTGTTTCCCCATCTATTTCCCATGAAGTGGTGGGACCAGATGCCATGATCTTCGTTTTCTGAATGTTGAGCTGTAAGCCAACTTTTTCTCTCTCTTCTTTCACTTTCATCAAGAGACTTTTTAATTCCTCTTCACTTTCTGCCATAAGGGTGGTGTCATCTGCATATCTGAGGTTATTGATATTTCTCCCGGCAATCTTGATTCCACCTTGTGCTTCTTCCAGCCCAGCGTTTCTCATGATGTACTCTGCATATAAGTTAAATAAGCAGACATTAGAACCAGACAAATATTTTCTCAAAATATGGTTTAAACATAAATGATTTGGCAAAAGAGGCTCTGTATTTTCTTTATTTACAGTGCTTGGCAAGTACTGAAATGAATTTTCTGAACTTCTTATCTTTACTTATTAGGTTCTGCCCTTTGGAAAGGTAACTCCACATACTGAAAGAGGACTTCTGGGGCGACCAGAACATAAGGCAAGTGGTGAGCAGGCTGAAAAACAGCTGAGGCGTCTTTGAAAATGAATCCCTACCTTTCCCCTTTTTAACAAAAATGGCCTTAATTATTAGGAATACACAAAACTTCGGTTTCTCTTTCTTATTACTGTGAGAAATAGGAAAGACACAGTATATGGAAAAAGATGGTGGGACAAGGAATCTTCTCACTTGTCATTTGTCTGTGGCTGAGTTTTAGGATGGGTCTGGGCACTTGGCATGGAGTTGGTGCCCACTTTCTCCATTTCTTAGTTTGGAGCAGCCTATTGGTTTTGCTGTTATAAAGCACCAAGGCCAGAGAAATGGATAATACATGTTAACAACAAACCAGCAGTCTCTCCTGCCTGGCACCTGCTGTTGCTGACTGTGTAGGGGGCAGTTGCCTAGTAGATGGGAATAATTGATTTTTCAGCTGGCACCCCAGCGTCAGTCATTTTCATCAGTCAGCAGGTGAGGACATTCCTCAGCTTCTGGCTGTCCCTGACTCTGAGCATGTGACATCTTTACTTAAGGCCCACAACTCAGTGACTGTTAATTGCCTGCGCTTATGAAGTTAGTTTTCCTGAGCTCTCATCCTGTTTCCTCAAACCCATATAAAAGTATCTAAGTTGATTTTTTCCCCCTTTGTTGGATTGGCTGATAAGCTTTGGGGAGCTGTGATTTGTCATCTCTGTCACTATTTTCAGCTCTCAGATGACAGGTGATTAAAAAGCTGAATGAGTTGGGGAATATGGTGTTGGAGGCCATGAGGCAATGACCTTGGGTAGTTCTGAGTATCAAATAGCCCTTACTGTGTTATAATAAATGTTCTCTTCATGTTTCTGGCAAAATCAGTCACATAGCTATTCTCTGAGATGGAGAATAGAATTGTCTTCTTGCTGGTAGGTTTTTCTGAAGGGAGTCATATTAGGGCCCGGGGAGAGTTTCAGTACTCTAAACTAATACAGAGAAGGTGACTGGCTTTTTTATGATTACAGAAGTGAGACATGAAATACACGAGTTATTTAAGAAGTAAAGTATAATATTGTAAAGATATAAAAAAAAAAACCTTCCATGACCCAGAGAGAATATATAATCTATACATACACAGATTTTAAAAGATGAAACTGTATTCTTTAAACAGTTTTGTAAACCTACTCTTTTCATGTCAGGAAATGGAAATATGCATCACTGTTTTTAACAGCTAAGTACTCTTCTATTTGTGGAGGAATCAGCATTTTAATCAGTCTTTCTGTTTTCCAGTATTTAAGTAAATATTATAAAAAATGCTACAGTAAATTTCTCTAACCTACATCTCATGTACTTGTCTGATTATTTCTTTGCAAAAATTACTAGGAGTAAAATAGCTGGATCAACCATATGTGTGTTTGAATGGTTGAATGGTGTGTGTGTATATATATATATATATATATATATATGTACATATATATATGTATATCTAAATTATCCTCCCAGAATATTTTATCAGTTTACCTTCCTACCAGCAAGGAGATAATACCCATGGGTATTATCTGTGTTTTATTTTTGTTTTTGCTAAACTGGCCAAGAGAGAAATGGTATCTCATTAGAGCTCTTATAATTCCTAGTGAGGATGAACATTTTTCATATTTTATGGGCCATTTACATTTTCCTTTTGTGAATTGTTTGTCCATAGCCCTTGTCCACGGAAAATGGTATATTTTTATGTTTATTTTTTTGTTTGCAAGAGTTCTTAATGTATCAGTGATATTAAGCCTTTGTCACAGTTATTTATCTCTGTTTTTCAGATTTTCTGTAGAACATAGTGAGTTAGAAGTTAAACTGCTTGATTTAAATACTGGCTCTGCTACGTAGTACCTGAGTTTGGTGTCTTATGTAACCATTCTGCGCCTTTGTTTGCTCACCTAAAAATGAGGAAAATAATAGTATCTACCTTATAGGGCTAGTGTAAGGATCAAATGAATTAAGATACACAAAGTTCTTTGAATAGTACTTGGTTCTTAGTAAGTACTTGTTATTTTTATGTGTGTAATGTCATATGTGTATTTTTCATACAGAAGTCCTAAACTTGTATATATTTAAAGCTATCAATCATTTCATCTACAGTTTCTGCCTGTGGGTCATGCTTAAAAAGATCTTTACCCAAAGATTATTTTTTAAAATGTCCCCCTTATTTTCTATATGCACACTTTAAAGCATTCAAATCTCAAATTTTAAATTTGATAGGGGAAAAATGCCTAGCACTCCCTTTTGTGGCATTGTGTATTGACAATGTTGATTTTATATCCATCTTGGACATGACATGGTGATAACTGTTCAGTATATTTCCTAGTGCAGCATCTTGTTCAGGAAGCTTGTTAATGTATCTGACAATTACAAAAAGGCAAATAACACAGTGTCTCTCTGTTGGAATATTTCAGTGTGGTGCAGCTAAAATATTTAGGAGTATAATTCAAGGGGATTTTAATTTCAATGGTGTCATTTTTAATTAGGTGTAAATGGCAGAAAAGTAGATATCTGAGCCTGGATCAGATTTTTTGTGGTAGAACAAAAACCACGGCTACAACATTTTGCAGTTCATCCCATCAGAAAGTAGAGTGCTGCCTGCCCTACCCCTTGAGTTTGAGTTGGCCATGTGACTTGCTTTGACTGATAGATTGTGATAGGTGAGCTCCAGAGTCTTTGTCCTCTTTGAGCACTGCCCAGGATCACCATTCCATGAAGTCCTGGATATAGGGCCACATGGAGAGAGAGGCTTAGCTATGCCATCTGTCTCAGTTCATCGCAGCCCCCACCTAGGCTGCCATGTGAGTGAGTCTGGCAGAGAGCAGAAGAACCATGCGATCAACCTACAAACTTGTGAGAAATAATACTTTGTTGTTTTAAGCCTCTGAGTTTTGAGGTGGTCATTTTGTAGCAATAAACTGAGCCTGCAGTTCTAGAGGATTCATTTCAGCTGTGCACTGTTGTCTTAGTTCAGACTGTTGTATCAAGAATACCATAGGCTAGATGGCTTAAACAATATTTATTTCTCATACTTCTGGAGGCTGGAAAGTCACAGATCAAGGCTCCAGCAGATTCATGGTCTGGTAAGAGCCTGCTTCTTGGTTCATGGATGGCCATCCCTCATGTGGTGGAAGGCCTCTTTTATAAGAACACTAATCCCATGCATGAGGGCTCTGTCTTCATGACCCAATCACCTCCCAAAGGCTCCACCTTCAAATACCATCAATATTAGGGATTAGGTTGCAAAGTATGAACTTTGGTGGCACAAACATTGTCTCCAGCAAAGTTTCCATCAGGAGTAGGTGGCAGAAAAGAAAGAATTCTAAGGCTTTAACAGAGTTCTTGTTATCTCTGCCAATAAGAATGTATCTGTCCTCTATTTTCAAAATTTAGTCTACTCTATATTTTGGGGGGCTCTATTATTGCCTCAAAATTCTCCAAGCCAGGCTTCAATAGTACATGAACCGTGAACTTCCAGATATTCAAGCTGGATTTAGAAAAGGCAGAGGAACCAGAGATCAAATTGCCAACATCTGTTAGATCATCGAAAAAGCAAAAGAATTCCAGAAAAATATCAACTTCTGCTTTATTGACTATGCCAAAGCCTTTGACTGTGTGGATCACAATAAAATGTGGAAAATTCTGAAAGAGATGGGAATACCAGACCTGACCTGCTGTATGCAGGCCGAGAAGCAACAGTTAGAACTGGACATGGAACAACAGACTGGTTCCAAATTGGGAAAGGAGTATATCAGGGCTGTATATTGTCACCCTGCTTATTTAACTTATATGCAGAGTACATCATGCAAAATACTGGGCTGGAAGAAGCACAAGCTGGAATCAAGAATGCCTGGAGAAATATCAATAAACTCAGATATTCAGATGACACCACCCTTATGGCAGAAAGGGAAGAGTAACTAAATAGCCTCTTGATGAAAGTGAAGGAGGAGAGTGAAAAAGTTGTCTTAAAACTCAACATTCAGAAAGTGAAGATCGTGGCATTTGGTCCCATTACTTCATGGCAGATAGGTGGGGAAAGAATGGAAACAGTGAGAGACTATTTTTCTGGGCTCCAAAATCACTGTGGATGGTGACTGCAGCCATGAAATTAAAAGATGCTTGCTCCTTGGAAGAAAAGCTATGACCAACCTAGACAGCATATTAAAAAGCAGAGACATTACTTTGCCAACAAAGGTCCATCTAGTCAAAGCTATTGTTTTTCCAGTAGTCATGTATGGATGTGAGAGTTGGACTATAAAGAAAGCTGAGCACCGAAGAATTGATGCTTTTGAACTGTGGTGTTGGAGAAGACTCTTGAGAGTCCCTTGGACTGCAAGGAGATCCATCCTGTCCATCCTAAAGGAAATCAGTCCTGAATATTCATTGGAAGGACTGATGCTGAAGCTGAAACTCCAATACTTTGGCCACCTGATGCAAAGAACTGACTCATCAGGAAAAGACCCTGATGCTGGGAAAGATTGAAGGCAGGAGAAGGGGATGACAGAGGATGAGATGGTTGGATGGCATCACCGACTCGATGGACATGGGTTTGGGTGGACTCTGGGAGTTGGTCACGGACAGGGAGGCCTGGCGTGCTGCAGTCCATGGGGTTGCAAAGAGTAGGACACGAATCAGCAACTGAACTGAACTGATTGTTGAGGAAGAGCACACGAGTGCTGTTTTGTAACCGAGCCAATGTTTATGGGGAGCTCCTTGGACTAACCAAATTTGTTACACTGCTCAGGCAGTGTTCTGATTTGGAATTTCTAAGCCCATTGTCTCTCAGCTTTTGAAATTGTTCTAAGTTTGAAATTAGAATCAAAAGGCCTACACAACAGAGAGAAGCATCTTTTTTTTTTGGAGTTGGCATAAGTTGTGAAAAACATAGGAAACAAATTCCGCTTTCTAAGTCTTGGTTTCCTCAACTGTTAAGTGAAGTGCATGAATCTTATTTACTGTAAATTTTTTTCCAGTTCAAAACATAAATGATACCCCCAGCCATTACATTTCTTCTGAGAATTTTATGAGTGAAAAATACTGTATAATACTACTTGAACCTTGTAGCTTTAAAAATACCATGTTCATAATTGCTTTTATATATTGCTTCTGATTTCTTATTTCCTGCTTTAGTCATTTCTTTCCTATATTTCAGGACAAATAAGCTCAAGTAATGGTATGTATTTACTGGTAAATTAATCATTTTTACCAATAAAACCTGTGCAACATGTGCTTTACCCTTCAAAATGAGTAAGCTAGAGGGGATCTTGTATTTACAGAGTGTGTAACACTCAATCACAAAACTTATGATTAAACAAGTGTGATTTTTTTCTCATAGTTTTGTGGATCATTTGGACAGCTCTTCTTGCCTGGGCCAGCATGGCCAGGGCTGTATGGCCTAGTATGGCCTCATTGACATGTCTGATAGCTGGCTTGATATCATCTGGAATGACAGACAGGGATAATCTGGGCACAGGTCAGCACATTCGCCTAGGCTTGTTCATATATGGTAGTTTCAGGGTTCCCAAGAGTAACAAGAGAGCACAAGGTCTGATGTTGAAGAATTTTTCAAGTCTAGGCTTTGGTCACATTTATTGATGCTTCATTGACCAAAGCAAGTCACACGGCCAAGCTCAGATTTCAAGGAATTAAGGGAATTGATTCCACTTTTTGATGGAAGGAGCTATAAAGTCACATTGCAAAGGGCCATAGATATAGAAATGGAGAGAATTTGTGTGCCATTTTTGCAATCTCCCATAGTATCTTAGACTATGTATTTGCCTTTTGACTACTGCAACATCATCTCTCACTGAGCAGTAAATATATATTAATTTCCTGAACAGAATTTCTTTGGAAAAGCCATTCCTTTACTTTTCATAAGATTGATAATAACCTCTACTTGAAACATATTATAAGTTAATTTTAGAAAATTTATGAAATGAAGACAAGCATGCAGAAGAGAGTAAAATAATATCTAATTCTACCACTCAGAGATAGCTGTTATTATCTTCTTACTTGTATAAGGATCTAATGTTATAAAGATTAAGAAATATGCTCTTATTATATATCCTATATTATAGTTACATGAAATGCTATATATATGTGATAAAATGTACTCACAAACCCTTGTGGGTCCATTATTTAAAAATACTTTTTGCCACTTTTCTCTAGAACTTGGCCTTAATGAGTCTTTTCATATATTAAAGCACAAGTTAAAAAGAAAGACTCCAAAATATAGTAGCTTAATCAAGACATATAACATAGATGGATAAGATGCTTATTTATGTCTCAGGGAAAAGTCCAAAGGTTAGATGGGTAGTTTACGTTGGATAGTTAGGTTGACCTGGTCTACTGGGTCATTCAGTGACTCTGGCTAGTGGGTCAGCTTTCCCATCTTTTCAGTAAATGGCTTCTAGATCTTGGTACAAGTTGGCAGCTTCTCATAGAGCGAGAAGGGAGAAAGAAGTTTCTAGAAATATCTTCATCCCAGAGATGAACTGAAAGTTGCACATGACGTTCACATCTCAGCTTCCTAAACTTAGTCAAACAGCTACATCTAGCTGTAAGGGTGGTGAATTGAAAGTCACTCAGTCATGTCTGACTCTTTGCGACCCCATGGATTATAAAGTCCATGGAATTCTCCAGGCCAGAATACTGGAGTGGGTAGCCTTTCCCTTCTCCAGGGGATCTTCCCAACCCAGGGATCGAACCCAGGTCTCCTGCATTGCAGGTGGATTCTTTACCAGCTGAGCCTCAAGGGAAGCCCAAGAATACTGGAGTGGGTAGCCTATCCCTTCTCCAGTGGATCTTCCCAACCCAGGCATTGCACCAGGGTCTCCTGCATTGCAGGCGGATCTTTACCAACTGAGTTATCAGGGAAACCTGTAAGGGTGGTAGTGTACTGGATAAGATCTGGCGACTCTATTACTGAAGAAAGGAAGAGAAAATGATATTGGGAAATTAGCAATTTCTATTATATTAACCAAATTGTACATATGTAAATTACATTGCATCCTTAAACACGTAACCATAATATAGTGGATATCTTTTGCTTTGTGCTGGTCTGTGTTTGTTCTCTGTTGAGTTAATAGCACTTCAGTTTTTCCTTCAGAAAACTCTCAGATCATGAAGTTTGGGTTGGGTCAATATGCCCCTCCTCACTATACTTCCCCTCACAACAAGGATGGATATGTGACCTTGTCCTGGTCAGTGGAACCCAAATCTGGGTGTTTTTAGTGGATATAATGAGAAGGTGAAGCTTTCTTTTTCTTCTGCTGGGATAATTTCAGCTGTTGGAATGAAAGACAGAAAAGAACTTCCTGAGAAAAATAGAGCTGAAGAATGAAGAGGTGGAGAGAGATGGAGTCCTGAAAACATTGTTTGGGCCTCTGGTTCAAGCCATTCCTGAACGTAAAATCTCCCTTGATTTTTAAATTACATAATTAAAAAACTCCATTTATTTTTGTCATTTTTATATTAGATTTCTGTCAATCACAACTGAAAGATTTATGATTAAACCACTCATCATGATCCTGACTAAGCTCTATTTCCTTTGGGTCTCATTCCTTTTCCATCTTGGAGTGTATGAATTCAAATTCTGTTGTCTAAGGTTAAGGGTATTTCTTATTATAGCCTCACTGACAAATTTGAGTCTTTTCTAATCTTCATGTCTTTGATGGAATGATACCACAGGTTCTGGTAGTGGGCCTTAGGGGACACAAGTTGTTACTGGATTTCTTTCTGTCCCAATTCTTCCATTTCTCTCGAACCTTTCTACCACCTAAAACACAAATATAGAAAGGAGGATAGGAATAAGTTTGGGGTGGGGAGTCATGGTGGTAGAAGAAGTACTTAAATATATATATATATATATAAACTATTTCAAGCCATTAACTTACCTTTGTTCCAGCTCTTCAATTGCAGTGGTTAGATGTTGGAATTGGTCAGAAGAGTCACGGCAAATTGAAAATTGTCAGTAAAAGTGATGCTACCTGTATTGTGACTGCCATGAATAGGATGTTTAGAGGGAAGCCAGTGGCATCCAGCAGAGACCAAGCTATTTGAGTGTCATTAAATTCATTATATGCCTTTTTGCGTTGCTCTCACTTTTATTCCATCTCCTGACAATTTGGGGGTTAAGGCCAGCCATTTCCCTATGCCTAGATTTCTTTTTGTAATGTACCTACCAGCACCATGATGTACAGAAATGCTGTTGATTCATTATTAAGACAGAAGAATAAATCATTGCACTATCTACTATGCCTTCCATTATGATAACTGATTTTGAGGATCTGATGTAAAATTATTTGTGGAAATATAGAAAATTGCAACTAATTAAGGGAATCTCCAATTAAGTCATTCCCTTCCCTTTTCCTAAAGTTTATGGAATTTAATTCCTGATAAATTCTTATGCAAAATTAATGTTCCTTGGGATGGGAAGACCAATTAGATGCATGGTTTTGATTTTAGTCTTCTGATGAGACACTTCATAAGTTAATCAGAAATTGTTATTGTTTCATAAAAATAGGAGGCATAGTGGTAGAGCACACATGTCATAAAATTACTCTATTCATATTATGTACTACATACCCATTATGAACTGTGTCCATTTCTGGCCACATGACCTACTGTTGGCTGCCTCTAACAATACCCATGAGTTGGGTGGTGGGGAGAAGGGATGGCATAGATAGTAAGTGTCTCCTTTAGACTGGCTGACACCCTTGGACTCTATTATTTGACATGCACCACTAGAGCTCCCTATGGCAATATTTTGAATAGACTTGAAACTTCAACTTCATGAATTATTTTGACCAGCATGGATGAATTTCAACACTCTATGAGCATATTATAGTCTTATTTTAAAAAGATGTTCCTCTCCATTCCCATAACAGATCTTTTAGCTGACTTTTTGTTATTTTCCCTTGTTACTGTGCCTCAGCAGGAACCATATTGGAGAAAATCAGCAGATCAACAGAATGCTGCTGGTGTGCTGGAGCTTTTGTTTGTGCCCGTGTGCCGGTGTAAACATGAGCAGCATTTCACTCACCCCCCCAGTGCTCATTATTTGAAGCCATTTCCACAGCATGGTCTCCCACAATACTAAGGAAAAGTTGAGTCCACTCTTACTTGAATGAAACTAAGAATAAAAGAACCCATTTTTAGTGGAAAGAAAATTTATCCATGCTCAAACTGAAGGAAATCACCACAAATAGGCTGTGTGTGTGTATTATTGTTGTTAAACCCAAGCAGACTGATTCATTGGACTAAAATATATCTTTGTGTTTTTTTGTGCATTCATCTTGATTAATTTTTGTGGATTTCCTTTTAATATATGCTTTATTTCTGTGACATTTTTAAGTAAAAAATCTCATTAGCATTCTCCGAGCCCTTAAATGTAACATGGGGATCCCTTTTTTCAGTTTATTTGCAAATCTTATTTCTAGTGGTCCTAAAGAAATACAAGAGGATGAAAATGAATAATGGGATTGGAAACAACTATCTCCTCCTATTTGGAGATGATATTCTTTTTCTTAAATGCCAGTTTTTTTGTTGTTGAAAAGTGAGTTTTGTAGGTCAACCCACAGGTGGCTGTTTTATTGTTTCCACTCAGCCAATCAGAATCACAGCAGGGTGGAAAATTCTTTGAGTTACCCAATCAAAGCCTTCAATGTTTGATACCATTATAACCCTTTTAAAGGAGAAGACTGATGTGGATTAAATCTGCTTGTGGTTGGGCACGAGTGCTAAGAACAAAGTGAGATCTGTGTTTGAAAGCTGTTAGCACTAAGAACAGTCCCAATAGGAATTAACTACATCCTTTTCAGGAAAATAATGGCTATCATCTTTGCAATGATGATGTTCTCTTTTGGAGATAATGTCTGAGATTGACATTCTTAATATATATGCAGCTCAACAAACTTTTATTGTGAGTATACTATGCTCCAGCACTGTAATGGGCTATATAAATATTTATGAAATTTCCTGTTCTCTTAACAGTCTGGCATATTATTGTCCCCATTTTATAGAGGAAAAGCACCCTGAGGCTTGGAGAGATTAAATAACTTAACATCATGAGCTGGTGAGAGATGAAACCAGAATTTGGACCCCTGTCTACCAGATATTAAAATCCATGTTTTCTTCAGCCTGAGATTGCCTTTCTCACTATACAAAATATGCATTATTTCCCAAAAGAAGCTCTTCATTTTGGCAGTGGCTCAAATATTCATTTTAGTAGAAAACATTCTGTGGGAGTCAAAAGAAGGTAAGAGAAACCTAAGCCACTCTGCCATTGGTATTCTGCAGAGCTTCTCTCTTGATTTCACTCCCATTTTAGAATATTGCATTTAATTACCTGTCAAACATATATCTTAACTTTCTGGAGGCAGGAGGGTCAGCCCAATTAGTGTTGTTATTTTTCCGTTTAGGTTTTTGAATATACCTAATGCATTTTAAATCTGTCCTCAACAATAACAATTTCAAGTAGAGAGCTTCTTAAGAGTAAATCTTTTAACCCTGAGAATCTTGAAGTAAATGAATTTAATTTTGCAACCAAATTGGAGAGTCACTAAGAACACCCAAAGTTGGGATATTTTGATCTGATCCTCCATATTTATCTTTTGTGGTGAACAGATAGAATTCCCAAATCTGTTAGACCATGTTCTGTGCTTCCTTAGTAGAATCTGGGAATACCTTTTTTTTTTTCCTTCCTAGGAATTGAGCGAACCCAAGAGCTTTGAAGTTTTCTTTTTCAAGGTTACAATTGTGATTCTGTAGGCTGTTTCCTTCTGTGTCCTCAAATTCCTATGTAATGCTCTCAAAAAAAGAGGAACCTTTTGCTTGCATTCTTGAAGGTCATTAGAGAAGGAGGGAGATTCTCAGTTTAGCTGACTGGAACATAATGTTGATGAGGCCAAGGCAATACAACTATGTTAGGAACCAGTTAGGATTTTTGGCTCAGTTAGCAGGACTTGTTTCCAACTGGAACATTCAGACTTGTAATGAACATGACCTTTACCATGGTACCTAGATTCTATCAAGGAGAAAGATCTCATTAGATATTAATGTTAGCTGTCTGTACTAGGGACATAGGGAGTTTACAAGCTTGTCTACAACTTATTTGATGACTTCATTATTTCTCTGTTTTTTTCTTTTTTAAATGTTTTTTTTTTTAAACTTCATCTTGAGAAAATTATGTACCTCTTATCTGCTGAATACGTCAAATGCTCTCTTCAAATACTCCCAAACCAAATGTTGGTTACTTCAGTGAATTTTTTTGAATAAGCCCTGGGAATTGGTCCAGACACGTGGTTCCACTTGCCATCTTATTAATTATTACCCTAACATATTTTCTGAAATATGAGTCAATTTCCTAAGGATTAGACATCATGTTGGGCTTTTTAATATGAAAGTTTTGCTGACAGTTCAGCTCCTTGTCTGTGGTTGGGATAAGTTCAGTTTCACTCTTGAAATTCATAATGTCAATGCAATATCACATAGTACTTTATAAGGTTACTGTCTCATCTGACTCTCAGAATGACCTTGTGGAGTAGGTATTTTTATATCCTTTTTATGCACATGGAAACTGAGAAATGAGTGGGTAGATACTTGCTTAGTGCTTAAAGAAAATCATCCAATATTTCTCCACTTGTCAATACAGTTTGATAAATCCTTCTTTTAAGTTATATTCACAGTTATGTTCACAATCCTTCTTTTAAGTTATATCACAGAGGATACTGTTATCGGATAAATGAGGTATAATAAGCTTATTTAATTGGTATTTTATTATAGCCTTCATCTAGTGTTAGCTTCACAGAAGAGTGAAGAAATATTACTTGAGTATTGAAAAGATCAATGTTTTCAAGGATATTATAGGTATTATTTTCCAGGTTCAAAGTTCTAACTAACTTCTTTTGCTCAACATCCATCTCTCAGGTATTTGATGTATAAATTCTTTATTGCTCTGTAAACTAACCACGCTAGTAAAGTGATGATCAAAATTCTCCAAGCTAGGCTTCAGCAATATGTGAACCGTGAACTTCCTGATGTTCAAGCTGGTTTTAGAAAAGGCAGAGGAAGCCGAGATCAAATTGCCAACATCCACTGGATCATGGAAAAAGCAAGAGAGTTCCAGAAAAACATCTATTTCTGCTTTATTGACTATGCCAAAGCCTTTGACTGTGTGGATCACAATAAAATGTGGAAAATTCTGAAAGAGATGGGAATACCAGACCACCTGACCTGCCTCTGGAGAAATCTGTATGCAAGCCAGGAACCAACAGTTAGAACTGGACATGGAACAACAGACTGGTTCCAAATAGGAAAAGGAGTACGTCAAGGCTGTATATTGTCACCCTGCTTATTTAACTTATATGCAGAGTACATCATGAGAAAAGCTGGACTGGAAGAAACACAAGCTGGAATCAAGATTGCCGGGAGAAATATCAATAACCTCAGATATGCAGATGACACCACCCTTATGGCAAAAAGTGAAGAGGAACTAAAACGCCTCTTGATGAAAGTAAAAGAGGAGAGTGAAAAAGTTGGCTTAAAGCTCACCATTCAGAAAACGAAGATCATGGCATCTGGTCCCATCACTTCATGGGAAATAGATGGGGAAACAGTGAAAACAGTGTCAGACTTTAATCACTGCAGATGGCGATCGCAGCCATAAAATTAAAAGACACTTACTCCTTGGAAGAAAAGTTATGACCAACCTAGATTATATATTCAAAAGCAGAGACATTACTTTGCCAACTAAGGTCCGTCTAGTCAAGGCTATGGTTTTTCCTGTGGTCATGTATGGATGTGAGAGTTGGACTGTGAAGAAAGCTGAGCACCGAAGAATTGATGCTCTTGAACTGTGGTGTTGGAGATGACTCTTGAGAGCCCCTTGGACTGCAAGGAGATCCAACCAGTCCATTCTGAAGGAGATCAACCCTGGGATTTCTTTGGAAGGAATGATGCTGAAGCTGAAACTCCAGGACTTTGGCCACCTCATGCGAAGAGTTGACTCATTGGAAAAGACTCTGATGCTGGGAGGGATTGGGGGCAGGAGAAGAAGGAGATGACAGAGGATGAGATGGCTGGATGGCATCACTGACTCAATGGATGTGAGTCTGAGTGAGCTCCGGGAGATGGTGATGGACAGGGAGGCCTGGCGTGCTGCGATTCATGGGGTCGCAAAGAGTCAGACATGACTGAGCGACTGAACTGAACTGAACTGAAACTAACCACGCTACTAGCATCAAGCAGCTTAATGCTTGATCAAGATTGGGATTTTGTGTGTGATATGGACTTCATGAAACTAGTTTAATATAATATCTTAAAATCTGTTCACATAGTAAAACCTGATCCAGAATAGCCTCCCAGAAGTCATAATGAATCATTGGGAAAAATGTTCAATATGTAGAAAGTTCCTAACATAAGCTAATTTGTACTGACAGAAAAAGAAATAGATGGCCAAAGGCATTAATTATTTTTATAAATACTTTTCAACATTTATCTGCATTGCACTGAAGAAGACATAAAGACTTTGAGGCAAAAAAGGATTTTATGATCTAGTCATATATACCTACATGCTAATCATTAAAAAACAATTCAGTAACCCGTAATGGATGTTTATATCTTATTGACAAATGGCTGAATGGCTTGGGAAAAATCATTCCAGCCAGTGGCAAGGAGCCTTGGGGAGTTTCTCTGTCTCTCTCTTTTTGATTGTGGTAAAACATATGTGACATAAAATGTACCATTTTAACCATTTAAAGTGTGCAAGTTGGTGGCATTAAGAACATTTACAGTGTTGTGCAACCATCTCCACTATCCATTTCTGTAACTTTTTATCCTCCCAAACAGAAAGTTTGTACCCATTAAACAACTTGCCATTCTCCTCTTTCTCCAACCCCTGCTAACCTCTATCCAGCTTTCTGCCTCTGAATTTGCCTACTGTAGGTACTTCATTTAAGCGGAACCATACAATAGTTGTTCTTTTGTGTCTGCTTGTTTCACTTAGCAAAATGTTTTCTTTCTTTTTAATATAAATTTATTTATTTTAATTGGAGGCTAATTACTTTACAATATTGTATTGGTTTTGCCATACATCAACATGAATCTGCCACGGGTGTACACGTGTTCCCCATCCTGAATCCCCCTCTCTCCTCCCTCCCTGTGCCATCCCTCTGGGTCGTCCCAGTGCACCAGCCCCAAGCATCCTGTATCCTGCATCAAACCTGAACTGGCGATTCGTTTCATATATGACATTATACATGTTTCAATGCCATTCTCCCAAATCTTCCCACCCTCGCCCTCTCCCACAGAGTCCAAAAGACTGTTCTATACATCTGTGTCTCTTTTGCTGTCTTGCATACAGGGTTATCATTACCATCTTTCTAAATTCCATATATATGCGGACAACAGAGGATGAGATGGCTGGATGGCATCACTGACTGGATGGATGCGAATCTGAGTGAACTCTGGGAGTTGGTGATGGACAGGGAGGCCTGGTGTGCTGCGATTCATGGGGTCGCAAAGAGTCGGACACGGCTGAGCGACTGAACTGAACTGATACTGTATTGGTGTTTTTCTTTCTGGCTTACTTCACTCTGCATAATAGGCTCCAGTTTCATCCACCTCATTAGAACTGATTCAAATGAATTCTTTTTAATGGCTGAGTAATATTCCATTGTGTATATGTACCACAGCTTTCTTATCCATTCGTCTTTGTTTCACTTAGCAAAATGTTTTCAAGTTTCATCCATGTGGTCAGGATGTCATTACTTTTAAAGTCTGAGTAAAATTCCATTGTGTGTATACTATATAATATTTAATATATATTATCATATATATATACATCTGAGTAAAATTTCACTGTGTTTGTATATTATATAAATAAGTAATGCATATAATATATACATAAATAATATATATATGAAATCTGAGTAAAATAATACATAAAGTCTGAGTGAAAGTCCATTGTGTGTTTATATATTTGCCGCTGCTGCTAAATCACTTCAGTCGTGTCTGACTCTGTGTGACCCCATAGACAGCAGCCCACCAGGCTCCCCCATCCCTGGGATTCTCCAGGCAAGAACACCGGAGTGGGTTGCCATTTCCTTCTCCAGTGCATGAAAGTGAAAAGTGAAAGTGAAGTATACACATATATAAATATGCACATTTATGATTTACATATATATATTTATATATAAACACACAATGGAATTGTACTCAGACTTTATAAGGAATATATATTTTTCCTCTAAAAGAAATACATATATGTGTATATATTTATATATATACATGCATACTACCTTTTGTTTATCCATTCCTCTGTTGATGAGAAATGTACATTTTGGGACATTCCTTCTCTTCTGCTCCCCTTTCTTGATCAGCAACTGCCTGAGACCACTCCCCACTTTTTCTAATTATAGGTTCAATCCTGGGTAAAAATGAAGGGGAGGGAAGTTTGTCCATATTTAAATAAATAAAAAAACACAGGATGCTGTATTAAATTCAAATTTCAGATATACAACAAATACTTTTTTAGTATAAAAATGTTGTGTGCAGTATTTGAGATGTATTTATGTTTAAACAGTAGTTGTTTATCTGAAATTTAACTGGAGGTCCTGTATTTTATCTGGTAACCCTAAAAGGGCGGCCAAGTTCTTCAGACATTCCCCTCAGCCCCGGTAATTCACTGTGCCTCTAGTGGGAGAAAATGTTAAGTAACTTGGCCAAGGTGAAGGGAAGAAAGAAACTTGGGACCAGTGGTGCAGTGTGCCACGTACTGAGTGATGGGGTTTGTAGAGACTGTCTACAAGTTCTTAGCTTTAAGATCATTCCTAGTATTAATAGAAGAACAGAGACCAGCTCTAGTGCCAAAGACACAGGCCTAATATGCCCTGGTGGTTAGTGTTGTTGAAGAGTGTGGGCCCTCCCTTGTTATAAATATTTGGGAATCTGGACCTACACTGTCCTAATACAGACTCACCCAAGATCTCTCCTAGATAATTCTTTCCCTCTCTGGACTTGGCTCTCTCTCTTTTTCATAAGTTATAACTCTCTTTCCCACTGCTATGAGACTCTTTCATACATCTCTATAGGTGGCATACTGGCTGGAATGAAGGGTACATTTGGGGGGGATTAGAGCTGGGTAAATGATTTGAGGCTAACTTGTAGAAAAAGCAAAAAGGTGGAAATTTCACTTTGCTAAGGGAGCTCCTGAAATACAGTTTCTTATCAAGTGTTAAGATATTTGGGGGAGTTAAAAAAAGTATTATCTTTTGTAACCTAATTATGGGTGATACAAAATCAAGCCAAAGAGATCTTTCACAACATTAAAAAGTTTAGTAAATATCATCTATTTAAATTTTACACTCAAATTTCTGTATATTCCCATGGTTCAAAATTTCAAAATGTAAAAAGCTGTGTTCCCACCCCTGTCCTTGTCCTCCTTGATCCCCACTCTTACTCCTATGAATGATCACTTAGTTTCTTTTTAAAAAAATATATTTCCTACTTATCCTTGATGTTCTCAATAAGACTTTCTAGACCCAAGGAGTCATGTCTTCAATTCTGGAATGTTCTCAGGGACTTTTTATTTTTCTTGGCCACACTGTGCAGCCTGTGGGATCTTAGTTTCCTGACCAGGGATTGAACCTGGGCCACGGGAGTGAAAGCACTGAGTCTTAACCCCTAGGCCACCAGGAGGCTCCCTTTAGTTTCTTATTTGCTCTTCCAATATTTATGCTGCTAAAAAAATATTTTCTTTTCTCCTCTTCCTAACACAGAAGGTAGTGTACTGTATGAACTGTTCTGCATCTTCCTTTCTTCATTAATAGTATATTATGAGAATCTAAGTACATAGAGAGCTTCCTAATTGCACATTTATTATGTGAATGTACTATAGTTTATTTAATCAGCATCCTTTTGTTGAACACTTGGATTGTTTCCAATCTTTCGGTATTACAAACAATACTATGAGAAAATAAGCTTGTACATACAATATTTCTTCTACATGTAGGTATGTATACCTACAGAATGAATTCTTGGAAGTGAGATTGCCAGGTTAGAGAGGAGATGTATTTGTAATTTTGACAGATAGTGCCAAATTGTTCTTTGGAGGAATTTTCCCACTTTGCATTCTAAGCCGTCATGTATAATTTACCTTCACAGCTTTGCCAGCAGACTATGTCTCTTGTCACATTTTGGGATATTATGAGTGAGACTGAGTTTATTAACACATGTTTAAGGGTCAAGTAGACGTGGAATATGGAAAGATACACCATGTTCTTGGAAAGGAAAACAGCATTATAAATATATCAGTTAATCTAAATCAATCCATAAATTTAATATCATCCTCATAAAAATACCAATAGATATTTTTTGAAGTTTACTTTTTTCTCCCCTTTAAGATTATGTCACAGTCGCTCTCATATAGGTTTTGCAGTCCTAGTGCTATGAGAATCACGTTTTACTCCTGGACTGACTCCTGATGTTTGTATTTTTCTTTTTGGCATAATTCTCCCCTTTTTTCCCTCCTTGTTTTTGCCCGCTTGCTTGCTCTCCTTCCTCATCCCTCTCTTTTTCCTTATTTCATACTTAACAACGTTTAAGAAGATTTTCTGACATTTGGAATGGATTTAAATCTTGTGCCAACTTGAAGACCATTTGAAGCAGGAGCGTGTGGTGGGCCAAGAGGGAAAACCAGAAGATAGTGTGGGAAAAGCTTTAAAGTCTGGGCAGCTGTGTTACATAGGAGGTGCTACAGCCTGTGAAATCTGACCCAGTGAGGCTTTCATGCTGGCCCTCTGTCAGGAAGGTTACTCTTCCCTCGAGAAAACCAGAACCACATACACCCCTCCCATAGGTAGTTGCCAGGCAGAATACTGAAGCCATGAAGATTAGAGGACCGAGAGGGCAAGCCAGCAGGGTGACATGCTAGTGAGTAATTAATTTGCAGAGCACAGTGGAGATGTGTCATTGATCAAGATGCAGTACTTCAGGTGATCTCTGTGTGACTCCAGACAGAGACCGAGCACATCTGCGATTGTGACCGTGCTCATGCTCAGTCGTGTCCAACTCTTTGCCGACCCCATGGGCTGTAGCCCGCCAGGCTCCTCTGTTCGTGGAATTCTCCAGGCAAGAATACTGCAGAGGGTTGCCATGCCCTCCTCCAGGGGATTTTCCCGACCCAGGGATCAAACCTGCGTCTCCTCCATTGGCAGGTGGATTCTTTACCACTGAGCCACCTGCAAGCCCAGTGTGTATACATACTGGGCTTGCAGGTGAAAATCCCCTGGAGAAGGGCATGCCGAAGAATCGATGCGTTTGAACTGTGGTGTTGGAGAAGACTCTTGAGAGTCCCTTGGACTGCAAGGAGATCCAACCAGTCTATTCTGAAGGAGATCAGCCCTGGGATTTCTTTGGAAGGAATGATGCTGAAGCTGAAACTCCAGGACTTCGGCCACCTCATGAGAAGAGTTGACTCGCTGGAAAAGACTCTGATGCTGGGAGGGATTGGGGGCAGGAGGAGAAAGGGACGACCGAGGATGAGATGGCTGGATGGCATCACGGACTCGATGGACGTGAGTCTGAGTGAACTCTGGGAGATGGTGATGAACAGGGAGGCCTGGCGTGCTGTGATTCATGGGGTCGCAAAGAGTTGGACACGACTGAGCGACTGAACTGAACTGAAATGTTATAGCCCCAAATTCCTTTCAGACATTCAACAAAATTTTCTCCAAACTTTATATTGCTGTAACAGTTCTAAGGGCTTCCCTGGTGTCTCAGACAGTAAAGAATCCGCCTGCAATGTGGGACACCTGGGTTCGATCCCTGGGTTGGGAAAATTCCCCTGAATGAGGACATGGCAACCCACTCAGTGTTCTTGCCTGGAGAATTCCCATGGACGGAGGAGCCTGGCGGGCTACAGTCCATGGGGTTGCACAGAGTCAGACATGACTGAGTGACTAAGCACAGCACAGTACAGTTCTAAACACATATTTATCACATCTCATTATGATGATGGTCTATATCTGGATTCCCCACTAGACATGAATTTTTCAAGTACAGGAACTGTATTCAGTTGTATTGCTGCGCCACCTGTAGGTCCACATAAAATAAAATCTCATCCCACTGAAAACTGGTCTGGGACCAGAAATGTTTAAGTCATACAAAAGGACAGAACCTGAGCAACATGGGAAGAGAAGGATGGACAGGATCAAAGCAGAGACAATTTTCTCATCTACATTTGCTAATATTTTGAAAGGACTTGAAATTAAAATAGAAACCATAACATTCCATTTGTGGCTTGTTATACAGTTTTGTTCGATCAACTGGATTGTTGCTCAGCTGTTTCATTCCATGGTGGGGAATCCAGTCTTTATTGTTGTATTCAATGAAACCCTGCTTCATCGAGTCCTCTAGAAGTTATTGTAAATAGTCATTTAGATTGGGAGGAAACGACAGACTATATAAGCTGAAATTCCTGAGCACAGAATGGATAAAAATAAGCAGCAAAGAAAGCCCCCTTTAGAGAATGTTGTGGTTTTTGTTTTGTTTTGAGAATTTGAGCATTTCAGTGCCAGGTAGGCCTTCCAAGGTGTCACCCAGAAGAACAGGGCCTGAGAGATAGAATCTTGTGTCATAGGCAGACATGTAATCACTGGTTACTGAATTGTGATGATCCTGTGCTTTTTCATTTGTAAAACAAAAAGAATATCTACCTTAGGGCTTCCCCAATGGCTCAGCAAGTAAAGAATCTGCTTGCAATGCAGGAGACACAGGAGATATGGGCTCGATCCCTGGGTTGGGAAGATCCCCTGGAGAAAGAAATGGGAACCCACTCTAGTATTCTTGCCTTAAAAATCCCATGGACAGAGGAGCCTGGTGGGCTACAGTCCAAAAGTCTAAAGGGTCACAAAGAGTTGGACCTGATTGAGTTAAGCATGGATGCCTAGGACATTTATGAGAAAATAAATACATGATGTATGTGAAGGGTTCAGCCCCCTACCTGGAGAATACTAAGTGTTCTATAAATGGTAATTAGTATTATTACTTCTGAATTTATAATAAAAGCTTGGCCTGATCCTCAGCTTGCACTTGGTTTTTCTCAACTGTTAAAACCCGGAACAAAGTTAATTGAAACTAGGAGTTTTTAAAATTCCCAGGGGACAACAGAAAAAATAACAATATCCAACTTCTGGTATGAATTGAATAACTTTAGTTATATTGCATCTCCACGACCGGCTCCTGTTTGAGTGTTTGACATGGCAGGACAGTCTTTTAGTCTGGGCCAAAATCGAAGAAGGGAAGAATGATGGCTTTTCTTTTTTCTTGTAGCTGTGAAACTGATAGGTTATCGTCCAGCCTTTGAGGAGAATTGTAGAGTATGGCAAATTTGGGGATGGGAAGTTCCTTATAAAGCTTCAATTACAATAAAAGCTAAGCCATCCTCTTAAATGTTCTCTCTCCATGTGTTAACATTTTTTTTTTTTTACTTTGTACCTTTTCCCCTCTTCAAGCAGTGTGTCACTGATGACTCGTCACTGACTGGCAACAACAGTCTCCTTCAGAGAGTTGACTTTTAACCCTAGGCATAGTTATCTAATCCAGAAATTATTTTTCTTCTCACTTATTTTATGTGTCCTTCTATTTTCTTGACTTGTTCCCTGATTTTGTTATCAGAAATCTATGGCTCCTAGTCGTCTTCTTGTCATAAGAACATTAGAAAACAAAGAAAACTGTCTTGGGTGTGATTAATTTAGTGGAATGCTTCAAATTGATTTAATCAGCACTGGGCAGGAAGAAGCAAAACTTCCCTGATTTTTCAACTTGTACCACATAAATTAAATTGCAAAGAGTTAGACAAGCATGTAAATGCATTCTCTTATCTTACTGGCCTTTAGTAAAATTTACAACATACAACATCTGTTCTCTTTGCCTGAGTAAATTATCTTCAAGTTTATCAATAGAAGGTGGAGGAAAAGTAACAAGCAATTAAGATACTTCAAGTTCCTTGCCTCAGGGTTAATGAAACATACTCTATACTTTCATAATAATATCTTATAATTTGGTAAATACAAAGCTTTGATCATATGCCTTTAGTCATTTGTAATATGACTACATTGAGTTTCATTTATCAAAAAGGTTAAAGAGCTAATTTACTTTATGTAATTTCTTAACCAAAAAAAAACTTACCCTGCTTTGAAACATTTTTATTATCTGCTCACACACTTTAGAAATAGTTTTATGTATTTTAGACCACCTTGATGATAATGGAACCAACAATGATGGCAGAATTTTTATCAATAAATGTGATTTTTGCCAGAAGTAATGCAATTATAAAAAATCACATTCACTAACATTTTGTTTCTGCTGCATTTCAGATGCTGTTACAAGTGCTTTATATACTTTAACACTTCACTGTGTCCACATAGTAATATAGTTGTGTTCCCAATTTTTACTGAAAAAGAAACAGAGGCTCAGATTAAATGACTTGTCAAGGTCTCACTGGCTTTAAGTGCGTGCCTGAGCTAGGATGTGAATTCATGCTTAGCTTTCCACCCTTCCCACCTTCAGCGTTAGACTAACATTAGACTTGGCACATAGTAAGTGCTCATAAAAATATTCATGGAATTAAATTGAAAGTGCATTTGGTCTTTGTACAAGTTGGCTTATGTATTTTTAAATATTATTTCTTTTGTTTTGATAAAATGAATACTTCCTAATTATAAAATTTAAGCAGTAAAGAAGGAAAAGAAATCACTCTAAGTCCCACCACCTAAAATTAATCCATATTAGCATTAGTGACCATGATTCCAAATATTCTTCCGTGTAACTGTATAGAAAGGATAAAGATAATACTTTAAGACTACACAAACCATTTGTTTTAAATATAATTACTTCTAATTTCATCTCAACAAAAGTTAAAATTCAGTGAAATAAACCCCAAAGAATTGTTGCCATTTAAATCATTGTTTCACTACCATAAGTGTTATTATTTCCTAAATGATCCCATGCTTCCTTTTAGGTTATGAAAAATTAAGAGTTTTTTGGGTGAGTGTGTGTGTGTACATATATATTCTTTAGTTTTAATTTAAATTCCTGATATGAAGTATGAAGATATTATCATTTTTATTCTTCAACTGCCCCATCTCCTCTTTATCTTATTATTTTTGAATTACTAAGGTTTATATTTGTTACATTCCATATTTACCATTTCCATCACATAGTGGAGGACAGGGGAGTCTGGTGTGCTGCAGTCCATGGAGTTACAAAGAGTTGGACATGACTTAGGGACTGGACAACAACAACAAATAATTAATATTTAAATAAGTCCTTTATCATCAATTTTTTTACTATATATTCTTCATTCCTAAGCTCTTCATTCTAATACATCTCTTAACTGGATAGCTTGCATACTCATGTAATCTTGTTTTCTAAGAAAGTCTTATTTCCTGAGTTTTAAATGGTTGAAAACGTCTGCCTGTTGACTTTTTATTTGAATATCATCACAATTGAGTCTAATGCCCTTGGGTATACTTTCCTTTACAACGTTGTGGTCACATTTCCGCTGTTGTGTCTTTGAGTGTTACTCTGAGGAGGACAGATCACAGCCTGATTCTCATTACTAGTCTCACTACCTAATGTACCAATTTGCTCTTTTCCCATGGATTTCCTGAAGAATTATTTCCTAATCTTTAAAGCTAAAAACTTATATCGAATATGAGGAGTGCTCTGCATCAGTTTTTCTTGTACTTGTGAAGCTTTTCATTCTGCATATTCACATCTTGCTTAACTTCAGGAAAAGTTTCTTTTGTTAGATCTTTGCATACTTTTCTGTTATCTTTAGTGAGTTCTCTGGTATAGGAACACCTTTTATCTTTGTTTTGGGTTTCCTAAAAAAATCTTTTATAATTGTTAGTTTTTCTCTGATATCTTAACTTTTTTATTTGTGATCATTGTGATTTCTTGAGTTTATTTTTTTTCTTTTTCAGTTGAGCAAATCTCAGTCTTATCAATTCTGTGCCCTTTCTATCCATTTTATTTATTAGTTCTGTATTACAGGAATTTGATCCTCAATTTGTTTCTTATGTTTGCAATCTCCCTTCACATCTCCTTTTATCATCCTGCTTTTGAGCTTATCTTCTTTTGTTATCAACCAAAATATATTTCTTGTTCATCTAAAAAACTAGATAATGTATTTATGTTGTTCAGAAATCAAAGAAAACCTCCATGTGAGAATACCCTCTCTTCTCTTCTACCCATCCAGTTAACTTCCCCTATATATAACCCATGTTATTGGTGACTTCCATACACTTCTGGACATATGAATGTTCAAGCAAAGATAAAAATATAGTCTTAAAAAAGCTCTTATTTTATGGAGCCCATAATATGTTATCCTATAGTTTAATTGAGGACTTCCCTGGTAGCTCAGATGGTAAAGCGTCTGTCTACAATGTGGGAGACCTGGGTTCGATCCCTGGGTTGGGAAGATCCCCTGGAGAAGGAAATGGCAATCCACTCCAGTACCATATTGGTAAAGTAACTTTCTTCTCTCCCTTAGGTAACATATAAACTTGCTTGGATGAATTTCTTTGTCTTTTCTTTCCTTCTCTCTGCTTTTCTTTCTTTTTTTTTTTTTTGCTGTGGCATGCTTGCATATTTACCTTGTTATTTTTATTTTTCTAATACTTTACCTGGACAGCTCTATCTATGATTTTTAATTGTTCTTATACAGTATAGATAACTTCCTTGTCATTTTCCACTTTATCTGAGATCAATGTTATTTGCATTGTACGCCCCAGTTGAAAATTAGCCATTTAGTGCCTAATCTCTTTTTACACTCTATTGACATGGCAGAGAATGGGGGATTCCATAAAGGTGTGTATTTTACTTTATATCCTTCAGCTTTTGATACTTTGTTAAATGCTCTGAACTAGGTTTCCTTCACCTGGATAAGAGGTATATCTTATTCACATGGTGGCAGGGACTGGGTACCATAGACTTTGGATTTGCTCCCCAATTCAACCTGCAGCTCTGGAGCCCTTACTTTACCCAAAGGTGAGCCTCTTTTTAAAAACTTCCTCTGTTTCACTTATTTCTCCAGCAGTCATTTCCATTGTGCTCCTATCAACAGAAGGAAAAGCTAGAGATACAAGCTTAGTTGGAGTCTCTCCAGATTTGGGGTTATGGGTGAGAATTTACATGATTTTGATGAGACACAATTTAGTGTTTGAGGGGCAGGGGAAAAATTAAGTGGAAAGCATTCCTACAACATGTTGGTTTGGTTTAGAATTCTGTTTCTTTCTTTTGCTATCAGTTTATGAAGTTTATGGATTCTTTATTTGGTTTAAACTTATAAATTCTTTTTTTTTGCTATTTTTCCTCTTCTTTTTGTTAAATATTAGAGAAGTAATTTCCCATTCATCTTTATTTTTCAAAATATCTGACTTATATTTGTCCTCCTATTCCCTACCTGTAACCAAATTTTAGCATTGTATGGGAACTAATTACAATATATGCAAACATATAACCCCTTTGTGTGACCAAAAAATATGGGGAATAAGTATTACTTTGTTTAACGTCAGTCTGCTTATTGAATTTGAATAGGCAGGTAGGTTGGGTTGATATTTTGAAATTTCTCTCAGTCTGCAGCTGTCCTAGAGCAGTGAAGTCTTTCAGGTCATTTTTTACACCAGTGAAAAAAAGTCAGTTTCTCAGTCATTTCCAACTCTTTGCAACCCCATGGACAGTAGCTCGCCAGGCTCCTCTGTCCATGGAATTCTCCAGATAAGAATACTGGAGTGGATTGCCATTTCCTTCTCCAGGGGATCTTCCCGACCCAGGGAATGAACCTGAGTCTCCTGCATTGCAAGCTAATCTTTACTGTTTAGAGCTCCATTTTTTAATGTGTTATTTGTGTACCATCACTGCAAATGGCCAGAGTCTAGAAGAAAGTAGAAGGTCTGATGAAGATCCTAGTCAGAGAACTGAATCCTCTCTTTACAAGGAGATCACACAGTGTCATGTCATTGCAAGGAGCCCTGTCTGGCCTAGCTGCAGAAGGAGGATTGACTGAAGTCACAGCTTTAATCTTGGCCCATCACAGTCACAGCAGCCTTATACCCCACGTTTATAAAGGGACAGGTGGCTGCTACTGCTGCTGACTTGGAGCCAAGGTGGCTGACAGAGGAAGATGGTTACAAAACCAATAGCCAAGGGAGTGAGAATTGGAAGCATTTGAGAAAGGGAGTGAAGGAATGCAGGACTACTCGTGGAGTCCTGCCAACTTCTCTGGCACTGTGAACCCTCTGCATACTGCTGTGACATGCTGAGCTTTACCAACTGTGAAGTTCTTATTTCTATATCATGTTGTTGTTGTTCAGTCGCTCAGTTGTGTCTGACTCTTTGCAACCCCATGGACTGCAGCACTCCAGGCTTCTCTGTCCATCACCATCTCTTGCTGAAACTCATGTCCATTGTCCTGGAGAAGGAAATGGCAACCTGCTCCAGTATTCTTGCCTGGAAAACCCCATGGACAGAAAAGCCTGGTGGGCTACAGTCCAAAGGGTCCATTGAGTCGGTGATGCCATCCAACCATCTCATCCTCTGTCATCTCCTTATCCTCCTACCTTCAATCTTTTCCAGCATCAGGGTCTTTCCCAATGAGTCAGCTCTTCACATCAGGTGGCCAGAGTATGGGAGCTTCAGCTTCAGTCATAATATGTCTCTTCCCATTTTGATTTCTACATCATAATGTGACTCTTTTCCCTCAAAGAAGGATTCAAACAACAAATAAGAGTTTAAAACATTTCAAAAATAGATCCAAATAAGCTGGAAATTGAATCCCATGATTGAGAAACAAATTGTAGTTTGGGGGCCAGATTGAAACCTTTTTGGTTTCTTGCTCCAGGTATACAATTTTCAAGGAGACTTAGATTGGGATTCCCTCTTCCTTTTTTCTCAGTGCTTGAATTTTGCTGGCAGAAGTTCAAAGGTTATTTTTCACCATATGAGGCTCTTCACACAAAATCCAAATGTCCTTTCCTTGTCTGATAAATTTGAAACTGCTGTCACCTTCTTATTCATAGATAAAGTATATATGGACTGACATGGGTGCTGCACCACTGTGACTGAGTTATCAAGGATGCCTAGCGAACAAGGTTTCTGTAGGTAGAACTTGAGGGTGACAGTATCCACAGCTCACTATTTTGTCTTCCCTAGGAAATCAGGATGGCCTGAAGAGTTAAACTGTAAAAGAAACATAACAGATCATAGCAGAGTTATATAGAAACACCATAAAGATATGGTATATTGCCTTTTCATTGAGGCTAGACTTTAGGCCAGCTAATGAATTACTGGATCACTGGGCATGGGATCAAGAGTGGAAGGGACTAATTTTATACAACATAGGCAACACTGATGGAGGAGATGGTGACTGTGTCTTCAGCATGATCCTGAGGAGAGGATGCCCTGAGATCAGGTATATGTCATGCCATCCCATCTCATTTATCATCCAAACTGAGACATTGTTACAGAGTGAGAAAGGGAGGTGCTATTAATAATAAATTCAGGGCATCAGTGCAAATAGGAATGTCCTGGGTAAATACTAATTCATTTCCCCCAACTCTGATGCTGTGTCTGCTAAGCAGGCTTTTGATTACAGTTTGCCTCCCTATAACATTTTGTCTACAGAGAGAACGTGATGACCATTCATTCATCAAGTGTTTATTAACCATAACACTGAAGTTTTATACTGTCATGGAGCTTACAGTCTGATAGGAAGATGGTGTGATCAGTGCTGTGCTAGAGGAAGCATGAGGGAGCATAGGTGAGTCACTACTAAGACTTTGAACATTTCTTTGGAGGAAAGCACTAGCTTTTGAGCTGAGATCTGATGTGTGAGGAAAACTTACTGGGCAAAGGAGATGGGGGAGAGAGTTTTTCAAGACCCAGGTCTACACAGACCAGAGAAACATCATTTATTCTAGGTAATAGAAGATGTCTGTTACACTGAAGTATAGGCTGAGTGAAGGAGAGGAACAAGGCTTGTGGGGACAGAGATGGGAGAGGGTCACTCTCAGAGAATACAGTCCACTCAGCTGACTCCAAGGCAAGGGGCTGTTGCCCATCCCCAGAGGGAACATACGCCTCACACCTCTAAATTTATAAGCCAGATTCAGAGTTGAGCTGGGAGAAGGGAGAAGCTTTAAACTGAATGGGAGTTGGACCTTTCAATTTAGATTCAGTTGGGCTTTTAAAAATCATTTGTGTTTATGAAAGCGATGTACTTAGACCACCAGTGACTTAAACAATACTATCACACTTAAAACCAAAATATACCCCTATCCCCACTCTGTTCTGCCCCTTTGATTTCTACTTTCTACAGGCAATCACTTTCACCTGAATACTTTCAGCTGCTATCTCTAGTATTTACTTCTAAATTCCTGTTATATCTGGCATTTTCAATTGTAAACATTCTCTGTTAACTTTGTCTTATTCTAAATGAGAATTTAGCTGCTCTCTGTCATTACTACCCTGGCTTGCCCTCTTCCCCCATTGTACAGATCTACTCATTGCCCCTCTGTCTTCCCAATATAATTATATTTTGATTTATCTTTATTAAATCATCATTCCATGTTGACATCGTTATGTTTAGTGGTAAACAGGGAAATTTGCAGCTGAGCAAGTTCTATTCCCTTGTATTATTTCTTACTCTTCCTGGTGTTAATAATTGTTGAGTTTTCTATGTACATTTCACTATTTCTGCCACAAACAGTCAGTGAGGAAATCCATCAGTTGGTGGCTTTTCCTTTTGCACTGTTCTTTCTGAAAGGTCATGTCCAGTTCCAGCTGGATATCTTGCTCTCCAGGTCTACTGTATCATCTCCATCTTCGAAATGCCCTTTAAAGACATCTTAGAAATTCCTTTTGCCTCTGTTCTGTGTTAAGGTCCCCAATCCATGCTTCTTTCCTCAAATAGACTGGGCTTTTCTGCTTCCCCCCAAAGCTGAGACATCATCTAGGGATGGAAACAGATCTGAAAATAATGATGGGATAAAAAGTCACTTCTTGCTTTCACCCTACCGTGTCCAGTCTATTCAGTCAACTTGTTACATAAGTGAAGGGATATATGATCAGATTGTGTTTTAGAAACATTCCTTCAATTTCGTGTATTTACTGATATATTTTAGGCAGTGGGGACACACTGAAGACAAGTGGGCATGGACCCTGCCCTCTTATATCTAAACTCTATCAAAGTACACAGACAAGTGTACATGAAAGGCAAGTGCAGCACGCTGTGGTGGGGCATGAGAAGGTCACTTAACTCTGGAGTAGAGTGAAGGGTGGATCGAAGGAGCAAACACCAAAGGGCACATCTTGTGTGGTACAGTATATATGATGCGTCCAGAAGAGGCAAATCAATCGAGACAGAAAGCAGAATTGGGAGTGACTGCTAATGGCTGCAGGGTTTCCTTTTAGGGTGATGAAAGTGTCCTGGAACTAGATGGTTGTGATGGTTGCAGAACATTATGAAAGTACTAAAGCCAATGAATTGTACACCTCAAAATGCTTAATTTTATGTTGTGCAAATTCTATCTGAATAGAAAGAGAGTGACAAGAGTAGTTTGGAGATTACTACAGTAGTAGTCCTGATGTGAGATACATTTTACAGTATTTGCTTTCAAAACATTCTATTTACGTAGTTGGTGTATAGGCAGGCACATGGTACAAGTTTCAAAAAAGGACAAAGAGGTAAAGTGAAATGTAAGTCTCCTTCCTTCCCCATCTTCCACTCGCTTGGTTCCCTTCCCTTGGAGGAAAGCATTGTTCCCAGATTCTTAGGTATTTTGAGTCTATGCATAAATGTGTGCATTTGCGTATACAGATGGTTGCCAACTTATGATGTTTCAGCTTACAGTTTTTTCAGCTTATGATAGTACAAAAGTGATCTGCATTCGGTAGAAACTGTACTTCAAATTTGGTTTTTTGACCTTTTCCCAGGCAAATGCAGCTCCCATTTAACCACTTGATCCTGAGGGGAAACAACCAATACACTTACAATCATTCTATCCCCTAGAGCCATTGTTTTTCATTTTCAGTATTTCATTTTTTTTAGTACAGTATTGAATAAATTACCTGCAACTGAAGTGTGATATTCAACACGTTATTATGGAATAGGCTTTGTGTTTGAGGATTTTGCCCCACTGGAGTCTAATGTAAGTGTTCTGAGTACATTTAAGTAGGTTAGGCTAAACTATGATGCTTGGTAGGTTAGGTGTATTCAGTGCATTTTCAGCTTATAATATCTTCAACTTAAAATGGGGTTTCTCGGGATGTAACCCCATTGTAAGTGGAAGATCCATGTGTCTGTGTATGTGTGTAGTGTGTGTGTGTATACATATGTAAGTGTGTATTCAATATATTACATACATTGTCGAAAAGCCAGAAATAATAACAGTTAAAACCAGATCAGTAGAATAGTAAAATAATATTTAGTAAGAGTTGATTGTGCACAAAAGAACAGCTTGAGAACTGGGAGTCTTCAAATCCAATACTGAGATGAAGCTCAGAGGGATGTCATTAGCTTATAAAGTGGAAATGATGAAGTTGTTCAGCCTTTACAGTGATTGGTTGCTGCTGCTGCTGCTGCTAAGTCGCTTCAGTCGTGTCCGACTCTGTGCGACCCCATAGATGGCAGCCCACCAGGCTCCTCTGTCCCTGGGATTCTCCAGGCAAGAACACAGGACATTTCTAGATAGCAGGGTATTGGTTAAGAGTAGTTATCTTATACCATTTTAGGAAGATGACTTAAGTTTCTTTTATGATTTTTAGAGGCATTTATAAGGAGTAACCTAAGTTAAGTTTTGCTTGTGTTTATGAAATAAGTTAGTTTTACTTACGTGGCATAAATGGTTTTGTCTGCTTGGGGGATTTTCAATGCTGGTCTATATTTTATTTTAACAATATCACTTTAAAATTAAATTTTAGCATACTATAAACTAGTTTTTCATCTCAATCTCATTTAATATATTTTAGAGATAATTTTATATCACTTCATAGAATTTTATCTCATTCTTTTTAACAGCTTCATAGAATTTGATTGTTGGACCACAAATTATCTAACCAGTTCCCTATTCACAGTTATTTAGATATTTAGGCTTTTTCAGTTTTTCGCTTCTATACACAGTGCTATAGTGAATTATACATGTGTGTCTATATACATATATAAGTTATATAGAAATAAAAATATAAAAATATAACATATGTATTGCCCAGATATGAACATGTCATAAAGTCTTAAACTAGGTCAATAAGTCAATAGCAACCTAGAGGGAGATGAGTGTGAGAGAGAGCAAACTTGCAAGGAGGCTGAGTTGTGAAATGTTGTGACTGATGGCCTGTGATAGGTGAGGGAGAGAAACTTTGTATTGCTGTGTCCTTCCAATCTCTAGCAGAGGGCAGGTGCTTAGCAAATATTTTCTTAATGCAGTCACAAGAATAGCTTAAAACTGTCTAGTATAAATTATGGGTTCTAGTAAACAAACCATTCTCACACCCACACATGTTTTGATTTTTCATGACCTCTCCCCTTCTGCTTTCCTGGACAGCTTTGGTTTGACAGTTTACTGACAACCAGTCAACGACTTTTTTTTTTTTAAAAAAAAACACGTTCTGTGAATGTCAGGTTTTTTTTTTTTTTAATATTGTAGATTGTGGGCAGTGTGGTGGTTAATAAGTAATTGCAAATCTGATTGTGGCATGCCAGTGTTTTTAAGAGAAGTGAATGTTTTATGAGTCAAAACAAAGATAATATTTAGGCTTCCAGTTAATACCAAGGTTAATGATATTTAAGAAAATTGAACTTTGTAGTGAGTAGTGCTTCTAATCAGTGTTCAGAAATAGATGTGCTGCTTTCTCCATCTCCTCATGCAAAGGAATTCTGTATCTTGTCTCTCTTTAGAAACTTAAATTTGTTTCTTCTCTGAATTCCTTTAAAATCTCCTTTCCTCCCTAATAAACTATGATTTAAAGGCTCAGTAAGGTTATAATTCACCTAGTTTTTGACTCCATAATATAATCCTAATTTATGATATGATTAGTGATTGATATAGTCACATTGCCATAGTAACTATGACATTTGTGTTTAGGAAAATTTTCAACTGCCAACTTAAAAATTGTTGAGAGCCTTATTTCATGTTGGCATGTGATTCTTTACTTTCAGAAACAAGCCTGATTAGTTGTTATTGTAAATTTCTTGCCTCTGTATATCCAAATCAATCTCTCTTTTTCTCTCTCTATGCACACACACACACACTTATTTATTCATTCTGTCATCTGTCTGCTTTTGGCAACAAAATGTAAAATTTCTACTTGTGTGGCTTTTTATTAACTTCTTGTAGGTCTTTTGAGATTCTTTGATATAAGTGTGGTGGGCCAGATTCAATCTTAGGAAAAATTGTCCTCCGGCAGCCTAGCGACTCTTTGGCTGCTGTGTAAGTAGAAATACAAGAATGAGAGCTTTTATAGGCAAGCCTTATGGTTAAGGACATTTATTGTTACAAGAAAACTAAATTAAAGCTTGAAAAGAGAATCAGTAAAGAAATAGAATTTTCTTATCTCTTGCCATATTGGTTAGCAACTTAAGCATTTGGTGTGGCCAGAATCTTTATTAATAGCTCAAACAGCTCCTCAGGAGGCATTACCAGAAATCCTAGTAAACTGACTTGGGCTCTTTCCCTTCTTCTTCCCTGTCTTCTTTTCCTGGCATCTTTCCCTTAATAGACATTGTCAGATTGTTTTTGTGTTTAAGTTATGCCAATTCATAATTCTACCAGCAGTGTATGAGACACTGTATTTCCACAGTTGCACCAATACAGTGTACTATTTCAGTTGCTTTTTTGAACCTTCCTTAGCTTGATTATATCTTTCCTAAAGTTAGGTGACTAGATCTTCATCATTATTCTGGTTGTAGACCATTCACTGTGGAATCAGCTTTAATGAAGTTAATGAAGTTAGAGAAGGAAGATAAGAAAGCTTTCTAAACATGATATTTTACATAATATATAAAATATTTCAAGTGTACAAAATAGTATAAAGAATATTAGAATGAACACTCTTGTATAACACTACCTCACTGTACCGTGCTTTATTCTTTTTGCAATATTTACTTTAAATCCTTTTAGAAGTGAAACATTGTATGCAGATTTGAATCTTCCTGTAGATACTTCCCTGATATAATTTACCTCCCTCTTTCCCCAGAAATACCGTTCTCAAGTGTATTTTTACTTCTACAGTAAAATTTTCATTTTTAATGTTTCAGTTCAGTTCAGCTTTTTTTATGCTAAGAGAGTTCTTCTGTGACCCATTTTTTCATCAACATCATATGCTTTGGATTTATTCATGTATATATCTCACTTATTTAATTGCCTCATATTGTTGTTCTTATTCAGTTGCTGTGTCATGTCTGACTCTTTGTGACCCCTTGGACTGTAACATGCCTGGCTTCCCTGTCCTTCACTATCTCCAAGAATTTGCTCAAACTCATGTCCATTAAGTAAAGCCATCCAACCATCTCATCCTCTGCTGACCCCTTCTCCTCCCGCCTTCAGTCTTTCCCAGCATCAGGGTCTTTCCCAGTGAGTCAGCTCTTCACATCAGGTGGCCAAAGTACTGGTGCTTCAGCTTCAGCATTAGTCCTTCCAATGAATATTCAGGACTGATTTCCTTTACGATTGACTGGTTGGATCTCCTTGCAGTCCAAGGGACTCTCAAGAGTCTTCTCCAACACCACAGCTCAAGAGCATCAGTTCTTCGGCACTAAGCCTTCTTTATTTATGGTCCAACTCTCACATCCCTACATGACTACTAGAAAAACCATGGCTTTGACTATATGGACCTTTGTTGGCAACGTGATGTCTCTGCTTTTTAATATGTTATCTAGCTTTAATATGTTTGTCATAGCTTTTCTTACAAGGAACAAGCATCTTTTCATTTGATGGCTGCAGTCACTGCCCACAGTGATTTTGGAGCCCAATAATACAAAATCTGTCACTGTTTCCACTTTTTCCCCATCTCTTTGGCATGAAGTGATGGGACCAAATTCCATGATCTTCATTTTTTGAATGTTGAGCTTAAACCAGCTCTTTCACTCTCCTCTTTCACCTTCAACAAGAGGCTGTTTAGTTCCTCTTTGCCTTCTGCTGTAAGGGTGGTGTCATCTGCACGTCTGAGGTTATTGATATTTCTCCTGGCAATCTTGATTCCACCTTGTGCTTCATCCAGCCTGGCATTTCTCATGATGTACTCTGCATAGAAGTTAAATAAGCATGGTGACAATATACAGCCTTGATCTACTCCTTTCCCAATTTTGAACCACTCTGTAGTTCCATGTCCGGTTCTAACTGTTGCTTCTTGACCTGCATTTGGGTTTCTCAGGAGGCAAGTAAGATAGTCTGGTATTCTCATCTCTTTAAGAATTGCCTCATAGTTTTATCTAAACATGTCATAATTCATTTATTCATTCTCCTGTGGATGGGCTTTCGAGTTGTTGCCAGCTTTCTCTTACTATACTCAATTCTGTGACAGATGTCTCATAATAATATGTGTCTGCCTGTCTTTCAACATGGATCATGGATCGGGATATATGTAGTTCCAAAAACCACTACATCTGTCCAGGAAGGGGAACTTGCTGCATCATAAGGAAAGTAGTTCTGGGAAGGGAGTGTGGTGTAAGGGTAAAGTTTAGTGTAAGGGAAAAGTTCAGTGTTCCTAAAACAAAAGATTCCCTGTTATTTCTGTATGTGAATTTTGCAGATTTGAAGACCATGAAATGAATTTGGAGTGCTAGATGGGCTAAAGGACCCACTATATTGGGCTAAAGCCTTAGGGAATCTTTCAGTGATCTTGAGTGGGAGATTATTTGATCAGGTTTTCACTTTAAAGATATTTTTTGTTGAGTTATATGGAGGATGAACTAGGGTTGGAATGAAGAGTGTATCAATTAGTTCCCTTTGCATTGTAAGTAATAGAAAGTCACACTCAAATTGAATTATGTAACAGAATTTATTTTTTATGAACTTTTATCAGCTGTGCTGATTTGTTTTTCGTTTGACTGTGCCAGGTCTTTTTTGCATCATGTGGAATCTTTCAGTTGTGGCATATGAAATCTTCATTGTGGCATGTAAACTGAAGAGACCCCAAGGTGTAATAGCTTGAACCAAGTTTCTTTTTCACATTTAGAGTTTTCTAGGTTGCTGATATTGGTGATAGAGGGATCTGCTTCATCCCTCAGGGATCTCAGTTCATCACACCTGGACCATCTTCAATATATATCTTCCACAATTGCTTTGATTATTGCTGTCCTAATCCTTAGGAAGGGAGAAAATGCATGAAGGTATGAACACAGGAGTTTTATGGGCCAGACCCAAAACAGGCCTCCATCACCTTTGTTCTCATTTCATAGGAGAGAAAGTTGCCATAAGACCGCTTGTAAAGTATATGGCATATGTGGTGTAGGAGAACAGAGATTTTGGTGACCAGCAGGCTGTCTCTGCTACAGGTGAAATATGGTGACTTCTGTGTTTCTGGCTTGAGCAATTGATGATGGATGGGATTAGCAAATGTATAGAAGACTACAAGAGGAGGATTTGAAGTGGGGAAGAAAGGGAGATGAAAAGTTCACATTGGAATATCTTCAGTTTGATGTGCTCGTGGGACATTCAGGTGGGAATATGTAATTGGCAGATGGTTGTACAAGCTTGGTTTTCATTAAGGGACATCAGGTTTAGAGATATTCAATTGGAGAGTCATCCATTATTAAGTGCCTAATTTTGGGGGTAATTTCTGCTTAAAAGCAATACTTGGCACTCACCTTGAAGTCCATCTGCCTCTTCTCTGCTGCCCACTCCTTCAGTCATGTAACATTTTTAGGCAGTTTATCCCTAACCAGTTTGACAGCTTAGTACTTGAGGAAGGTAAATTTATTCTTTGAATCTGAAGATGTCTCTGTCTAACAGATTGTTTATAAAAATGTCAAAATAATATCTGTGCTAGCATGATGGCTGGGGGATCCCATTGTTAGCATGACTCCAACTGGATAAGTGCTTTGTAATCACTGCCTTTGATTGCCTGTCTTTAATTCAGCTCTCCATGCTTGACAGAACAATTAAGATTTTAAACAAATGATCTATGGGTTACCCCTTATTCAAATGCTTGTTTATGTAGTTGTGTATGACTTTTTCTGAGAGAAACTATGTTCTCATTCTTCTCATCAGTTGTGAGTGATAGTAATTCCTATGCTCCTAGAATTGTAATTGAGTTGAAGAATTTTACATGTTAGGGTTGGGGCACACACTTGTCCAAGTTATCTCTTGGTTCAGTTCAGTTGCTCAGTTGCGTCTGACTCTTTGTGACCCTATGGATGGCAGCATGCCAGGCTTCCCTGTCCTTCAAGTTTTCTCTACTGTACCCCTTATTGAAGGGATAGAAAACTCCTTCAGAAAAAGGAAAGATTGTTGCAATTTTGTTTCTGGGCTTTGGAAAATATTTGTCTTGGAATTATACAACTGTGGTGTGTTTCCAGATATTTTCAGACCTATTCTGTTGCTTGGATTTTCAGTATTAAAAGTGGTTTTAGAGATTATGCCCCTCCTCACTGTGGTGGCCTCTCCTATAATGATTCAAAAAATCCTGTAAGTTCTCTTTGGGTACTTTTAGTATCAGATGGATCAATACTTTTCTAAGAAGGTTGTTTCCTTGATGGAACAACCTTACAATTTTTTTTTTTGGAGCTCAAATCTGCCTTCTTGCTTCTAATTCTTCTCATTAGCTTTAGAGTAGCAGATGTCAACTCTTTTGTATCATGGTATTTGAGCCTTAGGGAACTTACTGTCTGACTTATGGGAGACTAATGAGATGTGGGAACATAGATAATATAGGTAACTGGATATACATATAACTGTACTTATGGACCATTTAAGAAAACACTGAAATGTAAATGAGGGAGAGTGAGTATCTTGATATTATTGATCCCTTTCTAGTTAATATAAAAATAAATCATTTGCAAAATCTGCACTTGAACCATTATAAGTAACAGATCCTTATGCCACCCATCTCTAAAACAGTAGAGTCCATCACATCGTTCTAATATCCATCCTTAGTCTTCTTGCTGTGGACCATCCTTGCCCTTTTATCCCATCCATTTCTTATAACTTGTGATTTCTAGACCCTCACTGCCCTGGTCTCTCCTCCTTGGACAAATGCGTGTCATTGTTTTTCTTGAATTGCAGCATGTCCAGAATTAGTCATGATATTCCAAATATGATCTGTATAACACATGGCTCATTGCCTGGTGGGGATAGTATGTTCTGAAGCACTAGAAGATTGGGGAATAAGACTGTGGGAATAAGAATATTTCTCTCAGCATTTAGATGTTATGTGCAAAGAATTGACATTGTGTGTGTGTGTGTGTACACTCAGATCCCAAAACTGCTATTAACAGGAACATGTTACTCATCTTTGCAATCTATTTACTAATGACTGCTAAAAGCTTTGAAATATCAGATCCATAATAGGGGATGATTTAATTCATTATTATTGTTCTGTTTACATTCTATTGAAAAAATTTGTTAGTTTCACTTAGCACCTATATTTTGGCAACAGGTATTAATAATTGAATATATTCATATTTAAACAGTTGAATATATTATCTGAAATGTTGTCCTGGTTGTGAAATGCCCTCTACCTTTGCATACCTCTCTGAGTATTGAAGGCCACTTCAAATGCCACTGCTGCTTTTCCCTGCCCTTTCACCTGGAAATGATTTCTTCTTTATTTGAATTCTCTTAGTTCTTCCTTGGCACATATCCCACTCTCCATTGTGTTATGGATATTTGTGTATGTGTTTAATCTCCTGTAAGAGAATACAGATTTTAAGAGGATCAAATATATTTTATTTATCTTTGAATGCCTCAGACAGCCTAATCCAGTGTCTTGAGCCTAGTTTGCTCTCAGTAGTCATTGAATGAATGTATAAATGCAAGAAAATAAAGATAAATTTAATGTATTTCTGGCCAGTAGTGGATTTAATTAGAAGTAAAAAATATAAAACAGAAAATAACATATTTGGTAATAAAGTATAAAAACACTCAATTAGTGAATTAAATAATTATGATTTTCTGATATGGATTGATTTGATGGGATTGTTATGAATTAGACATAATGTATGCTTTATACTCAATATTTAAAAATTAAGATCATGGCATCCAGGCCCATCACTTCATGCCAAATAGAAGGAGAAAAGGTGGGAGCAGTGATAGATTTCCTCTTCTTGAGCTCTAAAATCATTGCAGACGGTGACTGCAGCCATGAAATTAGAATATGATTGCTTCTTGGCAGGAAAGCTATGACAAACCTAGACAGTGTGTTAAAAAGCAAAGACATCACTTTGCCAACAAAAGTCCGTATAGTCAAGGCCATGGTCTTTCCAGTAGCCGTGTACAGATGTGAGAGCTGGACAGTAAAGAAGGCAGAGGGGCAAGAATTGATGCTTTCGAACTGTGGTGCTAGAGAAGACTCGTGGGAGTCTCTTGGACTGCAAGGAGATCAAACCAGTCAATCTTAAAGGAAATCAATCCTGAACACCCTTTGGAAGGACAGATACTGAAGCTGAAGCTCCAGTACTTTGGCCACCTGATGTGAAGAGCCGACTCACTGGAGAAGAGCCTGATGCTGGGAAAGTTTGAAGGCAGGAGGAGAAGAGGGCTACAGAGGATGAGATGGTTGGATAAAATCACTGATTCAGTGGACGTGGACTTGGGCAAACTCTGGGAGATGGTGAGGGACAGGGAAGCCTTGCATGCTGTAGTCCATGGGGTCACAAAGAGTCAGACATGACTTGGCGACTGAACAACAACAACTTTTTTTATGATAGAAGAAAAGCAGCATTGTCCAGGAAGAATATATTACCAGCATTATCCAATATAATGTACACGGAATGCAGCTATTTCAGATTTGCTGATGCCTATTTGCACATTATAATAGTGAGTTTAAAAGTTGGATTTTGCAAACTCATTTGTGCATGTGGAATGAGACAGCACTCTGGTGAGAGTTGCTCTTATTTTACATTAATAGCAACTTCTTATTTTGCAAAACTTAGTACAACTGTTGTGCACATGTGTATACTCAGTCACTCAGTCATGTCTGATTCTTTGTGACCCCATGGACTGCAGCCCGCCAGGCTCCTCTGTCCATGGGATTCTCCAGGCAAGAATACTGGAATGAGTTGCCTTGCCCTCCTCCAGGGGATCTCTCCAACCCAGGGGTCAAACTTGTGTCTCTTATGTCTCCTGCATTGGCAGACAAGTTTTTTACCACTAGCACCACCTGGGAAGCCCCAGTACAATTGTGAGGCAAGAAGAAATATCCTTCTTGATCCTACTGATGATAATTTTAAAAATATCTGTCAGTTTTGAAGTTTGCTGTGTGCTATGCCACTGTGAAATAACAGAAAATAGACATATATTGGTCTCTGACCCCAGTTCTTGGCACAGAGATCCCAAGTTCCTTGTGATTTCCTAAGTGGTAAGACCACTAGGAAGATATTTTGTTCTAATACTTGTTCTCTGATCCCGGTGCCTGCCACAGAGCTCCTAAATCTTTTGAAATTTCTCAGGTGATTGCAGTGTGTTTTACTGTAATGAGATGACTTTTGGTGGACTCTTAAGTAGCTTTAGGATGGGGCCTGGTGGGTTGGTGAACACATAAGTGCCGGGAGGGTGGTGCATCCCGACTCCATGAGGACAGAAGCTCCTGAGCTCAGCGCAATTTCAGATCCCACCCTCTCTAGATGAACAGGTTCATCTATAGCATTTATCATATCCTTTATTACATAGCTAACCAGCAAGTATAAGTGAGTACTTCCTTGATTTCCATGAGCTCTTCTAGCAAATTTTGGGGACCCCATTTATAGCAGGTCAGTCAAAGGTATAGGTAACAACCTGGGAGCGGTGATTGACATCCAAAGTGGGGGCAGTCTTATGAGACCGAGCCCTTAACTTGTTGGTCTGATGCTGACTACAGGTGATGGTGTAAGAACTGAACTGAACAGTAGGGCACCCAGCTGGTGTTGCCGGATTGCTTGGTGTTTGTGGAAAACCCACCTGCCTGGTGTCAGAAATATTGTGAATGTGAGAGTAAAGGAGAAACACAGGAAGTTTTTCTTGTAGCTGCCTTGCATTCTCTCATTTAATCTTTACAAATCTTTATAATAGTGCAACAAGATAGATTTTATAATTATCCTTATTGTGTGAATGAGAAAATGGAGTCATAGAAGTTAAGTAAATTGTCCACAGTAAGATGGATAGCCAGTATGTGATCTAGAACACAAACTCTGTAACATGATGGTCTTTTCTGTATTCACATTATCAAACTGACCTACAAATACTCATCCAGTTCCCAATATGTGCAAAGTAATTTTTTAGGCATTGTTTTAGGCATTCAGAATAAAAATATATAAAGCAAGAGCTCTTGAACAAGATTTCTATTGTCATAGAACTTAAAATTTTTTCTGGAAGAATTACAGTCCCATCTAATGGAATAATAGTGCTATCCACAGTGAGTAACACTGGCAGAGTGTCCTATAGGAATGGATTTATAGGAAGGCTTTGAAGCAGGCCAGGCAGACTTTAATGGAGCAGGCCAGATTTAAGCTAGCTCTATGGAAAAGTAGAATTTATATCAGCAGAGATACGGAGGAGGCTATTTCAACAGGAGCAGAAGGCAAAGGAGGAACATGACATGAGCCAAACACAGGTTGGAAGATTAAGGCATGGCCCGGGAATATCGCTGAACATTGTTAAAATGATTTTTTCCTGATTTTCATCTTCCAAAATAATGGATTAGTCATGAATGTAAATTATGTACATTAGAAGAATTATACAAAAACCCCCAATTTTTATATCTGGAGCTATTAAAAGCAGGATTTCTTATAGAAACAATTTATTAGGGGAAAGCACCTTCATTTAGGTTTTCAAAAATGAAAAATGCTATTAATTAGTGAAGAGGCAAATCTGTCACTATCACCTGTGCTATCTGCTGTTGTTTGTAGCAGCTGTAAACATTTTTAATCTGTCTTGAGTATGAGATGAGAAAAAACTTGAAAGCCTCTTTCTAAAAGGTGTGTGAAAACAGTACATCTTTTTCTATCAGGAATAAATGTAATCCTGCTCTCTGAACATAGATCAAATATCAGTGAAGATATAAAGGTTGGATAATTGAAAGGACTCACAAGACTCTACTCACCTACAGCTTTAAGAAATGTAAGTGTGGACAATCAGAGAGAGGACTGAGCCTTTCAGATGTGGCTCCCAAGGGCCCTTTCTCAGTTGCACAGGAGGCGCTTTATCTTTTGATTATAAACCACTAAGGTATGTGTGCAGTACCTTGGCCTCAGGGGAGCTGAAGCATCAATTTACTCAAGGGTCTTTCCTACCTTGCTAGTCATTTGCCAAGGCTGGTTAATAAAAATTAGAAAGAAATGTATGTGGATGATAATTTGGGAAAGTTTTTACTTTGAGGGGTTTGGGAATGTTTTAGATGAGCAGCACAGCAATAGTATTATAAGATTTTATTCCACTTCTCTGGTGGCTAGTACCTGGGTATTACATAATTCTCAGTTCTGCTTTTCTGGTAGCTGCCTGCATTGGTAGGCAGGTAGAGTCTGCCTGCAATACAGGAGACCTGGGTTTGATCCCAGGGTCAGAAAGACCCTCTGGAGAAGGGTATGGCTACCTGCTCCAGTATTCTTAACTGGAGAATCCCATGGACAGAGGAGCCTGGTGGGCTACAGTCCATGGGGTCACAAAAAGTCAGATATGACCGAGCAAGAAACATTTCATGATGAAAAGGGTCAAGTGCAAAACTTTTCCTCATGTTGTATAAAAATAAGCTTATAAGACTCCCCTTCACACTGTCAACTATAGAAGCCTAAGTAACCTCTTCATGGGTACAAAACTCATGTGACTCAATATATTTATCTCAGCAAGTCAACAAATTCACCTTTCTGAAGGGTTTTAGGTCCAGAACATTGATGAATCAGAGGGTTGTGAAAAAGTGAAAATGAGAAATTATGTCCCAACTCCCCTGCACTTGCAGTTACAATGTTTATTCTCATAAACAGTATCTTTTTATTACCGTATGGTTGGGACAAACAGAGCCTTTCATAGAGGCCTAAAGATTAGAAAGATGAGTACAACACTCCATCTTTTATCCTCTCACAGAAATATGAGGAGGTTATACTTTTCTGCTCAAAGTCAGATCTTTTCTTCTTCGCCAGTGGTTCTCGACTGGGGATGATTTTGTTCCCCAGGTGACACTGGGCAATATCTAGAGAGATTTTTGGTTGTTGGTTGTAACACCTGGGGACATGCTTCTTGTTTCTAGTGGGTAGAGGCTAAGGATGCTGCTTAAGCTGCTGCGGTGCATAGGACAACCCCACAGCAAAGGCTTATCTGGCTCAAAATGTCATGAGGATCAAGGCTGAAAAATGCTAAGCCAGAAATTTTTCTTAGTTATTTTAACATCTTCCTGATTACTAATACTTATTTATTGTGTAAAATCTAGAAAATCCGAGAAAACACAGAAAAGAAATAAATGACCCATAATGTCATCTTTCAGAAATCAGTGCTGTTAAACATTTTATTGCAGTGACTCTCAAATCTGGCCGTGTCTGTGGAGCATTTAAAAAACTTGGGGCTCCAATCTCAGATATTCAGATTCCAGTCTTTTCTCTGTGTTTACATTCTTTTATGTAATCTACTTTCATCCCTCACCAGTATTTTCTGAGTATTTTTCTCTGCCAGAGGTTGACAAACCATAGCTGCAGGCCAAATCCAGCCTGCCACCTGTTTGTGTACAGCCTTCCAGGTAAGAATGGGTTTAAAATTTTTAAATGGTTCGTTGGAAAAAATCAAGAGAAGAAGATTATTTTATGACACTTGAAAATTTTGTGAAAGTCAAATTACAGTGTCCTTCCTAAACTTTTCTCAGAATACAGCCATGTCCTTTGGTCTATGTAATGTCTGTGGTTGCTTTCACATGGCAGAGTTAAGTAGCTGTGATCAAGATCTTAGGGTCCCCCCAAAACATGAAATATGTACTTGAGAATTGTATGGAAAGTTTATGGACCTCTGTCCTATGCCATTAGGTGTTTCCATTGTTCTTTCTGGGACTGACAGCATTCTATCCCCTCTTGTTGATAAACTGTTTTTGATTTTGGGTTATTATAAATGATTCTTTGAGAAGTATCCTATTTGACTAAGCCAGGCATAAGTATATGATTATTTCTGTCACAAAATTTCCTAGAGGAAATAACTTGGTAAAGGTGTTTGTTCATATAGCCAAATTCCTATCCTAAAAGTTAATACCAATTTCCTCTTCGAATCAGAAATGTATTTGAATATCTGTTTGCTTACCTCCTTGCTATCTGTGGATGCTTTGCATTTTTTTTTCTGTGCCAACTGGACAACTTGCCTCCTTTTGTTTACTAATGAAGATGAACGTTTTTTTTTTTTTTCCCTACGTGCTTATTGGTCATTTGTGTTTATTTTGTGAATCACCTCTTTTTGTCTTTTGCCCATTCTCTATTCTGGCTTCTGTTATTTTCTTGTTGCCTTGTAAGAATTTTTTTCTTTTAAAATTAAGGATAATTGAGGATAATTTTTTATTTTAAAATTAAGAATAGTAATAATTTTCCTGATATGTAAGCTGCTTATTCTTTGCCTAATATTACATTTTTTTTAAAAAAAGCTTTAATATATAGAAGTTTAAAAATCTAACAGTTGCTTCTTGACTTTTGGCTAAGATCAAGTGTAAATCTAACACTTTAAAAATATTTACTGCTTTTAGTGTCCTGCTTTATTCATTATGTTTATTCTGGGTGGATATAAACTAACTAAACATGCGATAAGAGGTGAAAGGGCACTGAAGGCTGAGAGGATAGCATATGGATGGAAAGACCTGCATCCTTTGGAAAAGGGAAGGAATAAGGGTGATGGTGGGGCTTCCCAGGTGGCTCAGTGGTAAAGAATCCACCTGCCAATGCAGGACACACAGGTTTGATCCTTGGGTCGGGAAGATCCCCTGGAGAAGGAAATGGTTACTAACTCCAATATTCTTGCCTGGGAAATCCCATGGACAGAAGAGCCTGGTGGGCTATAGTCCACAGTTTTGTCTGCATGTTGGAATTGGCACCACTTAGGGAGATTTACAAACACTCATGCTTGGGTCCCACCTCCAGTAATGTGGCTTTGATTGGCCCAGATTGTCACTTGGAAATTGGGATTTTAAAAATCCAGTGTTCATCAGTGTTGCTGCTACAGATTAATAGTGGTTCTCTCAGTGTGGCTGCAGCATCACCCAGGAACTTGTTAGGAATGCAAATTGGTTTTTTAAATTAATTTTTTTAAATTAAAGGATAATTGCTTTACAGACTTTTGTTGTTTTCTGTCAAACCTCAACATGAATCAGCCATAGGTATACATATATCCCCTCCCTTTTGAACCTCCCTCCCATCTCCCTCCCCATCCCACCCCTCTAGGTTGATACAGAGCCCCTGTTTGAGTTTCCTGAGACATACAGCAAATTCCCATTGGCTATTTACTTTACATATGGTAATGTAAGTTTCCATGTCACTCTTTCCATACATCTCATCCTCTGTTCCCCTCTCCCCGTGTCCATAAGTCTATTCTCTAAATCTGTTTCTCCATTGCTGCCCTGTGAATAAATTCTTCATTACCATTTTTCTAGATTCTGTATATATGTGTTCAGTTCAGTTCAGTTGCTCAGTCGTGTCCAACTCTTTGTGACCCCATGAATTGCAGCACACCAGGCCTCCCTGTCCATCACCATCTCCTGGAGTTCACTCACATTCACGTCCATCGAGTCAGTGATGCCATCCAGCCATCTCATCCTCTGTCGTCCCCTCTTCCTCCTGCCCCCAATCCCTCCCAGCATCAGAGTCTTTTCCAATGAGTCAACTCTTCACATGAGGTGGCCAAAGTACTGGAGTTTCAGCTTTAGCATCATTCCTTCCAAAGAACACCCAGGGCTGATCTCCTTCAGAATGGATGGTTGGATCTCCCTGCAGTCCAATGGACTCTCAAGAGTCTTCTCCAACACCACGGTTCAAAAGCATCAATTCTTCAGCACTCAGCTTTCTTCACAGTCCAACTCTCACATCCATACATGACCACTGGAAAAACCATAGCCTTGACTAGATGGACCTTTGTTGGCAAAGTAATGTCTCTGCTTTTGAATATGCTATCTAGGTTGGTCATAACTTTCCTTCCAAGGAGTAAGCGTCTTTTAATTTCATGGCTGCAATCACCATCTGCAGTGATTTTGGAGCCCCCAAAAACAAAGTCTGACCCTGTTTCCACTGTTTACCCATCTATTTCCCATGAAGTGATGGGACTAGATGCCATGATCTTCGTTTTCTGAATGTTGAGCTTTAAGCCAACTTTTTCACTCTCCTCTTTCACTTTCATCAAGAGGCTCTTTAGTTCCTCTTCACTTTCTGCCATAAGGGTGTTGTCATCTGCATATCTGAGGTTATTGATATTTCTCCCAGCAATCTTGATTCCAGCTTGTGCTTCATCCAGCCCAGTGTTTCTCATGATGTACTCTGCATATAAGTTAAATAAGCAGGGTGACAATATATAGCCTTGACGTACTCTTTTTCCTATTTGGAACCAGTCTGTTGTTCCATGTCCAGTTCTAACTGTTGCTTCCTGACCTGCATACAGCTTTCTCCAGAGGCAGGTCAGGTGGTCTGGTATTCCCATCTCTTTCAGAATTTTCCACAGTTTGTTGTGATCCACACAGTCAAAGGCTTTGGCATGGTCAATAAAGCAGAAATAGATGTTTTTCTAGAACTCTCTTGCTTTTTCGATGATCCAGCGCATGTTGGCAATTTGATCTCTGGTTCCTCTGCCTTTTCTAAAACCAGCTTGAACATTAGGAAGTTCACGGTTCACGTACTGCTGAAGCCTGGCTTTTGAGCATTACTTTACTAGCATGTGAGATGAGTGCAATTGTGCAGTAGTTTGAGCATTCTTTGGCATTGCCGTTCTTTGGGATTGGAATGAAAACTAATTTTTTCCAGTCTTGTGGCCACTGCTGAGTTTTCCAAATTTGCTGGCATGTTGAGTGTAGCACTTTCCCAGCATCATCTTTCAGGATTTGAAATAGCTCAACTGGAATTCCATCACCTCCACTAGCTTCATTTGTAGTGATGCTTTTTAAGGCTTAACACATATATGTGTTAGAATTAAATATTTATCTTTTTCTTTCTAACTTACTTCACTCCATATAATAGGTTCTAGGTTCATCCACTTCATTAGAACTGACTCAGATGCATTCATTTTTATGGCTGAGTAACATTCCATTGTGTATATGTACCACAGCTTGTTTATCCATTCATCTATCGATGGACATTTAGGTTGCTTCCATGTTCTAGCTATTGTAAATAGTGCTGCAGTGAACAATGGGATACATGTGTCTTTTTCAATTTTGGTTTCCTCAGGGTATATGCCTAGGAGTGGATTGCTGGGTCATATGGTGGTTTTATTCCTACTTTTTAAAGGAATCTCCATACTGTCTTCCACAGTGGCTGTATCAATTTACATTCCCACCAACAGTGCAAGAGTGTTCCCTTTTCTCCACACCCTCTCCAGCATTTGTTGTTTGTAGACTTTTTGATGATGGCCATTCTGACTGGTGTGAAGTGATGTCTCATTGTAGTTTTGATAAGGATTTCTCTAATAATGAGCAATGTTGAGCATCTTTTCATGTGTTTGTTAGCCATGTGTGTGTCTTCTTTGGAGAAATGCCTGTTTAGGTCTTTTCCCCACTTTTTGATTGGGTTTGTTTTTCTGGTATTGAATTGTATGAGCTGCTTGTATATTTTGGAAATTAATCCTTTGTCAGTTGTTTCATTTGCTCTTATTTTCTCCCATTCTGAGGGTTGTCTTTTCACCTTGCTTATAGTTTCCTTTGCTGTGCAAAAGCTTTTAAGTTTAATCAGGTCCCAATTGTTTACTTTTGTTTTTATTTCCATTACTGTAGGAGGTGGGTCATAGAGGATCTTGCTTTGATTTATGTCACTGAGTGTTCTGCCTGTTTTTGTCTAAGTTTTATAGTTTCTGGTCTTACATTTAGGTCTTTAATCCATTTTGAGTTTATCTTTGTGTATGGTGTTAGGAAGTGTTCTAATTTCATTCTTTTACATATAGGTATCCAGCACCATTTACCAGCACCATTTATTGAAGAGGCTGTCTTTGTCCCATTGTATATTCTTGCCTCCTTTGTCAAAAATAAGGTACCCATAGGTGCATGCGCTTATTTCTGGACTTTTTATCTTGTTCTATTGGTCTATATTTCTGTTTTTGTGCCAGTACCATACTGTCTTGATGACTGTAGCTTTGTAGTCAAGCAGGTTGATTCCTCCAGCTCCATTCTTCTTTCTCAAGACTGCTTTTGGCTATTTGGAGTCTTTTGTGTTTCCATATGAATTGTGAAAATTTTGTTCTAGTTCTGTGAAAAATGTCTTGGTAATTTGATAGGGATCATGTTGAATTTGTAGATTGCGTTAGGTAGTATAGTCTTTTCACAATATTGATTCTTCCTACCCAGGAACATGGAATATCTCTCCATCTGTTTATGTTGGTTTGATTTCTTTCATTAGTGTCTTATAATTTTCTGTGTACAGTTCTTTTGTCTCCTTAGGTAAGTTTATTCCTAGATATTTAATTCTTTTTGTTGAAATGGTGAATGGGATTGATTCCTTAATTTCTCTTTCTGATTTTTCATTGTTAGTAAGTAGAAATGCAAGTGATTTCTGTGTATTGATTTTGTATCCTGCAACTTTGCTAAATTCACTGATTAGCTCTAGTAATTTTCTGATACTATCTTTAGGGTTTTCTATGTACATTATCAAGTCATCTGCAAACAGTGAGAGCTTTATTTCTTCTTTTCTGATCTGGATTCCTTTTATTTCTTTTTCTTCTCTGATTGCTGAAGCTAGGACTTCCAGAACTATGTTGAATAATAGTGGGGAAAGTGGACACCCTTGTCTTGTTCCTGATCTTAGGGGGAATGCTTTCAGTTTTTCACCATTGAGAATAATGTTTGCCGTAGGCTTATCATATATGGCCTTTACTATGTTGAGGTAGGTTCATTCCATGCCCATTTTTTGAAGAGCTTTAATCATAAATGTGTGCTAAATTTTATCAAAGGCTTTTTCTGCATCTATTGAGATTATCATATTGTTTTTATCTTATAATTTGTTAATATGGTGTATCACATTGATTGATTTGCATATATTGAAGAATCCTTGCATCCCTGGAATAAAGCCAACTTGATCATGGTGTATGAGCTTTTGATGTGTCGCTGAATTCTGTTTGCTAAAGTTTTGTTGAGGATTTTTGCATCTATGTTCATCAGTGATATTGGCCTGTAGTTTTCTATTTTGTGTTGTCTTTGTCTGGTTTTGGTATCAGGGTAATGGTGGCCTCATAGAATGAGTTTGGAAGTGTTCCTTCCTCTGCAATTTTTTGAAAGAGTTTTAGAAGGATAGGCATTAGCTCTTCTTTAAATGTTTGATAGAATTCTCCTGTGAAGCTATCTGGTTCTGGGCTTTTGTTTTTGGGGGAGATTTTTTTTATCAGAACTTCAATTTCAGTGCTTGTAATTGGGTTGTTCATAATTTCCATTTCTGTCCATTTCTTCCTGGTTATCCATTTTATTGTCATATAGTTGTTCATAACAGTCTCTTATAATCCTTTGTATTTCTGCATTGTCTGTTGTAACCTCTGCTTTTTCATTTCTAGTTTTGTTGATTTGATTCTTCTCTTTTTTTCTTGATGAGTCTGGCTAAAGGTTTGTAAATTTTGTTTATCTTCTTAAAGAACCAGCTTTTAGTTTTATTAATCTTTACTATTGTTTCCTTCATTTCCTTTTCATTTATTTCTGCTGGGATCTTTATGATTTGTTTCCTTCTACTAATTTTTCTTTGTTCTTCTTTTTCTGGTTGTTTTATGTGTAAAGTTAGATTGTCTATTAGCTGTTTTTCTTGTTTCTTGAGGTAAGATTGTATTGCTATAAACTTTGCTCTTAGAACTGCTATTGTTGCATTCCATAGGTTTTGAGTTGTCATGTTTTCATTGTCATTAGTTTCTAGAAATTTTTTGATTTCCCTTTTGATTTCTTCAGTAACCTGTTGGTTATTTAGAAATGTGTGGTTTAATCTCCACACATTTTTGTGTTTCTTACAATTTTTTTCTTGTAATTGATATCTCATAATGTTGTGTTAGGAGAAGTTGCTTGATATGATTTCAGTTTTCTTAAATTTACTGAGGTTTGATTTGTGACCCAGGATGTGGTCTATCCTGGAGAATGTTCCATGTGCACTTGAGAAGAAGGTGTATTCTTCTGCATTTGGATGGAATGCCCTGAAGATATCAATGAGATCCATCTCATCTAATGTATCATTTAAGACTTGTGTTTCCTTATTAATTTTCTGTTTTGATGATCTGTCCATTGGTGTGAGTGAGTGAGTGAGTGAAGTCACTCAGTTGTGTCCGACTCTGTGACCCCAGGGACTGTAGCCCACCAGGCTCCTCCATCCATGGGATTCTCCAGGCAAGAGTACTGAAGTGGGTTGCCATTTCCTTCTCCAGGGGATCTTCCCAACCCAGGGATCAAACCCAGGTCTCCCGCATTGCTTTACCCATTTACCTACTGAAGGACATCTTGGTTGCTTCCAAACATTGGTAGTTATGAATAAAGGACAGAAATGGTATGGACCTAACAGAAGCAGAAGATATTAAGAAGAGGTAGCAAGAATACACAGACCTGTACAAAAAAGATCTTCATGACCCAGATAATCATGATGATGTGATCACTTACCTAGAGCCAGACATCCTGGAATGTGAAGTCAAGTGAGCCTTAGGAAGCATCACACGAACAAAGCTAGTGAAGGTGATGCAATTCGAGTTGAGCTATTTCAAATCCTATAAGATGATGCTATGAAAGTGCTGCACTCAATATGCCAGCAAATTTGGAAAACTCAGCAGTGGCCACAGGACTGGAAAAGGTCAGTTTTCATTCCAATCCCAAAGAAAGGCAATGCCAAAGAATGCTCAAACTACTGCACAATTGCACTCATCTCGCATGCTAGTAAAGTAATGCTCAAAATTCTCCAAGCCAGACTTCAGCAGTACATGGACCGTGAACTTCCAGATGTTCAAGCTGGTTTTAGAAAAGGCAGAGGAACCAGAGATCAAATTGCCAGTGTCCATTGGATGACTGAAAAAGCAAGAGAGTTCTAGAAAAACATCTATTTCTGCTTTATTGACCACGCCAAAGCCTTTGACTGTGTGGACCACAACAAACTGTGGAAAATTCTGAAAGAGATGGGAATACCAGACCACCTGACCTGCCTCTTGAGAAACCTGTATGCAGGTCAAGAAGCAACAGTTAGAACTGGACATGGAACAACAGACTGGTTCCAAATAGGAAAAGGAGTACATCAAGGCTGTATATTGTCACCCTGCTTATTTAACTTATATGCAGAGTATATCATGAGAAATGCTGGGCTGGATAAAGCACAAGCTGGAATCAAGATTGCCAGGAGAAATATCAATAACCTCAGATATGCAGATAGTACCACCCTTATGGCAGAAAGTAAAGAAGAACTAAAGAGCCTCTTGATGAAAGTGAAAGAGGAGAGTGAAAAAGCTTGCTTAAAACTCAACATTCAGAAAATAAAGATCATGGCATCTGGTCCCATCACTTCATGGCAAGTAGATGGGGAAACAGTGGAAACAGTGGCAGACTTCATTTTTCTGGGCTCCAAAATCACTGCAGATGATGACTGCAGCCATGAAATTAAAAGACGCTTACTCCTTGGAAGAAAAGCTATGACCAACCTAGACAGCATATTAAAAAGCAGAGACATTACTTTGCCAACAAAAGTCCATCTAGTCAAGGCTATGGTCTTACTAGTAGTCATGTATGGATGTGAGAGTTGGACTATACAGAAAGCTAAGTGCCGGAGAATTGATGCTTTTGAACTGTGGTGTTGGAGAAGACTCTTGAGAGTCCCTTGGACTACAAGGAGATCCAACCAGTCCATCCTAAAGGAAATCAGTCCTGAATACTCATTGGAAGGGCTGATGCTGAAGCTGAAATTCCGATACCTTGGCCACCTGATGTGAAGAACTGACTCACTGGAAAAGACCCTGATTCTGGGAAAGATTGAAGGCAGGAGGAGAAAGGGACGACAGAGGATGGGATTGTTGGATGGCATCACTGACTCAATGGACACGAGTTTAAGTAAACACTGGGAGTTGGTGATGGACAAGGAGGCCTGGCGTGCTGCAGTCCATGGAGTTGCAAAGAGTCAGACATTACTGAGCAACTGAACTGACTGATGAGTAAAGTGGCTAGAAATATCTGTGTGCAGCTTTCTGTGTGGGCATAACTTTTCAACTCTTGGGTAAATATCAGTGAGTGTATTTGCCAGATTCTATGATAAGATAGGAGAAGGCAATGGCACCCCACTCCAGTACTCTTGTCTGGAAAATCCCATGGATGGAGTAGCCTAGAAGGCTGCAGTCCATGGGGTCGCTGAGGGTCGGACATGACTGAGCAACTTCACTTTCACTTTTCATTTCCTGCATTGGAGAAGGAAATGGCAACCCACTCCAGTGTTCTTGCCTGGAGAATCCCAGGGACGGGGGAGCCTGGTGGGCTGCCGTCTTTGGGGTCGCACAAAGTCAGACATGACTTAAGTGACTTAGCAGTAGCAGTAGCAGTATGATAACATTTACCTTTTTAGGAAACTGCCAAAGTGAAAGTTACTCAATCATGTCTGACTCTTTCTAATCACATAGGTTGTAGCCTGCCAGGCTCCTCTGACCATGGAATTCTCCAGGCAAGAATACTGGAGTGGGTTACCATGCCTTTCTCCAGGGCATCTTCCCAACCCAAGGATTGAACCCAGGTCTCCTGCATTACAGGCAGATTCTTTACTGTCTGAGCCACCAGGGAAGTGGGGCTAAGCTGCCTTCCAAAGGGATATGAGTTTGAGCAAATGCCAGGAGACAGTGGGGGACAGGGAAGCCTGGTGTGCTACAGTCCATGGAGTCACAAAGAGTTGGACACGACTGAGTGACTAAACAACAACCATTTTGCATGCCCACCAGCAGTGAATGAGAATTCCTGTTGCTCCACATCTTCATCAGCATTTGATGTTATCACTGTTTTTGATTTTAGGCATTCTAATAACGGTGTGGTGGTACCTCATTGTTTCAATTTGCAGTTCCCTATTGACACATGATATCAAGCCTCCTTTCCTGTGCTTAACTGCCATTTACATATCTTCTTTGGTGAGGTTTTTATTTAGATCTTTTTCTCACTTTGGGTTGTTTTTCTTACTGTTGAGTTTTAAGAGTGCTTTAGATATGTTGTTATAGACATATGTCCTTATCAGATATATGTTTTACAAAAATATTCTCCCGGTCTATAGCTTGTCTTTTCATTCTGTTAACAGTGTCTTTTGCAGAGCAGAAATTTTGAATTTTAATAAAGTTCAACTTACCAGTTTTTTCTTTCATGGATTGTGCTTTTGATGTTGTATCTAACAACTCATTGCCAAACCCAAGATCACTTGGATTTTATCCTACATTATCTTATAGAAGTTTTATAGTTTTGCATTTTACCCATAGGTATGTGATACATTTTGAGTTAATTTTTGTGAAAGATGTAAGATTTGTGCCTAGATTCTTTTTCTTTTCTGCATGTAGATGCCCGGTTGATCCAGCACCGTTTGTTGGACTCATCTATCTCCATTCTCTATTGAATTGTGTTTGCTCCTTTGTTAAAGATTGGTTGACTGTACTTGTGAGGTCTATTTCTGTGCTCCCTATTCTGACCCATTAAGTCTGTTTATCTATTCTTTGCCAATACCCCATTATCTTGTTTACTATAGCATTATCAGTTCAGTCGCTCAGTCCTGTCTGACTCTTTGAGACCCCATGAATCACAGCATGCCAGACCTACTTGTCCATCCCCAACTCCCAGTGTTTACTCAAACTCACATCCATTGAGTTGGTGATGCCATCCAGCCATCTCATCCTCTGTCGTCCCCTCTTCCTCCTGCCCCCAATCCCTCCCAGCATCAGAGTCTTTTTCCAATGAGTCAACTCTTTGCATGAGGCGGCCAAAGTACTGGAGTTTCAGCTTTAGCATCATTCCTTCCAAAGAAATCCCAGGGCTGATCTCCTTTAGGGTGGACTGGTTGGATCTCCTTGCAGTCCAAGGGACTCTCAAGAGTCTTCTCCAATACCACAGTTCAAAAGCATCAATTCTTCGGCACTCAGCTTACTTCACAATCCAACTCTCACATCCATACATGACTACTGGGAAAACCATAGCCTTGACTAGACGGACCCTTGTTGGCAAAGAAATGTCTCTGCTTTTGAATATGCTATCTAGGTTGGTCATAACTTTCCTTCCACGGAGTAAGGGTCTTGGAGGTCAGGGCAGCAGCCGAGAGTGCCAGGCTGTGTTGGTGCAGGAGCGGCTGAGAGGAGTTACCCTGCGTCCGAAGTCAGGGGCGGCGGCCAGGAGGAGCTACCCCTCGCCCGAGGCCAGGGGCAGTGGCCGGGTGGACCTACTGCAACCCCAAGGCCAGGGGTGGCGGCCGGGAGGAGCTATCCCACACCTGAGGCCAGGGGCGGTGGCCATGAGGAGCTATCGCATGCCCGAGGCCAGGGGCAGCAGCCGGAGGAGC
>NW_024070207.1:109254679-109335484 GCF_014754425.2 Oryx dammah | reverse complement strand
GCCCGAGGCCAGGGGCAGCAGCCGGAGGAGCTACCCCACGCCCGAGGACAGGGGCGGTGGCCGGGAGGAGCTACCCCACACCCGAGGCCAGGGGTGGAGGCTGGGAGGAGCTACTGCATCCTCGAGGCCAGGGGCAGTGGCCGGGAGGAGCTACCACATCCCTGAGGCCAGGGGCAGCGGCCAGGAGGAGCTACCCCACGCCTCAGGCCAGGGCGGCAGCCAGAAGGAGTTACCGCATCCCTAAGGCCAGGGGCGGCGGCTGGGAGGAGCTACCGCACGCCTGAGGCCAGGGGCGGTGCCCGGGAGGAGCTACCCCCTGTCCAAGGAGCGGTGGCTCCACGGGTGCAGGAGGGCTAAGAGGAGCTACTCCACGTTCAAGGTCAGGAGGGGCAGTGGTGAGGAGATACCCTTCGTCCAAGGTAAGGAGTAGCGGCTGCGCTTTGCTGGAGCAGCTGTGAAGAGATACCCCACATCCAAGGTAAGAGAAACCCAAGTAAGATGGTACGTTTGCACGAGGGCATCAGAGGGCAGACACTGAAACCATAATCACTGAAAACTAGTTAATCTAATCACACGGACCACAGCCTTGTCTAACTCAAAGAAACAAAGCCATGCCTGTGGGGCCACCCAAGATGGGCGGGTCATGGTGGAGAGGTCTGACAGAATGTGGTCCACTGGAGAAGGGAATGGCAAACCACTTCAGTATTCTTGCCTTGAGAACCCCATGAACAGTATGAAAAGGCAAAATGATAGGATACCAAAAGAGGAACTCCCAGGTTGGTAGGTGCCCAATATGCTACTGGAGATCAGTGGAGAAATAAGCCCAGAAAGAATGAAGGGATGGAACCAAAGCAAAAACAATACCCAGTTGTGGATGTCACTGGTGATAGAAGCAAGGTCTGATGCTGTAAAGAACAATATTGCATAGGAACCTGGAATGTCAGGTCCATGAATGAAGGCAAATTGGAAGTGGTCAAACAGGAGATGGCAAGAGTGAACGTCGACATTCTAGGAATCAGCGAACTAAAATGGACTGGAATGGGTGAATTTAACTCAGATGACCATTATATCTACTATAGCATTATAGTAAGTCTTAAAATCAGGTGGAGTCCATCTTCCAGCTTTGTTCTTTTTCCAACACTAAGGTGAATGGCTTCTGAACCAGCTCTGCCTATGGCATTCCAGTGATCTCCTTTGCCATCCAGTGGGCTACAGTCAAACCCTCTCCAGTGGGATAAAAATCTCAGTCTTGGTTGGGAATGGGGGTTCTTCCAAGTCTATTCTTTCCTTGCGTAATCTCCCTCAGTCTTAGCAGGAGGAATTAGCTGTTCCCTCTGTTTACAAGTCCTTTATTCTTGAGTTCTGTTTACCCCATTAGTAGTTAACTTTTACTAGTTAACAATTCTTTATATTGAAATTTCCCCCTTTCAAGACAGACTTGGTTTCTGTTTCCTGACTAGAATGACAGATTCTTATACATTTTTGGTTAACTTGAACCCTCAGGTGATCTCCCAACTGAAATTCTGTGATTGGACTTGAGGGGAGGGTCCCATAGAGTATAGGAAAGGGCACTTGGCCATGCAGCAGGCACAGTAGTTCTGTGAGTGACTCGGGTGTCTTGGCTGACTAGGTGAGTAAGATGTGAGCAGTACTAACTGGTATATGGAACAAATGGGACCCAGCATTTTTGAGGACTCCTTCCTCATGATTCTATTCTGGAGATGTGGCTGGAAGAGGTACATGGTGGCACTATCTGAGATGTGGTGGGCTTGAAACAGCAGAGAAACCTTCTCAATTACTGTCCAAAAGAAGATGAACCATATTAGCAAGTCCAGATGGGGTCAGGGTCACTGGTTAAATCCTGAGAAGCACCCAGAGCAGCTATGATATTCCATCTGCTGCCACCCATAAGCAACTACTTACCTTGTTGATGAGCACAAAAAGAGATATTCCACAGCCCTGAAGGATTCTTTCTAATGAGAAAACAAGCTACAGATATTTCTGTGATACTCTTTAAACATTGTAAGATACAGCATTTTAGGAAATGGTTTGTATAAATTGCACATACTGATCATTAATATAAATAATTTGTATTATGGGTTTGTTTTCCTTGGTGTGTACATTCACTCGTCCCTGGGGATGTGGATGAGCAAAGTGTTTTGTTACTTGCTCATGCTCCTGCTGGCAGTGACGCAGGTGCAGAACTGTGGGCATGATGAATCAAGCGCCAAATGCATCACTGCCGTCTGTGCTCAGCTCGAATTGCCGTCAGTGGAGAAAATAGAATTCATTAGTTTTCTTTCAGGGCACATGCAAACACATGGATTTGAAAGAATATATCATGGTAGCAAGAAGAAATGGGCAAAGCTCAACGTTTTTTCCTCCTGAGCAGCTCTGGCGACAGATGAAACGATAAGCCTTTGGATGCACAGTCTTTGTTAGTAGATGTTTGAGAGGATGGTCACCCTGAGGCAAAATGCTCTGTGGATACCAATCACAATTTTTTTTACAATCTCTCAGAGCTATTGAGAAAATAATATTGATTTGTTACAGAATCCAAAGTACTCCAAATGCTCACAGGAAATGTAACCAAATACTCGAGTAACTATTTTGAAGAATTCAAAGAAAATAACATGCATGAAAATGACTTTCATGACTTCTGTGATGAGGTATCTAGGGAGATGAGTTGAAAGCCTTTATTTCATGTCTGTTTTCATTTTGGCATTGGCTGAGCTAATGCCATTTGACAGTAAGTGTGGAGCTCTGGCATGATGACAGAACACTCCATTTGGAGAGAGAGAAAGACTTTTGAAAAAATTAATCCTCCCAGGGTTTCTGAGGTGACGGAGGACTAGGAAGAAGCTTAACCCAAGTTCTAGCTTTGGGTTTTTCAAATGAGACTGATCTTGGAGATTTTGACTGGAATTCTGTGAGGGGACCCAGGAATCTGTTTTAATAGTTACTTAAATTGCAAATTTGATTCTGCCAGTTTGGAAAACATCATTTTCCCATGTATATATTCTAAAGTGAAGTTTATTTTTAAATGCAATTTGATGCCCTTGTCCAGCCAGCTTTAGGTTGGCATGATTCACCCGCATAAATATATTTTTTAAGGTTTGGGAACACTCGGCTCAGCATTTGGGAGAAAACATGAAAAACAACAACAAAAACCAACTCCCTGTATTGAATTGAGCAGCTGAAAGGCAAACACCTGGTCTTTTCTTCCCAATTATGCTGCTTGGGCTGGTAGACTGTTGAGGATGAAATGTATTCACATAAAAAAAAAATCATCCTTCTTGCTCCTTCCTGATCTATATTTCTTTTTTCCCCTTTAAAACATAACATTTATTGCCTTTTTCTAATTACAGGAAAATAATTCATGCTCAATGACAAAAATCCAAAACAAAACAGAAAACAAAAATCTATAATTTCACCACCCAGAGATAACCTTGCTACGTGTTTTCTAAAGACGTAGTGATATGTGCTTCTTGAGGCTTATAATTACAATACATCATGACCACTTGGTGAGAAAAAGTAATTGTAAGTTAAAACAAGAATATTAAAGGTAACCTACAGAGAGTAGAATTTTACTTCTGCTACATTTTAATATCTTTAGAAAGCTGATAAATCAAACCACAGTTAAAATTCTAAGAGAATCCACATTTTTAGAATTTATAAATACTTTGTATTCTAAAGTTGTCATGCCTTAGATATGTTTTTTTATTCTGTAAAGAGTTTTTTTACCTTTACATGTCTATCATTCATTCATTCATTCATTCATACATTGTATCACTGTTGAATATTTATTATGTAGTTGCAGCAATTAAAGACTGATAAGGTCCATTCCTCCAGTGAGCTAATTTTCTGGGTTAAGGGAAAGAAATAATGGATAAGTGAAATAAACAAGTAAACAAAGTTTTTTTGGATTGGGTGATTAAGGAAAGTTACTCTCAAAAGATCATATCAGAGTTGATACCTAAGAGGTTAAAAGGATCCCATCCTTGGGGAAATGAGAGAGTGTGGGTTGTGTTTCCCCACAACCTGTACAGAATGTGTTACAGAGAAGTTTTGGTTTAGTTTGATTTGGTTAGTTTGCTAGGTGAGAGACAGTGTAGATTTATTTTACTTTTCTTTCGGTTTGAATGGAGTTAAACGTCTTGTCATGTATTTAAGGGCCCTTTTAATATAATCTTTTGCTTATTTTCTTCCCATCAAGTTTTTGGTCTCTTTATCTCTCAATTTTTGCAAAACTTTATATAGCAAGGGCTTATTTCTCATTCATACTGTTTGTCTATCAAGGGTTGGAGTTTTCCTCCACATTGTCCTTAACTTACAATTTGATATTGTGAACTGTGGGCATGATGTCATATAGCAGATCTTTAGAATCTATTCATTTTATATAATTAAAATGTTACACCCATTGAATAAAACTCTCCATTTCTCCCTCTCCACAGTCCCTGGCAACCACCATTCTGCTTTCTGTTTTAAAATTTGACTTTTTTAGATTTCACATATAAATGAAATCGTATAGTATGTTTCTTTCTGTGTCTGGCTTATTTCTCTTATCATGATGTCTTCCAGGATCACCTGTGTTGCTGTAAACAGTAGGTATTCCCTCTTTTAAAAAGTTGAACAATATTCTATCCATATATATATATATATATATATATATATATATCACATTTGTTTTAGCCATTCATCTGTTGACAGACACTGAAGTTGTTTCCATGTCTTGTCCACTGTGACTTGGCTGCACTGAACAAAAGAGTACAGCTATCTCTCCAAGATACTGATTTAATTTCCTTGGGATGTAGACTCTGAAGTGGGGACTTCCCTGGTGCTTCATATTAGCCATTTTTTAATTTATTTAAAAAATGATTGGAGTATAGTTGATTTACAGTGCTGTGTTAGACACAATTATTTTTTTTTTAAAAGAGGAAGGATCTTCTAGGCTTAGGAGACTGCACTGCAGAAACCCAACTGAGTGACCTCATGTGACTGAACAGAAGGTCTGAAATATTACAAGAAGAGAGGGAGAAAGGATTTTTATACCAAATTACTAAAGCCTTGGAGTGCTATCTTAAATGGATTTGACTAAAACCTGTGGCACCCCACTCCAGTACTCTTGCCTGGAAAATCCCATGGACAGAGGAGCCTGGTAGGCTGCAGTCCATGGGGTCGCTAAGAGTCAGATACGACTGAGTGACTTCACTTTGACTTTTCACTTTCATGCATTGGAGAAGGAAATGGCAACCCACTCCAGTATTCTTGTCTAGAGAATCCCAGGGATGGGGGAGCCTGGTGGGCTGCTGTCTATGGGGTCGCACAGAGTCGGACATGACTGAAGTGACTTAGCAGCAGCAGCAGCAGCAGTCCTCAAGCAGCCATTTAATAATTTTTTTGAGGAATATGAAGAGTTCAAAGTCCTTTTTGGAAGATTATTCTGGAGAAAGTAGGAATGTGGGTTTCAGAAATGAGAATCTCAAAGAAAGCAGAAAGAGCAATTGGAGAAATGATCAAAAAGCACAATGCTGATTCTCCATGTTAATTATCTATTTGCATCAACGAACAGTGTATTTCCAGTCATTCAGATTTAAACTCTATAAGAAACTTATACTTCACTTTCATCTAGTGTGACTGTCTATATTAATCCACAGGGAGCCTCTTTCTTTCTTTTTTTTTTTTTTTCTGCATTTAGTGTTCACTTTGTCATTCTGAGAATGATTTTTTTTTTTTTTTGCTTTTCTATTAGTAAATTTAGACCTTGGAGATACCCCTCGTCCAAAGTAAGGAGCAGCGGCTGTGTTTTGCTGGAGCGGCTGTGGAGATACCCCACGTCCAAGGTAAGAGAAACCCAAGTAAGATGGTAGGTGTTGTGAGAGGGCATCAGAGGGCAACCAGACTGAAACTGTAGTCAAAGAAAACTAGTCAATCTGATCACAGGGGCCACAGCCTTGTCTAACTCAATGAAACAAAGACATGCCATGTGGGGCCACCCAAGGCGGGCAGGTCATGGTGGAGAGGTCTGACAGAATGTGGTCCACTGGAGAAGGGAATGGCAAACCACTTCAGTATTCTTGCCTTGAGAACCCCATGAACAGTATGAAAAGGCAAAATGATAGGATACTGACAGGAACTCCACAGGTCGGTAGGTGCCCAATATGCTACTGGAGATCAGTGGAGAAATAACTCCAGAAAGAATGAAGGGATAGAGCCAAAGCAAAAACAATACCTAGTTGTGGATGTGACTGGTGATAGAAGCAAGGTCTGATGCTGTAAAGGGCAATATTGCATAGGAACCTGGAATTGTTAGGTCCATGAATGAAGGCAAATTGGAAGTGGTCAAACAGGAGATGGCAAGAGTGAATGTCAACATTGTAGGCATCAGTGAACTAAAATGGACTGGAATGGGTGAATTTAATTCAGATGACCATTATATCTACTACTGTGGGCAGGAATCCCTTAGAAGAAATGGAGTAGCCATCATGGTCAACAAAAGAGTCTGAAATTCAGTACTTGGATGCAATCTCAAAAATGACAGAATGATCTCTGTTCATTTCCAAGGCAAACCATTCAATATCAAAGTAATCCAAGTCTATGCCCCAACCCGTAATACTGAAGAAGCTGAAGTTGAATGGTTCTAAGAAGACCTACAAGACCTTTTACAACTAACACCCCCAAAAGACGTCCTTTTCATTATAGGGGACTGGAATGCAAAAGTAAGGAGCTCAAAAAACACCTGGAGTAACAGGCAAATTTGGCCTTGGAATACGGAATGCAGCAGGGCAAAGGCTAACAGAGTTTTGCCAAGAAAACATAGCAAACACCCTCTTCCAACAACACAAGAGAAGACTCTACACATGGACATCACCGGATGGTCAACACCGAAATCAGATTGATTATATTCTTTGCAGCCAAAGATGGAGAAGCTCTATACAGTCAGCAAAAGCAAGACTAGGAGCTGACTGTGGCTCAGATCATGAACTCCTTATTGCCAAATTCAGACTTAAATTGAAGAAAGTAGGGAAAACCACTAGACCATTCAGGTATGACCTAAATCAAATCCCTTATGATTATACAGTGGAAGTGAGAAATAGATTTAAGGGCCTAGATCTGATAGATAGAGTGCCTGATGAACTATGGATGGAGGTTCGTGACATTGTACAGGAGACAGGGATCAAAACCCTCCCCATGAAAAAGAAATGCAAAAAAGCAAAATGGCTGTCTGGGGAGGCCTTACAAATAGTTGTGAAAAGAAGAGAAGAGAAAAGCAAAGGAGAAAAAGAAAGATATAAGCATCTGAATGCAGAATTCCAAACAATAGCAAGGAGAGTTAAGAAACCTTCCTCAGTGATCAATGCAAAGAAATAGAGGAAAACAACAGAATGGGAAGGACTAGAGATCTCAAGAAAATTAGAGATACCAAGGGAACATTTCATGCAAAGATAGGCTTGATAAAGGACAGAAATGGTCTGGACCTAACAGAGGCAGAAGATATTAAGACGAGGTTGCAAGAATACACAGAAGAACTATATAAAAAAGATCTTCACAATCAAGAAAATCTTGTTGCTGTGATCACTCACCTAGAGCCAGACATCCTGGAATGTGAAATCAAGTGGGCCTTAGAAAGCATCATTATGAACAAAGCTAGTGGAGGTGATGGAATTCCAGTTGAGCTATTTCAAATCCTGGAAGATGATGCTGTGAAAGTGCTGCACTCAATATGCCAGCAAATTTGGAAAACTCAGCAGTGGCCACCGGACTGGAAAAGGTCAGTCTTCATTCCAACCCCAAAGAAAGGCAATGTCAAATAATGCTCAAACTACAGCACAATTGCACTCATCTCACATGCCAATAAAGTAATGCTCAAAATTCTCCAAGTCAAGTTTCAGCAGTACGTGGACCGTGAACTTCAGAGGAACCAGAGATCAAATTGCCAACATCTGCTGGATCATGGAAAAAGCCAGAGAGTTCCAGAAAAACATCTATTTCTGCTTTATTGACTATGCCAAAGCCTTTGACTGTGTGGATCACAATAAACTGTAGAAAATTCTGAAAGAGATGGGAATACCGGACCACCTGACCTGCCTCATGAGAAACCTATATACAGGACAGGAAGCAGCAGTTAGAACTGGACATGGAACAACAGACTGGTTCCAAATAGGGAAAAGAGTACGTCAAGGCTATGTATTGTCACCCTGCTTATTTAACTCATATGCAGAGTATGTCATGAGAAATGCTAGGCTGGAAGAAGCACAAGCTGGAATCAAGATTGCCAGAAGAAATATCAATAACCTCAGATATGCAGATGACAGCACCCTTATGGCAGAAAGTGAAGAGGAACTAAAAAGCCTCTTGATGAAAGTGAAAGAGGAGAGTGAAAAAGTTGGCTTAAAGCTCAACATTCAGAAAACTATGAACACGGTATCTGGTCCCATCACTTCATGGGAAATAGATGGGGAAATAGTGGAAACAGTGTCAGACTTTATTACTGCAGATGGTGATTGCCGCCATAAAATTAAAAGACACTTACTCCTTGGAAGAAAAGTTATGACCAACCTAGATAGCATATTCAAAAGCAGAGACATTACTTTGCCAACAAAGTTCCATCTAGTCAAGGCTATGGTTTTTCCAGCGTTCATGTATGGATGTGAGAGTTGGACTGTGAAGAAAGCTGAGTGCCAAAGAATTGATGCTTTTGAACCGTGGTGTTGGAGAAGACTCTTGAGAGTCCCTTGGACTGCAGGGAGATCCAACCAGTCCATTCTAAAGGAGATCGGTCCTGGGTGTTCTTTGAAAGGAATGATGCTAAAGCTGAAACTCCAGTACTTTGGCCACCTCATGTGAAGAGTTGACTCATTGGAAAAGACTCTGATGCTGGGAGGGATTGGGGGCAAGAGGAAGAGGGGACGACAGAGGATGAGATGGCTGGATGGCATCACTGACTCAATGGACGTGAATCTGAGTGAACTCCACGAGTTGGTGATGGACAGGGAGGCCTGGCGTGCTGTGATTCATGGGTTGCAAAGAGTCAGACACTAATGAACAACCGAACTGAACTGAACTGATTAGTATATTTATTGATGGATTGGCCATTTAAAAAGTTGGAATATTTTGACAGTCTTTGTTTTCTTTTTTTGGAGGCTAATTACTTTACTTTATTGTATTGGTTTGGCCATACATTGACATGAATCCACCACGGGTGTACATTTGTTTCCCATCCTGAACCTCCCTCCCACCTCCCTCCCCATCCCATCCCTCTGGGTCATCCCAGTGCACCAGCCCCGAGCACCCTGTATCATGCATTGATCCTGGACTGGTGATTCATTTCACATATGATAATATACATGTTCCAATGCAGTTCTCTCTAATCATCCCACTCTCACCTTCTTCCAGAGAGTTCAAAAGTCTGTTCTTTACATCTTTTTTTTTTTTTGCTATCTCGCATATAGTATCATCATTACCATCTTTCTAAATTCCATATATATGCATTAGTATACTGTATTGGTGTTTTTCTTTCTTGCTTACTTCACTCTGTATAATAGGCTCCAGTTTCATCCACCTCATTAGAACTGATTCAAATATAATCTTTTTAATGGCTGAGTAATATTCCATTGTGTAAATGTACCACACTTTTCTTACCCATTCGTCTGCTGATGGACATCTAGGTTGCTTCCATGTCCTGGCTATTATTAACAGTGCTGCGATGAACATTGGGGTACATGTGTCTCTTTCAATTCTGGTTTTCTCGGTGTGTTTGCCCAGCAGTGAGATTGCTAGGTCATGGCAATTCTATTTCCAGTTTTTTATGGAATCTCCACACTGTTCTCCATAGTGGCTGTACTAGTCTGCATTCCCACCAACAGTGTAAGAGGGTTCCCTTTTCTCCACACCCTCTCCAGCATGTACTGCTTGTAGACTTTTGGATAGCAGCCATTCTGACAGGCATGAAATGGTACTTCATTGTGGTTTTGATTTGCATTTCTCTGATAATGAGTGATGTTGAGCATCTTTTCATGTGTTTGTTAGCCATCTGTTTGTCTTCTTTGGAGAAATGTCTGTTTAGTTCTTTGGCCCATTTTTTGATTGGGTCATTTATTTTTCTGGAATTGAGCTTCAGGATTTGCTTGTATATTTTTGAGATTCTTTGTCAGTTGATTAATTTGCTCTTATTTTCTCCCATTCAGAAGGCTGTCTTTTCACCTTGCTTATGGTTTCCTTTGTTGTGCGGAAGCTTTTGATTTTAATTAGGTTCCATTTGTTTATTTTTGCTTTTATTTCCAGTATTTTGGGAGGTGGGTCATAGAGGATCCTGCTGTGATATATGTCAGAGTGTGTTTTGCCTATGTTTTTCTCTAGGAGTTTGATAGTTTCTGGTCTTACGTTTAGCTCTTTAATCCATTTTGAGTTTATTTTTGTGTATGGTGTTAGAAAGTGTTCTAGTTTCATTCTTTTCCAAGTGGTTGACCAGTTTTCCCAGCACCACTTGTTAAAGAGATTGTCTTTTCTCCATTGTATATTCTTGCCTCCTTTGTTAAAGATAAGGTGTCCATAGGTGCATGGATTTATCTCTGGGCTTTCTATTTTGTTCCATTGATTGATATTTCTGTCTTGTGCCAGTACCATACTGTCTTGATGACTGTGGCTTTGTAGTATAGCCTGAAGTCAGGCAGGGTGATTCCTCCAGTTCCATTCTTCTTTCTCAAGATTGCTTTGGCTATTCGAGGTTTTTTGCATTTCCAAACAAACTGTGAATTATTTGTTCTAGTTCTCTGAAAAATACTGTTGGTAGCTTGATAAAGATTGCATTGATTCTATAGATAACTTTAGGTAGTATTTTCACTATATTGATTCTTCCGATCCATGAACATGGTATATTTCTCCATCTTAGTGTTCTCTTTGAATTCTTTCATCAGTGTTTTATAGTTTTCTATATATAGGTCTTTAGTTTCTTTAGGTAGATATATTCCTAAGTATTGTATTCTTTTTGTTGCAATGTTGAATGTAATTGTTTCCTTAATTTCTCTTTCTTTTTTCTCATTGTTAGTGTGTAGGAATGCAAGGGATTTCTGTGTGTTGATTTTATATCCTGCAACTTTACTATATTCATTCATTAGCTCTGGTAATTTTCTGGTGGAGTCTTTAGGGATTTCTATGTAGAGGATCATGTCATCTGCAAACAGTGAGAGTTTTACTTCTTCGTTTCCAATCTGGATTCCTTTTATTTCTTTTTCTGCTCTGATTGCTGTGGCCAAAACTTCCAAAACTATGTTGAATAGTAGTGGTCAGAGTGGGCACCCTTGTCTTGTTCCTGACTTTAGGGGAAATGCTTTTGATTTTTCACCATTGAGGATAATGTTTGCTGTGGGTTTGTCATATATAGCTTTTATTATGTTGAGGTATGTTCCTTCTATTCCTGCTTTTTGGAGGGTTTTTATCATAAATGGATGTTGAATTTTGTCAAAGGCTTTCTCTGCATTTATTGAGATAATCATATGGTTTTTATGTTTCAATTTGTTAATGTGGTGTATTACATTGATTTGCAGATATTGAAGAATCCTTGCATACCTGGGATAAAGTCTACTTGGTCATGATGTATGATCTTTTTAATATGTTGTTGGATTCTGTTTGCTAGAATTTTGTTAAGGATTTTTACATCTATGTTCATCAGTGATATTGGCCTGTAGTTTTCTTTTTTTGTTGCATCTTTTTCAGGTTTTGGTATTAGGGTGATGGTGGCCTCATAGAATGAGTTTGGAAGTTTACCTTCCTCTGCAGTTTTCTGGAAGAGTTTGAGTAGGATAGGTGTTAGCTCTTGTCTAAATTTTTGGTAGAATTCAGCTGTGAAGCCGTCTGGTCCTGGGCTTTTGTTTGTTGGAAGATTTCTGATTGCAGTTTCAATTTCCATGCTTGTGATGGGGCTGTTAAGATTTTCTATTTCTTCCTGGTTCAGTTTTGGAAAGTTGTACTTTTTAAAGAACTTGTCCATTTCTTCCAATGGACAAATATATTTTATTGGCATATAGTTGCTGATAGTAGTCTCTTATGATCCTTCGTATTTCTGTGTTATCTGTTGTGATCTCTCCATTTTCATTGCTAATTTTATTAATTTGATTTTTCTCCCTTTGTTTCTTGATGAGTTTGGCTAATGGTTTGTCAATTTTATTTATCTTCTCAAAGAACCAGCTTTTGTCTTTGTTGATTTTTGCTATGGTCTCCTTTGTTTCTTTTGTATTTATTTCTGCCCTGATTTTTAAGATTTCTTTCCTTCTACTAACCCTGGGGTTCTTCATTTCTTCCTTTTCTAGTTTCTTTAGGCAAAGAGTTAGGTTATTTATTTGACTTTTTTCTTGTTTCTTGAGGTAAGCCTGTATTGCTATGAACCTTCCCCTTAGCACTGCTTTTACAGTGTCCCATAGGTTTTGGGTTGTTGTGTTTTCATTTTCATTCATTGCTATGCATATTTTGATTTCTTCTGTGATTTATTGGTTATTCAGCAGCATGTTTTTCAGCCTCCATATGTTGGAATTGTTAATAGTTTTTCTCCTGTAATTGAGATCTAATCCTACTGCATTGTGGTCAGAAAATATGCTTGAAATGATTTCATTTTTTTTGAATTTACCAAGGCTAGATTTATGGCCCAGGATGTGATCTATCCTGGAGAAGGTTCCGTGTGCTCTTGAGAAAAAGGTGAAATTCATTGTTCTGGGGTGAAATGACTGATAGATATCAATTAGGTCTAACTGGTCTATTGTATCATTTAAAGTTTGTGTTTCCTTGTTAATTTTCAGTTTAGTTGATCTATCCATAGGTGTGAGTGGGGTATTAAAGTCTCCCAATATTATTGTGTTACTGTTAATTTCCCCTTTCATACTTGTTAGCATTTGTCTTACATATTGCGGTGCTCCTATGTTGGGTGCATATGTATTTATATTTGTTATATCTTCTTCTTGGATTGATCCTCTGATTATTATGTAGTGTCCTTCTTTGTCTCTTTTTACAGCCTTTGTTTTAAAGTCTATTGTATCTGATATGAATATTAATACTCCTGCTTTCTTTTGGTCTCTATTTGCATGGAATATCTTTTTCCAGCCCTTCACTTTCAGTCTGTATGTGTCCCTTGTTTTGAGGTGGGTCTCTTGTAGACAACATATATAGGGGTCTTGTTTTTGTATCCATTCACCCAGTCTTTGTCTTTTGGTTGGTGCATTCAATCCATTTACGTTTAAGGTAATTATTGATAAGTATGATCCTGTTGCCATTTACTTTATTGTTTTGGGTTTGAGTTTATACACCCTTTCTGTGTTTCCTGTCTAGAGAAGATCCTTTAGCATTTGTTGAAGAGCTAGTTTGGTGGTGCTGAATTCTCTCAGCTTTTGCTTGTCTGTAAAGCTTTTGATTTCTCCTTCATATTTGAATAAGATCCTTGCTGGGTACAGTAATCTGGGCTGTAGGTTTTTCACTTTCATCACTTTAAGTATGTCCCGCCATTCCCTTTTGGCCTGAAGAGTTCCTATTGAAAGATCAGCTATTATCCTTATGGAAATCCCCTTGTGTATTATTTGTTGTTTTTCCCTTGCTGCTTTTAATATTTGTTCTTTGTGTTTGATCTTTGTTAATTTGATTAATATGTGTCTTGGGGTGTTTTGCCTTGGGTTTATCCTGTTTGGGACTCTCTGGGTTTCTTGGGCTTGGGTGGCTATGTCCTTCCCCATTTTAGGGAAGTTTTCAACTATTATCTTCTCAAGTATTTTCTCATGGCCTCTCTTTTTGTCTTCTTCTTCTGGGACTCCTATGGTTCGAATCTTGGGGCGTTTAACATGGTCCCAGAGGTCTCTGATGTTGTCCTCATTTCTTTTAATTCTTTTTTTCTTTTTTCCTCTGATTCATTATTTCTACCATTCTATCTTCTACCTCACTTATCCTATCTTCTGCCTCCATTATTCTACTGTTGGTTCCCTCCAGAGTGTTATCTCATTTATTGCATTATTCATTATATATTGACTCTTTTTTATTTCTTCTAGGTCCTTGTTAAACCTTTCTTGCATCTTCTCGATCCTTTTCTCCAGGCTGTTTATCTGTAACTCCATTTTGTTTTCAAGATTTTGGATCATTTTCACTATCATTATTTGGAATGGTTTATCAGGTAGATTCCCTATCTCTTCCTCTTTGGTTTGGTTTGGTGGGCATTTATCCTGTTCCTTTAGCTGCTGGACATTTCTCTGCCTTTTCATCTTGTTTATATTGCTGTGTTTGGGGTGGCCTTTCTGTATTCTGGCAGTTTGTGCTTCCTCTTTATTGTGGAGTTTCCTTGCTGTGGGTGGGGTTGGACGGGTGGCTTGTCAAGGTTTCCTGGTTAGGGAAGCTTGTGTCGGTGTTCTGGTGGGTGAAGCTGGATTTCTTCTTTCTGGAGTGCTCTGAAGTGTCCAGTAATGAGTTTTGAGATGTCACTGGGTTTGGTGTGACTTTGGGCAGCCTGTATGTTGAAGCTCAGGGCTGTGTTCCTTTGTTGCTGGAGAATTTGCCTGGTATGTCTTGCTCTAGAACTTGTTGGCCCTTGAGTGGTACTTGGTTTCAGTGTAGGTATGGAGGCATTTGATGAGCACCTATTGATTAATGTTCCCTGGAGTCAGGAGTTCCCTGGTGTTCTCAGGATTTGGATTTAAGCCTCCTGCCTCTGATTTCAGTCTTATTCTTACAGTAGCCTCAAGACTTCTCCATTTATACAGCACTGATGGTAAAACATCTAGATTAATGATGAAAAGTTTCTCCACAGTGAGGGACACCCAAAGAGGTACACAGAGTTACATGGAGAAGAGAAGAGGGAGGAGGGAGATAAAGGTGACCAGGAGGAGAAGAGGGGGAATAAAAGGGGAGAGAGCAAGCTAGCCTGTAAACATTTCCCTATGTGCTCTCTACAGTCTGGATTCCTCAGAAATGTTCATGGATTTATACAGAGAAGGGGAGAGGGAGAGGGAGACAGAGGGGGCCAGGAGGATAAAAGGGAGAATCAAAAGGAGAGAGACAGATCTAGCCAGTAATCAGTTCCCTAAGTGTTCTCCACAGCCCAGAACACACAAAGAGATTCACAGAGTTGGGTAGAGAAGAGAAGGGGGAGGGAGGAGATAGAGGTGACCTGGTAGAGAAAAAGGAGAGTCCAAAGGGGGAGAGAGCAATCCAGCCAGTAATCTTGCTCCCAGGTAAAAATGGGTACTGAAGATTGGGTTCTTAAAGGTACAAAATTGATAACAAATACCAAAAAGCAAAGATTAAAAATCTAGAGTAGAGATTAGATTCTCAAAAATACAATATTAAAGAAAAAAACAAAGTCACAAAAATTATAAAATATATATATGAAGTTTGTTTTAAAAACAGTCTTTTTTTGGCAAGGTAATAGTAGGTTATAAAATGGAAAGTAAAGGAGTAATAGAGGACTTAAAAAAATTTTTTTTAAATGATAATAGCAAAAATATATCAAGGACTTTCTCTGTTGTTGTTGTGGATAGTGTGGGGTTAGTTCATTTTCAGATAGTTCCTTGATCCGGCTTATACTTCTCAAGATCTATAGGCCCCTTCCTATGTAGTTGGTGCTAACTGCAGGGTTTTAATCTATTGCACCTGTCAATTCCAAAGTGGTTCCCTCTTTATTTTAGCTTCTTCTGTTTGCTGGTCTCTTCAGTGTCTAATTTCCGCCCTGACACAAGGGGGCGGTGGTGGTCACTTTTTTAGGTTTACTTCTTCAGTCCTGCTGTGGGGAGGGAGGAACACTGCAAACAAATATCACTGGCGTGTGTAGGGAGTGCTTGCAGTGTGTTGGCCACACTGGGTTTGCCCCCACTCACTGCTTTCCTAGTCTACACTGTTCAGGCTCTAGGTTGCTCTGCTGGGAACTGTCTGAGCTGGGCCCTGGGTTGCGTGCACTTCCCAGGTCTGAGCTGTCCGGTTCAGGTTCTCGGGTACTCCACAAAGGCGCAGACTTGGTTGGGCCTGCGTTTTGTGCCCTTCCCAGGCCTGAGCAGCTCAGGTGACCAGGTGCTTGGCGAGCGCAGTTGCCCCCAGTTGGGGGCTGCGTCTTATCGCCTCCCCTGGTTTTCTGGGTGTACAACTGGTGTGCCTTCTCAGGTGTGTCATGTGTCTCTTCTGGGGAGCTGATCTGTGGTTGTGACCCTCCTGGCAGATGTCGACCGTCCAGAATCCCAAGTCTTGGTTAGCAATGAAACCTGCTTGCCGTTGGTAGATGATGCCTCTCTGGGGCTGCAATTGCCCCCTTCTGGCTCTGGCTGCCCTCGCCTGCTTGTCTCCGGTGGGGGATGGGCTGGTCCACAGCCGGCTAGCTCTGCTCAGTCCTTTGTTCTGTGAGCGGGCTTTTTGCGGGATAGCTATCCCACAGTCTGGGTTGCTACCTCACGTTAGTTCCCTCAGATTGCCCTCGGGGCATTCAGGCCCAGTCCTTACCCTCAGCAATGCAGCCGCACCTCCCTGTCCAGTCCAGGCTTGCTAGTTGTGGATGTGAGCCTCTGCGCTGCTTCTCTGCTGGGAGTTGCTGTTAGGCACGTAATCTGTGGGTTTTAATTATCTATTTATTTTTCCTCCTGGTTTTGTTGCCCTCTGAGGTTCCAAGGCTCACCACTGAACCACCGTTCAGAGTGTTTCCTGGTATTTGGAAACTTTTCTCTTTTTTAAGACTCCCTTCCTGGGGCAGATCTCCGTCCCTATCTCTTTTTTCTCTTTATCTTTTATATTTTTTCCTGCTGCTGCTGCTGCTAAGTTGCTTCAGTCGTGTCTGACTCTGTGTGACCCCAGAGACGGCAGCCCACCAGGCTCCCCCATCCCTGGGATTCTCCAGGCACGAACACTGGAGTGGGTTACCATTTCCTTCTCCAATGCAGGAAAGTGAAAAGTGAAAGTGAAGTTGCTCAGTCGTATCCGACTCTTAGTGACCCCATGGACTGCAGCCTACCAGGCTCCTCCATCCATGGGATTTTCCAGGCAAGAGTACTGGAGTGGGGTGCCATTGTCTTCTCTGATATTTTTTCCTACATCCTTTCAAAGACAATGGGCTGCCTTTCTGGGTGCCTGATGTCCTCTGCCAGCATTCAGAAGTTGTTTTCTGGAATTTACTCAGCATTCAAATGTTCTTTCGATGAATTTGTGGGGGAGAAAGTTGTCTCCCCATCCTATTCCTCCGCCATCTTAGAACCACCCCCCCGAGAATGATTTTATTTCAGTCTTATGTCCTTTATTGTCTTCTTCTGCACAGATTTTCTGGGTCACCCTAAATTCTGCTAATGCTGAAGGAGAGAGCTTGAAAGATAGCTCTACTAGAAACTGGTATTTATTTTTCTATAGTTGTTTAGTTTCTCAGTCATGTCTGACTCTTCTGCGACCCCATGGACTATAGCCCACCAGTTTCCTCTGTCCATAGGATTCCCCAGGCAAGAATACTGGAGTGGGTAGCCATTCCCTTCTCCAGAGGATCTTCCTGACCCAGGGATCGAACCCAGGTCTCCCTCATTGCAGGCAGATTCTTTACCATCTGAGCCACTAGGGAAGCCCATTTATTTTTCTACTTACAATTTGTTTCTGTTTTGTTTTCTTCTGGTATTTTTTGTCTTCTGGTTATGATAAGAGCATGGAAGTTTTGAGAGGTTTTATTTTCTTCTTTTTGATCCATATAGTTCTTTGGAGAATACATGAGAAACACTTACTTATGTTAGTTACCATTCCCTCACTGTATTTCTGTTCTTTTAAAGAAGAAACCAGCTTACATCAGATATACTGTTGTTCTCATAGAAAAACTCTTTCCAATAATCTAAATGCTTTTTAACTTTTTTCAACCCTGGGTAGAGCAGTACCTGGTAGGAAGACAGAGGAGTAGAAAAAATAAGGATCTAAGACCAATAGAAAAGCTATTACAGTTTCCCAGAAATGCATTAATTTGTCAAAGATTGAGTAATAGTAGAAAGTTTTTCCTATAATAGTATTAGCATTTTCTAGCAGACCTTTTAATAATGCCAATTTTTTATATACTTTCAAAGGGCTTTGATGTCAGTTGAATTATTTACTTATGATTTAATTATTATTTCTTATAGGCCTTCTGATTATCACTTAATATAAAGATAAAGTGTAATTTAGGCAATATTAATCTATTCTTAGAGGCTTGTTTGCAGCCCCTGTAAACAAGGGCTAGAAATGATTTACCCTGTCTTATTACAACTGTGCCTTTAACATTTGTTTTCAAATGATAAAAGTGGTTGCTTGAACTGTATAATGTCTGGGGGAAAGTGACTTAGTATTGCCAGTTGTTCTTGGAAGTTTGAAATTAATAGAAGATACTGACATCCTACTCTGCTAACTGTCAGTTAACTATTTTGGGGGGATATTACTTTGTTAATTTTGCTTATTGGAATATCATTAGAAAACTTAACTGCCTTCCTAAAGGATTAGTGTGATAAAATTATATCCTTGATGTGATGAATTTGCCACTTAAAAAACCAAATTAACCGTTTCTTTCAGTAAAAGACAAAATATTTACTCAGTTAAGAGAGAAACAAGCGTATCATCTAAACTGTTTTTAAGCTGACAGTTCAGTAGTGTTAAGTATATCCACATTGTTATAAAAGAGGTATTAAGAGCTTTTTCATCTTTCACATCTGAAATTCTTTACCCATTAAAGGACAACCCCTTCTTTTCCCTTTTTCCCAACCCCTGGTAGCCACCACTCTACTTTATATTTCTATGAATTTGACTGCTTTAGACACCTCCCATAAATAGAATTATACTTGTCTTTGTATAAAGACAAATTGTATTTGTCTTTATGTGACTGGTTTATTTCATTTAGCATAAAGCAAGAACTTACAACTTTAAGAAAGACTTTTTTTTGTTGTCTAATCTTATAAACTATGTGGCAGAGTAGATGGCTATGCTACATTGATTAATAATGTGAGGATAAGCCCATAAATTGTGTGCTATCAGTCTAATTCTGGTTAAGATTGGAATAACCAAAAGTTATTTCCAAATTTACTGACTTTTGTATCTATTTAACAAAATAAAAGATGTCCCATCATAATTAATATTAAAGTCTAATGAATAAATGGAAGAGCTACATTCTAAAATTATTTGAGAGGAGAATAGAGAATTATAAAAGATCTGAGTCATGTTTTAATCAAAATGTTTTAAAATAGTAGTGAAAGTGTTAGTCACTCAGTCATGTCTGACTCTTTGTGAGCCCATGGACTGTAGCCTGCCAGCCTCCTCTGTCCTCTCTTCTCCAGGTGAGAATACTGGAGTGGGTTGCCAGTCCCTTCTCCAGGGTATTTTCATGACCCAGGGATCAAACCTGGGTCTCCTGCATTACAGGCAGATTCTTTACCATCTGAGCCATAGTGTGAGTGTGTGTATATACACACAACTGTAAGATGAGAGGTTAATTACTTCTGGGAATTCTGATATTTTGTAGATATTCTTGACTCAGTTTCTTTTGATTTTTTATTTACCCTATAGTCATGAATTTCATGGGCCCCCTAAAGTTACAGAAGAGTTACACCTATATAAAGCTGTATAAGATTAATTTGAATTTAGTAATCCACTTTCCTGTACAATGTCAGGAACCTCCCTCCATAGTTCTTCAGGCATTCTGCCTATCAGATTTAATCCCTTGAATCTATTTCTCACTTCCACCATATAATTGAAAGGGATTTGATTTAGGTCATACCTGAATGGTCTAGTGGTTTTCCCTGTTTTCTTCAATTTAAGTCTGAATTTGGCAATAAGGAGTTCATGATCAGAGCCACAGTCAGCTCCCGGTCTTGTTTTTGCTGATTGTATAGAGCTTCTCCATCTTTGGTTGCAAAGAATATAATCAATCTAAGTTCAGTATTGACAATCTAGTGATGTCCACGTGTAGAGTCTTCTCTTGTATTGTTGGAAGAGGGCATTTGCTATGACCAGTGCGTTCTCTTGGCAAAACTCTGTTAGCCTTTGCCCTGCTTCATTCTGTATTCCAAGGCCAAATTTGCCTGTTACTCCAGGTATCTCTTGACTTCCTACTTCTGCATTCCAGTCCCCTATAATGAAAAGGATATCTTTTTTGGGTGTTAGTTATAGAAGATCTTTTAGGTGTTCATAGAACTGTTCAACTTCAGCTTCTTCAGCGTTACTGGTTGGGGCATAGACTTGAAATACCGTGATATTGAATGGTTTGCCTTGGAAACGAACAGAGATCATTCTATCATTTTTGAGATTGCATCCAAGTACTGTGTTTTGGACTCTTGTTGACTATGATGGCTACTCCATTTCTTCTAAGGGAGTCTTGCCCACAGTAGTGGATATAATGGTCATCTGAGTTAAATTCACACGTTCCAGTCCATTTTAGTTCGCTGATTCCTAGAATGTCGACGTTCACTCTTGCCATCTCCTGTTTGATCACTTTCGATTTGCCTTGATTCATGGACCTAACATTCCAGGTTCCTATGCAATATTGCTCTTTACAGCATCAGACCTTGCTTCTATCACCAGTCACACCCACAACTGGGTGTTGTTTTTGCTTTGTCTCTGTCTCTTCATTCTTTCTGAGTTGTTTCTCCATTAATCTCCAGTAGCATATTGGGCACCTACCGACCTGGGAAGTTCATCTTTCAGCGTCCTATCTTTTTGGCTTTTTGTATTGTTCATGGGGTTCTCAAGGCAAGAATACTGAAGTGGTTGGCCATTCCCTTCTCCAGTGGACCAGATTATGTCAGAACTCTGCACCATGACCCCTCCATCTTGGGTGGCCCTACATGGCATGGCTCATAGTTTCACTGAGTTAGACAAGGTCCATGTGATCAGATTGGTTAGTTTTCTGTGATTGTGGCTTTCAGTCTGTCTGCCCTCTGATGGTGAAGGGTAAGAGGCTTATGGAAGCTTCCTGATGGAAGAGACTGCTTGAGGGGGAAACTGGGTCTTCTTCTCATGGGCGAGGCCATGCTCAGTAAATCTTTAGTCCCAATTTTCTGTTGGTAGGTAGAGCTGTGTTCCCTCCCTGTTATTTACCTGGTGCCAAACTATGGTGGAGGTAATGAAGATAATGGAGATCTCCTTCCAAATGTCCCATGCATGCATGGCTACACTCAGTGCCCCCAACCCTGAAGCAGGCCACCTCCAACCCACGCCTACACCAGAGATCCTGGACACTCACAGGCAAGTCTAGGTCAGTTTCTTGTGGGGTCACTGCTCCTTTTCCTGGGTCCTGGTACACATTAGGTGCTGTTTGTGCCCTCTAAGAGTCTGTTTCCCCAGTCCTATATAAGTTCTGGCGGCTCTATGGTAGGGTTAATGGTGACCTCCTCCCAGAGGGCTTATGCCATACTCAGGTCTGCAGCACCCAGAGCTGCTGCCCCTGTCCACTGCTGACCTGGACCTCCACAGGAGACACTCAAACACAGTTCTGTCTCAGTCTCTGTGGGGTCTCTGGGTCCTGGTGCAGACAGGGTTTGTTTGAGCCCTCTGAGCATCTCTGGTGAGTTTAGGGGTTGATTCTGAATGCAGTTTCACCCCTCCTACTGTCTTTATGGGGCTGCTTCTTTGCCCTTGGATGTAAGATATCTCTTCAAAGTCACTCCAGCACCACACAGACACTGCTCCAGCGCCTAAAAAAAATGCAAAAAGGCAAAATGGTTGTCTGAGGAGACCTTACAAATAGCTATGAAAAGAAGAGAAGGAAAAGGCAAAGGAGAAAAGGAAAGATATACCCATTTGAACACAGAGTTCCAAAGAATAGCAAGGAGAGATAAAGCCTTCTTCAGTGATCAATGCAAAGAAATAGAGGAAAAGAATAGAATGGGAAAGACTAGAGATGTCTTCAAGAAAATTAGAGGTATGAAGGGAACATTTCATGCAAAGATGGGCTCGATAAAGGACAGAAATGGTATGGACCTAACAGAAGTAGATGATATTAAGAGGTGGCAAGAATACACGGAAGAACTATACAAAAAAGATCTTCACAACCCAGATAGTCACAATGGTATGATCACTCGCCTAGACCCAGGCATCCTGGAGTGTGAGTCAAATGGGCCTTAGGAAGCATCACTGTGAACAAAGCTAGTGGAGGTGATGGAATTCCAGTTGAGCTATTTCAAATCCTAAAAGATGATGCTGGGAAAGTGCTGCACCCAATATGTCAGCAAATTTGGAAAGCTCAGCAGTGGCCATGGAACTGGAAAAGGTCAGTTTTCATTCCAATCCCAAAGAAAGGCAATGCCAAAGAATGCTCAAACTACCACACAATTGCACTCATCTCACACGCTAGTAAAGTAATGCTCAAAATTCTCCAAGCCAGGCTTCAACACTGTGTGAACCGTGACCTTCCACATGTTCAGGCTGGATTGAGAAAAGGCAGAGGAACCAGAAATCAAATGGCCAACATCTGTTGGATCATTGAAAAAGCAGGAGAGTTGCAGAAAAACATCTATTTGTGCTTTATTGACTATGCCAAAGCCTTTGACTGTGTGGATCACAACAAACCGTGGAACATTTTCAAGAGATGGGAATACCAGACCACCTGACCAGCCTCTTGAGAAATCTGTATGCACGTCAGGAAGCAACAGTTAGAACTGGACATGGAACAACAGATTGGTTCCAAATAGTGAAACGAGTACATCAAGGCTGTATATTGTCACTGTGCATATTTAACTTATATGCAGAGTACATTCAGAAAACTAAGATCATGGCATCTGGTCCCATCACCTCATGGCAAATAGATAGGGAAACAGTGACAGACTTTATTTTGGGAGGGGGCTCTAGAATCACTGCAGATGGTGACTGCAGCCATGAAATTAAAAGATGCTTACTCCTTGGGAGAAAAATTACGACCAACCTCGATAGCATATTAAAAAGCAGAGACATTACTTTGCCAACAAAGGTCTGTCTAGTCAAGGCTACAGTTTTTCCAGTAATCATGTATGGATGTGAGGGTTGGACTATAAAGAAAGCTGAGCACTGAAGAATTGATGCTTTTGAACTGTGGTGTTGGAGAAGACTCTTGAGAGTCTCTTGGACTGTAAGGAGATCAAACCAGTCAATTCTAAAGGAAGTCAGTCTTGAATATTCACTGGAAGGACTGATGCTAACACTGAAGCTCCAGTACTTTGGCTACCTGATGTGAAGAGCCGATTCATTGGTAAAGACCCTGATGCTGGGAAAGATTGAAGGCAGGAGGAGACGGGGATGACAGAGGATGAGATGGTTGGATGGCATCACTGACTCAATGGACATGAGTTTGGGTAAACTCCAGGAGTTGGTGATGGACAGGGATGCCTTGCGTGCTTCAGTCCATGGGGTCTCAAAGAGTTGGACATGACTGAGTGACTGAACAGAACTGAAGATGTTTTAAAATATTCTATATTTTAGATATCCAAATAACTTTATTGTTCAAAAGTTTTACCCTGGGAGAAGGTACTTATTACATGAATGTTACCATTGCTCAAACATTTTTGAATATTATTTTCCAGAATTTCTTTGAAGCTAGTTTATGTGTCATGCAAGAAACTAGTGAAAGTATATACTGATATATCAGATTGAAGCACAGTTTTCCAATCTTTAGAAGCAAAACCAAAGTCACTCAAAACAATTTTGTATTTTAAGCATAGTAAGTATAAGTTGAAAGTAGGAAAATCATGTTAGCTAGAAGCCTCTATTTTTAACTGATTTCTAGAAGTGTCTGTGTAAATTAATGAAATGTTTGAATTGTTGCTATTTTCAAAATCATGACAATTGAGAATATTGATATATTCTGTACATAGGACAAAACCAGCAATCTATGTTAATTTAATGCAGAATCAGTTTTTATCTTGGCTCATACATAATTGCCTTGTGTTAGTGTATACTCATCAGTTTCTGGAATCAATTAATCTGAAGAAGTTAAGATTTAATTTATAGTCTTGTTGATATTGTAAATTTGCTTAGTAAGGTGTTCTTTTTATAATCAGTACCAAGTGATACTTCAGCTCAGTTCCTGCCCAAATGATTAAAAATATAGAATGTAGCTATATGATGCAAACTTTTCTGGTTAAATGTTGTCTTAATTTGAAGTTTCTCCCATTATTTATATTCTTCTGTGTGTCACTGTGTATCTATATATCTGTAAATAGTTGTGTAACTAATATATAATAAAGTCATATAACCATATATAACTGTATAGTTATAGTTGTATATAGTTATATATGGTTATATGTAATATGGGGCTTCTCATGTTGTCAAAGTGATAAAGAATCCACCTTCCAGTGCAGGAGACACAAGAGACCTGGGGTCAATCCCTGGGTCAGGACAATCCCTTGGAGTAGGAAATGGAAACCCACTCCAGTATTCTTGCCTGGAAAATTCCATGGACAGGGAAGCCTGGTAGGCTATAGTTCATGTGGTGCAAAGCCACAACTGAGCACACAGCACTATGATAATAAACATATAAGTATATGTAATGTATTATCTCTCCTTATTTCTCTCTAGTTCGGGGCCTGTGAAGAAGTTACAAAATGCTGGTCTTTAGTCCAGATTTGCTTTTGTTTGTTCTGTAGAATGTTGGTTTACATAGTATTTTAAGTTTGAATTATTTAAAAATCAGATTTTAAAATCCAGCTTTCTGGCTTCTCTTGATCAGTCAGAAATCCTGAAAATACTATCGTCCTAACAACAATAAATCAAATAGAACCGAGCCTATGGAATCCTTGCAGTATGGGCCTTGTGTCCTGCTAGTTGCCATTGATTCTAATACAGGGCCTGAGTTTGAAATCCTTGATCTCAGTCCTACTGAGGATTTTGATTTTAACCTTTAGGTCAAGTGGTAAGATTTTAAGTAAGGGTAGGGTAACATGGTGTGGCATCGTGGAAATTTGACTGGCTTATTTTCAGCTTATCCTGTAAGGATAAGTATTTTTTCACACAATGTACTTTTTTTCAAGCCATAGGTAATACGTATTTGCTGACTGGCAGGTTTGTGATTCTCCTGCTTCACTTTTTGGCCAGAGAGGAGTCACTCTGACTGCACTTAACCAGCCTGTTTTGTATATTTGTCTACTGAGTGTGCTTTTCTTGTCTCCTGGGGCTGCACTCCATTGTGAAAAACAGTGATTTGGGGCCCCTGTGGCTGTATGAACACCAGAGCTCTATTCAGGGACCCCCTCAGACTTCCAACAAGTATGAATTGAATGAGGCTACTGTTCACAACTCCTTCCTCGCTGTTCTCCTTCATGGCCAAGCATCCCAGGTTTTTAGACCTAGCTGTTAAATACTAAGGTGACAAAGATAAAATTAATATGACAGAATGACAGTCTCACTTTTGCTAGAACTAAATGATGCAAATGCCCTTAATTAGATTCAATTCCATATGCCTAGAGACTAAACTCTTCTTCTCAAAAGATAGAATACTAATGTCTTGCATTGATGAAGGGCCTTTCATCTGGGAGTTTTCCCACATGGTTTATACACCAATATGGCATAGTAAAAGCAAAGCAAACTCCAGCCACAAATGGAATGTAACAACTGCTTAATGGTCTATGACAAAACAGGAGGGCAGGAACTGTAAAAAGCTATTGAAAACATCATTAATGTATATTCTAAATAGAAAGTCTTATTGAAAATATGAAGTTAAATTTTCACAGAAGTAAGTTTTTAGGGAGTGAGTGCTAGCTGTTTTAAGTTCCAAGGACAGACCAAGAAGTAGCCTAACAGTGTATAATGATCTTATTATATTTGATCTCCAGAGGGGGCTAGAGGATTTATCTTGATGTCTAAAGAATGGTGTGGGTCAGGGATGGAAGAGTGAGAGAAGGGGGAACCAAGACCTCTTATGCGGGTCAGGGATGACTTAGCATGCCAGTCCTTACAGTGATCTTATGAAATACTTATTATTAGGGGCATTGTGGAGACGAGGAAACTGAAGCTCAGAGAAAGTAAGGAATTGATCCAAGTTGTTCAAGTGTTTGGGAACGTGGCTCCTTGTCTGGAAGTACCACCCACTCTTCCGTGGTTGTTCTTGTCATTCTGCAGAGGCTCTAGGGTCCTAATGCAAGTAGTTTCCAGCCTCCATATGCTGGAGGGACAGAGCCTCTTGACTACTGTCTATGGGTTCTCTACCACTAGTGATAGTGAGTTAGCTGGTGACCTCTTCTTGCCCCTCACTCTGTCCGTGAATGTCTGTTACAGAATAATCTCCTTTGACCCTTATAAGGCAATCAGCAAGCTTGTTCTGCTGTTCTCAGTCTCCCCTTCTTCCTCCACTTTTGATAGCCGTGTTATATTAATAGCTCCATTGCCAGAGCATAGAACATTTACATCACCCTTATTCTCATGAAAAGAACAAAATTTTTTAAAAAGCGGAGTCTTGCCTATAGAATTGAATGACCTCCTTTTCTGCTACTCACGTTGAAGTGAGATAAGTTCCTGCACGTTAGACCAGAACAGTTCTCTATGCTGCAGAGCTCTGGGCTCCTTCTCTGGTGTTCTTTGAAATATTCACATTCATGGTCTCTCGAGGTAGCCATCTCTCCAGTTAATTCTGAGAAGGGCCTCTTTTGGCTTCCCATCTCACCCACTCTCCCAAATCTGGGCTCTCTTCCCCCTCAAAGTCCCCGCCCTGACTGTGCGGTCAGTCTCCCTGCAGTGCTCCCGCATGCACCTCAGATGGGGGTCTGAGAAGGCTCTTCCTGTCACCATCATTTTTCTCAGATGAGCCTGCTGAGCCTTCCAGTCCCAAAAGGGACATGTTCTCTGCGCGGTGATGCTATGCCTGTGGTTTCTGGATTCCCTGGCTCTCAGGATGACCAGAATCCCCTCTGTCTTCCCTCCTGTAGTACAGAGCTGCTGCCCCCACATTCCTCTTGCATCCACCTTGTATTCTGGATTTGTGGAGATTCATTTGAATTATTTTTTCTTGTGTTATCCTACTTGATTTTTGTATTCTTAAGAGGAGTGTAAGGAGCTGAAAAGTCTACAGTGTCTCCGCCAGCATCTTGCCAAAGGACAACCTCTTAATTTGTCTCACAGCTTCTGCTCAGCCTCACCCCTAAGGTGCATTCTCCACCTGGAACGTGTCTGCTAAAAGGAAGTTAGACCACATTTGCTTAAATCTCTTCAGTGGCTTCCTATCTCATTCAGAGAAAAGCCCAGGTCCTACCAGGATTGAGAAGGCCTCCAGCATCTGAACCCTCATCACTCTCTTAGCCTTTCTTGCTTCTGCTCTCCCCTTGCCCTGTCTTTCTTTCTATGTTTTCCACAAAAAAATGTCACCTGCTTCAAACTTGGGGACTTTGTGCTTTCTGCTTTCTCTGTCTTGAGTGATGCTAAGATACCATCTTGGTCCACTCCTTCACCTGCTTCTGGTCTTTTCTCAGATGTCATCTTTTCTATGAGCCTTGTGTGCCCATCTTCTCTAAGTAGCATACGCCATGACATTGACTAACCCCTTCTCTCTGTTTACTGCTTCTCCCCAACACCTCTCACTCTTTAACCTACTCTACATTTTACTTATTATTTTGTTTATATTCTGTCTCCCTACTAGCAAAGATTAATATCTGTATGGTTTATTGGTGTATTTCTAGACCTTATAACAATATCTGACATGGAGTAGGTTCACAATAAATATTAGTTGAATGTACTCATATGGGCAGGAAAATAGGTCAATTATGCAATAACAGTTGAGAGGGGAGAGTGGTTATACTTGGGTAGGCATAGGAGCCAGGGATAAGACAAGAGGTGACTTTGAACTAGTTCTTGAAGGATGAGTAGGATTTAAACAGGTTCATCTGTTGTGATTTCACAGAGGTATGCATTTATTTCAGACAGTCATGTGACATGTTAAAGCAGTAGAAATGACAGGGTGATGAGGCAGATGAAGTTGTTAAAGTGATGCTAGGTTTGAGTGTGAATGATTTGGAAGGTGATGGGTCTACATGTGTTGAAGGCAGATGTTAAGTTTGGATTGGGTTTGAGCCTTTCAGGGTTCCTGATTGTAAGAGACATAAACCAAGTTAAGCCCTCATAAGAAGAAAGAAATTTGCTGGAGGGATTAGTGTTTATAGCATTGATAGGAGGTGTCTTAGTCATTTTGGGCTGCTGCTACAAAAAGACCATAAAGTGGCTGACTGATAGAAACAACAAACATCTGTTTCTTACAGTTCTGGAGGCTGGGAAGTCCAAGATATGCTGGCAGATCTGATGTCTGGTGAGAGCCAGCTTCCTCCTTGATGACTGTCTTCTTACTGTGACCTCACATGGCAGAAGGGCCAAGCTGACTCAATGAAGCCTGTTTCATAAGGGCGCCAATTCCCATCCTGAGGGCTTTCCCCTGGTGACCTAATCAACTCCGAAGTGGGCCGGTTACGAAGCAGACGTTGGAATCATGGAGGAAGGTGGGTGAGTGTCTCTTACACAGCGGAAGTGAACCACAGATAATCCAGTCTGTGTATCCTGCTTAACTCATTTTTGTCTTCTTCCTCAAATGTTCTCTTTCTGTTTTTATTGGGTTGGCTAAAAGTTTGTTCATCCATAACACCTTATGGAAATACCCACAGGAAACTTTTGACCAGCCTAATGGATATATTTCCATGAAATAAGTAAGAGTGAAAGCCACAATCCTAGGAAGCATGGTTACTTTTCTCATTTGGGGCAGTATTCTATAAAGTGGCAATTTAAATCTCTCCTAAGACTGACTCTAGATAGCATATGAAAAAATTGAATATTGATATCTAGATCATAGAACATAGTCATTATGTTATAACCAGACATCTCCTGTAACAGAAAAACTTGACATTGCTGTGCTCTTATTCTTACTTCCCAAGGCTGCCTTGTTTGCTGTTTTTCTTAAGAGCTGTAAGTCTCTACATAGAATCCTGCTTATCACAATAATGAATCATGATCCTCAGACAAATAAACACCTAAATGAATCAGCCTGAGGATGTATTTAAACATATGTATTTTGTAAATGTTTTTGAGTTTCTTTTTTTTTCTTCTCATTTTCTCCTTTATTATCCTGAAGTCACATGTGAGAATGCATCAATAAACTGGCGATGCAGTTTACTGATGAGGACAATGATTCAGCATTGTCTTCATGTATTATTTTATGAAGTGAAGTTTATCTTATGTGATTAGATTTGGTAGTTATTATTTTTATCAGGGAGAGATGTCATCTCTCACATATGTTAGTCTTTGGTTTGTCTAGAACTGTGTCAAGTAGTGTGAAGGGATATAATACATTTTCCTAGGAGGATTACAGTCTAGTTAAGGCGAAAGAATAGATCCCTCTAGCTGCCAGATTTAGTACCAGAGGACTTAGACATTAATTATACACTGTCATATTGTTTCTAATCATTTGGTGGGTGTTAGAGGCAGTTTGTGAACTGGAGAGTCACTGAAGTATTTGTGGAAGTTTTGTTGCAGAAGTGTGATTTAGATAAATTGGAGAGAAAAAGATGAAAATTTTAGGCTAGAAGAACTAAATAGAAAACACACAGGGATAAATGTCTGTGTTTGTGGAGGGAACAGATGAGGAAATAATGGCATAAGGGGTAGAAGGCAGAGGATTTGAGGGCCTAGAATATGAAAAGAGGAGAGAATATGGAAAGAATATGAAGAGAGGAGACAGAAAGTTGGATTCCAAGGAAACATTTTGTTGTTCAGGGCATTTCCTTCATGGCTAACTCACAGACTTACTCCTTTATCTCTTGCAAATTAAGCTCTGCATTTTCCTTTTTTCTTAATGGTGTTTATGTTTGCATGTACATTGACTTCGCATTTTGTATCCCCAAATAGATTTAAGGATTGTGTCTTCTGTAGTAAATATATTAGACTATTGTTGAAATTTTATTCAGAAAACCAATTTAGGGGTCACCTAGTCCACTACCCTCTATAGTGGCCACTGACCTCCACCCACGTGCCACCCCTCCCACAACTTCTGCCTTCTTTTGTTTCCAAAGGCTTTCTATGATTTAAGACATAGCTTTGGGCTGCTGGAGCCACGTTGTCCATACACAGAGCTGGAAGTGCCTGGAGTTGAGCATTACCATACCTACTACTGGCCCTGGCCCTGCATCGAGGAACCTTGGCCAATGCCTGACAGGTGTGACTATGAAAGTCCACCCCATTGACTCAAGTAGGGACCGTGTTGAGGCTTTATTTGTGTGATCCAGAGCTCCCCTGCTCAGACTCAGGCTGACTTCACCTGAAGTCACACCCTTGTCTGTTTTTCCCCCTCTCTTTTGCCCCCACCATCTTTCCTGGGAGCACTTCATAAATCGCTGGCACTGGAGTCCTCATCTTAAGATTTGTTGGGAATACCAACTTAAGGCATTCTTATTTCACTCTGGGGAAACTGAGGCCTGACCAGTGTGTCCAAAGTAATGCACAGCCTAATTCCGTACCCAGATTTCTTGATTCTGTGTCTATGCTCTTTTAACTTCTCCTTTGTAGTTCTAGATATTCAGTAGACATATAATAGTTGTCTATTGAATTGATGAAAAATGACAGATGTACTAATTGTGTGCAAAGCATTTTATTAGATACTAAAGATGCAGTTCTTGCCTTCCGGAAGCTTAAAAAGAAGAGAAGGGATAAGACTAATACTCATTAAGTAGAATAAGAAAGGCCAGACAAATTGTTAGTGGAATCCAGAAGAAGATGGACAGAGAGATCATGCATGATTAGAGCAGGCAGAGAGCTAGAGAGAGATGCAAAAACAGTTTGGCATCTGGATTGGGGCCAAGAAGGTTAGGTTTAAACAAGAGTTAATTTCAAAGCTGGTGATATTTTTGTGTCCCGGTGTTTGTGGCCTAATGTTTTCACCCATCATTGGTAACATTTCCATATTATTATGAAGTGGCGAAATGGCCTTCAAAATCATTTCAATGAATTTATTTAATATATAGATACATTGAATATATTTAATAATATTCATTATTGAATATTTAGATTTCCCCAAATTTATGGTTATGGAATGACACTGTGCTAAAGATCTTTGCATATAAGCATTTGCTTCCATTTCTGAGAAGATTTGTCAAGGATAAATTACTAAAAATATAATTATGGGGGAAACTTTTTTGGGCATTCCTGAGACATTGCCAAATTGCTTTCCAGAAAAGATTTAGTATGCCAGCGTATCACTTCTCAGTGGTGCATGGTGTGTTGCTTCTCTAGCAGCTCTAGTCATTTATTGATTTATTTATTAATTCACAAAATATTTATTGAGCACTAACTGGGAGACCACATGCTAAGTGGCACATCATTATTATGTAGAATTCCTTACTAGATTTTCCTTCTCTAGTTTTTGTCTCCCTACCTGCAAAATTCAAATTTTGGGTTTTCTCTTTCTTACTAGAACCATGAGCACATTGGTTTCTGAGGGGGAAAGGCTGAGAATTTCAGCATTCAGCCCATGAAGTTGAACTCGTCTGTTTTCACTCAATTGGCCTGCTGAGGCCTGCAGGTTTACCCTTACCAGAGAACAGGTCTCTGATCTTTTGACGAAATAGGGGAGGACCAGTGGCTTGACTGTGCTGAGGTTGGGGAGAGTGTCTGGGAGGGTAACTGACTGCTGCTGCTGCTGCTAAGTCGCTTCGGTTGTGTCCGGCTCTGGCTCCTCGGTCCCTGGGATTCTCCAGACAAGAGTACTAGAGTGGGTTGCCATTTCCTTCTCCAATGCATGAAAGTGAAAAGTGAAAGTGAAGTTGCTCAGTCGTGCCCGACTGTTAGCGACCGCATGGACTGCAGCCCACCAGGCTCCTCCATCCATGGGATTTTCCAGGCTAGAGTACTGGAGTGGGGTGCCATTGCCTTATCCGTGTAACTGACTACTTGTTTTTAAAACATGGTTTTCTTGAGATACAACTCACCCACTTAAAAGTATTAAATTCAGGGTTTTTACTGAATTCACAGAGTTGTACAGCCACCGCCACAGTGCATTTTAGAACACTTTGAGAAAATAAAATCCTGTACCCCCTGGCAGTCATTCCCCATTCTCCCTCACCCTTCCAGCCCTAGTAACCACTAATCCATTTTCTGTCTCTATAGGTTTGCCTATTCTGGACATTTCACATAGCTGAAATCATACAGTATCTGGTCTTTTTGTGACTGGTTTCATTCACTTGGGATGTTGTCGAGGTTTATCAATGTTGTAGCATGTGTTGGAACTTCACTCCCTTTTATGACCAAATAACATTCCACTGTATGGATAGAGGACATCTTGTTTTCTCATTCAGCAGCTGATGGACATTTGGGTTGCTTCCACTCTGGGGGCTGTTAGGCATGATGCTGCTATCAACATTCCTGTACAAGTTTTTGTGTGGATGTGTTTTTGTTTTTCTTGGGAGTGGAATTGCTGGGTCCTGTGATAACTCTGTGTTTAGTCATTTGAGGAACTGTCAGATTGCTTTGCAAAGTATCTACCATTTTACATTTACAGTGGATGAAGTTTCCAGTTTTCAACTATTTCTTAAGGAGACTTTCGGGCAGTGTTTAAGCCTTGCCTTCCCTGTCACCTTTCCTGTCACTATTGAGGCATCTGCAGGTTCTGTGATATTTCAGTGTTTCTCCCCGGCTGGTATTGGTTTCTGCTCATCTATTGGCTTTCCCCTCTCCAAAACCGTGTGCTGTCGTGTTCCCCCATTCTCTTTATTTCTCATACATGTGTATTTTTTCTCCTTTATCCATTTGCTCTCATTTCAATGAGGTTTCAAGATGTATTAGAGGTAAGCTGATGTGTTCAATCTGCCAGCTTAAACTGGAAATTCCTTCAGTTTCTTCTCTTTTAAATGCATATAAATTGTAATACATCTGATTCAAAACAACGTTTTAAATATTATCCCATTTTATGAGGTGGTCTCTGTCATTCTATGTTTCCCTGTCTGTTTCCCCACCTCTCTTTCTCTCATCTATGTATATACCTATCCATTTCTTTATCCTGTTTCTACAGGCATAGAGAGAAATGTGTATTGCTCACCAAATATTGACACTGTTTATTTCTGTTTGATTTGAGTTAATTCTTTGCTTTCTGATATGTTTCTGTGTTGCTTTTTTAAAGTAATAAACATGGATAAATTTTAGTAAAATGATGAAATCATTATCCCTCCAACACCTACAAAATTGGATGTCATGGAAACTGAGTAGGATGCCTCAAAGAGAGCATAAATAACATCAATAAAGTAGAGGAGTTGAAGAGGATAAAGACTGAAAAAGGATGATTTTTCCTCCAGTTGTAGGCTCTACATTTATGTTTTTAATTGGCAAGTTTAATTTTGATCTCAGAGAGACTTAAATAGATACTACACATACACCATGTCATATTTAAAATCTAATAAGTAACAAGATACTTATTGGTATCTCTAGAGAATCAAATGTTGCAACTGTCTCTGAGGTTAATGAAAACTCTGTTTATAAAAATAAAGCTAAAATTTGGCCTATTTTATCAGAATAGCATAAACAGAAATTTCTTTCAAGTAAAAGTTTTTTATTGTATTTATTGTACATTGCAGGCAGATTCCTTACCATCAGAGCTACCAGGGAAGCCCATTTATTGTACAGTCTATGACAAATGTGAATATGAACATGCATGTCTTGACTATACCATGCCAATAAATAAATGTTTTGGGGGAGGAAAAATGCAACATCAACTACTCAGGAAACTTTCTCAAGTGCAAGGTAAAATGAAGTTCAGTAAAAGAAAGAAACAAATGAGAACAAAGGCATTTTGTTTAGCATGAACTTCGCCTTTCAGATAGGGCTCATGTAGGATCATACCTCCCAGTTCTGAGTCCTAAACCTAGGAAAACAAAATGACTTTGTTACCTCCAAGCTGAAAGTCAAAGGTACAAAGTCACTGCTAGGTACCTAGTCCTGATATCCAAATTCTAATACTGTTCCCCCTGAGTGACAGTAGACCATCTCCTCTCCTTTCCGATTGTGGGTTTTGTCACCACCTTTTCCTCCAATTCTAATTTCAATTGCTTTTACACACCTGTGAAATAAGTTGTCATCTACACTAGTGCAGAAAGGGTGGTCCAGGAACCACCAGCATCAGTTTCACTTGGGATCTTTTAGAAATGCATTTTGTTGTGCACCACCCCTACCGAATCAGCATCTCTGGGGTAAAGCCCAGGAAGATGCATGTTTATTTCCAGGTGAGAACCAGCAGTATACAAGATATCATTTGGGATAGCTGATGACAGTCTTTCTGAATAGCTGTTGAGAAACAGTTCTCCAAGGATGTCTTATTTTTGCATAGCTTGTGAGCAGAGACAGTAACTGGCCTTTGTTCTGGACTCTTTTTCCTAGGATATTTGTATGGCAAATAGTCTTGGAAGATAGAGGTCACAACACTCTTCAGAAGAAGGTAGATTTACACTGTCTAGTATGATAAAAAAAAATTTCTCCTAATGAGGCAAAGGGTAGACATGCTGAGTGCCCATTATAAAAGAATCAGGTTCCCTAAGTTTGGGGCTCATCAACTGTGACTCACACCCACTGCAGGAGAACATCCATTGGGTTTCCTCTGTATCACCCAATGGGACACTTAGAAGAATTGACACGAGCATGATATTCATGCTGCTGGCTGTGCTGTAATAAAGTCCTTTGTCTCTGGTCCAGGACTCTCTTGTCCTCTGCCAGCACCGAAGAAACTGTGGCAGAGTAACTTGTCAGCTTGCCACTAGGGTAAAATCTCAGACCTTTTCCAATTCTTGATAAATAGTTCTTCACTAATGTAACTTGGTACAAGGAATTTTTTGTTTTCACAATCCATCACTTTTGGTTAAGATATTGAATCTCTAGATGTTCCCTACTCAAATACAAGATTATCTGGGAAGTATGACATTAGCTATCAGTCTCAATTCATTTTATCAGATGAACTAGCAAGTCTTGAGAAAACAAAAGGTGGTTTTTAAAGAGTCAGGAAGTGGGCATATCTTGAAAAGAGAGACAATGGAAATGGTCGGCCTCAGAGGGGTGCCCTATAGGAAAGGCCCAGAAGATACACTTTTGTGCTTTGAAATTTTGCCTGGAATCTGTTCCATCAGCATCCATCTCAGCTGGACAAAATGCACTCTGATTTGCTATAATTCCCTTCCTCATTCACAGTAAATCAAGGGCATCTGCTGGCAATGCTGTGGATTCTGTTGTTTGCGAACAGCAAGTAAACATCATCCATTGTCTGGGCTTTTACAGAATTGTAAAGTAAAAATTAAAAATAAATAAATAAATTAAAAAAAAAAAGGAATGGAAGTTATTATAACATGGGCAGTAAGAAAGTTTACCATGCAGTCAAAGAAGAAGGGATAAAGAGCTAATAAAACAAAGAAAAGGGCAATGGGGAGATTTCTAGGATTACCAATTTGTGCTGAAGCAAATTTGGCCCACATTCACTCTTAGGAATTTTCTCTCTTTGTTTGATAAGTCCCCATGTGAAGTAACACAGAGATGATTCAGCAATACTTCTTTTGAAACATTAATCGGATACTTCCATTCATAAACATAAGCCCAGTGACCTAGACTGGAGTTTCTGGTTCCATACACATTCCAATGAACTGAGAGTTTACAGTTAAATATGGAGACCAGAATTTTTGCATCCCAAATTGGAATATATACAGTCTGACAAATACATGTTTATTTATACAACAACAGAAAATATGAAATTGAGATAATCCTGGGAAAGCCAGAATGCTCAGCATATGGTTAAGTCACACACATTTTAACAATGCTAAAATTATGAGATGATAAAACAGTTTTAGTCCTAACATACAGAACACAGTTATCTGTTGATTCGACCTCAGGGTCACATCAACACCAATTAAAATGTTTTAACTCTTAAGCTATTTTAGTTTATATCTATTTTGGATAAATGGTGCATCTGTGGATACAGTTTTGGTTTTGTTTTGTTTTTGGTTCTTTAATTCTGAGTGCAGGTGTGCTTCTATCTGAATGATTCTCTGAGAAATGATGAAGATTTTCATTGGAAAGCTTTCTACCATGTCTAAGGGCTTAATTATAAATTAATTTCTTATTTGGAATCTGTTTCATATGGATTTCCAAAGTAACCTATATAATAGTAGTAGTAATAGTGAAAACAATCCAGGACTGTCCGTGAAAACAGAGAAGAAACTATCTTGTCTACATATTCTTTTTCCATTTTGTCCACCTGCTGTCCTGCTCTACAGAAGGTACTCTCATCAAACCTGGGCCTTTGGGAAAAAGAGTTCTCAAGTTACAAAGTCCCTTATTTAATTTCCCTGGTGGTAAGAAATGCGGAAAACTTGAACAAGCTCCTTCTGACTAAATTCATTTGGTCCGCAAAGGACACTAATGAAACCATAATAACAGAGGAATAAGCTCCAGAAATGTCTGCAGTTTTTTTGTTGTTGTTTGTGTGTGTTTGTTATGCTGCTCTGTGCCCTTGCAGGATCTTAGTTCTGATCTAGGGACTGAAACCAGGCCTATGGCAGTGTAAGCCCAGAGTCCTAAGCACTGGATCACCAGGGAATTCCCAATGTCTAAATTTTGAAACCAACACCTTATGTTATATTTAAAGTTCACAGATTTCTGAAGTTGGTATTCTAAAACTTCAGAGGACTATGATATTTCAGAATAATGCTTCTAATGTTTATGCCTTTATATACCATGTCAGTATATTTATTCATTCATTTGTTTAATCAAATACTTCTTGGATTCTTCCTGTGTGCAGAACTTGATCAACACTAGGGCCAAAATGTTAATAAGTTAAAAATTCCTGCACTTGAGCTAAAAAAATTTGCCAAGAAAATGATGACCAAAACAGATTATTCCTGTACACTCTACTAAATGGTACAATACAAATAGTGACCTTTGTCACCTTTGTCTGTGAAACCAAAGAGAGGGTGATGAATTTAGCCTGGGAGTAGGACCCATAAGGGAAGGTGACATCAGGTATCTGAAAAGGAGCAGTGCTCAAAAGAATCCTAGGAAGTACAAATTACTCCTTTCTATGTAGCAGCAGGGATAGAAGTAGATAAGATTACCAAGTGAATTCTTTACTGTCTGAGCCACCAGGGAAGCCCAGCTATTAGTTACAGGGTACTTAGCAAGTGGGCTTCCCAGGTGGCTCAGTGGTGAAGAATCCACCTGCTAAAGCAGGAGATGCAGGATATGCGGGTTTGATCCCTGGGTGGGGAAGATCCCCTGGAGAAGGAAATGGCAGCCCACTCCAGGATTCTTGCCTGGAGAATTCTATGGACAGAGGAGCCTGGGGTGCTACAGGCCATAGGGTCACAGAGAGTCAGACATGACTTAGTGACTAAACAACAACTTACTAAGTGCCAGGCAAAGCGCTAAATATTTGGCATGAACTATCTTCGTATGATATACTCTCCAACCAAAATGGCAGATACTTGTATTACCATTTTATAGAGGAAAAGACTGAAACTTTAAGAAGTGAAGTAACTGGCCCAAGATCATATAGGTAGGAAAGAGTACATTTTTGATAAATGAGTGACTGAAATCATGTAACAGTCATAAATCTGGAATTGAAGTATCTCACCATCAGATGGTAAGATCATGAGAGAGACCATGTGAGTGGTACAACACTGTCTAAACAATTTTCATGGCCTGAGTTATTTCAGCTTCTCTTGGGAAAGAATCAGAAGCTCTTCATCCTCCATCAGGCAAGGTAGCACTTAGCAGCAAAGTGTTCATGTCTGCCAGTTATACCAGCATCTCCTCACAGGGCCCTAACCTCCTGAGTTCAGAGAGTGAGACACCTCCACTCAAAATCAAATCAAAATGGATTTTGTTTGTTGTCTTGGGACAGAATAGAATTTGTTTTACTTTTAAAAACAGTGACTTGAATATAATAACCTGTCTGGTTTGCACATACGTTAGTCATATGAATATTATAACACAGCAGTTCCTATTTCATTTGTAAATTTCTTTCCTGCTGGCCGTAACATTTTTCCAACCAATATTTCACCAAATGTTTGGTTACATCCCTTAAATCTCCCTCAGTAGACATCTGTTGGACTGTTAGACTCAGTCACATCTACTATAATATCTCTTTTAACCCTTAAAATTAACTTTGTAAAATAATTTATACTAGGCCTTGGACAATTTGGTGTATTGCTCAAGGTTGCACTTGTCCAATGTCATAGAGTTAACAGAGCCAAGTTATGAATTCAAATTTAAAAAAATATTTATTTATTTATGGCTACATTGGGTCTTTGTTGCACAGCAGGCTTTTCTCTAGTTGTGCTGAGCAGGGGCTATCCTTCTGTTGTGGTGTACAGGCTTCTCATTGTGGTGGCTTCTCTTGTTGCAGTGCACGGGTTCAAGGGTATACAGGTCCAGTTGTTCTGGGACACAGGCTTAGTTGCTCCATGGCATGTAGGATCTTCCTGGACCAGGGATCAAATCTGTGTCTCCTGCATTGGCAAGTGGATTCTTTACCACTGAGCCACCAGGGAAGCCCAAGAATTCAAATATTTTGATACCACGTCCCCTGTTCCACAAGACCAGAGGGTCTCCTTACAAATGAAATGAGACTATCCCTCCATAACTTGGCTGAAATAAAACATTAAATAATCAAGATAGCCAGTATCTGATTGTATCAGAAGGGTTGGCTTAGCAAATAAATGTTATGGAGTGAAGTCATCATGGGCTCTGGTGATCAGACTGGGTTTGGCTGGGTGGGTAGAACAAGCGCAAGGCGGTGGCTTGCTTGGCTGGAATAAAAGCATCAGCAAATGTGTTGAGTTATGGCTAAGCGTGTGGTCTGTGGACAAAGAAAAAGTCTTCCTGGTGTCAGTCTTTGGAATCATTTCAGAGGTAAGCTTTTTAGTGTTAGTACCAAGGCCTTTAGGACTTGCCAAGTACTTTAAGGACTGAGATAGTATGAAAATAAAGCACTCCTAGAAGGAGAACATGGAGATATGTTTTAAACCATGTTAATGTGCAGAAAACCAGAATGGTGGCTACTTAATTTGATAGACAGTCGACCATGTCCATATAAAAGCACAGGCTTCTAGGCTTAAGGCATGTTAAACACAGTGTATTTGATGACAGGTATACCACATAAAAATATGATCTTTGTTTTTAATTTTATCTTGGTGAATACAAGCATATTACATATTCCACTTGCAATCATTTTTCTCAGCGGTTCATCCATTGACATGCACACACACGCATGTGAGCAGATGTTTTCTAGTACCTTTGGCAGAAGAATTTAGTGCCTTGTACACATCACACCTGCCATGTCATGCTTATTGATTGAACGATTCAGCACGCTGAAAGGTACTGGGTGAGATATTAATTTTAAAATGAAAGCCTTCACATCTGCTAATGCCTGTCAGTCTCTGGAGTGAATGTGCCATTTGAGCCAACGGAAGTGGGCAGAAGCAGCCTTCATGGGTAGGGCTGACAAGTTATTTTGAGTCTTCTGAATTACCTTTATTGTTGCCCGGTACTTACAGGCAGACCTCTCCTTCCATTAAACTCCAGCACTAACAGTACTTCTGAAAACAGCTCTAGTGGTTTGGAACTCATCTTTCTGGCTTTTCGCATAAATGGAATATTTGTGGTAGTTGAACGATAAATGGTGAGATAATGGTGTTTTACAGGCAGTGAAATGACAAGGTCAGTTTTAATTAAACTGAGATCAACCTCAGTCTGTATTGCACACTTCTGATTAGGTTATTTCAAATTAACATAAGTTTTGGGAGACTTCGCTGAAGTCAGTGGTGTTAAACACCAGCTGTGCTGGCAGAAAAGCGTGGGATATGAGAAGGAGATAGCATTCACATTGAAATTAGCACTTGGCACAATATAATTCTCTGATTGCAAACTATGTGGAGTTGCCTGTGCTAATTGGTTGATTTTATTTGAAGCAGATGTTGTTAGCTTTCCCACTAATGATCTGGAGAGAAATTCTTTTGAAAGACATGCCATGTTAGGATCTCTGCAGTATAATAAGCTAATTACAACTTTAAGTACTTGCAGTAATTAGCACAATGTGTATAAAGTGTTCGTGATCTTTTCACCCTGCCACATTATTGTCAGGGCAGCTTGAAAAACAAAAAGGAGTGCTAGCTGGATTGAGTCTCCCTGGTCTAGGCGCTTCATTTCCCAGACTTGTGCACTAAAAAGATAATGAACTCGACTTCAGTCTTTCTCTTCAGGCATGTCAAAAAGGTTTAGTGCTGATCCCCACCCCACCCAAAAAATGGAGAGTGGAATTTGCCAAACTGAAATGTTCTTGTGCACACTTATGCCTTTATGACTTGTGAGGTCTTCATCACGTGAGTAAACCAAGGTATCTGAGGATACCAGTAACTTATTTATCTCATGTTCATTTATTTTATTATCAGTTCAATCTGGAGATCAAACCTATATTTTATTTGAGAACAGTTCCCCATCAAACTTCCAAGCCACAACTCAAACTTCTCTACAGAGAACGCTTTATGTGTTTGATATTTCTGTAAGCCTAAAATCTAGTCTTTCTGTATTTTGAACAGCCAAGTTACTACATATATATACACACACACACACATACATATATGTGTATCTTGCTTATAGTAATTATTGGAGGGAAGACATAATAGGAGTAAATGTGAGAAGTGTGACAAAAATGTAAAAAAAATGAATTGGGGAAAAAAAAGAATTGATAGAAACAAATTCTTAATAACATATCAAGCAAAAATCCAGAATTAACTGCTGTTAATATGAGTGAATCTGACATTGAGACTGGTGGCTAAAATTCTTGTATCTCTAAGAAGATGCTAAACTGAATAGTAGAAAATAATTTATAGTAAAATGTCACTGTTTCAGCAATTCTTTATGACTTTTTAGAGAATGTTTCAGAGTTTAGATTTTTCAGATCTGTTATTTGAGATAGATGCTTAAGAGTAAAAATGCAGCCATTCGTAATGGAGTCTTCTGCCAGAACAGGTGAACCTAAGTTTTTATATTTTCTTACGGCTCCTTCTTTGGCTTTAAGATACTTCCGAGAGGAGGCAGAGACTGAACAAATGCTCCTTTTAGAGTACCTTTGAAGAAGTTGGCTGGCTCCCTTGACTCTCATTTCTGGAAAGTAGGCAATCTGATTGCACTTTCTGAACTTGGCTAGAGAAGTAAGATAGGAATTTCCCTTATTCTTACCTCTGCTGCTGTTGGCTTCTCGGTTCTGGGATTGAAAGCTGGGGTTTCTGTGGTTGCTGCATTTGTATCTACTTCCAGTAATGTAAAATTTCACAAGGTGAATAGCCAAACTCCTGGTAACTTTAATGGATTAAAAGAGAGGAGGAGTTAAGCAAAAATAACACAGCTATATGGCTTCTTAGGAGGCTCAGTGGTTAAAAAAAAAAATCAGCCTGCCAATTTAGGAGATGCAGGAGATGTGGGTTCGATCCCTGGGTTGGGAAGATCCCCTGGAGAAGAAATGGCAACCCACTCCAGGATTCTTGCCTAGAAATCCCATAGACCGAGGAGCCTGGTGGGCTACAGTCCACAGGATCGCAAAAATAGTGGGACATGACTTAGCAACTGAACAACAACAAGAATTTGAGAAAAACAAAGGCAGAGATGCTGATGAAGATTCGCCCTCTTGAATTATTAAAAGAAAGGAAGGCTGTAGATTCAAGAGGATTCCAGTATTTTAACCATTCTTCATAAATACAAATTAACATTTATGGTTATGAAATTTTATTGATACCAGTAATGAAAAGCAGTAGAGACTTTGTACTTTTCCTGAGTTTACAGAGCTTCAAGTCCTCAGTTGAACCCATAAGAAATAATTATGTTCAAGCAAAACATACAAGGACAGAGTTGAGACCTAGTGCTGACATTTTTCACCTGTCACTATGTCTGGCATGTCTTAGGTGTAGAATAAATGGTAAATGGATGAAATGTTTTTAGTGAAAAGTTAATGACTCATTCTCTGTCACTGCCTTGAGGTTTGATAATTTTCCACATTCCTGAAAGTATTGTCATGAATTAAAACTGCTTGAAGCACCATACATAATTATTTGTCTAATTGGACTTGATATACTCCATGAGTATTTTGGTGCAAAAAGTTAAAAGGACATACTGGGTATTGGGAGCTTTGACATCCAGCATCCTTACTGATAAAATATAAAAGTGTCATGTGGCTTTGGAAGGGATCAACCCACTTAGAAATGGAACATCTGCTAGAGTAACAAAAAGTTGTTTAACAATAAACCAATGAATTTCCTTTTTTTGGTCAGTAAGGATCATTTATTCTTATCCTGTTTTTATTTATTTAAACCCAAAGCTGCCATTCCTTATTCCTAATCTAATACCATGATCACAGGAATATAAACTGGGTTCCTAACAATATATATATATTTGTTCTCACTATAAATAATCTTCATTTTCATTAAGTTTGAGAAAACTAGAGGTCAAATTCTTGCTAGATGCTTGAAATTAATAATATATGTATATATGAATGTTGTATATTATATATTGTTAGATATAGATGTTTGTATATTACATACATTTATTACATATGATACTATGAATCATCTATTATATAGGTTTAAAAATCTATCTACCTAATCAATCTTTCATCTTTCAACAGAGACCACCATTGGAAAGACCATAACCAAGTCAAATGATTAACTTTAAAATTTTATTGTTTTGATAACAGTTATTTGGAGAGCATTAATGGCTAAGCTATGACATTTTTTCATTCACTCTTCCATGAAAAGAAAATAGTCTGACATACAGAAGGGCAAGCCGACTTTCTTAAAGCTTTCAGCTTTCTAAGACTGAGGAGTTTCCTAAAAAGAAGCTCCCCAGCTTTCAGGGAGTCAGCAGATTGAGACATGACCTTTTCTGCATCTGCTCACTGCTACCCTCTGCGTTCTACCCCGGCACTCCACTGTCCTGTCAGGGGCTAATGAAGCATGTGATGCCAAAACACTTATTCCTGAGGTGCCTGCAGAAATGGTCATTTATTTTACTTCCGAATGTGCCAAGTGGGGACAAGAAACCCCTACTTGATTGTTAGGGAAAAAAATTAAACACTAACTCCAGATTTTAACATCAAAGAATTGAGTTCGTTTGATCTTTAGAGGATACAGCAATTACATACAAAAATCTCGTTCATATACGATTTTTCTGAAAAAGTCAATTGCATGCCTTCATCTTTTATGTCATAGATTACAGGGATAGGACTAAATAATATCACTTTGAAGACAATATTTTTTTCCCATTTCCCAATACATTTTTCTTTTTTGCCATAAAAAGCTTGAAAAACAAACTCCCTGAGGCACCAGAAGCAGGAGTAAGCAGGGTGGTTTGGCTGCAGACCAGAACAGCACAATGGGTTTCTGCTTCCTTTCTGTTCATTGCTCCCCCTTCCCTCCAAAACACACACACAGCTCTGCATGGCTTTCTGGTTTCAGGCTCCAGTTTTGCAGTTTTTTCCATCATGTGTTGGGAAGATATTGGAATGTAAAATTATATCCCCTGAAACAATCATATTGCTCTGGGGTCATAGGAAGGAGAGGTACAGAGATGAGTTTTTTCTTCTTCTTAAAAAAAAAAAGGCTACTATGGGCCACAATACCTATCCCTTGCTGCTCTATGAACCTCTTGTGGTTTTTTTTTTTTTTTGGTAACTCTGATTTAATTTTGCAAAAAAAGTGGCTTAACCACTGAGAAAATTGTGCAGAGGAAAGAAAATTTCTTCCTGATGAGGGATTATGCTCAGCAGAGATGCTATAATATACTGTGTGACTTGTTTCTATCTGCTATTTTCTTTCCTCTGGGCATACCCCATTCACACACACATCCTTGAAGTCATTGGGCTGAGAGTTTGGCAGTGGAGAGTAGAGAAGGATGATTTCAGCTCTAGTCATAACAGGTAATGGAGTTGGCAAAGAAAGTTTCAGTATTGCTTCAAGGAAGTTGAAAATGACTAATGCAATGACTAACAGTAACATCTAAAGCAAAAGTATGATTCTGCACTACAGTAAGAATGAGTGACCTTCTGGGCTTGGAAGAGGGAGGCGAGAGGGTGGAGGAATCTTTGGGAGGAAGATTTTAGAACAAACAGACCTATAATGTTGGTATTTAAATGCAATTTACTCATTCGCTTTAGCAGATAAAGTCTTAATATGCATGTCATCTGTGGGCAGAGCCTGAAGAATTATAAGCATTAATTTGTTTTAAATACTTTGAAAAAGAACAGTTTTATTAAACACTATAGTCATCTAAGTAAAAAATTAAAATAAATATCTTTATCTTCAGAAACTAATTTCTGCCTACAGATCTTTTTCTATAAATAACATGGGCTTAAATCATGCTACAGTGGTTGCCTCAGCATCAACTACACTTCCTCAAATGCTGAAGTCAAGAAAGCTGGGGCCTTTAAGTCTATGATATGCTCCCTACTTGCGTGCCTGAGCCTTGACATGGGCTTGCAAATCAGGCATCAGATGAGCTAGGTGAATATGTGAAGTTAACCCCTGATGGACTCACATCTTTCTGTGGTTCTCTCTAGTGTCAGGCCTTCAGTGAGATGAAATAGGTTTCTCATATTTTGGATTTATCCCTGTTTTGCTTTGTTTCCCTGGAAACTTAGTTTCATGAAATGGTGTTGCCTCTAGTATGATCATTCTTAACACTTTTACGGACCACTGGTTTAGGGCAGGGACTCTTATTGGAGATTCAGATTTCATCCTAATAATGGATGAAAAATTAGGTATATATAATATAAGGAATAGATATATAATGAGTTTTATGGGAATAAGGCCTGTAATTTTCATCTCAAGATATGTGAATTATGAAACATAGTATTTGATTACAATAATAACTCTGAGACAAAGGTAAATTATCAGTACTACTTTATACCTGATTTCATGTAGACTCATGCAAGTTTGGTCACAAGTTTGAGAAGTCCAGATTTTTAATCCAGTTCTTTCCCTATGGGCTTCCCTGGTGGCAAAGAATCCACCTGCTAATGCAGGAGATGCAGGTTCAAGCCCTGGGTCTGGAAGATCCTCTGAAGTAGGAAATGGCACCCCACTCCAGGATTCTTGCCTGGAAAATCCCATGGATGGAGGAGCCTGGTAAGCTATAGTCCATGGGGTTGCAAGGAGTCAGACATGACTTAGTGACTAAAAACAGCAACAACAAAGTGGGTGAGGGATATGAGAACTCTCTTTATTATCTAAAAAATTCCAAAATAAAAATAGTTAAATTTGCTTGAATCTAAAAAGATGACCACAAAGTCAACTCAGATTTTGTTCCTGGATTAACTAGAATAAATATCATCTTCTCTGAAAATCCTTCCATATGACATTACATACTAATCCAGTAACAGACTTTATGGTACTCTCCTGGAAGTTATGAGAGACGTTATTGCCTAGTGGTTATGAGTTTGTACTCCTGGAGTCAAACTGCTGTGGTCCGAAGCCATCTTTACCACTTATCAGCTGTGTGACCTCCAGCACATGGCTTGACCTTTCCCTGGATTAACCTACCTCATAGAGCTGTTATGGGCGTGTAATTTCAAGTTACACTTTTGAAGTTCTTAGAATAGAGCCTGGTACATAGTAAGTACTCAATAAATGGTGGTGGTGATGATGATGATGATGGTGCTGATAATGATGCCAGCTCCATAGCATTGTCTTTATAACACTACCTTATGGTATCTAATTGCTTACCCCTACTCTTTCTTTTAAATGGTGAGATCCTTGAGGACAGAAGCCATGTTTTACTTATCTTTGTGTCCTTCTGCCTGACAGATAGTAAGTGCTCAGTAATTGTTGATGGAATTACACTTCATTTCTTGGATCCTGACTTGCCATATCTGGGATTTGAGTATGACCCTTCTGCGACTATTGCCAAATTCCAGGCTTATGTGGGAGAGAACTACCAATTAATTTAACACTCTTTGGTGCTCTTTTAGGTGCAGTGACAGCTGTAAAGATGTATATCCAAGGTCTTTCCCTGTCCCTCCAGAAACTCACCAGCATATATATTCCTATATATATATATATATATATATATAAATTTATCTGAAAATGATAAAGGTCTAGATTAATCAGTACTGAGAACAAGTGCTTAAATTCTAAGAAGATAGAGATGATAGCAAAGGGTATCATGTAAAAGAATATAGGATAATCTACTTTTGTGGAACATTCAACATGCCTAGCTCCCCTGTAGAGCATGCGAGAAAATGAGCTAAAGTTTTACAAGAAAAAACCCAAAGTTTGTTAGACATTCAAGAAGTGCAGAGTTCCTGCTTTAGATTTGTGAGGTCATTCCATTATTGAGAGAGAACTTAAATAATCTAAAACTTTTACTAACTTGTGCAAGGACTTTTTTTTTTAAGGTAAAGTGTTGAGATATGAGTTGTAATGGTATTGATGAGAGTGAGTGGACTGAGCTTGGTTTAAACATAAATTTATTACTACAAAATGCACTTCAAAGGTATTAATAAAAATTGGGAGGAGGGTGAATTTTTCTGGGGCTTTTGTTCTCTTTTACCAGTGTTATAGTGCATCCTTTGAGTTGCTCCTTAACCAGCATTCATAGGGGAAGTTTTTTAATCAGTATATAGTCATCAACTTTAGCAAATCTTTTTTCTAAATTCTTCTCTCAGTAGTCAAAACATGCATTATGAGTAGGAAGAGTGTTCACAGTGACTGAAGCTACCTGACCAGAGGTCTCTGGCATATGTTTGAAAACTTAACCTTGCCCTGTTTTTCATTCTGGGACAGCCCCAAACCAAGTTCACATCCTGGCCATATATTTGGAAGTCCAGATCCTGCCCACATAATTTAGGTACCTGAACACAGTGTTACATCTTACAGTCTTTGAATAAAAGGGATATCCATGTTATAAGCACTGTTTCCATTCAATCCAAGGCTCTGAATTACTGTATGGTCTGAAAGAGATCATCTTCATTTGGGGGACCAAGCTGCTGGGCTGTAGTTGATATGGCTAATTCTTGAACCCTGGTCTTTAGGTTGAATTACCAGGGTTGGACCTGACCAGAGTTGGCTTATAGAATTCTAGATGCTCTGGTAATTATAGTGCAAGACTAAATTTTCTGTTCTCATTTGTCTTTTTAAAATACTTTCATTCCTCATTTGGTCTCTTTCACCCAGTATTTAGGGGTTATAACTTCTATGAGTAAAATTTAGTTTTAAATGGAAGAAAATTTAGCTCCTGCTACTTTGGAACTAGTTAATCATAAGTTCATAAAAAAGCTAACATACTGGGTCAGAGAGGCAGCATTAAAATTTGATGCGTTTGGGGAAAATAAATTAAAAAGGTCTGGTAGAAAGCTTGCACTCTGGAGCTTTTTCTCTGCCATCTGTCATCTGAGGCATAAACCTGTGCCCTCATGTGTATCCAATTGCAATCTATCTCTTCTATCTAAAGCCAGATAATTATAAGGTTCCATAGTCCCTTGGCAGACTGAATAAATGGTTACTTTAATTTCTTTTCTTAGGCTCTAGATGTATATTGTGTTCTGTAGAGATACTGCACACAGTTCTGTAGTAAGGCTGATTATCAGTATTTATAAATTAATATCTCTATTTAGCTACGGTAAGCCAAGATTGACTCAAGAGCACGTAGCATGTGGCTACATTTAGGATGTAGGATGACTATGTTGATTTTGTTTATCACCATCTTCATTAAGAAGTAACGTGTGCAAACTGAGTAGTAGAAAAGCATCCGATGCTCCTGGACACCAATATGACATGTATTCATCTAAACAACTAGTCAGCGAACAAAAGAGAACAGTGATAAATGTAGTGACAGCTGGAGAAAATTGCTTCTTTAGCTAAGGAACATTTTGTGTCACTGTCCTAATTCATCAGGGCATACATTAGGAAAGAGTTTTGGATTTCATAGGGGAAGTGAAGGCTTTATGAGCAAGGGTTTGTTTTCTTTTTAATTAGAGAGAGGAAAGAAGGTATTATTGAGCAAGTTTCTGTGGTAGAGGTTTGGAAGATGAGGGCCAGGTTATTTCACAAGGACTGTGAGGTTGAACTTAAAACAATACATTTTTAAGATATGACAAAGAACAGTGTCTCCGCTGCCTTTTTTATATGTAATTAAAGATGAGTTTTTAAAAATAAAGAAATTTAATAATTTCATTTAACTAATTTATTAACTTATTTAAAATAACATCATGGCAGTACTAAGTATATTCATGTGACATGAGAAAAAGAGGAGTTGGAAAGCATTCTATGAATCTTCAATAAATACTAATTTATGGTGGTAAATAAATAATTTAAAGGCCAGTAAATGTAAGGGATGACAAAAGATTAGTGTAATTCCTATTGCTTTTCTTTTCAGAAGAGAAGAATATGGGATGATAGAGTTGCTGGTTTCAAGTCTGGGGATTAGTCTGGTGAGTATTGGTGAAGGGGACATTCTTAGTTCTGCTCAAGGAGCAAGATGAAATATGCTTACCATGTAGACTAGAAAAATTTCAAAGTTTTAAAAAAAAGATTTGGCACCCAAATACACTTATTTTAAGTGTTCATTTTTGATGAGTTTTGACAAATATATACACCCATGTATCCACCACTACAAGAGATTTAGAACATTGCCATAACTCAAGAATGTTTTCTTGAGCTTTTCCTAGTCGATTCTGTATCTATCTGTGCCCAGAAACAACCACTTAATCTGCTTTCTATCACTATAAGTTAGATTTGCCTTTTAAAACAAATGAATTTCAGATAAATGAAATTATACAGTATATACTCTTTTGTATTGAGATTCTTTTGCACAGCATAAAGGTTTTAAGATTTATCTGTTTTGTTGTTGCATTTGTCAGTAATTTATTCCTTTTTATTGCTGAGTAGTATTCCTCTGTATAGGTATTCCACATTTATCTATCCAGTGGTACAGCTTTTTGTAAAAAAAAGTATGTGTTTGCTTACCAATGGCTGCACTGGGTCTTTGTTGCTGTGTGTGGGCTTTCTCCAGTTGTGGCGAGCAGGGGCTACTCCTCATCGTGGTGTCTGGGCTTCTCATTGTGCTGGCTTCTCTTGTTGTGGAGCATCTCCTCTATGAGGAGGCTTCAGTAGTTTCAGCATACGGGCTCAGTAGTTGCAGCTCCCGGGCTCTAAAACACAAGCTCAGTAGTTGTGGTGCAGGGGCTTAGGTGCTCCTCAGCACGTGGGATCTTCCTGGACCAGGGATCAAACCCATGTCCCCTGCCCAGCAGGCAGATTCTTAATCCAAGAGGTATAGCTCTTATAAAAAGTTCTGTCTTCAGTGAGACAGGAATGCTAGATAAGCAGCTGGAGTGGGAGAAATTCCCGTCCTCCAGTTGTAATAAAGCTCTGGAAAAGTCTTTTCCTCTGGATAGCGGACCTTCATCATGGAGAAGGCATATTTCTTAGTGATTACTCTTCCCTTGCCCTTGCCAGAGTCATGAGTGTTTCTTAGATCTTCACTGGGAGAACCGGGTCAGTTTCCTGGAGGTAAAGCCTGTGAGAAGGTGGGGCCCCCCAAGAAGTGACCCTCAGAAATTTCTTACTCTCATACTTGTGCGTTCTCAGTCTCCAGCAACTGGTTAGCCCTCCCATTCGGTGTTCCCAGTAGCTTATGCTCCCACGGCTTCTGCTCCAGGTCAAGGAATCCTGGCTATGCCTCTCTGGATGCATCTGTGTCTCCAGATTTCAAGGTGATGTTTGCCCTGTGACCTCAATTCTCTGATGGCTCCAAGGAAAAACTTGATTTTTCAGTTTGTTCAGTGTATTTTTGTTGTAAGGACAGGTGTGACATCTAAGTTCTTTACATATTGGAGCTGAAACAAGAAGTTTCCTTCATTTTCATTTTTGAAAGATATTTTCACTGGGATTACAATTCTTAATTGTAATTGATTACAGTTTTTTCTTTGACTAGTTTAAAGATGTCATTTCATTGTCTTTAGGCATTAATGGTTTCTAACAAGAACTCTGCAATGATTCTTAGTCTTGTTCCTCTGTACATAGGGCACCTTTTCTCCACCTTCTTCTGGCTGCATTTAATATTTTCTCTTTTAAACAATTTGATTATGATATGCCTCTCTCTGGTTTTCTTTTTGTTTATTCTTCTTGGGATTCATTGATACTCTTGGTTCTGGGGGCTTATAGTTTACGTAATTTGGAAATTTTTCAACCATTATTTTTTCAAATAATTTTTCTATTCTTCCTTCTGTCTGTTCTCTTTCTGTGACTCCAGTAAGTACATTAGACCACTTAATATTGTTCCATAGGTTGTTGAGTTTCTATTCATTTTTTTCCAGATTTTTTTCTGCTTGTGCTTCAGTTTGGTTAGTTTATATTGCTAACGTCTTCAAGTTTCATATTTTTTTCTGTAGTATCCAATCTGCTGTGTTCAGTGAATTTCACATATTATGTTGTTCATTCCTAAAACTTTCATTTGACTTTATATTTTCTGTCCTCTCCTCGTTATGTTCATGTTTTTCTTAGAAAATTGGAACATCTCAATTATAGTTTCCATTGTGATTTTAATATAATTGTTAATTCCTTCCTCTTTGTCGAATCTTGATCTCTATATATCAACTGATTTTTTTTCATGGTTATATGTCAAGTTTTCCTGATGCTTCATAGGTCTAGTAGTTTTTTTATTGGCTGCTGGACAGTGTGAAGTTTACACTAAATGTTGGGGTTAATTGTATTCCTTTAGATAGTGCCGGGCTTTGTTCCACAGTTAGCTCACTTGTGGATCAGTTTTACCATTCCAGAGCTTGTTTTTAAACTTTTAAAAAGGCAGATATAGATGCCAATTGGGATTCTCTGGTAGATCAGTGGTAAATAATCCACCTGCCAAGCTGGAGATGCGGGTTTAATCCCTGGGTCAGGAAGATCCCCAGGAGGAGGAAATGGCAACCCATTCCAGTATTCTTGCCTGGGAAATCCCATGGACAGAGGAGCCTAGTGGGCTACAGTCTATGGGGTCGCAAAGAGTCAGACACGATTTAGTGATATGTATGGCTGATTCATGTTGATGTCTGACAGAAAACAACAAAGTTCTATAAAGCAGTTACCCTTCAATTAAAAAATAATTAAAAAATACAAAAAAGCAACAAAAGATGCTGATTTAGTCTGACTTTTAAGAATAGTCCTTCTGATTTCACTACTGAGTGATCCTTTTATTCTCTGAACTCTGTTTACTTTGGTTGTTGGAAATACTAGTGATTCCTAGCTCCATGTGTGTTCTAGGAATTTTTGTCACACCCATCTCTGATAATTCCTTCTAACCAGAAAAATGAATTCATTGGAGAAGCTGGAGAGAGAGAGATGCACTACTAAACAGAGTCAGAACTGGGATATGAAAGTAGTTTGTATTTACCTGACGTGGGAACTCTCTTGTCTCCCTTTTGATTCTAAGAAGGCTCTAGTAAATCTACATATGATGCTCGCCTCCTCACTTTACACTTTCTCTTAATTGTAAGTATGAACCTAGGGCAACCCCCTATCCTCCAAGGGATCTTCCCAACCCAGGGATGGAACCCAGGTCTCCTGCATTGCAGGCAGATGCTTTACCATCTGAGCCACCAGGGAAGCCCTGTTTCAATTTAAAGAGGCCCAAACAGAAGATTCTTAGATTCTTGGTATCCTGCTCTACAATAGAGAGAGGGGGCAAAGTTGCTGATTGAAAAATTCACTGAACTCCAGGTGTCAGGGTTCTACAGCTGGCTCTTCTATTCTTTGTCGGACTGAAAACTCACTTGATCCCTCCCTCTAGTACTCTTTGGGTTAAATGATCTTCAGTCCTTTTCAGCTCAGATAACCTATTCTAATATAGAACAGAGGTCAGATTTCTGGTATTCTCAGTGACCCCAAATTAGAGGGGAATAGGTAAATATTCTGGGCATTATAAATCAGGTAAAAGACCAGATTCCTCTTTTTCTTTAGCCTCCAGTGAGTTCAAGTACAAATTGCCTTCTCTGTGCTCTACACTATAGTGAAGCTTCCCATGGGTGGCTGATACGCATCCTGAATTGCTCCCTGGAATTTATCAATTCTAATTTATATTTTACCTGATCTCATTACTGTGTTTCTTTCTCAATTTTATTTCTTGTCTTACTTTGCTGTATGGATTCTTGTATGTTACATCAAATCTTTATAGAGCATGGTGCTGGTGATGAGAAATTTTAAAATCTTTAAATGAGGAAACAGCGAAAACAGATGCAAAAAAGTACCATAAACATGTAACGTATGACATTCAGGTAATGTATTTAAATATATAATTCTTAACACGTTTCCTTATGTGTCTTTCTCTGAAGACAGCAAATGAAAAGTCTAAGTTGGAAGGTGAGTGGAAGGATGATAGAGACAGGAAAAAATAGCAGCAGCAAGAGGTGACCATTTATTTTTCATGTTAGATGGAGAAGAGAGATTCCCCAAAGTTATAGAAAACTGCCTTCTGTTTTATAGCTTCTCACCCAAGTTGATATTCAGTATGACAACATCTCATTATGAAGACTAAACAGTTATCACTACTCTTTTGCTTGAGAAGGCAGGGAAGAAATACCTTTTTTGTTTGAGATTGAAATAGCCAGAAAGCTTTAATTACTTTTACTGTAATGTGAGTTCACTTCTCACCAAAATCATAGAAAAATACATTCTTTTGATTTGCTTGACAGATGCATTTCTAATGAACTGGGAGGTTATGGTAACAGAAGTGCCATCAGTGATCCACTGTCTTCAGAATTCTACAAAGAATTCTGAATGTCACAGGTCCTGGAGGAAGGATTTTTCCATACCAGCCTTCCTGACATTTGAGGTCTGATCTTCTCATCTGTTTTCTTGATGTGGCATGAATGGGATTTCTGCCCTTTAGCACAGCTCGGATGTCTGATTCTGGCCCTTCTCTCTTCTTGGATTCGATAGACACTTACCAGACTGCGACTGAGTTACCTTCTTGTGTTCTGATTTCTCTTTCCCCAGATTCCACAGCTGTGTGCCAGAACCTGGTAGATTAGAGGCCCTCATCACTGAGCACAGATTAGCGTCATCTACATACCTAGAGACTTCCTCAAGAGCTGAGTCTTTGGGGCACCTCTCAAAGTGACACCTCTGCTCTGCCGGCTAACTTGAGATGTGAGTCCATTTGTTCCTAGAATGTCCTTGTTTTGTTCTTTGCTCAAAGACACTCCCTTTAACACTTTATATAACTAAGTGACCTATGCCTTAGTTCAGCCATAAGATTCTCTCAGCCTTGCTTAAGATAAGGAGGGATACTCTCAGGATGGTAACTCCATCTTGCCCAATCTTTATAAACATTAAATTCTTTTTTTTAAAAAAATGTACCTGTTAAACTTAATTTGCATTATTCTAATCTGAGTGCCTCATCTCTGGGCCCTTGACTGAAACAAAACCTATTAACAGTGGGTTAGAATTTCTTCAGATTTCACTTAATGAGTGTTTGGATTCTGAAATTTGTTTTAGATTCATTCTTCTCTGTCTCAAACCTGAGTCTTTGGTGATTTTTCCTCTTTGCATTTATTAATCCTTAATGCCTGCCAGGAATGTGAAATTATATTTCTTTTGTTATAAGAAAAGCAATGATGAAGCTATTAGTATTATATGTTCTACCCAGGCAATGATATCTTTTGGGGAATCAAATTCTGGTTTATGTGTAACATTTAGCATATAGGTAATCATTTTACTTCAAATATTAGAATATATGTTTCATAGCATAATTTAAATATTTTAAAATAAAGCTAAATCAATTAATTTTTTCCCATGTAATTTAGAAGGTACTTAAGGATTTTTTCCATTGTTTTTCAGTCACTAAGTCATGTCCAGCTCTTGGCGACCCCATGGACTGCAGCATGCCAAGCTTCTCTGTCCTTTACAATCTCCCAGAGTTTGCTCAAATTCATATCCATTGAGTCGGTGATACTGTCTAACCATCTCATCCTCTGCCTCCCTCGTCTCCTCTTGCCTTCGATCTTTCCCAGCATCAAGGTCTTTTCCAATGAGTTGGCTCTTCCCATCAGGTGGCCAAAGTATTGGAGCTTCAGCTTCAGCATCAGTCCTTCCAATGAATATTCAGAGTTGATTTCCTTTATAATTGGTTTGATCTCCTTGCTTTCCAAGGGACTCTCGAGTCTTCTCCAGCACTTTTTTTCATTAGCTAAGTATATTTTGAACATTATCATGGTATTCCCAAAGTAGCTAAATGTTTTATTTACAAGAATTGGAAGAAATAATATTGTAATCTTTTTAAAAAATGAAATATATTCTGACAGTATTTTGGTTGGAATACATTTCTCAGTTAGATATCTGAAAAATAGAGGAAAAAGAATGCACTCAGCTGGTATTTAAGAAGTCATTTTCCTTTTCCTTTCTCTGTGGGCAAGAAACATGAGATAAAAATAATCAGAATAAGGTCCTTAGGTATCAAGAATTTATTAGATTCAGAGCACTTACTAATTCAGAGCAAATGAGATCTATAGATCGTTAATTGCAGCTTGGTGTCTTTTATAAGAATGCCTCATGTAGTGAGCACATTGTCCCTTCACTAAATGAGTAGTGATTATCTGGGAGATTACTGTGATTTATAAGCTCATTTTCTTCATTTTACTTTACATGTGCCAGACACTGACTCATTCAATAGAAAAGCAAAACAAGCCTAATTTTTTAGAGATTAAATGCTTTATTGATTATTGTTATTCTCACAAGAAAGTTATAATAATACAGGATTGTTGAACATGTAGTATATAAATTTTTAAAAATAACTTGACTGCAAGCTTTAGGTGATAAACCCTGACTTTGGTATACTACATTCCTGCCAGAATCTAAAGAATGCTACCCAAATGGAGTAGAACACTATTTATTGTTATGGGAGGAGAGATTATTTTCTTGGAAAAAGATTCTAACTTTATCCTGAAATATACCCTTTTCAGACAAGTGTGACCTCTACAGTAACTTGAAGAATTTTATGTCTTCCATCTTTAAGGTGAAAAAGAGCCAGACACTAAAGTGTGATGAGTAATCAAAGAGTATGATGCGCAAGCAACATGTTACTCCTTGTAACAGGCCTAAATGAGTGAAGACACATACATTGAATGGTGGCAAACATAAACGATAAGTGCTAGCTGTTACTATCATTTAGTCAAAAGGAATATGTATACAGATTCGTGGGCTGGTTTTTGTTGATCAAGGAGTAAATTAGTTTGGGAACTTGAACATTAAAAAAAAACATTTTGAAGTAGTCTGTTAATTTACAGGTAATGGTGTAGTGATGGGAAATGTGATAGAGTGAGAAAGGAATCTACCGTTTTTGAAGAGCCCTTGTTTGAAGTAAAACAAACGAGGGTTTACATTTCCAACTCTGTTCCTTGCTGGTTTGTCAACTTGAGAACATTGTTTGATCTTAAATTTTTCCATCTGGTAAGGGGTGGGGGGCAGTGCTACCTTACACTGTTGTGAGGATTTGCAATAATGAACATAGAATTTTTAGCATAATGCTGGTATATAATAGGAATCAGGCAATAATTCGGTGGCTGTCTTTCAACAGCTGGATGGTAGAATTCCATCTCATCCAAATAGCTCTCTCAAAGTCAGGGAAGGGACCTGGGGCAAAGACAATCCACTACTTTTCATTTTTTATTTCTGCTTTGAAAGTGAGGAACACTTGTGATATATGAGTTTCAGAAGGCATTCCATGGGTAGACCTAGGAGTCATCTCAGCAGGATTCTGGAGACACTTCTCAGTAGAATTACCCAATGTTCAGGGCAGGCACTGGGGTACAAATCTCAGTTCCCGTGGTACAGAGCTCTTAAGCCAGGATGCAGCATAAAATTCTGAAAGAGCATCAGGAGAGAAGAAAATCAGTCATGTGTCTCAAGAAGCACAGGTCCCATAGACGTCAATGTTGAGCAAAGTTGCAAATTTGAGTAGGCAAAAGATGTTGCTGACTTATTTCAGAGGCTTAGCCCTAGGCCTGGCATATAGATTTGAAAGAGCAGCAAGACAAATCCCCAGTTCCAGAGGTTCTGATAAACTTCTCAGTTATCAAAGAAAAATCAGCAGAAAAGATGTGTGTGGGGATTAACATTTATCTAGCGTCTACTTTGTGACATATACTGTGCTACATTTTCTGTGTGCTAAGTATTGTTATCCTGCCATTTTAAACTGAGGTTTGGAGAAACTAAGACACTTGCCCAAAGTAAGAGAGCTCTCAAGTGCTGGAGCTGAGATCCACACCAAGATCTGTCTTGTTTAGCCTCTAGATTCTCAGGGATTCTGGAACTAGAGAACAAGTCGTGTACTTAGCTGCTAGAACAAGGATACTGAGAGAAACCTTACCTTGTGAAAATGGTTGAAAACCTACCAATTATAATTAGGCACCCTGTCAAACAAAGCCAGAGGTGTAGAGTGACTTGATGCTAAGTCATTGCAATAGACTTAAATTTCTGAAGACTACGGTCAGGATTTATCTTGGAACATGGGAGTGGATAAGCCTTAAGGAGAGGAAAGGTGACTTAAGTGACAGGAGGAGGGCTGCAGGGAAGTAACCTCACAACTCATCGCCTTCTGCCCCACCTTCACACAGTACTTTATTTTTTAAAATTATTTTTTATTGGAATATAGTTGATTTACAATCTTAGGTTATTTTCTGTCATGCAGCAAAGTAAATTAGCTATATATATATATACACATATATTCACCCTTTTAATATTCTTTTCCCATAATTGGTCATTACAGAGTGTGGAGTAGAGTTCCCTGTGCTGTATAGTAGGTTCTTGTTTGTTTCATATTTTATATATAGTAGTCCTACAGTACTTCAAACGGGCCCCTGGAGTCTGCAAAGTGCAAAGCATTAATATAAAGCTCTAAGTGCTTTTGCTGTCTAATTTGTTATCATGGAGTAGCCAAGTAATATTTCTGGTGAGCAACAAGGATCCTTAAGTTTAAGTGTGTAGAGGTATGTTGGCAGTGTTTTATGTGGAAATTCTGTTCTCTGAATTTCATTAAAGTAAATCATGGCCTGATTATCCTACCTCTAAAGGAAATAGAAAAACTAAGGGAAATAATATCACCAAGTTGCAAACAAGATAAAAACAGAGATGTCTCTATTACAAAGCTATGCCAAAAAGTTTCATATTTAACTACTTATTTTTAGGATCACAGGACAGAAATTATATCTTAGATACTTAAATTAGTATATGAAGGTTGGATTTTTGAGGCTAGTAAAATCAGGATTTGATTCTATCAAACTGATTACTCTTTAATGCTACCTCAAAGGTGAAACATTTTATATCACACTCAGTTATTTGATTTCTAAAATTTCTATGTATGTCACAAGATTTGTTTACTATCAGGAGAAATGGGAAACAGTTTGGGACCAACTGCATATTCTCTTTAATCATGTAGTAAGTTGCTTGTTTGGTTAACAAAAAGAATCCCTCTTATCTACTCTGGGAAGGCTTGCTTGGACCCAGTAGCATTTTTACATCAGGCAAGTGTCTCATTGGATTGTCAAAATTTGTGAGTGAGGAAACAGTTCAATTGAAATTTGAACTATTCCAAGGACATATTTATCTTTTTTCTAAGTAGTGAAATAGTGACACATTTTGAAATGGGAGATTAGCTTGTTAGTCACTTCAGACTTTTGTTTCCAAAATCTTCTTGCCATGTTTGGTAATTTTTAAACTGTCTCATTGAGTTGGAGCAGCCATACAACCCAGCTTCAGGTAAAAACCTTAGAATATTTTTTTAAATGCTCAGGATCATACCACCTTAAGTCAAAATGTACAATTGTTTACATTAAAATTTTTTTCTTCTTTCTTTTCAGGATATTTCCACATAAATATGTGATCTTTATTTTTTTATTTTTATTTTTTAAAATTTTATTAAATTTTTTGTTTGGCCACACCATGCATAGCCTGTGGGATCCTAGTTCCCAACCAGGGATTGAACCTGTGCTCCCTGCAGTGGAAGCATGGAGTCCTAACTGGACTACCATGGAAGTTCCAATATTTACATTTTAGTCACACAGTTACATGAATATATTTTCACTAGAAAAATTCAAATGCAGAAATATATATTATGAGTGAAAAATGGAAGTCACTCTTTACTTACTCTTCTCCTCTTAAATCTCATGATCCTTATTAGGTCATCCTTAATCATTCTTGGCTTAGCTGGTCAAGAATCTGTCTGCAATGTGGGAGACCTGGATTCAATCCCTGGGTTGGGAAGATCCCCTGGAGAAGGGAAAGGCTACCCAGTCCAGTATTCTGGCCTGGAGAATTCCATGGACTGTATAATCCATGGGGTCGCAAAGAGTTGGACAAGACTGAGCGACTTTCACTTCACTTAACCATTCTTAAAGGCTTAATATGCATCCAATTAATTCTTTCAATAATTTAATATACATATATACACATACAAACACAAATAAAATTTTAAGCTATACCAATGGGGCAACACATTTTCTTCACTTATTATGGTTTTGACATATTTTTCCTTTGAAATCTGTCTCATTTTTAAAACTGCTACATAGTATTTCAAAATATATATGAAGCATAAGATAGTTAACCACTCCTCTATTGATGGACATTTAGATTGTTTCTGATTTTCTATTCTTATAAATAATATTGAAGTAAGTATCCTTGAATATATGTATTTGTTCTTTTCTAGAATAGATATTTAGAAGTGGAATTGTTAGGTGAAATCTATCTTCTGCTTAATAAAATTTAGATTAGATTGAAACTGTCAACTTCTCATTTAAAATACTATAAAGTTTATGCTCCCAGCAACAGTGCAAGAGAGTACCATTTCCACATACCACTGCCAACACTGACTATAATAAGTCTTTTAATATTTTGCTAATCTGATGGGTCAAAGGGATAGAAATTATTTCTATTTTTATTACTTGATGATAATATATTATTTTAATCACAGACTCAATTTGTAAATATTTACTTAGAATTTTTATCGATACTTATAGCGGTCTTATGTTTTTTATTTATTTATTTTTAATTGAAGGATAATTGCTTTACAGAATTATGTTGGTTTCCACCAAACATCAACATGAATCAGCCATAGATTACCTATGTCCCCTCTCACTTGAACATCCCTCTCACCTCCCTCCCCACCCTACCCTTCTAGGTTGTTACTGAGTCCTGGTTTGAGTTCCCTGAGTCATACAGCAAATTCCCATTGACTATCTATTTTACATATGGTAATGTATGTTTCCACGTTACAGTCACCATTGGTCTGATATAGTAATGAGGTTAAATTAAGCTTACATTATAATTTGAGAAGATTTTCCTATTTTCCTATGATCTGGAACTGGTTATACAAAGTACAGGAATATTTCCTTTGTGAAACCTTCTCTGCCTGGTGACTTTGTCATGGTAGGTTTTTAAATTTCTTTCATGATTATCAGTGTCTTGATGTCTTTTACCTCAAGCCTATTTCGGTAACTAACTTACATAGTTTAGAAAATCATTCAGGTCATCTTGCTTTCAAGTTTATTAAGTACAGAGTGATACATATTTTTTTTTACAATTTTATTTAGTATTACCTCTATCTCTAGTTACGTTTTCATTTCAGAATCCAAGTGTGTATGTTATCTTTTTCTTAGCTATGTTTTTGTTACTTAATTAGCTTTCTGAAAAAACTAGACTTGTTTTTTTTTCTTTTTGTGGTTATTTTCTACATTATTATTTTAGCTTTTATTTTTAAAACTTGTTTTTCATTTTTGTCAAAGTCACACATGCACATAGTTTAAAGAATCAAGCAGTTCTATATGGCATGTTATAAGAAACACGGAGTCCCCCTGCTCGTATTTCTTACTCGCAAGTGTTTTAGAAGATTCATTTGATATTATCTCCATATCTCTATATAATATGTGCTTGTGGCTACTTCTTGATGTCTCAGTTTAACCGTTATCAACTGACTTCCCTTTGTATATAAGGAAGAATTAATTTTCTGTCCACCTACTCCTCATCTTTATCACCCCTCCCCACCCCCATTTTCTAGCCATATTCCCAGGCTCCTGATTTGTTGTTGTTTTGCTTACATGAATATCTCGAATTTACATTATTATGACTAAATCAGTGGTTTTCATATTGGCTGCCCATTTAAATCACTTGGGGAGCTTAAAACATAAATACTGATGCCTATTATTGATTTAATTGGTCCAGATGTGGTTTGGGTATCTGAAGTTTTAAAAGCTCCTTAGTGAAAGTGAAGTTGCTCAGTCGTGTCCGACTCTTTGCGACCCCATGGACTGTAGCCCACCAGGCTTCTCTGTCCATGGGATTTTCCAGGCAAGAGTACTGGAGCGGGTAATGTCTGTCCAGTGTTGAGAACCAAGGAAATGTTATTCACAGTTGATTACTCAGTTTAACTTTCCTTTCTAGAAAACTTTTTAATTTGCCTTGGAGCTATTAATTATCTTTCTACATTTGCTTCATTTTCTATATTCTTATTCCTAAATCAACTCAAAATTCCTCTCATTATATTCATGTTTGTCAAGTGTTCATTCATTGTCATCTTCTGGAGGAGATCACTATGGTAGCCTTCAGAACAGTTCTTGCCTTACTGAGCTGGGCTCTAAGCTATTCCTATTGTCATCTCAGTATCTTTCTTGACCGGCCTCCTGAGAATTCCTTTCTCCTCTCTTGCTTTGGCTCTGGTTTTCTGGATCCCATGTCTTCTTGTCCTCTTGGTTTACTACCTCATTATGGTAGAGCACCTCTCTTAATGACTTCCCTAGAGAGAAGAGTTCAGGGAAGGTGACTTTTTAGAAATTATCTTTACAATAATAAATTAGCTGGCTATACAGATGTTGGTTGGAGATGATTTTTTCTTCAGAATTTTAAAATAAAATGCCTCCTTGTCTTCTAATTTCCAGTGATGCCACTGAGAAGTCTGATGTCATTCTGATATTTTACGAGAACCTATGTTTTTCCTCTCTCTCTGAAATCTTTGAGGATCCTCTCTTTACTCAGTGTTCTGAAATTTCCTGATGATGTGACATGAAGAGGATCTATTTTTATCTACTGGTGGATCCTTTCAATCTGGAAACTCAGGTCTTTCAGTTGTGGAAAGTATTTTTGGATAATGATTTTGATGATTTCTTCCTCTCCATTTTGTCTTCTCTCTTTCTGGAGCTCTCTTATTGGGGTGTTAGACCTCTTGGAAGTGTCCAGCTATCATTTAACTTTTGTTTCCAAGAGCTCTTTTTAATTCTTGAAATGTTTCTTCTGTAGCATCCTTCTCTTCTTTCCTAGAAGCACCATCTCATTTTCTTATGAGGAACATAACAATAGTTTTTCTTTAAGCTTTCTTTCTCTTGTATAAAATCTATCCATTCCAACTTTTGCTTTGCTTTCCTCCCACCCCCGTGTGTGTGTGTGTGTGTGTGTGTGTGTGTGTGTGAGTGACTGAGAGAGAGAGAGAGAGATTTAGAGGTCTTCTAATGTCTAGGGCATAACAGTAAGCACTAAAATGCTCATTGGGGTATTTCTTTGCAGATAGCTGAGACTTGTTGAGTATAGCTTCTGGCTAGACCTTTCTGTAGAGAAACTCCACAGTGTTATTGTATTGAGTATATTTTTCCTTAGTGGTCAGAGTTCCTAGAAAAATACTCTTCCACTTCCCTGCTGGGTGGGGATGGAGGGGTGGTAGTGGTGTATAATCCTGGTTGCCATATTGTGAGAGCCAAGAGAGGAAGAAAGAAGTCTTAACATTCAGCATGCAAACTTCCACAACATACCCCACTTTCAGTGTCCTTCTCTTAACTGTGCATAGTATCCTGCCGTCTACAGAACCTGTATTTTTTCCCCTCCAGAGAATAAACTCCTGTCTTCTGGATAGGAAAGGAAGCTTACTTGGCTGCATGAAATGAGAAGGGAGATTTTTTTTTCTCCCTCACCAGATGTTGATTTTATCTTTTTGTCTTAGCTACTTCATCATTCTACTTCAGAAATAGCTGGAACAACACATTTTGAAGCATTTTGGAGGATCTGTGGTATAAATCAAGTTATTCCTTGGTGTTCTCTATTGCTTACATAGGAGTCAGCTTTCTCAGTTCTATTACATAGGTAACCACTTGTTCATTTGCTTTTCAGGTTCCAGAATTGTGTTTCAGTTTGCTCTTCTGTTGTGTCATTGGAATATATAACTATTTAAAAAATTCCGTAACTGTCATGGATTTGTTTTGCTTATTTTGTTTTTGCTTTTTTTTTTTTTAGAAATTAATAAGAAGCATCTGCTTTCTTTCTATAAAATTGTTTAATCCTGTGGTACCTCAAATGGTAAAGAATCTGCCTGCAATGCAGGATACCTGGGTTTGATCCTGGGGTCAGGAAGCTCCCCTGGAGGAGGGCATGGCAACCCACTCCAGTATTCTTGCCTGGAGAATCCCCATGGCCAGAGGAGCCTGGCTGGCTACAGTCCACGGGGTCACAGAGAGTCGGACACAACTGAGCACCTATGCACAGCACATTATTTTCAGAGAATATATTTTGTATTATTTCAGTCTTTTGAAATTTGTTAAGATTTGTTTTACAACCTAGAGGATAGCTTATCTTGGTGAATGTTCCATGTATATTTGACAAAAATGTTTATTCTGCTGTTGTTTCATGGAGTGTCCTATAAAAGTCAGGTCAAGCTGTTTGGCAGTATTATTCAGGTCAACTACATGAAAGTTTTTGGTTTTCTTTTCTTAATACAATTTTTATTTATTTTTGGCTGTGCTGGGTCTTCATTGCTACCTGGGCTTTTCTCTAGTTGTGGGAAGCGGGGGCTGCTCTCTAGTTGCAGTGCTTGGGCGTCTCATTGCAGTGACTCCTCTTGTTGGGGAGCATGGGCTCTAGGGTGTGTGGGCTCAGTAGTTGCAGTTCGTGGGCTCTAGAGCACAGGCTCAATAGTTGTGGCACAAGGGCTTAGTTACTCCACGACACGTAGGATCCTCCTGAATCAGGGACTGAACTCATGGTCTCCTGAGTTGGCAGGCAGATTCTTTACCACTGAGCCACAGGGAAGCCTCTGTTTTTCTAATAAACACTTTTAATGCAATAAATTTTTCTTTGAGTATCACAATGCAATGTTTTGAGATGTAGTACTCTGATTATCAGTCATTTCTAGAGGATTTTAAAATACAGTTTTTCAATGCATCTTAAGATTTTTTTTCTATTTAACTTTTAGTAAAGTAGCATGTAGTAAAATTGCTTTTTTTGTTGGAAAGAATCTATAAATTTGTTGGAATTCATAGAAGGCTACTCTTAAAGTTTTCACAATTAAAATTGTTTTCTTTCCACTCTTTTCAGAGAATTTGATTCAAATGTTCTTTTTAAATTTTTTTGAAAATTTTCATATGGCTTAACATGGTCATTTGTAAATATTTTTATGGATATTTAAAAAGATGGTATACAGGTGGCCTGTCAAGGTTTCTTGGTTAGGGAAGCTTGTGTCAGTGTTCTGGTGGGTGGAGCTGGATTTCTTCTCTCTGGAGTACAATGGAGTGTCCAGTAATGAGTTATGAGATGTCAGTGGTTTTGGAGTAACTTTGGGCAGCCTGTATATTGGAGCTCAGGGCTGTGTTCCTGTGTTGCTGGAGAATTTGTGTAGTATGTCTTGCTCTGGAACTTGTTGGCCCTTGAGTAGTGCTTGGTTTCAGTGTAGGTATGGAGGCGTTTGATGAGCTCCTGTCGATTAATGTTCCCTGGAGTCAGGAGTTCTCTGGTGTTCTCAGGGTTTGGACTTAGGGTTAGGGAAAACTGGTCAACCACTTGTAAAAGAATGAAACTAGAACACTTTCTAACACCATACACAAAAATAAACGCAAAATGGATTAAAGATCTAAACGTAAGACCAGAAACTATAAAACTCCTAGAGGAGAACATAGGCAAAACACTCTCTGACATACATCACAGCAGATGTATGTCACCTCCAGAATATTGGAAATAAAAGCAAAAATAAACAAATGGAACCTAATTAAACTTAAAAGCTTCTGCACAATAAAGGAAACTATAAGCAAGGTGAAAAGACAGCCTTCAGAATGGGAGAAAATAATAGCAAATGAAGCAACTAACAAACAACTAATCTCAAAAATATACAAGCAACTCCTGAAGCTCAATTCCAGAAAAATAAACGACCCAATCAAAAAATGGGCCAAAGAACTAAACAGACATTTATCCAAAGAAGACATACAGATGGCTAAGAAACACATGAAAAGATGCTCAACATCACTCATTATCAGAGAAATGCAAATCAAAACCACAATGAGGTACCATTTCACGCCAGTCAGAACAGCTGCTATCCAAAAGTCTACAAGCAATAAATGCTGGAGAGGATGTGGAGAAAAGGGAACCGTCTTACACTGTTGGTGGGAATGCAAACTAGTACAGCCACTATGGAGAACAGTGTGGAGATTCCTTAAAAAACTGCAAATAGAACTGCCTTATGACCCAGCAATCCCACTGCTGGGCATACACACTGAGGAAACCAGAATTGAAAGAGACACATGTACCCCAATGTTCATCGTAGCACTGTTTATAATAGCCAGGACATGGAAGCAACCTAGATGTCCATCAGCAGATGAATGGATAAGAAAGCTGTGGTACATATACACTATGGAGTATTACTCAGCCATTAAAAAGAATACATTTGAATCAGTTCTAATGAGGTGGATGAAACTGGAGCCTATTATACAGAGTGAAGCAAGCCAGAAAGAAAAACACCAATACAGCATACTAACACATATATATGGAATTTAGAAAGATGGTAATGATAACCCTGTATGTGAGACAGCAAAAGAGACACAGATGTACAGAACAGTCTTTTGGACTCTGTGGGAGAGGGCGAGGGTGGGATGATTTGGGAGAATGGCATTGAAACATGTATATCATATATGAAACGAATTGCCAGTCCAGGTTCGATGCATGATACTGGATGCTTGGGGCTGGCACACTGAGATGACCCAGAGGGATGGTATGGGGAGGGAGGAGGGAAGGGGGTTCAGGATGGGGAACATGTGTATACCTTTGGTGGATTCATGTTGATGTATGGCAAAACCAATACAATATTGTAAAGTAATTAACCTCCAATTAAAATAAATAAATTTATATTTTAAAAAAGATGGTATACAAGATATTTAGTATATGGCATTCAGTTGTCAGTCATCTTATTCTTCTGACTTAATTTATAAACTGAACTTCTTCAAAAAGTGATTACAGAGTTCCACTGCAATTCATGACTCAAAATTTATCCTTTTATTGTTTATTCATTTTGTAAGTAGTTACCATTTAAATATTTTGAAGCCATTTTGTTACATGCAAAAAAAGTTTGTGATAACTGTATCTCCATGTTGTATTATATCATTAGCCAATATAAAAAGGAATATAAAGTTTTTGTGCATTTTAATGTTCACCTTGAAATCTACTCCACTTTTCATCTAGCTTGGATATCGTTTTACATCCTTGTATTTTAAAGCATTCTTTTTCATTTTAAGAATACCTTTTGAGATAATCTCTTCAGCAAGTGGTGCTGGGAAAGTTGGACAACCATATGTGAATCAGTGAAGTTAGAACATACCCTCTTACCATACACAAAAATAAGCTCAAAATGGCTTAAACATAAGAAATGACATCATAAAACTCCCAGAAGAGAACATGGGCAAAACATTCCCTGTCATTCCCAATGTTTTCTTAGGTCAGTCTCCCCAGGCAATAAAAATAAAAGCAAAAACAAACATATGGGACCTAATCAAACTTACAAGCTTCTCCACAGCAAAGGAAACCATAAGCAAAATGAAAAGATAACCTACAGATTGGGAGAAAATATTTCCAAATGATCCAATAAACAAGGTCTTAATTTCTAAACTATAGAAACAGCTTATACAACTCAATGACAAAAAGCAAACAACCCCATCGAAAAATGAGCAGAAGACCTAAATAGACATTTCTCAGAGATGACATACAAATGGCTGATAAGCACATGAAAAGGTGCTCATCATCGCTAAATATTAGAGAAATGCAAATCACAACTACAATGAGGTACCACCTCACATTGGTCAGAATGGCCACCATCATTAAAAAGTGTATAAATAATAAATGTTGGAGAGAGTATGGAGAAAAGAGAACTCTTACACTTTTGGTGAGACTATAAATTAGTGCAGCCATTATGGAAAACAGTGTGGAGGTTCCTCAGAAAATGAAAACTAGAATTACCATATGATCAAGCAATCCCACTCCTATCCATGTATCCAGACAAAACTATAATTCAAAAAGATACATGCACCCTTATGTTCATAGTGGTACTAGTTACAATAGTCAAGACATGGAAACAACCTAAATGTCCCCTGACAGATGAATGCATAAAGAAGATGTGGTTCACATATAAAGTGGGATACTATTCAGCCATTCAGAAGAATGAAATAATGCCATTTGCAATATCATGTATAGACAGAGAGTATCATCCTAAGTGAAGTAAGAAGTAAACAGATAACATATGATATCACTTATCACTTATATGTGGAATCTAAAATATGACTCAAAGGAACATATCTATAAAATAGAAACAGGCTCACAGAGAAGAGACCTTGATTGCCAAGAGGGGAGAAGGAGGGCAGAAAGAAGGATTAGGAATTTGGAATTATAAGATGTCAATTATATATAGGATGGATAAACAACAAGGTCCTATTGCATAGCACAGGAAACTGTCTTCAATATCCTGTGATAGACTGGAATGGAAAAGAAATATTTATATGTATGAGTGAGTCACTTTGCTGTACAGCAGAAAGTAATGCATTGTAAATCAACTGTTCAGTTCAGTTCAGTCATTCAGTTGTGTCCGACTCTTTGCGACCCCATGAATCGCAGCACGCCAGGCCTCCCTGTCCATCACCAACTCCCAGAATTTACTCAAACTCATATCCATCAAGTTGTGATGCCATCCAGCCATCTCATCCTCTGTCGTCCCCTTCTCCTCCTGCCCCCAATCCCTCCCAGCATCAGGGTCTTTTCCAGTGAGTCAACTCTTCGCATGAGGTGGCCAAAGTATTAGAATTTCAGCTTTAGCATCAGTCCTTCCAATGAACACCCAGGACTGATCTCCTTTAGAATGGACTGGTTGGATCTCCTTGCAGTCCAAGGGTACTTCAGTGAAATAAGAAAAAGAATGTCTATTGTAAATAATTGTCTAGAATTTATTTTGTTTTTTCCCCCGAGACTCTTTCAACATAGTTATTTAACCACTTTTCATTTACTGTTATTCTGGATATGCAGGATGCATTCTTGCCATCTGATTTATTTCATGTTTTCTCTTAATCATGATTTATTTTTTAATTTCTAGCCTTTTGTTTTACTTATTGAAATTCCTTTGTTTCGGTTTTTTAGTTGTTTGGTAATTGCATATGCTATTTATGCTCTTCTATTAGCTAGCTTTAAAATTCACCACACATTTAAACATTTTTCTACCACTTCTACAATCAATTAGTATCACTATTCTCTTCTTAGAGAATAGCTATACTAAAATCAGAGAAACATTTTCATGATAGATTTTTATTAATATTATATACATATGTTCACTGTTGTTAAACACCTTCATAATTATTTTTTAATAGCTACTTAACATTCTATTGGATTGTTATAATATACATATCATATTAGATTGAGGGCACACCCTACTCTAGTATGACTTCATCTTAACTAATTACATCTGCAATGATTATATATTTAAAATGTATATAAAATTAAAATAAGCAACAGATATCTGCTCCCCTACTATGTGTAAATTTATTTAAATGACTGACTAAAAATGATTATGATATCTAATGCTGTGGTTAATATATTTGTGCCTGTAGAGTTTCTATTTCAGTATACTAATTTTCTGGGTTGAGTTTGTGTGACAGCAGTCTTCTCTTTATGAGTATCAACAGTTTTCTCTCCATTGGATAACATTCTTTTCGGTATATAGTGTAAAGGGATTGTAGAAACAGTCTAGTGCATTGGCTAAGGTGCTAAAGGAGAATAGGATAGATGAATGACAGGCAGACAGCAGACAAGAGGGCCCCAGAGTGAGATCCATGCAGACAGATAGTGGAGAGTTCAGTTAGAATGTGCTTGGAAACATCAGGGGGAATTAAATAGAAACAGAAGTGAACAGGAAGGTTAAAGGTAAAATGATGTCTTTTCTCCATTTATTTGTAGAGGATGGATAATAACAGTCACAGGAGAGTAAAAACTCATGAATTCAGAAAAGAGGTTGCAAAAATGGTCACGCCAGGTAGTAAATGAGAGTCTGGAGCCTCTTAAGCCTGGGTTGAAGTCCTCACTGTGGAAGTTACAAGAGGACATTGTAACTCATTCTATGCATAAGATGATGGACTGGAATTAAGTTTATAATAGTTCAGAAGGCTACTGCATACTGCCAGCATGCTTGCTGACTTTAAATGTGTACTTCAATTTATATAATTTTTAAATTTTCAGTTATTTAAAGGCAAGTCCTATAAAAGTATACATTTCAGATAAACTACAGCTTTGAAAAATGAACCTCCTATAGGTTGACCTGTTTCCCCCTCCAAAATGTACAAAAAGATACACTGAATCCTTAACTCCCAGCACCTCAGAATGTGATCTTATTTTGAAATTGAATCACTGCAGATGTAATTAGTTAAAATGAGGTCACACTAAAGTAGGATGAGTCCTTAATCTGATATGACTGGTGTCCTTATAAGAGGAGGAGAAGAGACGACAGACATGGCACACAAGTGGAGATGCTACGTGACAGTGGAGACGGAGACTGAAGTGCTGCTGCTACAAGTCAAGGATCGCCAAGGCTTGATAGAGACTTCCAGAAGCAAGGAAGATCCAGGAAAGAATTCTAGCCAAAGTCTCAGAGAAAGCATGGCTCTGCTGACACCTCATTGTTGGACTTCTAGCCTCGAGAACAGCCGGGAAATAAATTTCTATTGTATAGCAGCCAGCCAATAGGAAATCAACACAGAACCTATTAATTTTACCAGAGCAATATGACCGAAGCATCCTATCTCCATGGGCGAGGCTATCCTAAATGAAGCTGGAAATCGTCTTTTCAGTTGCTGCTGCTGTTGCTACTGCTAAGTCGCTTCAGTCGTGTCCGACTCTGTGCAACCCCAGAAATGGCAGCCCACCAGGCCCGTCCCTGGGATTCTCCAGGCAGGAACACTGGAGTGGGTTGCCATTTCCTTCTCCAATGCATGAAAGTCAAAAGTGAAAGTGAAGTCGCTCAGTCGTGTCCGACTCCTAGCGATCCCATGGACTGCAGCCTACCAGGCTCCTCCTCCATGGGATTTGCCAGGCAAGAGTACTGGAGTGGGTGCCATTGCCTTCACCCGTCTTTTCAGACATGCTAATGTGACTGCTAAGTCAAAGTGAAGATGAGTCTTGAAGGAACATCAGCTGGAAAGAAACTGCCAGCTCTGTACTAGTAAATTCTTATCTACCCACTTCCTCGCCCAGCTTATAAATGAGGATGGTAAAGAAAACTGGATCAAATAGATTTGAATATCCATTATGGATGGCATATCCTAGGAACTCTGGAGCAGAAAGATACACCAGTTACTATATTGAAACTGCAATTTTTGGGGGTAAAATATTAAAAAGTGACAATTTCATATGCTTCAACCTAATAGCTTACACTGCAATTTAGAAGGTGATATTATAGATTTCTAACAATAAAAGGGGCTACATAGTAAACTTCAGATGAGAATTATTGCATCTTAAAAGATGGAAAAGATTCAAGAAGACCCTGAAAAGTGATGGGTATTTGGCGGTAGATAGGAGAAGGCAATGGCACCCCACTCCAGTACTCTTGCCTGGGAAAGATGTAAGTCCATGTTCAGGAGTCAGGAAGGAAGATTCATGAAAAGTATCTTGGTCATATGTTTAAAGAAGATCTTCAATGCTTGACTAAGGAGTTCCAGTTTATTTGTTTGAAATTAATGAATACAATGTCAAAGATGGTCTGGAGAAGAAGATGAGAAATGATGGTTTAGGAAATTAACTTGGCATATATTTATTTAGCAAGTATTTGTTGAGGCCAATTTGGTGTGCAGACTGCTTGGAGTGTTGTGACACTGAAGGCCCAGGAACCAAGAAGGAGATTATGAGGTAATAACTATGTTGTTAGCACAGTGTACCTATGATGTTGTATGTACTTGAACTGGAGTGGTGGGGTGGAAAGGAAAAATTAAGGCAGTTTGGAGGACACCTGAGAGAGCTTAGTGATATATTTAATTGTGCAAGTAGGAGATGGAGTCAAAGACGATATCAAATTTTTGCATTTGAGTGAATTTAAGATCGGCCTTAATAACAAAAATGGAGAAAGCAAGAGAGGAGGCTGGTTCCAAGACTGAGGTGCTGATTTTTTAAAAAACCTTATAATCTGAAAAATATACAAGCACCTCATGCAACTCAATACCAGAAAAACAAACAACCCAATACAAAAGTGGGCAAAAGACCTAAATAGACATTTCTCCAAAGAAGACATACAGATGCCTAATAAATACATGAAAAGGATACTCAACATCACTCATTATTAGAGAAATGAAAGTCAAAACTACAGTGAGGTATCACATCACACTGGTCAAAATGGCCATCATGAAAAAGTCTACAAACAATAAATGCTGAAGAGGGTGTAGAAAAAAGGGAACCTTCTTACAAACTGTTGGTGGGAATGCAAACTGGTACAGCCTCTATGGAAAACAGTGTGGAGATTTCCTTAAACAGCTGGGAATAGAACTGCCATACAACCCAGCAATCCCACTGCTGGGCATATACCCCAAGGAAACCAGAACTGAAAGAGACACATGTACCCCAATGTTCATTGCAGCACTCTTTACAATAGCTAGGACATGGAAGCTACCTAGGTGTCCATTGGCAGATGAATAGATAAGGAAGTTGTGGTACATATACACAATGGAGTATTACTCAGCTATAAAAAGGAACACATTTGAATCAGTTCTAATGAGGAGTCTATTACAGAGAGTGAAGTAAGTCAGAAAGAGAATGACAAACACTTTATATTAACACATATATTATGGAATTTAGAAAGACAGTAACGACGATCCTACACGCAGGAAAGCAAAGGAAACACAGTTATAAAGAACAGACTTTCAGACTCAGTGGGAGAAGATGAGGGTGGGATGATTTGGGAGAAGGGCACTGAAACATGTACATTACCATATGTAAAACAGATGACCCGTGCAAGGCTGATGCAGAGCACCCAAAGCCAGTGCTCTGGGACAACCCAGAGGGGTGGGGTGGGGAGGGAGATGGGAGGGGGGTTCAGGATGGGGTGACACATGAATACCCATGGCTGATTCATGTTGATGTATGGCAAAAACCATCACAACATTGTAAAGTAATTATCCTCCAGTTAAAATAAATACATTAAAACAAACAAAAAGTAATAGATGAACTTTTCAGCATAGGACAGAGAATAAGATTACCTCAGAGCTGCCAAGAGAGAGGTTATGGTTGAGGGCACGAAAATGGACCAGATCTTTAAGGGGGATGACCATGATTAAATTGAAATTATGCATATTATTCCCAGCTTTGCACCTTTTAATTATAACCTCTCCCTGACATTATCCTTCCAGACTGAAAAATCTTACTCATTTCCATCCTTGATCAAATAGTAGCTCTATCTGACACCATTCTTGAAGTTCAGGGACTAGTATAATCATTACATATTTTTCTGTTGTCACCAGATGATTTTGTAAAAGGGCAGATGGATATTTGTGGTTTAGTTTTCACCATTATGTTATAGAAATTGAAGGCCCCTGAAGGAGAGAGTTTATCTTATTTAAAACTATAAACTTCCAGCATTTAGCACAGAATTCACTACAGAGTAGGTAGTTATTACATGTTTCTCACACAAATGAACTTTGGAGACACTATTGAAAATATGTAAAATGAATTACAATGTTTCACAGAACAGCAAGTAGTTCATTCAAACTTCTGAAATACTGATTTTACATCTTGTTGAACTGTGACTTTTGTCAACCGAGATCCAGAAGGTTAAAAGTACAAGTCTGATTTTAAAAATTCATCTCTGTTTTTATTTTTTTTTTACTATTTTTATTTTTATTTTATTATTTTTATTTTTTTTTACATCTCTGTTTTTAGAAACTAGCCATCATAGGATGTCAGCCTTCCTATCTATTAAACTATAACAGCTAGAATCAATCATCAAAATTCCACCTCAGTCTCTAAAATCCAGTGTATTGGCTTTGCTATAAAGTATCCTTCAGCTTATATATTTTTTCTTTCTTTAAACAGAGTTAAAGAGATCATTCCTCCACCCCTACCCCCACCACTTACACTGTGAGAGAGCCAAGGACAAACTGGGTCCTCTTACAACCTTGCAGACTGCCCAGCTCCAGGCAGCAGCAGGAGATGTCAGGGAGCCTGATAGAATTTATTTCCTCCATGCACCAGCTGGTATCACATTCTAGATCTTGAAATTCCCAGGGTTCATTTATCTTCAAAATTTCTCACTTGACAATGAAAAGAGGACTACAAAGCTGAGTCTGCATTTAATGTACCATAATGCCAATCTTGGTGCATTGTTTTATGAATTATAGCTAAAACAGTTTATACAGTATTTGACAAAAAGGACAATTCCCCACTTGTCTGTGAAGCTAGTTAGTTAACCACAAGAGTTAAAGCAGGGCTGTTTCCTTTTCTAGTTTAAATATGATATTTGGATCAAGTACAGAGAATTGAAATCAGAACTCAGGACAGAGGTATTACCTGTTAATTTAAAAATTAGTGGGAGAAAGTGAAATTTGCCTTTTTTCATTCTTGCATATAAGGGATAATGGCAAAATGGCATTATAAACTTCCTTTGAGTATTTTATTATATATCTGCAATTTTGATTAAAATTTATTTTTGGTGTTTGTAATTAAGTTTGTGGGTGTACTTAGAGCACTGTTAGTTTTCTTCTCTGGATAAAATACTGCTGCTGCTAAGTCGCTTCAGTAGTGTCCGACTCTGTGCAACCCCATAGACGGCAGCCCACCAGGCTCCCCCGTCCCTGGGATTCTCCAGGCAAAAACACTGGAGTGGGTTGCCATTTCCTTCCCCAATGCATGAAAGTGAAAAGTGAAAATGAAGTCGCTCAGTCGTGTCTGACTCTTCGCGACCCCATGGACTGCAGCCTACCAGGCTCCTCCGTCCGTGGGATTTTCCAGGCAAGAGTACCAGAGTGGGTTGCCATTGCCTTCTCCTGGATAAAATACTTGTGAATAAAAAACCAGATCATGGCTGGTAGATCTGAACTATTTTGATGGGTGTTCATCTTAATTATGTCTTGTTGACTTCATGTCCCTTGCCATTGTCTGAATTTCTGTCTGCTGTGACCTGTAGCTGGGAATGGAGGGATAGATATTGGGGTTACAGCTGTATCAGCAAATAGCTGACTAATGTAGGGAAGGACACAGGCAGGCATTGGCCAAGGTGCTTTCTTAGCTCTCTTTCTGCATTCAAATCTTATACTTGGTGGTGGAAATGTCTAAATGGGCCCGTTATGGAGAATGAAGAGAGAAAAATACAATATTTGACAAAGGAAGAGCTCCCTTTCTGGGACTGCCCTGTCAGGTTTCCTTACTAAGTGACTCACTCCTATGTACCAGCCTCATGGTAAATAAAGTCTAAATTTGTGGTGGGTCAGTGGGTCTGATTTCAGAACAAGATGGATCTTAGTTTGTTCTCTTGGGCCTGCCTTTTCTTAGCTGTTTGACTTTGGGCAAGGTATACCAGACCTTTCTAAGCCTCCTCAGGATTCTCATCTCACAATGCCTTCCTGACAAGGGTTATATAAAGATTTAATGAAATGAAGAAAGTAATGTGCACTGTAAAACATGGTGCAAATTAGGTGCTCAACAAATAGTGGTTTCCTTCTCCTCCCTCATTTTTGTTAAGTAGGATTATAATTTGCCAATATCGTAGTTATCCTGGAAAGAATTTTAAAGATTGCTAAATATGAATAACCTTTCCCAAAGTTCTGTTAAACAGGGGACTGTGTGTTTGTGTGTTTCTGTGATGAGGGTGTGAGTTTGTGTGCTTGTGATTGCCTGTGTATGTGTGTAAACTCGAAATTCAGATGAAATGGTAAATCAGTACCGGTACTAGCTTACAGTGATCTCTTAAGTTGCTTCTAAATCAGTCACTCCAGTTAACCCAATTCTAGAAGTCTAACTGAAGTGAAGAATTGGAACTGATATCTGGATAATCCAGATGAATATTATTTTCATTCTAAGCCAAGCTGTTAGTTAGCATTATATTTATAAAGCATTCCTTCACAACAGATAAAAAGTGTAAAGCAGGAGCAAAGAAGGCATATTCCCTTTAAACTTAAATAGAAAGCTGTTATTGCAGTTCCACTGTTCCATCTATTGTGAAAATGGAGACCAGAGAAGAAAACACATTTATGTCAATCATCAGGTAGACGTTTTGAGGTGGACTTATCCAGATAATTGCCCTAATTTTTCATCCTGGCCTGTGATTGTTTTTTTTTTCCTGTCTCACAGTTTTGCCTTTTTCTTTGTCATCGTTAGTTTGCACTTCCTGACATCCTCTGTGTCAGCTGGCCACATTATTGACTTTTATTTTTGTGGAGGTCACTTCTGTAGGAGCATCTCTTCAGCTTCTGATTGCCCTTAGTGGAAAGGAATTTGAATAAAAATGTCTGACAGATGCTACTGAGATGGAGGAGGGTTCACTGGTAGAGAGGTGAATCATAATGTGAAAGCTGTATAAATCAGTTCCCCCAACACCCACTCCAATTTTGGCTCTTTGACAGTGCTCTCTCTTTGAGAAAGAAGAAGAGTTTGATCTGAATTCTTATTAGGTTCTGAGCCACCAAATTAGAATCTAATAAGCTCATTTGGAAGGGTTTTGAATTAGCTTTAAACAGACTCATGCTGAGCTCATAGAGGAGACCCTCCTACTCTTTCCAGGCAACCTGTAGTTTGTAGACTTAATTTTCAAAGTCACTTGTCTCTTTTCTCATGTTGTGCTCTTTTCTCCCTTTGAATGGACTACTTCTAGCTATATCTTACACTTCTAGGGAGAATTGTGACACATCTTATGTGTGACATTATTTAAGAAAGTCAGAAATTTAGAGGGAGAAAAGACACCTTTCTTCAAAATGAGAAAAACCTGGCTTCTGGAATCTTCCCATTTGGCATTCTCCAATAGCACCGATTATCTTTTTTTTTTAATACCTTTTTATTTATATTGGGGTATAGCTGATTAACCAGAGAAGGCAATGGCAACCCACTCCAGTACTCTTGCCTGGAAAATCCCATGGACGGAGGAGCCTGGTAGGCTGCAGTCCATGGGGTTGCTAAGAGTCGGACACGACTGAGCAACTTCACTTTCACTTTTCACTTTCATGCATTGGAGAAGGAAATGGTATCCCACTCCAGTATTCTTGCCTGGAGAATCCCAGGGATGGCAGAGCCTGGTGGGCTGCCATCTATGGGGTCGCACAGAGTTGGACATGACTGAAGTGACTTAGCAGCAGCAGTAGCATAGCTGATTAACAATGTTATGATAATTTCAGTTAAACAGCAAAGGGACTCAGCCATACATATGCATATATCCATTCTCCCCCAAACTCTCCACACCCCATACACTGGTTATATTGAAATGAGAAGTATTTGGGCATAAAAATACTTTCCCAGTATATATCATTACCTTGCTTGTTCATGCATGCTCATTTGCTTCAGTTGTGTCCAACTATGTGTGACCCTATGGACTGTGGCCCACCAGGCTCCTCTGTCCATGGGATTCTCCAGGCAAGAATACTGGAGTGGTTGCCATTACCTTCTCCAGGGCAATCTTCCCAACCCAAGGATCGAACCTGTATCTCTTATATCTCCTGCATTGGCAGGCGGGCTCTTTACTACTAGTGCCACCTAGGAAGCCCAAAACTTGCTTGTAGATGTACAGCAATGTAAAATTGTTTAGAAAAGTAAGATCCTGGGGTGGTTAGGAGGGGGAAGAAATAGTATTACGGTCAGCCTGTTGGACCTCTGAGGAAATTGAGACAGTTAAAGAGGGAGAGGAATAGGCATGGTGATTAGGTGGAGGAGACAAGTTGCAAAGGTGGGTTGGGGTTGACTGTAGGTAGCACAGTCAGTATGCATCTGTGGATATCATTTTGTACCTGTGCAAATTTACCTGTAGGGTAGATTCCTAGAAATGCAGCTGCACAGTCAAAGTGTATCTGCTTTCTTAATTTCCATAGTTATTGCCAAGTTGCTTGATATAAAGTTTGGATCAATTTACATTTCCATGAGCAACATGTTCATAGCACTTAGACACTTTTTTTTCTCCTTTTCTTTTAGCCTCCCCTGGTATGGACAGGAGGTACATGTGAGTCCAGTTCTCCTTTCTTGGTAACTAACTTGGTTTACCTCTCAGAAAGCTGTTACTGTTGTTCAGAAGTTCTACCAGTACTTGTCTATGCTGATGTCCTCCATTACCACAGGACACTTGGTGGATTTTACCAACTAAAGAGTCATGTTTCCTCAGCTCAGTGAAAAATTTCTCTTATTTCTTGGATGATTCTCTCAACTCCGTTCTGTTTTCTCTCTCTGGAACCCCTGTTAATAGTGCAATGGAACCACTGAATCTACCTACCCTTCTAAGCCTTTTAGTTTTTCTCATACTCTTCAGGTTTATTTTTCTGCATAGTACTCCAGGAGAACTCCTGATTTTATTTTCCTGCTTTTTTATTATGACCTCAGCCCATCCACTGAACTTTTTGAAAGTGGCCATAATATTTAACATTTTCAAGGTCTCAGTTGCTTCTTATTAGAAGCAGACCTGGAGAGGGCATGATTGCTGCTTGACCCAGGCTGTCCGAAGCTCCTCCTCTGTCCTTGCAATATATGTTCCATCCTCTGGTCTTTTCGCCCAAACCATTTCAAGGACACAGCCTTGAGAGAGTCAGGTGTGTTGAGGTCAGACAGCATACATGACTGAAACTATTAAGGTCTCTATATAGACTTAAGATTCCAGCAAGTGGGAATGGAGATCTAGTCATTTCATGATGCCCAGACAACCCTCCTGGGTAATTCCCTCTCTGCTTAACCCTGCCACCTACCAGTCTGGGGTGCCTGCATTTTTTTTTTGATCTCTCCTTGCCCTCCCTGTACCAGGACTGTTTTCAGATTTCACCCAGGGAAGTTCCTTTTTTATAGAAGCCTGTTATTTCTAAATGGATTTAAACCACACTGAAAACTTACATTTCTTTTTCCTGTGCTGACACTGTTTCTTGTGAAGTTAATTTTTCTGGTTATTGAGTTTGGTAGTTTTCTTTCATTTTGTTGATTTTCCTCTAATGTATGAGGGGTCTTGGTGTTCTGTCCATATTTATACATAATTGCCCTTGATTGATCCTTATTGGTTAGTTCAAGCTTAGTTTCTGCATCCTAGGAGAGAATCTCCATATCCTTGACAATGGGTAAATGTTTTAACAATAGGGATTCTCAATCCAGCACTCACTGAGGGAAGCAGGGGCTATATGGCTGTGTGCCCTTTCATTTAGGGTGTATGGGGAGCTTGTTTTTTGGATGCAGAGTCTTCTGTTCCCTCATAATGGCCGTACATGACTCATGGCAGTGTCCTCCTTCTCTTACCACAAGGGACATTCTGAGGGTACTTGTCAAAACTCTAGTGTTATATGCAGAGTTGTTCTAAATTCTTTAGTGTGTTTTCACTCAGTCACGTCTGACTCCTTGCTACCCTCTGGACTGCAGCACACCAGGTTCCTCTGTCCATAGTATTTTCCAGGTGAGAATACTTTAGAGTCTGTAGCAAATGCCACAGTCATGGTTCTGTGGTTAGGGGATCAGTCCAACTCCTTTCTATTCCTTTAATCACCTGTTTACTTACTGCCTCTTCCTTTTCCAAGCCTCCATGGCTCTAGTTTGGGGATTATTTCAGGCTTCTGAGAAAATCGATGTTTTCTTGCATGCTCCTCACTTTTGTCCTGATAAGTTTACAATTTCTTTAATAGTGTTTAGATTTTCTGTCAGTTTGACTTGCTTTATGTCTTTCCTTACTGCTCTGGTCCTCTGATACCTTCCTCAACTTTCTAGCACTAATATAGATGTATTTGTATGTTCTCTTTCTCCTGTACTTTTAATAGGATTTGAAAACAGAGGCAGTTGTACGTATGTGTGTGTGTTCTGTATGACTAGTGAAATAATTTTGGTTTTCCAGGTTTGTAGCTATTTTAGGAGAACTATAATATTTTCCCTAGCTTTAATGAACCCACTCCAGTGTTCTTGCCTGGAGAATCCCAGGGACAGGGGAGCCTGGTAGGCTGCCGTCTATGGGGTCGCACAGAGTCAGACACGACTGAAGCGACTTAGCAGCAGCAGCTTTAATGAAGCATATTTGACAACTAAAAATTATATATGTTTAAAGTTACAACATGATGTTTTGATGTATGTATACACTGTGAAATGATCACCACCATCAAGGTAATTAACATATCCATCAACTCATATAGTTACCATTTGTGTTCGTTAAGAAAACTTAAGATCTATTCTCTTAGCAAATTTCAAGTATGCAATACTATAGTCACTATATAGTACATTAGATCTCCAGAACATATTCATCCTGCTTAACTGCAAGTATGCACCCTTTGACCAATAGCCCCAATTCCCCCCCACCCTTCACACCACCAGCCCCTGGCCACCATCATCCTACTTTCTACTTTTATGAGTTCACTTTTTAGATTCCACATATGAGTGAGATAATGCAGTATTTTTCTCTGTCTGGCTAATTTCACTAACCATAATGTCTTCCACTTTCATGTGTTGTTGTAAATGACAGAATTTCCTTCTTTTTACAGAATAAATAATATTCCATACATGTACCACATTTTCATTTTCCATTCATCAAGTGTTGATGGACACTTGAGTTGTTTCCATATCTGGACTATTGCAAATGATGCTGCGATCAGCATAGAAGTGTGGATATCTCTTGGAGATAGAGATAAATCTAGTATTTTAAAGACCAGTCTGCCTCTCTAATTTCTGAGATAATATTTAGAATTTTTTTTTAGATTACCTCTCAACATAATTTGAAATCATTACTTGTGTAATTGATACTTATACAGAGAAGTGGCAGTGCCAGAATTTTACCAAAATCTTACTTTCACTTCTCATATTCTAATTTTCAACACTTAAGATTCTTATTTCACAGTTAAAATGCCAAAAGTAGGAGAATATTGTCTACTGTAATTTTTAAACATGATTTATGAAAAAACACACCTACTTATTTGCTCTTCATTACTTTAACCTTTGTAGGAATGTGTTATTTATCACCTACCACAATTTAGACTGAGGAACAAAACAAGCTCATGGACCCTATAACTCATGTTGTTCTGTGATAACATATTGGTCCATGTTTAGACTGCAACTTTATTAAGAATCCCTATGCTCCTCTGAAGAATTGCCTCAATTTTTTTTTAAAGCAGGCAAAGCCCTTTAAATCTACAAAAGATGCTAAAATTATGATTGATTCTTATGCTTTTAAAAATCTCCAATCTTTTTTCTCATTTTAAAATGGAAAAACATATTGACTTTTGGGAAGTGGAGATGTAGGAACGTTCATATTTAGTTAGCTGGAGAGAGATTATGAATTGAAATTTCAAAGCCATATTTTAGTCAAAGGGTAATGGAAATTTAGAGCAAAAAGGCATCTTTAGATAGCTTTGTGGTGATGTGTGAAGAATGGAAGTCAGAAAACGTGAGGTCGACTTCCTGCTTTCCACTTTCTCATTGTGTGACCCAACTCATGGCATAAATTCTTTAAAACTCTATTTCCTCATCTGTGAAAGTAAGAAAATCCCTGCCTTATAAATTCTATTGTTTTTGTCTGGATGAAATGATACAGTATACAAAAAGTCTATTAGGAACTATGAGCTCCTGTTCAAATGTATGATGATTACTTTTTTATGAAGGAGAAAACAAACCCCTGTTCATCAAGTGCTCTGCTTAGTTGCTCAGTTGTGTCCAACTCTTTGTGACCCCATCGACTGTGGCCCACCAGCTCCACTGTCCATGGATATCCTCCAGGCAAGAAAACTGGAGTGGGTTGCCATTTCCTTCTCCAGGGGAACTTCCCAACCCAGGGATCGAACCCAGGTCTCCCACATTGCAAGCAGATTCTTTACCGAATGAGCCAATGGAGAAGCCCAAGAATACTGGAGTAGGTAGTCTATCCCTTCTCCAGGGGAATCTTCCAGATCCAGGAATCAAATTGGGGTCTCCTGCATTCTGAGTGGATTCTTTGCCAGCTGAGCTACCATTACCAGTGGTAGAACTAGGTCTCCTAAATCAGTCTGATAGTCTTTTTAACTGGAGTATAACTTTTGAAATATGCTCATTTGCTTAGCTACTCAGAGACCTTACCAGAACTCTAAAGTTATGTCATTCTTCATAGAGACCTGAAGTACTGAATCTTAGTAATGTGTTTTTGTGGAAAAGGAAGCAACTGGTTTAATTTGATGGGTCTTGTTCTGTCTGTTGTGGCCTAAACCACCTAAGCTGGTCCTTTTTTTTTCTACTTTTTACCAGTTATGCCATACTAAAAATCTGCAGTTTATACCTAGAGTGGTATTTCCCTGCCTTAAATCAGCTTTGTAACATAATTTTACAACACACTTCTTACATGGATCTTTTTTTTAAAAAAATATTAATTTGGGGGAATTCCCCAGCAGTCCAGTGGAAAAGACTTTGAGCTTTCATTGCCAAGGGTGCCAGTTCCATCCCTGGTCCAGGAACTAAG
>NW_024070207.1:109127538-109254669 GCF_014754425.2 Oryx dammah | reverse complement strand
GAAGCACACAAGCTCCCACCACTTCTCAGAGATATTTCAGGTCTTAATGCACTCTTGTGTCACATGTGAGCAAACATCCAAATCACCTCGTTGTTGTTGTTTACTCACCTAGTCATTCCCAAGACTTTTGTGACCCCATGGACTGTAGCCCGCCAGGCATCTTCTGTCCATGGGATTTCATAGGCAAGAATACTGGAGTGGGTTGCCATTTCCTTCTCCAGGGGATCTTCCTCCCCCAGGACTTGTTAGAATGCAAATCCTACAGCCCCACTGAAGACAACTGAATCAGAAACAGTGCAGGTGGAGCTCTGAAATCAGAGTTTTAACAAACCCTCGAGGTGATTTGGAATTCCCTAGGGGTCAGAGAAGGCAATGGCACCCCACTCCAGTAGTCTTGCCTGGAAAATCCCATGGACAGAGGAGCCTGGTAAGCTGTAGTCCATGAGGTCACTAAGAGTCAGGCGTGACTGAGCAACTTCACTTTCACTTTTCACTTTCATGCGTTGGAGACGGAAATGGCAACCCACTCCAGTGTTCTTGCCTGGAGAATCCCAGGGACGGGGGAGCCTGGTGGGCTGCCGTCTCTGGGGTCACACAGAGTTGGACATGACTGAAGTGACTTAGCAGCAGCAGGGGTCAGTGGCAAAGAATCCACCTACCAATGCAGGAGGTGCACAATTGCTCTCATTTCACACACTAAGTAAGTAATGTTCAAAATTCTCCAAGCGAGGCTTCAACAGGACATGAACAAGAGCCTCCAGATGTCCAAGCTGGATTTAGAAAAGGCAGAGGAAGCAGATATCAAATTTCCAATATCTGTTGGGTTATAGAAAAGCAAAAGAATTCCAGAAAAGCATCTATTTCATTGAATACCCTAAAACCTTTGACTGTGTGGATCACAACAAATTGTGGAAAAATTTTAAAGACATGGGAAACCCAGAACACCTTATCTGCCTCCTGCGAAACCTATATGCATGCCTAGAAGCAACAGTTAGAACCGGACATGGAACAGCGGACTGGTTCCAAATCGTGAAGGGAGTACATCAAGGCTGTATATATCACCCTGCTTAATTAACTTATATGCAGAGTGCATCATGTGAAATGCTGGGCTGGATGAAGCATAAGCTGGAATCAAGATTGCCGGGAGAAATATCAGTAACCTCAGATATGCTGATGACACCACCCTTATGGCAGAAAGCAAAGAGGAACGAAAGAGCATCTTGATGAAGGCGAAAGAGAAGAGTGAAAAATCTGGCTGAAAACCCAACATTCAAAAAAAGATCATGGCATCCAGTCCCATCACTTCATGGAAAATAGATGGGGAAGCAATGGAAACAGTGACTGACTTTGTATTCTTGGGTTCCAAAATTACTGCAGATGTTGACTGCAGCCCTAAAATAAAAAGATGTTTGCTACTTGGAAGAAAAACTATGACAAACCTAAACAGCATATTAAAAAGCAGAGACATTACTTTGCCAACAAAGGTCCATCTAATCAAAGCTATAGTTTTTCCAGTAGTCATGTATGAATGTGAGACTTGGACCATAAAGAAGGCTGAGTGCTGAAGAATTGATGCTTTTGAGCTATGGTATTGGAGAACACTCTTAATAGTGTCTTGGACTGCAAGGAGATCCAACCAGTCCATCCTAAAGGAAATCAGTCTTGAATATTCATTGGAAGGACTGATGCTGAAGCTGAAGCTCCGATACTTTGGCCACCTGATTCAAAGAGTTAACTCATTGGAAAAGACCTTGATGCTGGGAAAGATTGAAGGCAAGTGGAGAAGGGGACAACAGAGGATGCGATGGTTGGATGGCATCACCTGCTTGATGGACATGAGTTTGAGTAAGCTCCAGGAGATGGTAAAGGACAGGGAAGTCTGGTGTGCTGCATTCCATGGGGTCGCAAAAAGTCACAACTGAGTGACTGAAAAACAACAATCACCCAGGTAGCACAGTGGTAAAGAATCTGCCTGCCAATTCAGGAGACACTAGAGACTGGTTGATCTCTGGTTTTGGAGGATCCCCTGGAGAAGGAAATGACAAGCCACTCCAGTATTCTTGCCTGGAAAATCCCGTGGACAGAGGAGGCTGGCTGGCTACAGTCCATGGGGTCATAGAATCAGACAAGGCTGAGCACATTGATATTGACTGCAGTGCCCATAGATTCAAAACACTTTAGCGGCATTAGCTTAATTCTGTGTTCAACTGCTGCCTCAGAATTACAGTTTCTGTTAGGCCTTTATCTTTCAGTTAGGATTGCTACAATAACAACCTTTGATATTTGCTTCAGGCTTTTCTGTGACTCTCATTTTATGGACTCTGCTATTTGCCATAGTTTCCTCTACATAAGGCCCCAGTTGAATTCCTCCACTCTGAAAACCCTGTTTTCACTAAGAAACTGATGTAAGATCCATTCTGGGAGAAACAGAGTGTTATGGTATGTTGTTTTGGCTTCTGGGAGGCTTATAGTCTCGATTAACACAACTGTACTGACTCCTTGTGTTCCTACGTTTATTCCTTCATAGGATGGCCCCTGCTCCATTTTACAAAATTATTTTTGTATTTGTACTGTACGTTTCTGGAAGTTAATAATATTAATCAGCATGTTCAGTTCAGTTCAGTCGCTCAGTCGTGTCCAACTCTTTGCGACCCCATGAATCGCAGCACTCCAGGCCTCCCTGTCCATCACCAACTCCCGGAGTTCACTCAAACTCATGTCCATCGAGTCAGTGATGCCATCCTCTGTCATCCCCTTCTCCTCCTGCCCCCAATCCCTCCCAGCAGTAGGCACTTAATCATTTAACCTTTGCATCTTCCCTAAGTTAAAAAATTTTTTTTCATTGAAATATAGTTAATTTACAATATTGTGTTAGTTTCCTATGTACAACAAAGTGATTCCAATATATATTTTTAATATATTTATATATATAAATCTTTTTCATTCCACTCTAAGTTTTAAATTCATTATTTTTCCCATTTTACAGATGAGAGAATGAAGAGTCAGGTGATTCATCTTCCTAAAGGTCCCCCAAATATGAAGTGGTGAACTAGGGGCTGAAACTCACCTCTGTCACTCTCAGCTGGTGCTTCTCAGGATTCCCGAAGTTTAGAAGCAGCAGCTGCGTGGTTTAGAAGATAGAACCCAGGTGGCTGGTTACAATCACTGGAACCTGGCGCTTCTTGCGGACTCGGCTTTCTCATTCCAACAATGGCGGATAATAAGGCTCTCCTCACAGAAACTGTCTTGAGAGTTGGAGAAAATCATGGATATAAAGTACTTTCGGAATCCCGTGTTCATGGTAAGTAGTTGTCTTGCCGCTCACACTGTTCACTGAAGCCAGAGTAGATAAGGCGTGACCGGGGAAGATGGAAGAAGACTCAAGGAGCTGTGGGGACTGCAGACATGTTTATTCTCTCTGGGCAGCAGCAGCCGCCGCAGGGAGTCTTCAAAGACTACTGATATGCTAGGGCAGACAAAAGTGGCCCATGGCCAAGTGGGTGCGCAGGCCCAGTGCTACCAAGGTCAGCAATATCGTTGTTGATAGAACGTAAGGTATGAGGCCGTGAGAGAGTGGGACAGGACAGCCTGACTGACTCTGTGTTGTCAGTTAACTTCTCCACAATCCACCCCTCAGGGTCTTCTGTCCCACTGTTTATTACATAGGCTCAGCCCTCTGTGGCTTCTTTCTGGCGAACACCGCTGCTGCTTGTACCCATATTCCACAACAACAGTGAAAGCTACAACAAACCACTAGAGTGCAGGCTACACACCCAATACAGAGCAAACTCCAATGCCAGGTACTGGACAGGCTGCCCACCGTTCTTGCAGTGGGTCTCCGGTTAGGTGTTGCACATCATGGATTTCTCACATCCTGTGGCTCCACACGGAGCATAACAGGGGAACTCATGATAGACCTCAGGGAGAGTACAAATACACCTTTCAACACTGAGGCAGTTCCCTGTGGTCCTGGCCAGGTGACATGCACATGAGGGGACCAGGTGCTTGTCACCCAGGGTACAACCTGAAAGTCATGTTGCAGCCCTTGCCCACATGGGGCTAGGAAAGCTACCCACCACATGTGGGGTGTCTTTATCTTCCTTGGCCAAGTCCAGTCCACCATCTGTCCTTGTGCAGTCTCTGTTGGGGCTGGCAACAGGATATTACCTTGGGCTCCATAGCCAGGTTTTAGGTGAATATCTGTTGTTACCACCTGCAGTTGTATTGGTGCAGCAGCACGATGCAGAAGAGCCTCCTCCGGGGTGATTCCACCCCTGTGTGGTTTTTCATTGAGAACCTGTAAAACCCCCCATGTGTCAGGTCTACCCCTTCAAGAAGGGGGGAATCAATAGACAGCCTCAAGCCTTGTTTTAACAAACCATTATATGGCTCAGTCAGATCCCTGCCTGTGGGTGATAAGGGATATGAAATACCCATTGAATTCCCAGCCTCTGTGCCCAGTGCTGGACTTCTTTTCCAGTGAAATGGGTACCCCAGTCACCCGCTATAATCAGAGGATGGCCATACATGGCTGTCAGGCAGTCAGGCGCCTTAAGTGTACAGTGTTAGTCAGCGGCCTTACATGGCCAGGCAAATAGCAAACCTGTAGCTGCATCTATAGCTGTTAAAGCAGAACTGGCGTTCTCTGCTAGTGGCAGAGGCCCTACAAAGTTCACTTGCCACTGAGTCAAAGAAATTCTCCCCCTCACCACCTGTCCATCAGTGGCTGCCAGCCTGTGGGGGTGAAGAGCTTCCCAGGCACATGTGGAACAATCATGGCAGGCATCTTCTATTTCTCTCCAAGAAATAGGAAGATCCCACCCTTTGGCAATTGCCCACATGGTTTTTGTCCCTGTGTGATGCAGGCGCTGGTGTAGCCAAGCCACTACCTCATTAGGAGGGCACAGCCTTCACAGTTCACTGTCTACATCATAGTGCATAGCCTTTACAGTACAATGTACATCATGGGACACAGCCTTCACAGTACACTGTTTTACATCTGCAAAAGAATCAGAGGTTAGTAGCACATCATCAAGATAATGAAAGAGTTTCATTGATGCAGGGCAGTTCCATTTTTCCAAATCTCCTGCAGCCAGCCCATGACAGATTGTTGGGCTATGTAGATATCCTTGGGGAAGGACTTGGAACATCCACTGACACTCTTCCCAAGTGGATGCAAACTGGTCTTGACTCTTAACAGCTATAGCTATTGGAGGAAAAAGCATTTGCTAAGTCTGCCACTTAGTGATAAGTGCCCAGCGCTGTAGGTAACTGGTCCATCAAGTCGTGGATGGATGGCACAGTGGCATGCACAGGCAGCCTCACTTTATCCAGTTCCCTGTAGTCTGCAGTCATCTGCCAAGAGCCATTGGGCTTCTGGATGGACCACACGGGGAGTTGAATGGGCTCTTGCAGGACGTACATGTCCACTTTCATCAGCTCAGCAATGGTGGTGCCTATTTCTTTGTGGCCACCTGGTAGATGATATTGTCTCACAGTTACTGCCTTCCAGAGTGTCAGCAACATCTGTGGGGGATGCTTTGCATATCCCCTCACGACTGCCTTCACAACACACACTTGGAGACAGAATTCCTCCACAGAGGTCTGCAACACAAGACCTTGCAAGACATCTATCCCCAAAATATATTCCAGAATTGGGGACACATATACAGTGTATCGGAGAAGGCAATGGCACCCCACTCCAGTGTTCTTGCCTGGAGAATCCCAGGGACGGGGGAGCCTGGTGGGCTGCCATCTCTGGGGTCGCACAGAGTCGGACACAACTGAGGCGACTTAGCATACAGTGTATACTCGCACAGGAAGCTGCCCAATTTCCAGTGGTAAAGACACAGCCTCTACTTCAATGCTTTGGGCACTGTAGCAATTGATATATGTACTGTGGCCAGGAAACTGTTCTGGTTTGCCATGTACCAGGCTGCATTCAGCACCAGGGTCAACCAGGGCCATTACTCTTTGTACATTGGTCAGCGACTAGTGAATTACATGTTCCACATAGGGCCTCCAGTCCCTGCTTGGGCTTTCTGGGTGGGTACCTTGGCCTGAGCCCTATTCAAAACAGAACAGGGCATCAGCAGAGACATCTCCACTTGGCATAAAGTCCTCTATCTGAACTGCCTGTACCTCATGCTGTGGGCACTTTCCACATTTGGTAAACTGCTGCTCTGGGCTCAATTGCTTCCACAGCTCTAGGAGTACAGCATTAGGTTGCTTATCAATTTTGTTTCTGTCAAGATCTGCAGCTAGCGAATCAGCCCTCACTTGTACCGCTGTTAACCAGGTGGGGCCTTTACCAGCTCAACCCTGCTTGGGGGCTTTCACTGTTCTAATCCCTTTAGCCTGCTGCTGCTGCCCTTTTGTGTTTTTCAAGCTGGCCAGATGAGATGCCCTACATAGGGTGTAAGTATAGCAGGTAGTGATCCAAAATAGGCAGATGGAGCACTGGTTAAAATGGTGTCTCGCATACCACGGGTAAGAGGCTTAACATCTGGGCTCCAGGCATTTAGGTTAAACATCGTCTGTCTCATGCCCAATTCTCTCACCACTTGGGTTAGTTTGGCACAAGTATGCCATTTACTTATGGTATTTGGGAACACTCCTGCGTTGGTCTGCATGGCGCAGATGGTGGCATTGATCCATTTCATCAGGCTGCGTGTTGGATTAGATGCACCCTGTGTGAGTTGCCTAGCATTCTGTAATCTCAATAGTCCGAGACACCATGGTCCCCAAGGCCGTGCAGCTCTTGTCCTAGCATCTACATCTGTTGCTCTAGTTCCTTTGCCCATCTCTGTAGTTTGCACACTGGTTCAGCATCACAGAGAGCATTCCCCATGTTTTCCTTCAAGGCAGCCAATAAAGTCCACCCCATGGTGTCAGCAGCAGCGTGCACCGCTTTTTTTCCGAAAGCTCACCACTTGTAACGTCTTTATAATACTCTCTGTGCACTTGTGCAGCATCAGGGAGAGCCTTCCCCATGTTTGCCTTCAAGGCAGTCAACAAAATCCACCTCATGGTGTTAGCAGCAGTATGTGCAGATTTGTCCAGCAAGTGAGAGCTCACTGCCTATAGTGTCTTTTCAATATTATCCAGTGACACATTCACTGCCTCCCAGTCTTCCATCAGGGCCCACACTGATAGGACAGCGGCCACCAGATACCACATGTTCCGTGGTGGCCACTGGCTTCCTCCCTGCCTGAGGCTCCCCTACCTGCTAGGTATGCTGCTGGCTACACCAATTGTCTTGTCACTCACACTGTTCACTGAACCCATAATAGATAAGGTGCAGCCAGGGAAGATGGAAGAAGACTCAAGGAGCTGTGGGGACTGCAGACATGTTTATTTTCTCTGGGCAGCAGCAGCAGCAGCAGCGAGTCTTCAAAGACTACTGATATACTAGGATACACAAAAGTGGCCCATGGCCAAGTGGGCACTCAGGCGCAGTGCTACCAAGATTAGCAATATCACTGTTTGCAGAACATAAGGTATGAGGCCGTGAGAGAGTGGGACAGGAGAGCCTGGCTGATGCCGTGTTGTTCATTAAGTTCTCCACAGTACTCAACAAATATGTTCTTTCTTTCAAAGCCTTTTGTCCACATGAAATTATTGTTTCATTTAATTGTGTAACTAATAGTACCTGGGTCTTCTCCGGTGGCTCAGTGGTAAAGAACCTGCCAGTCAATGCAGGAGACATAAGAGACCCAGGTTCGATCCCTGAGTTGGAAAGATCCCCTGGAGGAGGGCATGGCAACTCATCCCAGTGTTCTTGCCTGGAGAATCCCGTGGACAGAGGAGCCTGGTGGGCTACAGTCCATTGGGTCTCAAAGAGTCAGACATGACTAAAGTGACTTAGCATGAATAGTACCTGAGTTAATAATCACTTTCTATTTGTAAAGGAATAAGTTAGGAATGAAGAAAATATTGCTAATTGTACTCATATTGGCACTGCAGTTTGTATCTCTACTTAAAATTCTTTTTAAAGAAGTTTTTCTATTATTATACACAGATTTAAAAGTAAAAAGTTTAAGAGCCTGATAGGGCAACTTAAAAAAGCCATGCAAGTTATATATAGATTTGTTATTTTATCTTTGAATAAAGTAATTCCAGTGCCTGAAGAAGATAAATTGAGTCTGTGTTCATAAGAAGCATGGGTCAGAGAACTGAGTGTAGCACACCAGAGTGTGAAATCTTTCATATGCTACCAATTTATATAGTCATATAGTCCAAACTTCAATTATCTGCTTTGTGGTTTCGTGTAAAATTTTTCCTGTGGAATTCTTTGTCTTTAACTTTAATGTTTTGGTGTTTTATGATTTGGAAGCTGATGTCCAGGGAATAACATCTCATAATAATAAGGCAGTGATAATTTACTATTTTTAATAATTCAGAGGCCAAAAATGCAGTCTGAAGTCAAATATAATTTTTAAAAGTTCTCTATTCCAGATTGTCTACACGTCCACTCTCGGCTGTTAGTATAAGCAATCCAGAATTGACTAATGATGTACAGTGTTCTTCTGTCTGTTTATAAGTCGGACATTTGCATGCATTCATCATTCCTTATCATTCATTCTTGATTGGAAAAGCTGGCTCATTTCAATGCTAAAAATTCCCAGGGATGAAAATGCTGTTTTTTGTTGTTGTTTTTTTTTTTTTTTTTTTTTTTTTTTTTTTTTGCTTAGGCTCTTATCTGAAAACATTTTCTTGGAGTTTTGACAGATGTAGACAAAGCAGCCATACAGTAGAAAGAGCATAAGCTTTGGAGGCAGATAACGAGCTTTGAATCCCTGAGCAACTTACTCAAGCTCTCTGTGTCCACTTCCATATATGTAAAAAAAAATACACACACAAAATAGTACATACATAAGGGTTAAATGAAATTACACATACACAAAGCCTGGGATGGTGTCAGGGACATAGGAGGTGCTCAGAAATGTTTACTTCCATTCTTAGTTTTAATGTGTATTGAATGTCGTTGGTTCTATATGAAAATGCCTCAAAGAAGAATGCCTTGTAGCATTTTCTACCTGAAAAAAATGGGAGAGCACAAATAAGTGCTCTTATAAGAGTCAAAACATTTCACCCCTTCCCATCATTCAGAAATGACAAATGTAATTAAAGGATAAACTGATAGGTACATTTCCCTTCACAGAAATTATACTATCTAGGGGATTTCTAATAGCCTGAATTCCAGTTGACACTCTATGACTAATATTTAAAATAAATAATAGACAACAAAATTAATAGCTGGCATTTTAAGTGCTGCGACTTGTCACCAAATACCACAGCTCCCTAATCCATTAGCTGCCACCTTGTGTAATTGGTGGGACAGTACTGTACTATGCCCAGTATTGCTGAAATGTTCTGTAAGACCCACAGACAGTTCCCTGGCCTATTTTTGGTGCTCCATTTAACTTTTTGCCAAATCTGAATTACTGGGGTTTGAACTATTCAAGTGTTACCCCATGCTAGCTTTCAGATTGATCTTAATTGCATTAATTGATAGTAATTTCCCCATCTAAAATTTTGGGGAAGTAATTTAGTCTTGGTAAGACTTCTGCAGCCACTAAGGTGCCACCACCTGAAGACTTAGGGTGCTACAGTGACATAAAAAATGCACACTAGAACTCTGAGTTTGAAAAGAGGGTTTATTTATAAACCATAGCTTTTGTGACAACAGTTCTCTGAAATTGCTGGCAAATAATACTCCCATGGATAGATGGAGAATGTGAGAAAACAGGAGGAAAGCTTGCGATGAGTATGGAATTTTCCTAGATGACCCATAGAACCCACTCTCCCCTCTCATGTCTCCAGTGTTACCACTCACTAAATCCACATGTTCTAAAAGGCTCCTATGGGTGAAACAGTCTGTCAGTTGTTGTGTGTATGGTGGCTCAGAGGTTAAAGCGTCTGCCTCCAATGCGGGAGACCCGGGTTCAATCCCTGGGTCAGGAAGATCCCCTGGAGAAGGAAATGGCAGTCCACTCCAGTATTCTGGCCTGGAGAATCCCATGGATGGAGAAGCCTAGTAGGTTACAGTCCACGGGGTTGCAAAGAGTCGGACACGACTGAGCGACTTCACCTCACCTCAAGACAGGAAAGGCAATGTCCTTGCTCTTGTTCAGCTGTGCATTTTAATTTGAGACATAGCTTGTATTTCCCAAATAATAATTCAATAAGAGTATTAGCAAAGTGAATGTGTAGTCATCCTCTTAAGTGGTTGACAAGTCTGAGAGTTATAACCTGTTTGTGTGCCCATTTGGCAGTATAGAGAAAACGTTTTTAAAAAGTCCATGATTTTTGACTGAGCATTGCCATTGTTAGGAATATACTGTATGGATATATTTACATACATAAGCAAAGATTTATGTGAGAGGTGGTTCTTTGCAGCATTATTTATAATACAAACAGGAGCAACCTGAGTATTCATTAATGTGGGGCCAGTTAAATCATAGTCCAGTTCAGAATACTATATTGGAAAAAATAAGATAGCACTATAGGTAACTGGGGGCTCCCCTGGTGGCCCAGTCAGTAAAGAATCTGCCTGCAATGCAGGAGACCTGGGTTCATTCCTAGGGGTCAGGAAGATCCCCTGGAGGAGGGCATGGCAAGACGTGAAAGAGGTCAGATAGAAGTTTTTTTTTTAAGTTAAAGAAAAGATGTATATTACGTGTGTGTGTGTGTGTGTGTGTGTGTGTGTATGCATGCTATATGCGCTAATGCAGGGAGAATTTATGGAACAATAAGCTATAAATTTTTTACTGCTATATTTTAGCAATATTATCTCAATAAAGTAGGACTGTAGGGACAGAGAGAAGTGGAACCATTTATTCTTATTTTAAGTTGTTTACATAACTGGTTTTTGTGAGTCTAAAATATCAAAACAAGTGACTGTTCTGAGAGTTAGAGAGTAATGAAATAATGAGAAGCAGATGGCATTTACAAAGAGAAACTACTCTTATTAATGATGATTTAATGGAAGTATGCCGAGTGTTTACTATGTCACAAGCTGAACACTGAACATACAGTATCTCCTTTAATTTCTCACACCTGTGTACTGATTTCAGACTAGAGAGCTGGGGCATTGCACGGTTGAGTAACTTGTACCAGATGACACAGCTCACACACAGCTAAGTGGCAGGACCCAGGTCGGACTCCACAGTCTGTGATGGTAGCTGCTAAGCTGCACTTCTTTTCCCCAGCTTCCTGAGATGCCTGTTTAGGCAACTAAGGCTCCTGGAACCTGGTAACCATGACCCCATTATGGTGCTGAGAAAGTAGAAGGAAGGGCTATCTGACTTTCAGTGTTATCTTGGAGCAGAAAGGAAGGTTGAATTTCTGTGGTGTTTTCCCTCTGAAACCATCAGTTTTTAAGTAAGGGGTGTGGAGGCCAGAACACTGATATTTTCAGCACATTTCTCAGCACAAACTTCTCAGCTTTCCTAGGATTGATCATTTTGCTACACATACCTGCTTAGAACAGATCAAGAAGACAGTGTGGGTGGAAGCTGAGCATCAGGCAAACCCTGAATAGATGTATATTCACCACCGCTGACCACTGTAGCCCAGCCTTTGGACCTTCACACTGATAGGCCATTGAAGGTGGGAAACTTCACTTCACTTCAACTGTAGTCTTGGGTACTATAGTGGGAAGGTGCCCACTTTTCATTGCAGAGTGCCCTCTGCTGAAGAAGCAGGGAGGCTGACCAAGAATTTTGCACTTGAATAGCACTGTACATTTTCTTTCATTATGAGTTTCTGTTGTCGGGGAGAAAAATGAATTTTCCCTCTACCCTTCTGTGTTCTTGGCTGGGATGAAAAGACAGATTAACAGGAGAAAAACAAACAGGTTTAATAGAGTTTATACTTCCTGTATACATGGAGATACCCAGGGAAACCATTAATTCCCCTCCTTTATCGAGGGAGTCATAAGTTACCTGTCCAGTTTCTCATCCCAAACTACTACAACTGTCCTTTAGTCTTTTGCATAACCTTTGTGAATTGTGCATGTAGGTGATGAATCTAAACTTGTCTTAAAGCCAAGCCATGTTTTTAACAACATTTACCCAAATACTTGCAAACTTTACCATTAGTGGCTATTATGTAGAAATGGGACATTCTTCTTAGCTCTTCAGTCTGGCTCCATGTGATGAAAAGGAAACATCTAGTGTAGGTTTTTTATTAACATGATTTGAATTTCTTTGGGTGAGCATCTGTTATAAAACTGGTTAATGCTATCTGTCAGGGCAAAAATTTTAAATTGATTCCAGAATGACCCAGAGGGATGGTACAGGGAGGGAGATGGGAGGGGGGTCCAGGATGGGGAACACATGTACACCTGTGGTGGATTCATGTTGATGTATGGCAAAACCAATCCAATATTGTAAAGTAAAAAAAAAATAATAATAAAAAAAAGAAAAAAAAAGAATTATAAGACCATGGGTTATAAGTTTTTCATATTTTATTTTCACTTTATATTTTCCTTACTGTTCAGTTCAGTTGCCCAGTTGTGTCTGACTCTTTGCAACCCCATGAACTACAGCACACCAGGCCTCCCTGTCCATCACCAACTCCCGGAGCCTACCCAAACTCCGGTCCACTGAGTCGGTGATGCCATCCAACAATCCCATCCTCTGTCGTCCCCTTCTCCTCCTGCCTTCAATCTTTCCCAGTATCAGGGTCTTTTCAAATGAGTCAGTTCTTCACATCAGGTGGCCAAAGTACTGGAGTTTCAGCTTCAGCATCAGTCCTTCCAATCAACACCCAGGACTGATCTCCTTTAGGATGGACTGGTTGGATCTCCTTGCAGTCCAAGGGACTCTCAAGAGTCTTCTCCAACACCATAGTTCAAAAGCATCAATTCTTTGGCACCTCAGCTTTCTTCATAGTCCAACTCTCACATCCATACGTGACTCCTGGAAAAACCATAGACTTGACTAGATGGACCTTTGTTGGCAAAGTAATGTTTCGGCTTTTTAATATGCTATCTAGGTTGGTCATAGCTTTCCTTCCAAGGAGTCTTTTAATTTCATGGCTGCAATCAACATCTGCAGTGATTTTGGAGCCCCCCAAAAGTCTGCCACTGTTTCCACTCTTTCCCCATCTATTTGCCATGAAGTGATGGGACCAGATGCCATGATCTTCGTTTTCTGAATGTTGAGCTTTAAGTGAACATTTTCACCCTCCTCTTTCACTTTCATCAAGAAGCTCTTCAGTTCCTCTTCACTTTCTGCCATAAGGGTGGTGTCATCTGCATATCTGAGGTTATTGATATTTCTCCTGGCAGTCTTGATTCCAGCTTGTGTTTCATCCAGCCCAGCATTTCTCATGATGTACTCTGCATATAAGTTAAATAAACAGGGTGACAATATACAGCCTTGACGTACTCCTTTTCCTATTTGGAACCAGTCTGTTGTTCCATGTCCAGTTCTAACTGTTGCTTCCTGACCTGCATATAGGTTTCTCAAGAGGCAGGTCAGGTGGTCTGGTATGCCCATCTCTTTCAGAATTTTCCAGTTTCTTGTGATCCACACAGTCAAAGGCTTTGGCATAGTCAATAAAGCAGAAATAGGTGTTTTTCTGGAACTCTCTGGCTTTTTCCATGATCCAGCAGATGTTGGCAATTTGATCTCGGGTTCCTCTGCCTTTTCTAAAACCAGCTTGAACATCTGGAAGGTCACAGTTCACACACTGCTGAAGCCTGGCTTGGAGAATTTTGAGCATTACTTTACTAGCGTGTGAGATGAGTGCAATTGTGCAGTAGTTTGAGCATTTTTTGGCATTGCCTTTCTTTGGGATTGGAACAAAAACTGACTTTCTCCAGTCCTGTGGCCACTGCTGAGTTTTCCAAATTTGCTGACATATTGAGTGCAGCACTTTCCCAGCATCATCTTTTAGGATTTGAAATAGCTCAACTGGAATGCCATCACCTCCACTAGCTTTGTTCATAGTGATGCTTCCTAAGGTCCACTTGACTTCACATTCCAGGATGTCTGGCTCTAGGTGAGTGATCACACCATTGTGATTATCTGGGTCGTGAAGATCTGTTTTGTATAGTTCTTCTGTGTATTCTTGCCACCTCTTCTTAATATCTTCTGCTTCTGTTAGGTCCATACCACTTCTGTCCTTTATTGAGCCCATCTTTACATGAAATGTTCCCTTGGTATCTCTAATTTTCTTGAAGACATCTCTAGTCTTTCCCATTCTGTCGTTTTCTTCTATTTCTTTGCATTGATCGCTGAGGAAGGCTTTCTTATCTCTCCTTGCTATTGTTTGGAAATCTGCATTCAAATGGGTATATTTTTCCTTTTCTCCTTTGCCTTTTGCTTCTCTTCTTTTCACAGCTATTTGTAAGGCCTCCTCAGACAGCCATTTTGCCTTTTTGCATTTCTTTTCCATGGGGATGGTCTTGATCCCTGTCTCCTGTACAGTGTCACCAACCTCCGTCCATAGTTCTTCAGGCACTCTGTCTATCAGATCTAGTCCCTTAAATCTATTTCTCACTTCCACTGTATAATCATAAGGGATTTGATTTAGGTCATACCTGAATGGCCTAGTGGTTTTCCCTACTTTCTGCAATTTAAGTCTGAATTTGGTAATAAGGAGTTCATGATCTGAGCCACAGTCAGCTCCTGGTTTTGTTTTTGGTGACTGTATAGAGCCTCTCCATTTTTGGGTGCAAAGAATATAATCAATCTGATTTCAGTAATGACCATTTGGTGGTCATTCAACTTTAGCTTCTTCAATGTTACTGGTCAGGGCATAGACTCAGATTACCGTGATAGTGAATGTAGCATCTCATAGAGTGAAAACACTCCTAAGCACTCTGTATTTAAATCTCACAGCATCTCATATATTCCATGTAAAAGTGAGAACCCATTGTCTGTTACCTCCTTTCATGATTTTGGAATGTCCTGGAGCATTTGGGAAGCAGGGTTGCATAACTATAGGTGCAGCTATCTCAAAGTTTATTTTCCTTTGATGTTGGTTAATTGCATTAATTATCTTCAACTTCCATTATGTTATCAGGAAATTAAAGGCTTGAATCATCATTTATGGTGGTTTTTCTTCTTTTTAAGGGCCTTTTCGAGGCTTTTGAACATTCATAGCTATGGTAGGCGCAAACCACATTATGTCCGTGTTGCTTTTTGTTTCATTTTGTTGTATTTTTAATTTAAGGCTTAGGGTTGATGTTAGAAATAAACTGCTTGATATGATTTTTTAAAATTTATTTTTGGCCATGCTGAGTCTTCATTGCTGTGAGGGCTTTTCTCTAGTTGTGGTGAGTGGGGGCTACTCTCTAGTTGCAGTGTGCAGACTTCTCATTGCAGTGTCATCTCTGGTCGTGGAGCACAGGCTCTAGATGCGTGGGCTTCAGTAGTTGGGGCCCATAGGCTCAGGAGTTGTGGTTCCCAGGCTCTAGCAGACAGGCTCATGGTCTTAGCTGCTCTGCAGCCTGTGGGATCTTCCTGGACTAGGAATCAAACCTGTGTCTCCTGCACTGGCAGGCGGATTCTTTACCACTGAGCCACCAGGGAAGCCCTGCTTGGTGTAATTTTAAAACAACTTATTCTCTAAAATGTTTTTATTTTCTCTCCTCTCCTCATAAATATATTTGGTTTAGTTTACAAATTTACCCAGAGTGTACTGTTTTGGGGAATATGTCAAAATACCATCAAATATCCTCTGTTACATTCTTGGTTGCTTAGTCGCCTTTGTTTGTGACTTATTATTAAGAGGTTTTCTTTTACTTTTAAGAGTTTGAAGTCTGTCAGAACAGTGCATTAATTTAACAGCTGAATCATCATGATCCAGTGTTTTGTTTTCTTCTCTCCATGATGGCCTTCCTGAAATGCATGATGGTTGGATGCTGGCGACATGCTTGTGACCCCCTCCTTACATCCCAACTAGGAGAGATCTCAAGCCTCTTTATCTAGGGTTAAGAGGTGAAGAAGATGAGTGGTGACACTTCTATTCCAGGAACAGGACCTTTATCTAAATTCTTTTATGCTGTTAAGGATCAGGTAACAAGAAAATTTTATTGAGTCTACTGTTTCTTAAAAATAATCAGCCAGAACTAATCTTCATGTCAAAGAGGCACATTTTAGAGTGGTGGATTTCCCTGTATGTTTTTAGCTATGTCTATATTCCAGTAGTCATGTATGGATGTGAGAGTTGGACTGTGAAGAAGGCTGATCACCGAAGAATTGATGCTTTTGAACTGTGGTGTTGGAGAAGACTCTTGAGAGTCCCTTGGACTGCAAGGAGATCCAACCAGTCCATTCTGAACGAGATCAGCCCTGGGATTTATTTGGAAGGAATGATGCTAAAGCTGAAACTCCAGTACTTTGGCCACCTCATGTGCAGAGTTGACTCACTGGGAAAGACTCTGATGCTGGGAGGGATTGGGGGCAGGAGGAGAAGGGGACGACCAAGGATGAGATGGCTGGATGGCATCACTGACTCAATGGACGTGAGTCTGAGTGAACTCCAGGAGTTGGTGATGGACAGGGAGGCCTGACGTGCTGCGATTCATGGGGTCGCAAAGAGTCAGACACGACTGAGCTACTGAACTGAACTGAACTGAACTGATACAGAACATTAAATTCCCCTTTCCACACTGGGTACATTGAACATCCCATTTTTGTTAGTTTAGGACTTTACTGACAGGAGCAAATGAAAATTCTATTTATACAGCCTGATTTTTAATTCGTTTTGAAAATTTATTTAAAAATTTCACAACAGGGTTCACAACATGGTTACTTCATGTGAAGGTCCGTGCATTGTGCCACTCTGTTTTCGGGAAAATATTTTGGGAGAGGTGTCAGTTGGCTTTTGGCAAATATACCTGGGTCAGCAACTGGGCCACCCAAGCTCTTTACTTCTTCCCATTAGAAGAGTGTTACCCTAGAATGAGCTTTTACTACTGACATCCCATGGTGGCAAGCTCCTTTCCCTTGAATTGTACTTATGCAGCAGATGGTGTTGAATACATGCATATATTTTTGTGGTCTATGTCAAGCTGAAGTCTGAATTAGTACAGTAGAGAAGTATGTGATGGCAACATAGCTGTTAAGTGTTAGAGTTGGGTGTTAGCTTAATTCATTGCCATCTGTCTTTATTTTGCTAATCTACTTCTGTGGACACCACACCAGCATTGTAAGTTCTTTTTCAAAATTCTCTCTCTGTGTGTTTTAGAACACAAAATTCCAACAATAGCTGTAATATCCTTCCTTTTCCCTAGGGTTAAAAAAATGGTTCTTCATATTTCTATTGGCATATCTAATGTTTTCCTAAGTTTGATTTTTAAAATTTTACTTATTCACTTATTCATATTTGGCTGTGCTGGGTCTTCATTGCTGCACAGGCTTTTTCCAGTTGTGGCTAGCGGGGGCTGCTCTCTAGTTGCGGTGTGCAGGCCTCGCATCATAGGCTTCACTAGTTGTGGCACATGGGCTCAGTAGTTGTGGCTCGCCCAGATTTAGTTGCTTCATGACATGTGGGATCTTCCCGGACCAAAGATAGAACCCCTGTTCCCTGCATTGGCAGGCAGTCTCCTATCCATCGGACCATCAGGTAAGTCCTCTAGGTTTGATTTTATCCATGGTTTTCTGTAGCTAGCAAAAGGGTAAGTCACTGTGTTGGAAAGGTTATAGGGATTTCACAATTTAACCCTAAAAAACAAATCTGATAATTTTTGAGTTCTCAATATTAAACAACAAAATGTTAATAAGTGGAGAGTGTTTGTAAATAATTTTAGCTCTTTGAAATAAAAAAAAATTCTGAAGAAATTTAATCAATACATGAAATAGTGGTCTTCAAAACATTCTTTTGTGGGATCAGTTGCTCAAATCTATATCATTAGTAAGAATGGCAGAATTTGCATATTCTAAAGGTAAGGAGCCATTTGCTTTTAAATGACACAAGGGAATTATTTCTAAAAGAGTTTATATATTTACTATGATTCATGATGAGATGAGGTTTTATTGCTTTTGGAGGAGAATGATGAGTGGACATTTACTTGTTTAGATGTGAAGGGGAGCAGAATTTGTCACCCTAAAGTACGTCCTTTGGTGTGAGACTTTGTTTTAGGCTGATTATTTTTTTTAAGAAACTGCAGATAAGAAAAGCTCTGAAAACCCAGTAGAAGTTGTCTTTTGTCAGAGACATTTACAAGGAAAATCTCCTATTTTTTTAGATTAATTATTGTATTTTAATTGGAGGCTAATTACTTTACAATATTGTGGTTTTTGGCATACATTGACATGAATCAGCCATGGGTGTACATGTGTCCCCCAATCTGAACACCCCTACCCCCTCCCTCCCCATCCCATCCCTCTGGGTTGTCCCAGTGCACTGGCTTTGAGTGCCCTGTTTCATGCATTGAACTTGAACTGATCATCTGTTTCACATATGGTAATATATTTGTTTCAATGCTGTTTTCTTAACTCATCCCACCCTTGCTTTCTCCCAGAGTTCAAAAGTCTGTTCTTTATATCTGTGTCTCTTTTGCTGTCTCGTGTATAGGGTTGTCATTACCATCTTTCTAAATTCCACATATATGTGTTAATATACTATATTGGTGTTATTCTTTCTGACTTACTTCACTCTGTATAATAGGCTCTGTTTTCTGTTTTCATCCACCTCATTAGAACTGATTCAAATATGTTCTTTTTAATAGTTGAGTAATATTCCATTGTGTATATGTACCACAACTTCATTAATCCATTCATCTGCTGATGGACATCTAGGTTGCTTCCATGTCCTAGCTATTGTAAACAGTGCTGTGATGAACACTGGGGTACACGTGTCTGTTTCAATTCTGGTTTCCTTGGTGTGTATGCCCAGCAGTGGGATTGCTGGATCATATGGCAGTTCTATTTCTAGTTTTTAAAGGAATCTCAACACTGTTCTTCATAGTGGCTGTACTAGTTGCATTCCCACTAACAGTGTAAAAGGGCTCCCCTTTTTCCACACCCTCTCTAGCATTTATTGTTTGTAGACTTTGTGATGGTGGCCATTCTGACCAGCATGAGATGATACCTCATTGTGGTTTTGACTTGCATTTCTCTGATAATGAGTGACGTTGAGCATCTTTTCATGTGTTTGTTAGCCATCTGTATGTCTTCTTGGGAGAAATGTCTGTTTAGTTCTTTGGCCCATTTATTTGATTAGATCATTTAATTATCTGATATTGAGCTGCATGAGCTGCTTGCAGATTCAGTGCAATCCCTATCAAGCTACCAACAGTATTTTTCACAGAACTAGAACAAATAATTTCACAATTTGTATGGAAATACAAAAAGCCTCGAAGAGCCAAAGCAATCTTGAGAAAGAAGAATGGAACTGGAGGAATCCACCTGCCTGACTTCAGACTATACTACAAAACTACAATCATCAAGACAGTATGGTACTGGAACAAAGACAGAAATATAGATCAATTGAACAAAACAGAAAGCCCAGAGATAAATCCACACATCTATGGACACCTTATCTTTGACAAAGGAGGCGAGAATATACAATGGAGAAAAGACAATCTCTTTAACAAGTGGTGCTGGGAAAACTGGTCAAACACCTGTGAAAGACTGAAACTAGAACATTTTCTAACACCATACACAAAAAATAAACTCAAAATGGATTAAAGATGTAAATATAAGACCAGAAACTATCAAACTCCTAGAGGAAAACATAGGCAAAATACTCTCTGACATAAATCACAGTAGGATCCTCTATGACCCACCTCCCAGAGTAATGGAAATAAAAGCAAAAATAAACAAATGGGACCTAATTAAAAGTTTTTGTACAATGAAGGAAACTATAAGCAAGGTGAAAAGATGGCCTTCAGAATGGGAGAAGATAATAGCAAACAAAGCAACTGACAAAGAAAATCTATTTATATGAGTTTCTCCCTCTCTATACCAGGAAGACAAGGATGATTCTGAATCTCTAGAAATTTTTATCACTGGATCTGACAGTGACTTAAGTCTGCATAAAAACCTTATCCTAGTTTACTGTGCTTTTCTGAGTGACCTCCCATAACTGGCTCTCCTTCCCCAACCATGTTTCCTCTCAGAGGATGATTCAGAGTCATCCTTGTCTTCCTGGTATAGAGAGGGAGAAACATTTAAGGGGTGGCTTGGGCCATTTCAGCACTTCCCTGTTGGCTCAGACAGTTAAGCATCTGTCTACAATGTGGGAGACCTGGGTTCAATCCCTGGGTCAGGAAGATCCCCTGGAGAAGGAAATGGCAATCCACTCCAGTACTATTGCCTGGAAAATCCCATGGACAGAGGAGCCTGGTAGGCTACAGTCCATGGGTTCACAAGGAGTCGGACATGACTGAGCAACTTTACTTTATTTACTTGGGCCATTTCAGCGAATTATTCTATTTTCCTGGATACCTCCCACATATACAGGAGGTATCCACTCTATCGTCTCCTGTTAATTTGTCTTTTATTCTGGGTCAGGGAGGGGGTTCTGTCAAAAGACCTAGAAGGGTAGAGGGGAAAGTATTTTTCTACTCTCATAGTTGTTAACATATATTTAAAGTTCTAATAAGACCAGAATGGGAAATAGCATTATTAGATATATTTTATGTTTTTAAATCAATTATCAAGTTTGTTTTCATTTATCATAGGACTTATCAAATAAGTCTAAATATTGCAATAACTAAAGCTAATATCTTACAGTAGATAATAAGTTTATTTCATTATTTTTGTGAGGATCCTTGCTTATATATTTTACATCTACATTTTTTGTTGATGTTTAATTTCTTTTTAGACTTTGTAATTTTGAATGTTTAAATATTTTATTCTATGGGGATTTCCTGGCAGTCCAGTGGTTAGGACTTGGTGCTTTCACTGCTGTGGCCTGGGTTCAATCCCTGGCCAAAAAACTAAAATCCCACAAGCAGTGTAGCATGGCCCCCCCCCAAATTTTTTTTTATTCTAAAGGTAATACACTTAGGTGACTCTGTGTGTGTGTGTGTATGCATGTATGTTTGTGCATTGGGATGCACATGTGTGCATTGGGGGTTTCCTGTCAGAAATAGTACCCAAAATAAAGTCCTCTCTTACCTTGGATTTTAGTATCCACAGATATCAAACCAACACCCTTGGAAAAATATTGTGTTATGTGTGCTTTCTGTTAGTCCAAACCATAGCCATTGGGTATAAGCCCATTGCTAGTTAATGTGCTCTCAGCCCCTTCATCTAACATTCTCTGACATTATAGGACCACCTGATTTTATCAGTTTCATATATCTTGTTGTATATATGTCTAGATCTAGTTTTACAGACCCTGGTTGACAATATTTCAATGTGACCAGATAGCCCCACCTTCTTGTTTTCTCCTTTGCAAGTTGGACCCATCAGTATTTGCTTCTTAACACATGTGGATGTTGTTCTGAGTGATTATTACAGGCCTGGAAATTTCCTTGCATTCTTAAAATAAAAGATAGCCTCTAAATACCAAGTTTTACATGATCAATTGCTTGCTAGAGGGTGCTTTGTGTGTATCCTGTCCAACCTAATTTTCTCACTGAAAAACTTTGCCATCTTGCCTGCTGAGACTTCCTTTTCACTACTTTGTGTTGGCTTCTCTCCTCTCTCTGCCCATGCTGTGATAAAATCACTATGGTTAAAGCTAAAGTCAGACCTTTTAAAAACCTAATTAAGTATTGTTTTTTCCCCTATCTATGGTAAAATATCACTGACCAGAAACCTAAAGAGCATCTGGGAAAAGAAAAACATAAAAAATCCCCCCAAATGTAAGAGTACACATCAGGAGGAGAAAAACAGCTCCTTGAATCATGCTGCCATGCTGGGGTACTTTCATGAGGCTTCTGTATAAAGTGGTGCTTTTATAGCCACTGATCAGAGCTGTAATTGGAATAGCTGTTGCTGCTAGTACTGCTGTTATTGTTGGTATCTCAAAAATGAGAATCACTTTTTATCTCTTTACCATGAACAGATTCTATAGCCAAATGGATTTATTCATAAATTCCCCAGATTGAAAAAGACCTCAAGCTGAAAGCAGGCCAGCTTTAGCTTCATAGGCTGTAAGTCCTGAGCATTGCAGAAAAAAAGAGCTTTTCCAGAAGTTTAGACAATTTTGGTGAATTATGAAGTCCTTGAACTATTGTTGGGTCTATAATTTTTCAGGAGGATGGAAAATCACCAAGAAAGTGACTAAGGAGACTTTTAATGCATTGCCATATAGTTGCTAAAGTTCAAGTGGTAAACAAATAAAGGATGGAAATGTCATTCTGGTTTCTAAATATACCATAATTTCTTTATGATATTCCTCTTATCAGGAAGCTTCCGCCCTTGGGTTCTTTGACGTCTAATTTGTTGAACTGTTTATAAAACATAGAAATGTGAAGATGCATTAAATGTTGTTTACAAAATATTCATGGACCAAAGTAGGAAAAACTCTACCTTGAACTTGTAACTGTTGAATACAATCTGATTTTGGTACATTATTAGCAGCCTTACTTTGATGTTTCTATTCCTAGGAAAAATTGAACATGAGACCAACTTGACTTTGTGTGGTAGATTAGATTATTATTCAGCAAACAATCATCCTTTTCCTTTCTATTTTCATGGAAAGATTGCATACCACTCTATCCCATTGATATTGGCCTGGTCGTGCAGACTTGCTTTGGCCAATGGGATGCTGGTGAATGTAATGTGCATAAAAGCTTGAAATATACCAGTACAGTTGTGCTTGCCCTATTGTTCTGTGCCTCTGCTGTGAAATATACATGCTCCTGGCTAGCTCTCTTCCAGTCCAAGGAAGATGCTACTAATATGAAACAGACTTGAACCCAACATGCAGCTTAGAATTAAGCCCGAGTTCAGTCTAGATCATTAGCATTCACAGCTGATCTCACAGATGTATGAGCAAGAAATGAATGACTATTGTTATATTTTGTGAGTTGGGAGTGATTTGTTATACAGGAAAAGCTAACGGAGACACTTGGCATTAGCAATTTTAACACTGACAAATTTCAGCTCTCCTCACACATGTCCATGGAATTGAAAAACTTGAATTTTGCTACAGCCTGGAATTGAGTTTTGAGCACTCATCTAGCAAGTGAGGCCTGTACTTCCTTTCCAGTGTAATTTTGTTTTCTATTCATTGCAGGCATATTTTGTGGGAGAGGAGAATGTTGTTCTAAAGTAGTATTTGAGAGTTGGGCTTCCCTGGTAGCTCAGTTGGTAAAGAATCTGCCTATAATGCAAGAGACCCCAGTTTGATTCCTGGGTCAGGAAGATACCCTGGAAAAGGGATAGGCTACCCACTCCAGTATTGTGGGCTTCCCTGGTGGCTCAGACAGTAAAGAATCTGCCTGAAATGTGGGAGACCTGGGTTTGATCCCTGGATTAGGAAGATCTCTTGGAGGAGGGCATGGCAACCCCCTCCAGTATTCTTGCCTGGTGAATCCTCAAGAACAGAGGAGCCTGGCCTCTGTTGCAGTCCATTGGGTTGCAAAGAGTTGGACATGACTGAGTGACTAAGCATACATTTGAGAATTAAATATTTGGTCTTAACTTTTACAAATATCTAAGGTTTACCATACACTTAACTTTAGAGTAGAGAATCTGCAATTTATATTATTTAACTGTATACCCTCCATTTGGCATAGCAGATTAGAAGGTCTCCTTGCCTAATTTTTCTTCATTGATGTAAATGATGAAGTGTGCCTGTATAAAACAGGGAGTCACATGGAGAGCTTCAAATACCTGGTTATGCAGTAGAGGAACCAGAAATTTGAAGTAGGTGAATCTGAAGGTTAGAAGAATGAGACCAGAGCATCTTTGAGCTTTTTTTTTTAAGTTAACTTTTCCTTAAAAGCTAAACAGCTTTTCTTGTTTCCCTCTGAGAGAGCACAGAGGTAATATAGCAGACACTCTTGTTGCAGATACCCATAGCAAAAACTGTTTATTAGCACACCCTTTATTATCTTTTCTCTTTCTGCTGTTTTTTACTCTCTTACAGTGATTTTTGGGATCACTTCCTAAATGAATTGCACCCAGATCCTTGTCCTAGGGTCTGCATTTGAGGGGACCCAAAATTCTAATTTGCACTCTGACTTTTTTTTTCCTGATTGATATAGGAATCCTATCAAATAGAAAAGAATGTAGTCTTTGTTTTGTAATTGAAATTTATTATAAAAAAGACTGAATAGAAGAATCTCTTAGTAAATTTTAAGAAAGAATGCTGTCGCTGCTAAGTCGCTTCAGTTGTGTCCCACTCTGTGTGACCCCAGAGATGGCAGCCCACCAGGCTCCCCCATCCCTGGGATTCTCCAGGCAAGAACAGTGGAGTGGGTTGCCATTTCCTTCTCCGATGCATGAAAGTGAAAAGTGAAAGTGAAGTTGCTCAGTCGTGTCTGACTCTTAGCGACCCCATGGACTGCAGCCTACTAGGTTCCTCCATCCATGGGATTTTCCAGGCAAGAGTACTGGAGTGGGGTGCCATTGCCTTCTCTGTTAAGAAAGAATAGTCATATTTTAATATAAAATACTGAAGAAATATCAGAAATAAGCAATAATCCACCACTGTTTACCACTTTGAGTGTATATTCCCAGTGTTCATTACATAATGAAAACAGTTTTATGATCAGTGAAGGAAATGTTGAGGAGTAAAATTTTTTCCTGTACCCTTGTTGGTTCTTTGCCTGATCTAATAATCAAAGTGACACCAGATTAACAGGAGAAAAACAAGTTTAATTACATATGTCTGGGGGCCCCATAAGAACATGAGAACCAAGGGCCAGCTGGGCAATTGAGGCTTCTATGCCATTCTGAGCTAAGGAGCACAGGGAACATGTAACTAACTCAGTTTTCCCAAAGGAAATGATGAGTAAACGGAATCTGAGAGATGTTAGCTTGGCAGACTACCTAATGTGGAAAGAAGTTACAGAGAGGGAAAATGGAATGGTCAAAATTTGTAAGACCATGAAGCATTTGGAAATAGCAAAAATTTTGGTATGATTGAAGCATAGGGTATACATGGTGCAAACAAGGAGAACCCAGGCAGCTAGAAACCTTGCCTTGGAACCTGTGCTTAAAGTGGCCTGTTCTGGTCTTTTTATACCCTTATTGGTTGATCTAAGAATTAAGTTGACATGAAACAGATTAATATGAGAAGCAAATTTGATTATGTACATATAAGGGCCCCATTATATATGGGGACCCCATATCTGATACCCACTCCAATATTCTTGCCTGGAAAATCCCATGGACAGAGGAGCCGGGCAGGCTACAGTCCATAGGGTTGCAAAGAGTTGGACACAACTGAAGGACTGAACAGATATGGGTGCCATATGAAACATGCAACACGAGACCCAGAGACAGACTAAGCAGCTGAGGCTAATGTGCCATCTGAGAGAAGGAAAGGGGGTTATGGGCTTGAGACTTCACAGGGGAGAAGAACAATTTGTAGCAAGATGGGAAAAACGGATGTCATTAAGCAAACTTTGCCATGCTCTGCAGAGACAATGGGATACAGAGAGGACTTTGATCAAACAGGCCTTTCCAAGTTTCCCCCTTCATCCACACTTAGCTCTTATTCTTTGTAGTTACTTCTGGCGATAGTTCCTAGGTTGGACCCTGTATCTAAATTCTTTTAGACTCCTGCAGGGGATCGAACCCATGGCGTCTCTTATGTCTCCTGCTTTGGCAGACAGGTTCTTTTACCACCAGTGCCACCTGGGAAGCCCAGGCAGTTAAGGGGGAGTAGTTAAAGGCTCTTCCTGAGCCATTCATTTCTTAAAAACATCCAGCCCAGAATAAAATTCAGGCCCAAGAGACACATTCTGGGGTGGCAAGTACTGCTCCCCTATACTCTCTTTGGGCTTCCCTGTGGCTCAGATGGTAAAGAATCTGCCTGGAATGCGGGAGACCTGGGTTTGATCCCTGGGTTGGGATGATCCCCTGGAGAAGGGCATGGAAACCCAGTCCAGTATTCTGGCCTGGAGAATCCCATGACAGAGGAGCCTTGTTGGCTACAGTCCATGGGGTCACAAAGAATTGGACACAACTGAGCGACTAAGCCCACACAAACATACCCTCTTTATGAGGTGAGAAGTCCATGCAGCTAATGGGTTAGGCTCACCTTCAGTCTGAGATTCCCATTTTCAACCATATTCTAGGTACCTGAGACTTTGGAATTTTCTTCTCAGATACCTCCGCCCACTTTCAGGGTCTGCACAGTTTTATTCCCAAGGGTTGTCTTCCTGAGCGAGGGCTGTGAAACTAGTATTGGTACCTTTGGGTCTGAGGAGTGGCCAAGAGGCATCTGTTTGGGGCATGTGAATGGAGCGTAACCATGCTGGTTGGCTTGTCGATAGCTTTGTTGTTCCCCATGGAATAGGCAAGAGCCAGCTCGGGGAGCAAAAGGATGTACATGCTGTTCCTTAAGGCCTCCATGTGTATTCTTCCTCTGGACTCTGTGCATTTTAGTGGTGGCCTTACATAAGAACCTTATTTATAGCTGTAATTTGGGAGAAGTTTGTCCCCTGAAAGGCTAGGGATTTCTAGCAGAGTACTAAATGTTCAGAAGAGCTTTTGTAAAAATCAAAGTAAGACACAGGTGGTTGAAATGATAAATATTATGTATACTTTACCACAATAACAAAATTTTAATGAAGCAAGAGCAGATTAGGTATTGATAGAAGGATTGCTGAGAGGCACTTGGAGGCCACCTGCAGTTAGAGACCATGATTCTGTTATGGAAGCTATCTGTACAGTGTTCTTCCTCTTGCTGTCTGTGGGCTCAGTAGATTAGCTATAGGAGGAGAGAAGGTGGCTGTCAGTACTCATGGGTGGTGGTGAGAAGTCAGGGTCAATATCAGTGCGGGATAACAGATTAAATGAGTTGGAAGTGCTAGCAAGAAAGTGACTGAAATGACCCTTCATGGAATTTAAGTTTTATAGGGAAATTTGTTGAACTGAAAGAGTTTGATATCCTGAGAGAAAAAGGAAGAATGAAGGAAATATTGTAGGTACCCTGGCTAAAATAAACAGTAAGTCTAAGATGTTGTTTAATTCAGTAGGAACATGGAGTTTGGCATTGAAAGGGAGCAGAATTTGCTACCCTAAAATATGTCTCTTCAGTGTAGACTATTTTGAGCTGATGATCAAGAAACTGCAGACACAGGAAAAGTTCAGAAGACTCACCAGAAGTTACCCTTTTCTAAGTGATATTTACATTTATAAGGAAAATCACCATTTCAAAAGTTACTCCCTTTCTGTGTGATGGGAGAGAAGGATGACTCTAAATCTCTAGACACTTTTGCCAGTGGAGACAGCAGTTTCCTGATGGCTTCCCATAACTGATCCTCAACCCCCGCATCTCCTTTTGTCTTTAGCTGGAGATGGTATTTAAGGTGGTGGCTTGGACCATTTCAGAGAGTTATTTCATTTTCCTGGATATCTCCCATTTATACAAGAGGTATGCATGTTATAAAACTTTTGTTTGTCTGCTATTACTCTGATTTTTATTCCAAGGGGTCTCAGCCAAGAACCTGTAAGGGCAGAGGGAAAATTATTCTTCCTTCCCCATAGTATATTTTAAGTAGAAAATTTCCCAAAGCAATGAAGGTCTGGGGCATGGTGTTAGGAGATAGTATCTAAGGGAGAATGGAGTTGAAAAAAGTGTGGATCCTTGTGATCTAAGTTGCATGAGACATCCTAAAGGATGTTGGAAGTTGTCAGCATGAGAGCAAACTAGTTTTGAAAGGAGGACAGTAAGTTCTCATTGAGTATGAGGGAGCTGCACAAGATGCACGTATGACTAGAAGGAGATACAGAGGGAAGCAGAACCAGGGGATACAGTCTTGGAAATGGAAATGTTTCTATAGGAGGATGAACAGAGCAGTGGTTTTTAAACAGCAACAGGAAGCAAGACAGCAAAACCTAGACAGCATATTAAAAAGCAGAGACATTACTTTGCCAACAAAACTCCATCTAGTCAAGGCTATGGTTTTTCCAGTAGTCATGTATGGATGTGAGAGTTGGACTATAAAGAAAGCTGAGTGCTGAAGAATTGATGCTTTTGAACTGTGGTGTTGGAGAAGACTCTTGAGAGTCCCTTGGGCTGCAAGAAGATCAAACCAGTCAATCCTAAAGGAAATCAGTCCTGAATATTCATTGGAAGGACTGATGTTGAAGCTGAAACTCCAATACTTTGGCCACCTGATGTGAAGAACTGACTCATTTGAAAACACCCTGATGCTGGGAAAGATTGAAGGCAGGAGGAGAAGGGGACAACAGAGGATGAGATGGTTGGATGGCATTACTGATGTGATGGACGTGAGTCTGAGCAAGCTCCGGGAGTTGGTGATGGACAGGAAAGCCTGGTGTGCTGCAGTCCATGGGGTTGCAAAGAGTTGGACACGACTGAGCGACTGGACTGAACTGAGGAAGCAAGAAGAATCTTCTGGATATACAAAGATGAGTATAACATGGCTCCTGTCTTCAAGTAGCTTTCAGGAAATTAAGGAGGCAGGTGCATATGAAAATTTAATACAATGAGGCAGATGATTACAGATGGATGATATGATAGTGTAAAGAGAAAGTATTCCTTCAATAAAATGCTTTAAAGCATTTGCTGGAGGAATCCTGTAACGGGAATATGGTAAAATGACCTACTTCAACTTGATAGGATTTCATGATAAATGGTGATATCTTGGGAGAAGCAGATTTTAGCTGATTTAAAAAATAAGAATGAAAGGAAGAAACTAATTTTGCAAGAGTGTGAGGTTTTCTCTCTTAAATATAGCAATGGTGTGCTGGTAAATGTTTAAAAAATTGGCTCATCATTTTTAAAAGGTTGTGATTTGTACTGTTTGCTGATTTTTATAGTATAAATACTGTGCTTTGGGCTGATTTCAAGCTACCAACATTACTGAATATATAAACTTGCGAGAAGATGTGCCCAACTTGCCTAGCAGGCCCAGAGGAGCCAGCTTCAGTACACCATTGAATCACAGCTCCAAAAATAAAAGTTTTGGAAGATTTTCAGGTGGAGAAAGAGTTGGTTGAGGACGAGGAGATGGTGAGGAGTGAAACTAAATAACTAAATAACGTTAGGGTCTCCTTTTGTCGCAGTCATCAAGGGTGTCAGGGATGAGGTTTCATTGGAACAATTGTCCTTGAGGTCCCAGGCAAGTTCAGCCTGAAACCTGCCTTTTCTCAGAATTGCTAATATGATACTGGTGAAATTTCATATTGGTGTCTCTCAAGATGTTTGCCTAAGGTCAGTAGGAGATTACATTTCAAAAGCATCAACAGTGATAGTGAAAACTCTCCAGTAAATTAAAGCACAGTTTATTGACCATCAGCAGCAACCTAGTGGGTTACCTTGGTAGCTCACCTGGTAAAGAAATCTGCCTGCAATGCGGGAGACACTGGTTCGATTCCTGGGCCAGGAAGATCCCCTGGAGAAGGGATAGGCTACCCTCTCCAGTATTCTTTGGTTTCCCTGGTGGCTCAGATGATAAAGAATCTGCCTGCAATGTGGGAGACCTGAGTTCAATCCCTGGGTTGGGAAGATCCTCTGGAGGAGAGCATGGCAACCCACTCCAGGGTTCTTGCATGGAGAATCCCCGTGGACAGAGGAGCCTGGTGGGCTACAGTCCATGGGGTCCTGAAGAGTCAGACATGATTGAGTGACTAAGCACATACACACAAGCAATCTAGTATTATTGTACATGAATGCTACAGGCTCTGGGGACTGGTGAGGGCTGAAATTGCACCCAGAACCACAGCCTTGGTCCAGTGCAGCAGCATTGGCCCAACAGAGAACCCTTCTAATTCAAAAACAGCAAGTGCAGCCCTGAGTGCACCTTCCATTCCAAGAATATTTGCATTTTTAAGGAGATACCTGGAGACAGTGAGGACAAAAAAATGATTTAATGTTGATGGAAATTCAGACATGAGGCAAGATGGCAAATAAGATATTTGTAGTCTTTCTGAATTCTCTTAAATGATACCTGATATTTATTCAGCTACTTGACTCTGCTGATTGTCTTCCTTTGGCCCAGTAAAGCTAACCAACACCAAAGCCAAAGTGGGTCATCTTTTTTGATTACTCACATAAGTAATTATTAATTTTCCCAAATATAAGGCAAAAATAATCACAGAGATTTCCCCCAAATTTGTGTAAGATAGAAATCAGTATATCCAGGATCTATCCATTGCAATGTGAAAACCCAGATCTCACAGAATTCTGTTTGTTGACATTTTAGAATTGGATTGTTCTCTCTTGTGGTAACTCTGCTGACATCTCTTCGACTGATTTTCACTGAGAGTTTAATCAATGTTGTCCTGCTGGATGCTTGACCCTTAAGATGTGCCAAATTAAATTTGATGTCTTGGTTGGATTATTGAATGTTGTTTTCCTATTTGCTTTGAGATATCTTGTTTCTGAGGCAATAAAGTGACAATTATCAACCTTGTGGCTTCTGGAGTCATAAGATGTGTAATGTAATGTGTAACGATAATTATGGACTTTTAAAGTGTAGTTTAGTTTTTGAATAAAAGATCTCTCTCATTCACTAAATACGGTTTTAGGTTAACTTCCGAGTAAAACCTCTGTCTCGACAGCAAACACTCAGAAATGCTCAATTGCTCTGAACAGCCGTTGTTGACTCATGTTCTACTCAGTGAGGTAAACCTGAAAAGCATGGAGTCCAGGCAAATTAAGAAATAAGACAGTCTTTAAGGTGGAATGGTTAAGCTGTCAGTTCATGTTGTCGGTATTTGAAGAGAACAAATTGCTTAGTTATTTAATAAGGTTAATAGCTTGGGTTCTAGGAGCCAGGAAACACATTTTCTGCTCATGCAAATAGAAGAAATCTTAGTATTAAATATTTAATATCTAAAATTGGACATGATGGAACAGGGCCAGTGTAAACTTAGAGCTTGGAAGGCTTGAAGGTGACTATGGGAGGATTTATTTATAATTTTGATTAGAAAAAGTCTGCGTTTACAATGAAAACTTAATTATTACAGAAGTATCCAAAGTTGGTGGCCACTTACATATTTACATAGTGCTCCTTATGGTGGTTGTTGTTTTAGAGGTCCTGTGGATAACAAGATAGAAAATTATAAAAATAATCCACTCAAAGTAGTCGCAGGTATAAATCACTGTAATCCATTTAATTAATAGTGTCAAGAAAATGATAAATTTCCTGCTGATGAGTTTTGAAAGGTGAGATATTGGTGGATTGCAAGGAGGGTTGGTAAGCACAGTGAAAATGTCTGGCCTGAAGCTTAATACTTGTGTATCTTTGGCTGAAGAGTGCATACCTCCTATCAGAGTCAGTTACACTTTTTATCAATTACACAGCTTCTAGGGGAATTCACGTGAAAGAATGAAATACTTGCAAAGAATCCAATTCACCAAATCAACCCTTATGATCCATGGTATGGCTTCTAGGGCAGCCAAATTAAGCCCAAATCCAGCTGGATGGTTTAGGGACTCAGTCACGTTGGTTATGTGGACTAGAATTTATATGATTTTGTGCTATAAATGTTTCATGGACAAATGAAAGACTTGTCTAATCACTTATATGCTGTCTTCAACTGCTCCTTTCTTCAGGTTTTGCAGGATTTCAAATATGTATTCTCTTTCCTTAAAATTCTGATTTTTAAATAATCCTCTTTTTAGGTATCTCTTACTTCATGGCACTAGTCTTGATTATGAAGCAGCAGTTATCTAAACCCAGGGAAAGCACTTTCCTTGATGATCACCGCAAATCCAGTCCCTACCCTATAAAAACCTGGTCAACTCTAATGTACTCTGAGGAAGAAAATGTTTAGTCTTAAAGGAATTAGAAAACCAAGGCTTGCTTGTACCTGGATTCCATAGGTAACTCTCATTTGTTAGATAGCTGGTGAATTGAAAATAAGTGCAAGAAGCTTTTTGTTATACAAACACTCAATACCTTCTTAATTCTTAAATTCGACTACTATTAAGACAGAGTCTTGTGACCCTATGAAACACTGTCTGGGAATAAAATCTGGCTTTTTATGTGTATGATAAAACTTGTGTAGCTTGGTGGATGTTTTTCATTTATAAGAAAGGCAATGGGGAGAAGGGACCTTCAAGGAGCCGTAAATAATTGAGTGGAATAAAACCCCACCAGCTTAAGAGAGTTCGTCTGACTGTTATCACTTTTTAACCTGCTGACACGGAGGACATCTTCAACTCAAACCTTCTTTCCCTGCTTAACTGAAAGGGGATAAATAGACTAACTCTTAGGAAAATATGGCTAAGTAGGCATTTTTATTTCTATTTTAGTTTTCTAGATCTATGCAGTATAGTTTTTTTTTTTCTTTTCCTAACCACATCTGTCCTAACAGCGTTACATTTTAAAGTATAATGTCCCTTTTCAATCATGGTGACTGCTAACTTTATCATCTGTGAAATCTTCCCCAAGGTTGTTCTCTTCAGAAGCAGAGATTTTTCCTAACTGTTCTATCAGAATTTTTTTTGGATCAGGGGATTTGTCTAAAAACAGTTTTGTTTTGCCTTTTTTTTACTTTTGCAGTGTGAATTTTGCCTTAGCGTGATTCTTCCTTACCCTTGGTTGTTGTTAGACTTCCTTACCCTTGGTTGTTGTTAGACTTTGCTGCTAAGTCGCTTCAGTCGTGTCTGACTCTGTGCGACCCCATAGACGGCAGCCCATCAGGCTCCCCTGTCCCTGGGATTCTCCAGGCAAGAACACTGGAGTGGGTTGCCATTTCCTTCTCCGACTTTAGCCAGTAGAAATATGGAGGCTCCAGGAGAATTTCATGGCCTCAGAGTCACTGTAAGCCGTTTTTACTATTTACATTGTAAAACGAGGTGATTAATAGCCAGTTAGAGGGAAAAAATACTTCCCTGATTGTGTTGAAGTTTACCATTACCTTGCAGAAAAAGAACACAGCTGGGGTGAACTTTGTTGCCTTCAGGCGCTGATTTTTTGATCAGTTCAGTCACTCAGTCATGTCTGACTCTTTGCAACCCCATGGACTGCAGCACTCCAGGCCTCCCTGTCCATCACCAACTCCCAGAGTTTACACAAACTCATGTCCAATGAGTCAGTGATGCCATCCAACCATCTCATCCTCTGTTGTCCTCTTCTTCACCCGCCTTCAATCTTTCCCAGCATTTGGGCCTTTTCAAATGAGTCAGTTCTTTGCATCAGGTGGCCACAGTATTGGAGCTTCAGCTTCAGCATCAGTCCTTCCAATGAATATTTAGGACTGATTTCCTTTAGGATGGACTGGTTGGATCTCCTTGCAGTCCAAGGGACTCTCAAGAGTTTTCTCCAACATCACAGTTCAAAAGCATTGATTATTCTCTGCTCAGCTTTCTTTATAGTCCAACTCTCACATCCATACATGACTACTGGAAAAAACTGTAGCTTTGACTAGATGGACCTTTGTTGGCAAAGTAATGTCTCTGCTTTTTAATATGCTGTGTAGGTTGGTCATAGCTTTTCTTCCAAAGACCAAGCGTCTTTTAATTTCATGGCTGCAGTCACCATCTGCAGGGATTTTGGAGCCAAGAAAAATAAAGTCTGTCACAGTTTCCATTGTTTCCCCATCTATTTGCCATGAAGTGATGGAACCAGATCCCATGATCTTAGTTTTCTGAATGCTGAGTTTTAAGTCAACTTTTTCACTCTCCTCTTTCACTTTCACCAAGATGCTCTTTAGTTCTTCTTTGCTTTCTGCCATAAGAGTGGTGTCATCTGTGTATCTGAGGTTATTGATATTTCTCCTGGCTATCTTGATTCCAGCCTGACATTTTACATGATGTACTCTGCATATAAGTTAAATAAGCACAGTGACAATACAGGGGATAATGTTTTATATTTAACAATATCTGTATTTGGTGACAATATACAGCCTTAACATATTCCTTTCCTGATTTGGAACAAGTCTGTTGGTCATGTCCCAGTTCTAACTGTTGTTTCCTGACCTGCATACAGGTTTCTCAAGAGGCAGGTCAGGTGGTCCCATCTCTTTAAGAATTTTCCACAGTTTGTTGTTATCCACACAGTCAAAGGCTTTGGTGTAGTCAATAAAGCAGAAGTAGATATTTTTCTGGAACTCTCTTGCTTTTTTGATGATCCAGCAGATGTTAGCAACTTGATCTCTGGTTCCTCTGCCTTTTCTCAATCCAGCTTGAACATCTGGAAGTTCACGGTTCACATATTGCTGAAACCTGGCTTGGAGAATTTTGAGCATTACTTTGCTAGCATGTGAGATGAGTGCAATTGTGTGGTAGATTGAACATTTTTCGGCATTGCCTTTCTTTGGGATTGGATTGAAAACTGACCTTTTCCAGTCCTGTGGCCACTGCTGAGTTTTCCAAATTTGCTAGCCTCTTGAGTGCAGCTCTTTAACAGCATCATCTTTTAGGATTTCAAATAGCTCAACTGGAATTCCTTTGCCTCCACTAGCTTTGTTCATAGTGATGCTTCTTAAGGCCCACTGACTTCACATTCCAGGATGTCTGGCTCTTCATGAGTGATCATACCATCATGGTTATCTGGGTCATGAAGATCTTTTTTATATAGTTCTTCTGTGTATTCTTGCCACCTCTTCTTAATATCTTCTGCCTCTGTTAGGTCCATACCATTTCTGTCCTTGATTGTGCCCATCTTTGCATGAAATGTTCCCTTGTATCTCTAATTTTCTTGAAGAGATCTCTAGTCTTTCCCATTCTATTGTTTTCCTGTTTCTTTGCACTGATCGTTGAGGAAGGCTTTCTTATCTCTCCTTGCTTTTCTTTGGAACTCTGCCTATATCTTTCCTTTTCTCCTTTGCCTTTCACTTCTCTTCTTTTCTCAGCCATTTGTAAGGCCTCCTCAGACATCCATTTTGCCTTTTTGTATTTCTTTTTCTTGGGGATTTTGTATTTCTTTTTCTTTTTCTTGATCACTGCCTCCTGTACAGTGTCATGAACCTCCGTCCATACTTCTTTAGGCACTCTATCAGATCTAATCCCTTGAATCTATTTCTCACTTTCACTGTATAATCGTAAGGGATTTGATTTAGGTCATACCTGAATGGTCTAGTGGTTTTCCCTACTTTCTTCAATTTAAGTATGAATATGGCAATAAGGAGTTCATGATCTGAGCCACAGTTAGCCCCTGGTCTTTTTTTTTTTTTTTTTTTTTTTGCTGACCATATAGAGCTTTTCCACCTTTGCCTGCAAAGAATATAATCAATTTGATTTCAGTATTGACCATCTGGTGATTTCCTTGTTTAGAGTCTTCTCGTGTTGTTGGAAGAGGGTGTTTGCTATGACAAGTGTATTCTCTTGCAAAACTCTGTTAGCCTTTGCCCTGCTTCATTTTGTATTCTAAGGCCAAGTTTGCCTGTTACTCCAGGTATCTCTTGACTTCCTACTTTTGCATTCCAGTCCCCTATGATGAAAAGGACATCTGATAGATGAGAATAAATTTTCTGATAGATGTGAAGAAATTTGTCTAGGAGATGTTACTGATAAGTTTACTTTTCTCCATGTATAAGTAGCACAATGGATAGCTGATTTTGTCCAGTGGAGTAGCACTGAAAAAATTACTCAGAGCATGTTGTAGAAAGTGGAGTAATCATAAGTCAAAGCCAAGTGTATTGATTTTACCATGGCACCCCTTTGGACATACTTAATGCTTGCATTATTCAATGGTGGAAAATAGATGAATAAGATTTAAGAGCTGTCGCTTCCATCCTGCAGGCTTGAGAATACTCTCTATAGCTACTATAGAGCAATAAAATGAGATTTTAAAGTATCCCAGAGAAGGCAATGGCACCCCACTCCAGTACTCTTGCCTGGAAAATCCCATGGACGGAGAAGCCTGGTGGGCTGCAGTCCATGGGGTCGCAAAGAGTCGGACATGACTGAGCGACTTCACTTTCACTTTTCACTTTCATGCACTGGAGAAGGAAATGGCAACCCACTCCAGTGTTCTTGCCTGGAGAATCCCAGGGACGGGGGAGCCTGGTGGGCTGCCGTCTATGGGGTCGCACAGAATTGGACACGGCTGAAGTGACTTTGCAGCAGCAGCATATGCATTATATATGTAACTTCTCTATTGTAACATGTAACTTTGAGCTTGGTTGCTTCATAGACCTACTTCATCCTCATTCTTCCCCAACTGTCATTCAGTGTCACAATTCTTTTCATATTCATGCCCTTCCCCAATAAGTTAGAAACAGTCGAGCACAGGAACCAGGTACTTTTCTGTTCCTACTACCTGACACATGCTTTGTACCTGTTAGGTAGGCATTAGTAAAGATTTTAAAAAGAGCATATAAATTGAGAATGAATTTACAATGTTGGAAAATTATACAGGGGATAATTTTTATATTTAACAATATCTGCATTTGGTTAATGACTGAAAGTGTCACGTTTGGTTGTTAAATGTAGATCTTTGTTCTCTTCACAGTCCTGGCCTTTTGCTCTTTTCTTTCTGTTTTTTCTCTTGCACAGCTCATCATCTCCCACAGCTTGAAGCAATCATCTCTGTATTGATGACTCTGTAACCTACAGTTTAAAGCTTGCTCTCTGGTCTGATTGTGAAACCTAGTGGGACACGGTGGGGCCCTCCTGGGCACAAAAGCCTTTCTGTGTCCGTCATTTCTTGTTTGTAGCAAAAAGACTTCAGCCTCCTAGATGTTCCCTGAGTTTCAAAGGGCAGATTGAAACAGTTGCTAATCAGGAAAGGGAGAGAATGTAGAAATAAAGGAGGAGCAGTCAAGAAAAAAAACAGTGCAAAAAAAAAAAAGGAAATAATAGTGCAGCCCTGGGGCATGGTCCTGGTTCCTCCTCAAGGAATATGCATAAAATTTATCTTTGAGCTCTTCAGCTCCAAAATCACTGCAGATGGTGACTGAAGACTTGAAATTAAAAGATGCTTGTTCCTTGGAAGAAAAGCTATGACCAACCTAGACAGCATTTTAAAAAGCAGAGACATTACTTTGCCAACAAAGTCATGTTTTTTTCCAGTAGTCATGTATGGATGTGAGAGTTGGAGCATAAAGAAGGCTGAGTGCCTAAAAATTGATATTTTTAAACTGTGGTGTTGGAGAAGACTCTTGAGAGTCCCTTGGGCTGCAAGGAGATCCAACCAGTCAGTCCTAAAGGAAATGAGTCCTGAATATTCATTGGAAGGAGTGATGCTAAAGCTGAAACTCCAATACTTTGGCCACCTGATGTGAAGAACTGACTCATTTGAAAAGACCCTGATTCTGGGAAAGATTGAAGGCAGGAGGAGAAGGGGACGACAGTGGATGAGATGCTTGGATGGCATCACCGACTCGATAGACATGAGTTTGAGCAAGCTCCAGAAGTTGGTGATGGACAGGGAAGCCTAGCGTGATGCAGTCCATGGGATTACAAAGAGACATGACTGAGTGACTGCACTGATTAGGTCTCAAATCCTGGTTCTGCCTCACTTAGCTGTTGGACGTGCAACAAGTTACATAATCTCATGTCTGAATTTCTTCATTTTGAAGAACGAAATGATAGTACTTACCTCATACAGTTGAGAGGATTACGTGAAGTAACACAGGTAAAGAATTTAGGAATTGTACCTGGAATGTGATGAATTTTGTAGGAAGGAATGGATTCAGCAACTAGTCTATACCTGTATGGGGCTAGAAATCTTAGAGGTGTGGTGAGATCCAGAGCAATTTGCTTCTCTAACGTTAGTGGGATTTTCCAGACTCAGGTGAAGTCTGAGGATACTGTGTGATAATAAAATCAATTAAAACAATAAAGATCCTATGAAAACATTTTTTAAATTGTTTTCTGTCGCATAGGGTGGGTATAATCCCAGAGTCAATAGATCAGTTCTGTGACACACTGGATCACTGAGAGTTTCCTCAACAGTGTGTACTTGCTGTGAGGCCTGGGCTTGGTTCCCATCTACCATAGTCTTTTTGGGGCACCAGTAATGCTTAGCAGTTGGAGCACTGATGATGTTTTTGTGCTTGGTGAGGGAGCATCTGTAGCTAACATTCTATTTTATATGCACAGTGGAGATTACTGGGTCCTCTGAGATGTTTATGGACACTATTAATCTCAATTCAGTGCTACCAGGGAATTCAAGTAGGGGCTCCCTTGAAATGGCTAAAGCCAGTCACTTCTAGGAGATCAAAATGTATACTAATTAGATCCTGAAATATGATTCTGAAAAATGGAAGGTGGTGGAAAACTGATTTGTAGAACATGAATGTTTTGAATCTTGAACGACAAACTTAGAAGTGTCCAAAATGACGTATTTCTTATAATATAGGCAGGCATATTAAATTTCATTTCTGCCAAACTCTTGAGAAATTTGCCAAGGGATACTCTGTAGATAAAATTTAAAAGGAAAAGGAAAAGTATTTCTTCCTTTCACAGTGCATACTTCTTTGACTAGAGGAAACATCAGGAAGAGAACTCTGAAAGCTAGAAAGATGGATTATCTAATGTTTGTTCCCTGAAAAACAAACTTGTTTTTTGTCCATTAGAAGAAATTTATGTATAGCTTTAAAAATTCATGATTCATCTTCTTTGTGTCCTTCTCCATTCTTCTTTTTTTTTCTGAAGTTTTCTTTTTCCTATGATGGAAATTTTTATTATTTTTTTCATATACTGTAACTTAGATATGAACCTAGATGCCTGGGACTGGTTTTTGTCTCCTCTCTTTTCCTCTTTTATCCCTTTGTCAAACTAGCCACCCCATCCTGTCATTTATGCCTCCTACAGTTTCCTTGATTCTTTCCCCCTTCCCTGCCCCACAGCCTTTTAGAGGCTATCAGTATTTCAAACCCTTAATCTTAATTATGTGGGCTCATTTCTTTTTAGTTGAGCTTCCACATTCTACTCTTGTCACCTCCACAATCCAGTACGTCTTTACCATCAGAGTCAAACATAACGCTGTCCCATCCATCTCCTGTTCAAAAGTATCTGTTAGCTTTCCATTCATTGGCTTCAGTTCAAGCTACTGCACCATGTGACAGATTAAAGGTAGCTATGTATTCTTTCTCTTCCCCTTAAGAAATGGGATCTTTGTTAACTCCTATTTAATATGGATGGGCTTTGCAGCTGTTTTGACTATATATATTTGATTAAAGTAATACTATTGCAGTTTTGGGGACCAGGAGTTAAGAGATTGGCTGTGGATACTTCCTCTTTCTTGGACCACTCTCAGGACACTTTCTCTTGAAACCAGCTGCCACCCATGACAAGTCCAAGCCTTATGGAGAGGCCAAGTGTGGTGCTCCTGTGGATGACTCCATCTGCGCTCTCAGCATCCATTACCAACCATGAGAGTGAGCTCTGTTGAACTTCCAGCCCAACTGATGTTTCAGATAGATTGCATCCCCTGCCAACATGTGCCTACAAAGCCTAGACCTCAAATAAGAAGCACAGAGTAAGCCCAGTAACCATCAAGAAGCAGGAGAGGTATTAGTAAACTGTTATTTTAAGTTGCTGAGTTTTGAAGTGGCTTATTTTATGCAGCCAATAGATCACTTTATGAGCTTGACTTAAAATGTGCTTTGCGATGCTGTTTTGCCTGGCTTTTCTAAACTTACAGCTGATGTTCATCCTGCAAGCACAGTATATTCCAGAAAGACTCTAAATACTTGGTGAACTCTGTTGTAACTTGATTGCTGGCGTGTGCTGGGCATTTCTGTGGAATACCTTTCTACCTGTTGTCCACCTAGAAAATTCTTTTTTCCCCTCATGCTTTACTTTGTGCCACCTTTTATTTTTTAAGATTTTTTTTGATTGGACCATTTTGAAGTATTTATTGCATTTGTTATAATATTGCTTCTGTTTTATGTACTGGTTTTTTGGCCACACACAAGGCATGTGGGAATCTCACCTCGCTGACCAGGGATCAAATCCACACCCCTGCATTGGGAGGCAAAGTCTTAACCACTGGACCACCTTGTGTCACCTTTTCTATGATGACATTGTCACCTTCCTCTGGGTAGAAGTGGTTTCTCCTTCCACTGAATTCCCAACATAGCCTGGATCATGAATCTTATTACACTCTACCAGAATTATTTGTGTGATTTTCTCCCCCCTTACTTCCTCCTGCAGGGTAACGATCATGTCTTATTAGCTATTCTTGATACTTAGCAGAGCTCAGGCATAGAGTGGGTTAAGTATCTGTTTCTGTGCCTCTGTGTGTGTGTGTGTGTGTGTGTGTGTGTGTGTGTGTGTGTGTGTGTGAGAAGAGGTATGGATTATTTGTGGGCCTGGGCTAGGAAAAATAAGATTGTCTTTGGTTTTTCCTCTTTTTTCCTCATCTTCATGATTCAGTGATTCAATGATTTGATGTCTGATGCCAGAAATTCCTCAGGGTAATTGTAGCTAGTACGCCCTCAAATTAAGTTTCAGACAAAGTAAATATTACATAGATTTGATCATAAATTTAGAAAGTTTTTTGGGACTAGGAATATAAAAATTCAGTTATGTATATGTTAATATTAGATATGCTGTCAAATCAACACAGTGATCTCTTTCTTGGTCTAATGATTAAATTTATAAAATCACCTTTAATATATTAAATATCTTCACTTTGAGAATATACCTATCCTGGTTATGATAGAGTAGGGAATGCTACAGTAAGAACCACTGCCCGTGGCTTCATTCTTACTCACATAAAGTCTGTTGCAGTTCTAGAGATGCTCCAGGGACACTTCTTCCAAGGCAGTAAGTGACTCAGAAATCCAGGTGGGTACCATCTTGTGATGCCACCTTCAGCACCCATGGCTCCACACTTGCTGAAGATGGGTAAAGGCGAAGCAGGTTGATGTCAGGTTTTCTCCTTGCTTTAGTGTGAAAGGGTCCTGTCCCTTCCACTCCCTTTCACTCAGCCCCTTGGCCAGCATTAATCACAGTCTTGCCTAATTATGAGAGAGCCAGGTCCACAGGAAGAAGAAAGGGATCAGATTTGTTGAGAACTAGTCATCTCTCCTCCTCATCCTGAGAGTGTACTGTGAGGTTTACATGGTAATTGGTCTTTGATCTGTTAGTTTTGCAAGAATTTGATCAGGTTACAATTCTAGAATAGGCCAACGTTCTTCTAAGATTTCCCAATGAAAATTCTATGGTAGGTAGGAAATTAATTAAGAGCAATGGAAGTGATTGATTAAATTTCTATACTGTGAAAGAAATGACTGACCAGTAAGATTAGCTCCCAAATGGATAATACACATATGTAGTTTGTTCTTTGCAGAGCACTCAGTATGGATTATTTTCTATGAGTCACTTTGTGATAAAGGAACTTGATATATAGCAGAGTGTATCTTTTGCATCAAAATTTGGTTTTGATATCAATTACACATGTTCAATGTGTCTTCAACTTTTTCTCTATTCTCACTTTTCAGTATGTAGTGTGGCACTTTTTTTCCTCTTTTAGTATCTCCGTTATGGTATTATGTCTTAAGAAATGTGAGTATAAGACAATGTGTTATTCAAGGTTTTGCCCTGTACCATCTCAGTAGTTTAGGCTGGTGTCAGGTTTCCTAAATGCCATATCTGCGTTTTTTATCTAGTAACTACAGGAAAGAGAGTCAAGAAGAGGAAGCAATAAGTATAGGAACATCTGGGTCCTGTTGTGTAGCTACACTCAGTGCCACCATTAATCTTTGAGATCCTCACCCCCATTTAGTAAAAATCAGCGAGTTCATCCAGAGTAGCACAGCAGTCAAAGTTAAGTGGCAAAGTTAATTGGAATCCAGCAGCCTCCCATGTCCCCATCTGCAGCCATTATTCTGTGTTAAGCACAAAAGTACTCAATGAGTCTGATGTCTTTTTGACTAAGAAGGGGAGATGGGAAGATGTGATGGAAAAGAGGATGATAGATTTCGATTTGGGAGTTTATTGCATTTTCCTTTGAGGTTTGAGGCTTCAGCCACTGTGACTTGAGGGGAAGAAGGACCTGGGATCCCCTAGTGCTGCTGTTCCCTCTTTCTGATTTTGTGAAGTTGGAGGCACCATATTCATCAGCCTCCTACCTGGGGGAGAGAGGACGGAGAAGAAGGAAGGGTAGCATAGCACGAAAGGGCAAAGGCTGATGGCCCCCCCAGTTTTCCCTTCACCAGTGCATGTGTGATTTAATTTTCAGACTTCACCAGCTTGACTGATTTCTTACAGTGGCTGGCGTGCTTCTAGCTAGCCTAGGGTTTCTGGGAGGACATGCTTCACCTGAGGAGAGAGTAAAACTTGAGGTCTTTGCCCATCACCCCTGCTTGTCTCTTAGGAAGCGGGTCCATGCACATTCCTTCTAGACCCCTTCCACACCTTATGAAGCCCTGAGGCTTAGGGGCATGCATGATGTAGCCCTACCAGTGCTCGGGAGACTAGATTCAGAGAAGTGACTTGGGGAATTCCAGGTATTCTCTATCCCAGGTCGAGGGAGGGAATGGGTTCCAAGTGAACCTGTCCCCTTGGACCTTCAGATTCCTCATACTGCACAGAGGATCATGGCTGGAGAAATTCCAGAGCTGGTCCTCTAAAGAACCCAGGGCAGGGGTTCTGGTTGGATGCTCTAAGGGCAGTACTGATGACTGTATTATGTCTTGAAACCTCTCAGCTGGAAGCAGGTGTGAATTAAACTAGGCAAAAGCAAAGATGTTAGGGAAAAGCAGTCAAACTCACTTCTGATTTTGTAGAAACCACATTTCCAAGATAACTTGGAAATTACCTACCTATTGGGCCACTCCTTTACCTCAAGTGATGAAATGGATTGATGTTCTGAAACATCACACTGGAAGGATTGACCTGTATTTTCTCACAGTTTGGAGAAACTCCAGAATAATAGCCTTCACTCTGTTTTATACATGGGGATTGCAAATCCATCTCCTAGGAGAAAGACAGGCTTCAGTAGGTGGGAGTAGGTATTGATACTGTCCTGTCAGTAACTCTTCAAAAGGGTAACGTGTTGCAGCCCTATAATTTTTTCCCTCTTATTAAGACAAAAGCTGACTCTGGAGCAGAGGATTGTAAATGTCCATCAGATCTTGTTTTCTAGCCTTCATTGGGAGAGACCCTAAGTTGAAGGCATTTTAGAGACTTCTTCCCTAATGACTATAATTAATGTTGATTGTGCTATGGCCCACTAAGGATACACAGAATGAACCAGAGTCGCGGTTGCTAGCTTTTTTGAGTTGTTCCTTAAGTGTGAAAACATTACAGTACATCAGTGACATAATGACTTTTACTCCCCTTACGCTAAGGAAGAAGTTGCCATCCTCCTTCAGTCATTTCTGTCATGTAGCCATTCATTTTAATATTATGAAATTACCTTCGTTTTTGTTTTTGTCCTTTGTGCATACTTTTTTCTCCCACTGCATTTCAAAATAACTCCTTTAACATCATGCCTAAAGTCATAGAATATTAGACTTGGAGAGAATTTTGGATCTTACCTCACTTAACCCCCAGACTAATGCAGGTCTTATCGATAGTGATGCTGAGATATGGATTCTTAACTTCTCTTCCTGCATCCTGCCAAAAGTGGACCTTCCTGACCCCAAAGGCAGTTGACTCAGGAAGAAAATCAGAATGTTTCTCTTTTTTTGTTGGAGAAGTCAGACCAGTGGGGATGATGCATACCCATCCATGCTGAAGAAGGGGGCATATCTATGGAGGACTTGCTAAGAGATGGTCACTCCAGCCTTTCCCATTTCCCTCCTCCAAGAGGCTGAAGGGTGTAGAGTAGAGTAAGGGAGAGGAGAGAGCAGTACAGAGAGAGAGAACTCCAGAGAGTCTGCAGACGGTTCCCTTTGACTCTTCAGTTGACTTGTGAGGGAATTCCTGGAAGCTGTGGAAGGAGTTACTGGAGAAGTTTAAAGAGGACAACTCTCAGCGCTCACAGGAGGCCAGGAATAGTTACTATTCCCACCAGCCAGAGTAAGAAACCTCATAATTCACAAGATGTTGGGTGGAGCACTCAGAAGTGGGAAAAAAAAATGAACCCTAGATTATGCTCCAATCCCCAGGAATAAAGTTTAAAAGCAAGTCATCTGATACAGAAAACAGAGAATGATAGGGGAAGAAAGGAGCAAATGAAACCAAAAATAAGCAGAAGAAGCAAAGATCTGAGTAGAAATCAATGACAGAAAACAAAAGTAGAGAAAATGAATGAAACCAAAAGGTAATTTTTTTGAGATCAGTAAAATTGATACACCGCTAGCCAGACTCACGAGACAAAAAGGAGAGAAACTGCTGATCACCAGGATGAGACACCTACAGATTCTACAGATAACAAAGGGGGGAAGGGATTTTATGAAAAATTATATCAATAAATTTGATGACCTAAGAATCTACAGATATTCAAAGGCTTTACTCTCCCCACATATCATCACTAAGTCTTAAAGACCTGGCCCCTGAATATTTCTGAAATGTGTTAATGTCTCACCATCTTTCTGTATCATATTCTGGCTTAGGTCACCATCTTATCTCATTGTATGAAACCCTTAGCTGAACCCACTGACTCTCCCTGCCCCTCTCTATTTTTTTTTCTCTGTATAGCAGCCAAGAGGATTTGCAAAACGTAGAAGGCTGATTATATCACCTCTCTTACTCCTGTGTAAATGGTTTTCCATTACCCTCAGGAGAAGTCCAACCAGTCCTTCAACTGGTCCTTCAACCAGGTTGAAGCCTGGTTCAACCCTTCTGGCTATTTCTTCGCTTTTCCTTCACTTTCTATGCTCAGTAGCCATATATGCTTTCTATTGCATCTGGGCACATACCTGTCCTCTCTGCCTTTAATTTTTTTTCTTTTCCATATAAATTTGGCCAGCTTTCACCCTCTTTCAGGTCTTGGCTTCAGTTCAGTTCAGTCACTCAGTTGTGTCTGACTCTTTGTGACCCCATGGACTGTAGCACAGGAGGCTTCCCTATCTATCATCAACTCCTGGAGCTTGCTCAAACTCATGTTGATAAAGTTGATGATGGCAACCAAACATCTCATCCTCTGTCATCCCATTCTCCTCCTGCCTTCAATCTTTCACAGCATCAGGGTCTTTTCCAATGAGTCAGTTCTTCACATCAGGTGGCCAAAATATTGGAGTTTCAGCTTCAGCATCACTCCTTCCAATGAATATTCAGGACTGATTTCCTTTTGGATTGACCGACTTGATCTCCTTGCAGTCCGAAGTACTCTCAAGAGTCTTCTCCAACACCATAGTTCAAAAGCATCAATTCTTTGGCACTCAGCTTTCTTTATGGCTCAACTCTCCCATCCATACATGACTACTGGAAAAACCATAGCTTTGACTAGATGGACATTTGTCCACAAAATAATGTCTCTGCTTTTTAATATGTTATCTAGGTTGGTTATAACTTTTCTTCCAAGGAGCAAGTGTCTTTTAATTTCAAGTCTTCAGTCGCCATCTGCAGTGATTTTGGAGCCCAAGAAAATAAAGTCTCTCACTGTTTCCATTGTTTCCCCATCTATTTGCCATAAAGTGATGGGACTGGATGCAGTGATCTTTGTTTTTTGAATGTTGAGTTTTAAGTCAACTTTTTCACTCTCCTCTTTCAGTTTCATCAAGAGGCTCTTTAATTCCTCTTTGCTTTCTGCCATAAGGGTGGTGTCATCTGCATATCTGAGGTTATTGATATTTCTCCTGGCAATCTTGATTCCAGCTTGTGCTTCTTCCAGCCCAGCGTTTCTGATTATGTACCCTGCATATACGTTAACAAGGTGACAATATACAGCTTTGATGTACTCTTTTCCCAATTTGGAACAGTTCTGTTGTTTCGTGTCCGGTTCTAACTGTTGCTTCTTGACCTGGATGCAGGTTTCTTAGGAGGCAGGTCAGGTGGTCTGATATTCCCCTCTCTTTAAGAATTTTCCACAGTTTATTGTGATCCACACAATCAAAGGCTTTGGTGTAGTCAATAAAGCAGAAATAGATGTTTTTCTGGAACTCTCTTGCTTTTTCCATGATCCAGTGGATGTTGGCAATTTGATCTCTGGTTCCTCTGCCTTTTCTCAATCCAGCTTGAACATCTGGAGGTTCTTGGTTCACATACTGTTGAAGCCTGGCTTGGAGAATTTTGAGCATTACTTCACTAACGTGTGAGATGAGTGCAATTGGGTGGTAGTTTGAACATTCTTTGGCACTGCCTTTCTTTGGGATTGGAATGAAAACTGACCTTGTACAGTCCTGTGGTCACTGTTGAGTTTTCCAAATTTGCTGGCATATTGAGTGCAGCACATTAACAGCATCATCTTTTAGGATTTGAAATAGCTCAACTGGAATTCCATCACCTCCACTAGCTATGTTCATAGTGATGCTTTCTCAGGCCCACTTGACTTTACATTCCAGGATCTCTGCTCTAGGTGGGTGATCACGCCATCGTGATTATCTGGGTCATGAAGATCTTCTTTGTACAGTTCTTCTGTGTATTCTTGCCACCTCTTCTTAATATCTTCTGCTTCTGTTAGGTCCATACCATTTCTGTCCTTGACTGAGCCCATCTTTGCATGAAATGTTCCCTTGGTATCTCTAATTTTCTTGAAGAGATCTCTAATCTTTCCCATTCTATTGTTTTCCTCTATTTCTTTGCGCTGATCACTGAGGAAGGCTTTCTTATCTCTCCTTGCTATTCTTTGGAACTCTGCATTCAGATGGATATATCTTTCGTTTTTTCCTTTGCCTTTCACTTCTCTTCTTTTCTCAGCCATTTGTAAGGCCTCCTCAGACAACCATTTTGCCTTTTTGCATTTCCTTTTCTTGAGGATGGTTTTGATCACCGCCTCCTGCACAATGTCACGATCCTCCATCCATAGTTATTCAGGCACTCTGTCTACCAGATCTAATCCCTTGAATCTATTTGTCACTTGCACTGTAGAATTTTAAGGGATTTGATTAGGTCATACCTGAATGGTCTAGTATTGGCTTAATAAAAGTATTGACTTAATAATACTTGGATTGGCTTCCTGGTCTTGGCTTAATAAAAGTATATTCTTTCAGAAATTATTTTTGGATTTCTCATATTGGAGATAAATGCTCCTTTTACACTGTCTGAGCTCCCTACATCCCTTCACCTGAGCAGCCCTTATCACACTGTGTAATCACTGCCCACTGTTTACTTTTCTGTAAACTTCAGTGGGCTGAAAGCTCTTCAAGATGGAAAATAATTATTTTGCTCCTTGTGACCCTTCCTCATGACAGGGGCACATGGTAGTCTATTTATAAATAATTATTAGATTCGTTAATTAAATGTCACTGTTCAAATCTCAAATTCAGCACTTAATTTTTGACACAGATTAATTTTAAGCAGAGTACAGTTTCTTTTTGCAGCTTCTGATTGTCTGCTGATACATGTTCCATATTAAAAATATGATCTTCTTCCTTTCAAACTATCCTGAGTTTATATGTATTAACATTATCAAGCTATTATCCAAAAGTGAATACTGACACTGTAATTCAGCTGAAGAATTTTGTGACTATTCATAAACCATGGGATGAAAGTAGAGGGCTTCCAATTGGATTATAGCATTTTATTCAGTCTAAGAGTAATTGATTGAGCAGTATATTATACTTTATGAAATTGCTTTTGCTTTTAGTAGTTTCCCAAGATCCTTTGGCCTTGTCCTTTTGACCAAAGCCCCTTCTAAAATCAGATACTAAATACATTCCAGCAGATTCCTTTGCTATCATTTATACATTGATTCTTGGATAACTTGTCTTTGACTTTAAAAATCTATGAATTTTTTAACCCAAAACAACCTTTCTCTGCTAATTAGAATTTTCTTGGTCATTTTTCTTTCTTTCATTTTTCTTTTCCTTCTTCTTTTGTCTAATCATTTTTCAAAATTCTTTTTTTAAGTCATTTTGTTATTTTTTGTTTTGGTTTAGTTGCTAAGATGTGTCCAACTCTTACGGCCCCAAGGACTTGTAGCCTGCCAGCCTCCTCTGTCCATGGGATTCTCCAGGCAAGAATACTGGAGTGGGTTGCCATTTCCTTCTCCAGGGGATCTTCCGGACCCAGGAATCAAACCCAGGTCTCCTGCATTGCAGGCAGACTCTTTACCGACTGAGCCACCAGGGAAGTCCTGTTATTATTATTATTATTTTAAATATACTTAGAGGAGAGAAAGAAAAACATGCAGAGATGAAGCCCTGTTAACATTTGAGTGTGTTTTCATACCACCATACTGCCTATTGTTTGACTGCCCATAGACTAGAGAAGGCAATGGCACCTCGCTCCAGTATTCTTGCCTGGAAAATCCCATGGATGGAGGAACCTGATGGGCTGCAGTCCATGGGGTCGCTGAGAGTTGGACATGACTCAGTGACTTCACTTTCACTTTTCACTTTCATGCATTGGAGAAGAAATGGCAACCCACTTCAGTGTTCTTGCCTGGAGAATCCCAGGGATGGCAGAGCCTGGTGGGCTGCCGTCTATGGGATCGCACAGAGTCAGACACGACTGAAGCGACTTAGCAGCAGTAGCAGCAGAGTAAGATTATTATTTCTTTGCTTCACAGATTTTTCACTCATTTGCTTTTCATTTTTTGTTGTTGCACTGTGCAGTGTGTGAGATCTTAGTTTCCTGACCATGTAGCAAACCTGTTCCCCGCTATAGTAGAACCATGAATTCTTAACTACTAGGTGGCCAGGGGCGCTCAAACTGATTTGTTTTTAATACTTGCCTTTAAACTTTGGTTTTAATATTTTAAATATAGAGACTTTTCCTTTTTGTGCAATCAAATCTGTTGTTGCATTTATTTCACTGCTTTTAGGCTTAAAAGTGACTTTTTCATAAATGACCCAATCAAAAAATGGGCCAAAGAACTAAACAGACATTTCTCCAAAGAATACATACAGATGGCTAACAAACACATGAAAAGATGCTCAACATCACTCATTATCAGAGAAATGCAAATCAAAACCACAATGAGGGCCATTTCACACCAGTGAGAATGGCTGCTATCCAAAAGTCTACAAATAATAAATGCTGGAGAGGGTGTGAAGAAAAGGGAACCCTCTTACACTGTTGGTGGGAATGCAAACTAGTACAGCCACTGTGGAGAACAGTGTGGAGATTCCTCAAAAAACTGGAAATAGAACTGCCATACGACCCAGCAATCCCACTGCTGGGCATATACACCGAGGAAGCCAGGATTGAAAGAGACACGTGTACCCCAATGTTCACTGTAGCACTGTCTACAACATCTAGGACATGGAAGCAACCTTGATGTCCATCGGCAGACAAATGGATAAGAAAGCTGTGGTACATATACACAATGGAATATTACTCAGCTAGTAAAAAGAATGCATTTGAATCAGTTCTAATGAGGTGGGTGAAACTGGAGCCTATTATACAGAGTGAAGTAAGCCAGAAAGAATAACACCAATACAGTATACTAATGCATATATGTAGAATTTAGGAAGATGATAACGATGACCCTATATGCGAGACAGCAAAAGAGACATAGATGTACAGAACAGACTTTTGAACTCTGTGGGAGAAGGCGAGGGTGGGATGATCTGAGAGAACAGCACTGAAACATGTATATTATCATATGTGAAACAGATCACCAGTCCAGGTTCGATGCATGAGACAGGTGCTCAGGGCCAGTGTACTGGGATGACCCAGAGGGGTAGGATGGGGAGGGAGATGGCAGGGGGGTTCAGGAAGGGGAACTCATGTACCTCTATGGCTGATTCATGTGAATGTATGGCAAAACCACCACAATATTGTAAAGTAATTAACCTCCAATTAAAATAAATTAATTATTTTTTAAAAAGTGACTTTTTCACACAGAGTACATATATTTACTTTCTATTCATCTATTTTTTAAAGTTTCAGTTTTTAGACTTAACTATGTAGTTCATCGGAGAAGCCAATGGCACCCCACTCCAGTACTCTTGCCTGGAAAATCCCATGGACGGAGGAGCCTGGAAAGCTGTGGTCCATGGGGTTGCTGAGGGTTGGACACGACTGAGTGACTTCACTTTCACTTTTCACTTTCACGCATTGGAGAAGGAAATGGCAACCCACTCCAGTGTTCTTGCCTGGAGAATCCCAGGGATGGGGGAGCCTGGTGGGCTACAGTCTATGGGGTCACACAGAGTCGGACATGACTGAAGTGACTTAGCAGCATATAGTTCATATGTAATTTAATTTTATGAGTATGTTGATTATTTCCAAGTAGTCAGTATTTTAAAATTTTATTCAATTTTGTCCATCTTTTCCATTAGCTTAGACTGTTTCTCTAAACAGATATTAAAGGCTAGCATGTTTGTAAGCTATTCTATGTTAATGTGATTTTTCTTTTTTTAACGCAAATGTTATTTATTATTTTCTTTATTTCTTTATTTTTGGCTGCAGTGGGTCTTTGTTGCTGCATGGGCTTTCTCTGTGGAAAATTCTGAAGGAGATGGGAATACCAGACCACCTGACCTGCCTCTTGAGAAACCTGTATGCAGGTCAGGAAGCAACAGTTGGAACTGGACATGGAACAACAGACTGGTTCCAATGGGAAAAGGAGTACGTCAAGGCTGTATATTGTCACCCTGCTTTATTTGACTTATATGCAGAGTACATCATGAGAAATGCTGGGCTGGAGGAAGCACAAGCTGGAATCAAGATTGCCAGGAGAAATATCAATAACTTCAGATATGCAGATGATACCACCCTTATGGCAGAAAGTGAAGAACTAAAGAGCCTCTTGATGCAAGTGAAAGAGGAGAGTGAAAAAGTTGGCTTAAAGCTCAACAATCAGAAAACGAAGATCATGGCATCTGGTCCCATTACTTCATGGGAAATAGATGGGGAAACAGTGGCTGACTTTATTAAATCCTATGATTTATTCTTGTGCCAATATAATACTGTATTATTGTAACTTGTATACCTAATATTTATAAGTATTTCCCCTATAACCTTTGTCCCAAATTTATCTCTTCTATACTTGATAAATTTTGGACTAATTTTTATTAAGATTTAAATGATCATATTGGTATTCTGATATTGTTTTATTAATCTAAGTTAATTTGGAAACAGTTGGCATATATGTGAAATGTACTTATTATAATATTTGTATATATTTATTCAGTGTTCATATAAAAATATGCCATCTCTCAGAATTTTTTCATTATTCATTTTTTCTATAGATCCTATATATTTTGGTTGAGGATATTTCTAGACAAATTAGGTGTGGTTTTTTTGCTGTTACTATAGCAAAAATCAATTTATTTTTCTGTTTTGTGTTTTAATTAACTATTGCCAGTGAATTGAAAAAGTATGTGAAGACATACTTGGTCTTTTTAAAATATATATATGTTTAGTGCAAAACAAATAGTAAAAGCAGTAGGCTTAATTCAGGAGAAGAATCAATATAAGTTGTCAGAGACTAAAGTTATAAGGAAGAAGAGGGATTTTAAAATTGGACAAAAAAGATGAGGATGTGTCTGGCATTACGGGGTAGAGTTGTAGGGATGAAAAAGGTGTATTCAGGCATAGTGAGCAAAGCACTAACTTTTGTTAGTGTTGGAGATAAAGTTAGAGGTCCTGAGATTATGGAAAACTTTGGATGCTGGCTAAGAGCTATAATTCAGACAGCACTGTATTTACACAGGGACAGACAGTCACATGAACAAAATGTGTATTCTTGAGAAGAAGGTGGCAGGCCTAAAATGCCCTTTTGAAATGTAATCTCTAGGTGATGTTTAGGGTTGGTGTGGTATTAGTCTGCGCAGGCTACTGTAACAAACTGTCACAGACTACATGGCTTCAATAATAGAAATTTCTGTTTTTCACTCTTCTGGAGGCTGGAAGATCAAGGTGCTGGCTGATTTGCTTCCTGGTGAGGGCTCTCTTCCTGGTCTGCAGATGGTGGCCTGTGTGCTTTATTCTCACATAGCACTTTTATGTGTACACTGGGCTGAGAGGGCGTGCCTTGATCTCTCTTCTCCTTATAAAGGACAACAGTCTGATCTGATTAGGGCCTCACCCTTATGACCTCATAGAGCTTCAGCATATGAATTCTGGGGGGACACCATCATTCAATCCACAGCTTTGGTTTGCAGAGAAGAGAGCCTGGAAAAATGCTGGCTAGATCAGCAACAGGGTGGAGATGGGGACGTGAGAGGAGTTTTCAAGGGGGATATGGGAAAAAGAACATATATTATGTCCTTCATGGATGTTTTTTTGTTCAACCTATCATAGCACCTGTTTGTGCTCATAGTGTCCATGACAGAGTATAAAGTTTTAGAGAATGGTCCTATAAAGCCAATTTTATAGTTCATAGGAGAGTACCTTCTACTTGTAGGTACTTACTACTTGAAAATGGCGAATAACTCTTGTGGCATCAGTAAGTTAGAACTGTTTTCAAAAAATGAAAGAAACTGTGAAAGAACAAGCAGCTATGAATCTGGTTTGACTGGGTTTAACTTTATTTGTGAAAAGATAATATTGATGTTCTGGTCACTTTAAAAGTTACAGAAGCTTTTGAATAGAGTCATGGGGAAAGTTTTTGATATGGGTAGGAACATTTTTTTTTATGAAATTGGGAGTCATTCTTAAGTCCTCTTATAATCCGGGGGTCAGAAAATTTTTTCTGTAAAGGGACACATAATAAATATTTTAGCTTTATATCATGAGGTTTCTGCCAGCAGCTACTCTGCCAGTGTAATACAAAAATAGCCATAGACAATATGTAAATGATGAGGATGTCTGTGTTCTAATAAAACTTTATTTACAAAAATAGGCTGCAGGCTGGATTTGGCTCATGGACTATAATTGCTGACTGCTGGTCTAATCTATGATACAGAGTATTTTATAAATGTAATCATTTGGGGGATCAGTATGTTACATTAGAAGAATAACATATGTGGTTGCCATGATCTGAAAGATAGAAGTTCTACAGTTTTTTTTAAAGGCCAGAAGTAACTTGGTCCATGTATTTTCAACATTTTAAGAGGTTTCTTCTAATATATTATTGGGTGTTTGGTGCCTTGAAAGTGCATATTGGGGTGATACTTGAAAAAATGTCCAACTGTCATTTTAATTACCCTTCTTTTTGACATCAGTTAATTAAGGGTAGCCAAGTGGACTGACTTAAATTCACTTTCTTTCTATTCATCTCAAATGCTAGTTTCTCTGTGACACTTTCTGCAGTCTTTCAGTTGAAAAGAATGCCTCCATTCTTGGCATTATATTTTGTTTCATCCCTATTTATGATACGACAAGGAGCATTGTAGCATAGAAGTTAAGAGCATGGGTTGTAAACCCAGACTCTGTGAACTTGTATGGACTCTGTGTGTTACTTACACCTCTATAGGTTTCACTTTCCTCAGCTAATAAGTGGAGATGATAATAGCTCCTATCTCAGAGTTTTTTAATGAGGATAACATGAATTAATACACACAAGCATTAATTCATTAATTATTATCATTGGAGTCTCTTGTAGGGTTTCCCTGGTGACTCAGATGGTAAAAGAATCTGCCTGCAGTGTGGGAGACCTGGGTTTGAGGCCTGAGTTGGGAAGATCCACTGGAGGAGGGCATGACAGCTCACTCCAGTATTCTTACCTGAGTATCCCCATGGACAGAGGAGCCTGGCAGGCTACAGTCCATGGGGTAGCAAAGAGTTGGACATGACTGACTGACTAAGCACAGCACAGAGTCTCTCGTAAGCTTTCTGAGGGCAGGGACAATGCTATATTTTGCTCTTCCTTGACTATAAAGCAAAAGTTTTCATGGAGCATACTAATAGTCAACATATAGTAGCTAATGTTGTTACTCTTACTGTCATCACATGGTCTAAGCAGTCATGAACTTTTTGTTAAATTACATTGTTTTCATTCCTCTGTTTATCCTTTGGAAAAGTATCAGCCTGCAGGAAGTCCAGAGGGTGGAGAGAAACAAGGTGAACAAAGGAATGTTAAAAGGAATCTTGCAAATTAGCCAAATAACCCATGCTGCTGCTGCTAAGTCTCTTCAGTTGTGTTCGACTCTGTGTGACCCCAGAGACGGCAGCCGACCAGGCTCCCCCGTCCCTGGGATTCTCCAGGCAAGAACACTGGAGTGGGCTGCCATTTCCTTCTCCAATGCATGAAAATGAAAAGTGAAAGTGAAGTTGCTCAGTCGTGTCCTACTCTTAGCGACCCCATGGACTGCAGCATTTTCCAGGCAAGAGAAATAACCCATGAGCACCTGCCAGAACTAATTCATGAATCTTTGAGGAAGCAACAGTATCAACCTGAGCCATCTCGATGTCTTCATGAGTTGATATTTTTTGGGGGGATTGCTGCTTTTAAGTCCTCTCAGTCTAGTGTAGTGGGCAGGGTAATAGCTATTGATGCTATTATTATTTATGCTGCTGCTGCCGAGTCACTTCAGTCGTGTTCGACTATGTGAGACCCCATAGACGGCAGCCCACCAGGCTCCCCCGTCCATGGGATTTTCCAGGCAAGAGTACTGGAGTGGGTTGCCATTGCCTTCTCCAATTATTTATGCTAACTCAAGTCAAATTTTATGAGAACAAAAATTTATTTAAGAATCTGAATATCTACCACCCCCCTTTCCTACCCCCATAGAGCTGGTATCCCTGCTCCTGGCCCATCCTCCTTTACTGTCCCTGGGACTTGGTTTTTGTTTGTTTTTTAATTGGAGGATAATTGCTTTACAGTGTTGTGTTAGTTCTGCCAAATAACCAAGTGAATCAGCCATATGTGTACATATATCCTCTCCCTCTTGGACCTCCCCCCTCTCCCCCTCCCCTCAACTCCACACATCCAGGCCATCACAGACTTAATAACTTTAGTTCTGGGCTGGACTTCCCCTGAATGCACCATGGTCATTTCTTCCTGAAGCCACTGAAGTTCTTAAGTGTTGTCCCTTTTTTCTCCTTCTTGTGTTCAGACTAATTTAGTTTATGCCCTATTTGTGCTCAGTTTTACTCTTTATCTCCGCATTGTTTTCTCAAACATCACCTGATATGGACATCTTTGTCTATCGAGGCTTAAAGCTTACCCACTGTGTTTTGTTTAGCCTCAAGTATCAGCAATTTTTTTCTTTGTCATTGGACCACTTCCTTATTAGAAAAACTTCCTCAAGTTATTCCTGAAAATTGTTTTAACAGCCTAACTAGTAGAAGAATCCAGAGCCTCTAAAAATCCGGTTGGTGAAGAATCTTAGAAAGTCTATAGTAGACTTAACCTTAGTACTGATTTTTCTTAAAATATGTACCTAATCCCCAGGATTATCATTCACTGGTTTTGTACAAATCTTCCTCCTCTGAGCGCTCAACTTAGCAGTGAGCTTTGAATAAACAGTGAGGTTCTGGGGCTCAGTTTATTTTCTTGTCAAGATCTTTAATAGCTCTTCTTTTTGTGTGTGTGAGTGCAGTTGACTATTGTGATAAATCCATCTAATTAGCTATAATATTTGACAGTGTACTTTTTAGCAGTGCCATTCATTCCACTCAACAGAGCAGTCATTTCAATCAAGAAAACCACACCAGCCATTCAAATGAGAAAATACTGCCCGAGCTGGATTTCATCTTAATGGGGCTTGATAAAGAATATAAAACTTCAGGGTTTCTATTAGCCAATATATTTTATTAATATTGTGACTGAGACTGTCAGTATCCATTCTCAGAGCCACAATGTTTAGAACTCATCCTGAATAGCTAAGACAAAAGGGAAAACAGGATTTATATATGTTATATTTTATCTAGCAACATGTCAATTTATCTTTCATAGTCCTAAAACACATATCACACACAGCCTCATAAATGTCATTGACCTTTTTTCTTTTGTTTTTCAGATAAGCAATTATAGCTCTTACTTAATTTCTGGAAAATTCTGAGTAATCACTTTACTTCTCTGAATCTTATTTTCTCATTCTTTGCAAAGTAGGAATAACAGCATCGATTTATCAGTCAGCTTTCATTGTGTAACAGACAGCCACAGTATTTGCAAGGTTTACAACAGTACACATTTATTCTGGCTTACTTGTCAGCAGGTCAGCTGAGGTGAAGCTGATCTAGACTGGGCTCAGCTGGGCTTGCCTCCAGGCTCCATGTTGGGTCTAGGTCTGCTCTACACTGTCCTTCACTCTCCCAGGTCCAGTCTCCTGGGGCATTTTCTTCTCACAGCAGTGGGAAAGCCTAATTGTGCAAGCATGTTTCAAACTTCTGGTTTTGTCATGTCTGTTACTCTCTCAGTGACCAAAGAAAGTCACAAGCTCGAAATCAACACATGTTGATATTGAGGAACTGAGGTGTGAGGAATTGCTCTTTCTATGATGTGGAAAAGAGTAGGGAGTGAATCCTTTGTGAACAGTCATTTAATCTACTTTACTATGCAGTTATGTATGTATATGACAGCTCTTTGTTAACTATAAGGCACTGTGTAACTATGACTTTTATAAATATAAATCTACTTTACTATGCAGTTATGTATGTATATGACAGCTCTTTGTTAACTATAAGGCACTGTGTAACTATGAGTTTTATAAATTCTCCATTGGTATAAATTAGAATAAGATTTCATTTGATATTGACCTGCTATCCATTGCATAACCTTCTACCAAAAAAAAGCCATATACAACACTTGTTAGCCGCTGTTGACTTTGAGTACTGAGATATCATTGCACATTATTATAGTGGGAGGCTAAAAATCAGGAATATCTATTACAGTCTAGGATGTTTAAACTACTTCTTGGCTTACCGTAAGACTTTCAATTCAAGGAGAAAGCAAGCCAAGGAAAGAGGATTACGCTTGAACAGTCTTCATGATAAAATAGTAGTAATTAGTTTGAGCAAAATCCCATAATAGTTTTTTTCGCACTTTGCAGGAAACCAAATGGCAGACAGATAAAACAAATTACTTTACTCAGGGTAATTAGCAAGCGATTATAAGGTTCTGCCTATGTTCTCCCAAGAGTACAAAGATCATGCCCTGTTTTTTTCAAAGAACTTTATGTTGCTTAATACCTAATCCATCTCAACTCACCTGCAAAATCTGACAGCAACCTTATCACTAACACTAAACTGCTCAGAGTACCTGGGAGACAAGAGCAATACTAATTGAATGATGAGAAGGAGAAGGGAAGAAAAAGCACAGTGTTTTTCCTTTATTTTCTTCAAAGCTTGTTTGCCACCTTTGTTAGTCCCCGGTTCACATTTCTCTTTATGTAGGTACCACACAATTCCCAAGAATTAAGTTCTACATGTTTATATACCAAGATCTAGGCTTGTGAATGAAAATATTATTGTTTCTTTAAGTCTAGAATGTTTCATTTGAGAAAAATAACATCACCAAAAGAGAGAATTATCCTCTAAATAGAGGTCCTAGAAAATTCAAATTAATTCCTAATCAAAGCTGACTCAGGAGAACAGTTCACATAATGTTTTGATTGAAGGACACTAAGACCTTCAGGATAAGGTTGCTGCCAACCAGCAAAACTAAGGGCGTATCTCTATATTGAATGTGGGGAAAGAAAACAGCAATGCTGGGTTCTGTTTGGACAAAGAGGCTATATGAACTACCCACGACAAATGTGGCAAACCTCTAGGAAGGTGTTATTTAATGATCGATAGGATTCACAAATCTCTAATTCACATCTTCACTGCAAAGGAAAATATACAAAAAATATACAAAAATACAATGTAGAGTTCTATATTTTGATGGAATTAAACATTCTCTGTTTTAAATGTATAAAATTCAGCAAAGAGAATAGTTTGTGTCTTGACTACATTTTACAGTTTTCGGTTATAAAGCTTCTTTTTCAGCAGAGTGATTTTTTTTTTAAGTTGGTCAAATCTTCCTAAGTGTTCATCATGTTTTCATTTTTACAGGCAGTCATAGTTTAGAACTATCTTGTAACTTATTTTTCTATATTTGCAGATACAAAGTTTCCATCACAACCTGATTCTCAAATGCTCTTTGTTATAGGGACACTGATTAGTTGTTTTATTTAATAAAAATCAGAAAGGTTGGATTCCCAGCATGTGGGCCATTTGAGAAAGAAGAAATGCCTGATGGGATTGTTGAGCACTGGCGTTTCATGGAGTGTGTCCCTGACAGGTAGACAGTGTTGCTTAGGGATTAAGACCTGAGTTCACCATCACCATCTGGCCATTGGATTTCTCTTTTTTCCCCTTCTGCTTTTCATTCATTTTCCTTTATCTTCTGGGCTTTGTTATTTTCTCACGTCTCTTTTCCTCATAGTTAGCTCTTTCTTAGCAGAATTTATTTTCCTTCTCACTGTTTTTATTTTGCTGCTGCTGCTGCTACTGCTAAGTCACTTCAGTCGTGTCCGACTCTGTGCGACCCCATAGACGGCAGCCCACCAGGCTCCCCCATCCCTGGGATTCTCCAGGCAAGAACACTGGAGTGGGTTGCCATTTCCTTCTCCAATGCATGAAAGTGAAAAGTGAAAGGGAAGTCGCTCAGTCGTGTCCGACTCTTAGCGACCCCATGGACTGCAGCCCACCAGGCTCCTCCGTCCATGGGATTTTCCAGGCAAGAGTACTTGGAATAGCTTTATTATCTTCTTCAATTCCTTTCCTCAGTTTTGTCAAATCACTTCATCTCTATTACTTTATTATTTGAAATATTTTCCCAATAGTCCTTGTCTCTTTACTTTGAGATTATAAAGATGCTTATCTGAACTTTTCTTCAATTTCTTGGAAATAGTGCATCTGAAGTACATCTTTCATATCTTTTGCTTGCTGTGCTAATTTCCCTGTGCTTTTAGTGTCTATGTATACCGGTCCTGTTGAATTATTTATTTCTTTATTATCTGTGAGTGAGGTATGATTGCCAAATCTAGCAAATAAAAACACAAGACATCCAGTTAAAGTTGCATTTGAAATAGACAATGAATATGTTTTTATTATTACAAGTATATGCCATGCACTGTTTTGGACATCCTTAAACAAGAATATTATTTTAGTATTCTTCTAAAGGGTGCTTTTTCACTGTATCCACATGTGTCTCCTGCTTTGAAAGCACATCTCCTCTGAGAGAGCTCAAACTGTGTAAGAGATCAATATGGACCAAAGTGGAGCCTCTGAGCTCCTAAGTCTTCTATTTTACTGTTTGGTATTGATTCACCTTTGTTTATAAGAGTTTTGCTGCAGAACCAACTGATGTTCTTCCTTTTCTTCTGGTCTCACTTCTTTCAATTTTGACTTTGGGGGCAGAAAAGAATAGAGTGGAATTGCATGCTCCCTTCATCAACCCGCCTCCCATGACATTTTGTGACTCAGAACTGGACCCTCCAGTTCTTTCATAGCCTACATATATCCACAGTCTTCACTGGTTCAAGTATAGGAGTCTCAGTGTAGCCTCTCAAAATCCCATAACTTTGAGGGTCTTTTCACAGTGCTCAAGAACAGGAGAAGAGAGTGTTGGCTTTCAGCATCCTTCTTCATTGAAGCCCATGATTCAGTGACTTTTGTTTATGAACTTCGGGTTGGGGTTCTTTGCTCTTTCCTAGGTTCGTGTAGATGGATATTTTCCTATTTATTCTGTTTGTGGATTTTCAAAAGGAGGTATAGAGTAAACTTGCTTTCACTATACCTTCTTTTAGCTGAGGTTTTGGGGATGGCTTCTTAAGGTGGATTTTGCTATCTCCAGTCATGATTGTCACATCAAATCTTTATTGGGCATTTACCACATGACAGTCACTGAATTAAACAGTTTATGTGGGTTTATACAGCCTCCCCCAACTCCCCATTATTGTGCCCATTGGTGTATAGATAAGGAAACAAAAGCTTGGTGAGTTTAGCTGACTTCTTTAAAATTGTACAGCTATTCAGGGTTTAGTTTCAACACGGTTTGAGTCTGGTTTCAGAATCCACTCATATCTACTACACGACTCTACCTTCAGTACCAGGTCAGGGCTTTTACTCAAGAGGAGGACTTTTTAGATTCCAAAATAAGCAATATTCTGGCAATCAGTTGGTTAAAATATAACAAGAACAGAGGTAAGGGTACTATAATCAGATAATGTAGTTATAGATTTGGTCAAGTGGAAACATCATCTGAAGAAGGCATGGAAACATCTTCTGGACATGGAACCATGGCCTGGACAAGGCAGTGGGGAGCCAGGAGGAGCTCTGTACTTGACTGCCTTTCAGGTGGGTCCTGTCCTTCACTCAAAGGCACAGGTTTCTGAGGTCTCTGAAAAATCTGTCTGCATCCATTGGCTGTGTTCTCTTTGATGAAAAGTATTTTTCACAAGCTGTGGTGTGCCAGAAGCTGCAGCCTTGTGGGATCCAGCTGAGGACTCCTGAAGAGACTTAGAGTTCATTCAGCAACCCCGTGGAACTGACTCCAGTATTGTATGAACTCTATCTTATTACGAAATCATCATGAATATTGGTGATCTCTGCATACCATGGAAGGACATGTTGGAATCAAGACCATTTAGGAAAAAAAATCAGATGGTCTGTGACCTACTTTGTCTGTACTTGATGGGGAAAGGTCAAAAACTCTGTCCTGTGCCAATTTTGCACTCATCCTTTCTGCAAGCCCTTTCCAAAGAGATTATGTTCTTACTACTTTATTACTGCAATAAAATGTATGGCCAGGATTCTGGAATGAAAGAGCTGCTGCTACAGAAGCTGTGATAGAAGAAGCTGTAACTTAAGCATAGGCTTGAAAAATTGCCATAAGTGCGTTCTTTTATAGGGAAAATACCTTCCAATTCCCCACAGTAGAATATGCTCAAACAGATGTGAAATGCCATGGATGCTGCCTTCTTTCAAGAGTGACCCACATGATTTTTTTGTATAAAAGCCACTCTGTGAATAATTGTTGTAACATAAGGTAGGGCATCATTAATTGTGGTTAATGTTTCTTTGATCATATAACTAGTAGTTAACCAGTTAATATTACGTAAATACAATGCTTCTGCAATAAGTGTCATTTTGAGCTTTGCTTTTGGACATCAAAACTTTTTTTTTTGAGAAGTTAAATCTTAAAAAAATTTTTTTTATTGGCATATAGTTGCTTTACAATGTTGTGTTAGTTTCTGCTATACAGCAAAATGGACCAGCTATACATACACGAACATCCTCTCTTTTTCTGATTTCCTTCCCATTTAGGTCACCACAGAGCACTGAGTCAGGTTCCCTGTGCTATAAAAGCTTGTGAAATCCTGTCCTTATGTTTCTCTTTTGCATCTCTTCTGTCTCTCCGACTCATTCATTTCTCCCATTCCTGAGAACTGGTGTGATGGGAGAGGCACATTCATTTTGGGGGTCATTTTTCCCACAGATTACAAACTTTTTTATAATTATAATTATTCCGATACACAGATGCAGGCACTGGAGTTACTTCTGGGGAAAGAAGGTCACAATCAAGGTTACCCTTGTGAGTTTCCATAGTAGATCAGGGAAATTTTCCTGATGTGATTCAGTGACATCTTCTAACAGACATTGCTTTGGCAAGCAAGAGAAACTTGATTCACATTTTAATATGGCTGAGTTGTCTTCAAAAGCTTCTCTGAAGTAAATGATAGACAGAAGAGTTTTTACAAAGTATGGGAAACATTCTCTTAGTTGATGTGAAAGGAACTGTGAAACAGTGTACAAAAGGCAATGTTATGTTTTAATATAGTTCTTAATATAATAATATTGGTGCTAAAGCAAATTGGGGAGCCAATAGATTTGAGACATTTAAATCCTTTAGTACCCTATTAAATCATTTTATGGAACACCAAAATTATGCATTTATATTGCTAAGAATTTGAGGAAGATATTTTTATTTTATTCTATTTTTTGGCCATACCATGTGGCATGTGGGATGTTAGTTCCCTGACCAAGGATCAAACCCGTGCCCCCTGTGGGAGAAGTGCAGTGTCTTCACCACTGGACCACCAGGGAAGCCCCTGCGGGAGATATTTTTACCTTGCCTTTCCCACCATCTCCATCCTCCTAAGCAACATTTCTCACTTGAATGGCCTTTTATTCAGCTTATCTAGTGCTGTCATGGACATTACCTACATTATTTCTCATGGCAATTTTGGCCACCATCGGAAACCAGAAACTCAGAGCTTCTGGACAGTGCACAAGGATAGACTAAAAGCTGAGGGTGTGTTGGCTCAGAGTCTCAGCACCAAATGCTGCTCTTGTTACGATGATCACCACGGGCAAGTAGCACATGGGTCTTTAGCTCATGCTGCTACTTGCCAATCTAAAGTCTGGTGTATCTGGGGCTTCTAGATTATGTAAAAGATGTTAACCGTCCATTCACATTGCAGAGATGTCTGATGTGATGACAGTTCAGAAAAACCTTTGATCAGAGGCTATCTTTTAAAAAAAACCAACAGTGTAAGCCTCAGGAAGGATTATTTCGTATCTCAGTTTGTTCTTTTGGGTAATATAGTAGCTCACAGCTGAGGCCCCTCTTCAGTGTGTCCATATCAGGTGCTGTAGCTGCTCTGTTCATCATCACTGGGGCACCTTGATTCCTGTGTGTGGAATTCACCCATATGTTGCCTGATCCAGGGTGGATGGTTTATGCCAGTATTTTAATACTTTATAAATTTACCTCTCCACTGGAGGTTTTTGAGATCATATGAACCAGTTACCCATTCAGTTAATTGTCCTCTCACATTCTGTTATAGAAGTAAAAAATATGTGTGTGTATGTAATACTTTTTGTCCTTTTGCCAAAGTCACTCTCCCAGCAGAGATTCTTTACCCCTTCTTTTCTTACCCACCCCAGCTTTATTTTTTATTTATTTATTTTTTTGGCCACACTGTGAGGCACACGGAACTTCCCCAACCAGGGATCAAACCTGCGCCCCCTTCAGTAGAAGCATGGAATCTCAACCCCTGGACCACTAGGGAAGCCCACCCTGCAAGCTTTATTGAGATACGTTGATATATAACATTGTGTAAGTTATAGATTACAATGTGATTTGATATATGTATATATTGAATGAAATCATTACCACAGTAAAGTTAGTTAACACATCCACTGCTTTACATAATTAGCAATTTTTTCATGTGGTGAAAATGTTTAAGATCTACTGTCTTTTTCCACTGTCCAAATATTCTCTTGTCTTGCCACTCCATTTGAAGTTCCATCATTAGGTGAAAATCTCCTCGGGTCCATCTTTAGTTTGTCATTTCTCTTAATCCCAGTAACATTTCATGGAGATGTCATAGTTTCATATTTGATTTTGTCATTTTCTTGAATAATTTGATTCTATCACTATCTTAACGTATTATCTTTTTCTTTCCTACCACATGGAAAATCCGTCAAAGACAAGTGCGTGAACTTTGAAGGGCTCATGAGAAATTCCATGGAAGCTTAAGGAGGGTCATTTTAGAAGAGTTTAATGAAGGACGATTTACAACTGTGTGAAGATAGAAGGAAACTGTGATGCCGTATCTTTAGTGTTAGAAACAGCATTCTCTCCTCTAGGTGAGATGGTGATGTGAGGAGAGTGGTCACCACAACCCAGAGGCAGAGAGAGCAATGTGGAGAGGGCCACATGACAAGAGCTGTGCTGTGCACAGACAGCCTTCAGGAAACACTTGTCTCACCTCTTGCTATTTCACTGCTTGCTGATACCTCTTAATGGCCAAACCCATCCAGAAGCCAGGAGATGAGTGAAGCCATCGATGTGATTCCAGGGCACAAAGAAAAATGCAGAATGTTGGAGAGTGCATCTGGAAAGGTGACAGGCAGTGATCACAAGTGATGATGAGTGCAAGCATCATACCATTGAGTCCACTTCTTGGCATCTCTCAGGTTCCTAACACACTGTGTTAGGAATTTGGAAAACCAAAATGGCAGGGCCATAAGCGCCAAATATTGCACATCATTGCCCTAGTCACTCACCAGAGAGGATCTTCATGGATTTTTCCACGCAGATCCTACTGAATAGTACTCTGATTATTCATCAAAATTTTTGGTTACAGCTAACCAAATATAGAACTATCATTAGAAACATCATCATTCAAGAATGCGAGGAATAGGACTTTTAAGGACGTAGCAGGCTTGATAAGTGGCTGGCACGTGGCAAGATCTGACTAGGATGATTCACTATTTCATCTGAAACCAGATTTACAGCTTTTTGCATTTCAATTACTCCTTTGGAAAGGCATCCTATGGTTTAGAAATTTTGCTTGTCTCTAGAAAAATGTAGTTTTATTTTCATATTCCTTGTCTTTTAAATTTCAGTTAGTGCTACTAACCTTCCCTCCCCCATGCAAAGATTCCTTCCAGCACTCTAGCTCTTTACCTAGTTGTGACAAAGTATATATCAGGGCATATCTAAGGTAGCAAAGCCAAGAAAATGTTTTTAGTGAAGGTTCAAATGGAATTGATTTGAATTAAAGTCTGTTGACATATATAATAGTAAAGAAAACAATTTTCTGTTGGTAAAAAGCTTTGGGATTGAAAGGTACTACAACACTGTGGATCAGTGTCAGAAAGATATTTGAGCAAATGCTGTTGAACATCAAAGTCACTTGAAGTGTCAATTGCTTTGAGAGAATATAAAGAAAACCTGATGATTTCATCCTGTGGTTAAGTAAAAAAAAAGCTCTGCTAGAGATAAGGAAGGAAGAAAAGAGGTTGCATGTCCTAAGATATGTATATCCTTTGACCTTAGGATGCTAAAACTTATTAAAAAAATTCCCCAGGTTACTGAAGCTAGAGATGGTATTAAATTCAAAGTTGAGTGATGCACTGTAAATGTTATTCACTTGCTCATAGACACATAAGTGTTATTTATACTCTGGATTATTTTAATTTAATATATGAACTTGATATTTCTTGGCAGGGAGTTGTCAAACATGAGTGAATTATCCCAAGATAGTAGAAGGAGAAATGAGAGAAGTGATAATTGACAAGGTAGGCTGATTTAAATATTTATTGATTTCATTTCAACAAACAATGATTATTTTGATATTACCTGCAGTCAACTGATACGTGAATGAGAAGAGAGAGGAGGGTCCCAGGTTTTCTTAACAACCTGGGTTGCCATTTCTTTTCTCAAGCAAGTTCTGTCCTCAATCAGCTCCTTGAAACTGGTTTTAGATCTCTATCTTCTAAGAACTTAGGCGTCCCATAGGAAATAGACATGTAAATAAGAATTGATTTTAAGCTTTAAATGTTTACCCTGTTTCTGAGTAAAAGAGTGCTTGCCCTTCAACTTTCAGTCTATTCAGAATCTGTATCTGCAGTAAGTATTTATCAAGTGTTTACTATGTACTACTTTATGAGCACCAGGAATAGAGGGTGAACATTACTGAGAAGTTTCCTACCCTCAGAGAGCATGCGCCTGAATGTCAGAAACTAGGTTATAAACAAATAGATGCATGAGATTCTTTCATTGTAATAAAAGAAGAAGCATACTGATAAGTGTGTAATCTTAATTAATCAAGTGTAATGAAGAAAACAGTAAGGTAGTGTGTTAGCATGTGTTTGAGCTCTTTTATTATTTATTATTATTATTAATTATTTATTTTAACTGTTCCAGATCTTAGTTGCAGCATTCTGGACCTTCAGTCTTCCTTGCGGCGTGCAGGATCTTTAGTTAGGGCATGCAGACTCTTTTTAAAATATATTTATTTATTTTTTATTTTACTTTACAATTCTGTATTGGTTTTGCCATACATTGACATGAATCCACCACGGGTGTTGCGGCATGTGGAATCTAGTTTCCTAACCAGGGGTCAAACCTGGGCCCCCTGCATTGGGAGTGCAGAGTCCTGGGCCCTGGACTACCAGGGAAGTCCCTGAGCTGTTTTAAATTGAGTGGTCTTAGAGGCCCTTTCTGAAGGGAATATTTAAGCTGAGGCTTGAATGGCAAGTAAGAGGCAGGAAAGAATAGTTGAGACGACAGAATGTTCTAGCTGAACTGAACAGCATGTGCAAAAGCCCTGAGGTGGGAGTACAGTTTATGTTCAAGGTAAGCAAGGGATGGTCAAATGCAGTTAGAGAAAAGCCTAAAATGATATTTAATTTGACATTAAAAAAAATTATAAACTCATGCTATTAAATGGTCTCAGTGTGCTTGTATATTTAAAGTTCACTAATAAAAATTCTAATCTGATTAGGACTTTTGAAATGTCAAATAATTAGGGAGAAAATTTAATTTTCACTAATTAAATAAGAAACTTAGCAACAAATCAAGCAACTTCTATATACTGAACACCTACTAGGTGCTGTGTGTATTGTGTATAGTCTCTATGAGAAAAATGTAGTCACATAAGATAGAACTTTTATCTTCAAGATGATCTGAAATACTGAGAAGAGCTATAAGACCATAAAAAGATAACTAATGACACAGTGTCACACCAAGTCCAAATGAATCATGAGTGATCATGAGGAAGGCAAGGTAGCTGACAATCCACCGTGCTCAGAGTGGCTTCTGGAAGGAAATGAACTTGGAATTTGAAGGGAGAACTAAGTGACCAGAGGCTGGTGGGGTTTGTGGTAATGAGCAGGAGTTTTGCAGGGCAGTCACACATCAAATACTTGTTATGGTCTTTCTTCTTCTTCCTTCTTCATACCGTGATACTGAATAGAGTTCTCATAACTTGATTTTGTTTTTGCCACAATCAAAATACATACCTAAATCATTAAGAAGTAGTGTGAGACTTTCCTTACAGGAATGATCTTGCTATGTTATTGAGAACAAGGCTTCCTATCCCTCCAGATAGCATCTTTGTGAAGAAAATGCTAGCCCCCAAGGTATTAATTTTTCATTTTCATGATGCTTCACTATTGCAAACAGAAGAAACAAATATAACTTCCTTCAGTATTGAGAAAGAGGACTGTAAAGTAATAATGCCCGTTGTTGATATCAACCCCATTTCTTCTACAGTGAAGGAGATGACTTGGGGTCACTGGGCCCTATGTACATAGCTACGTGTTACAGCGTCTCTTAAAAAGTGTTCCTTGAAGGTGAGTCAATGTTGTTGGTATATCCAAGGTTGCTTGACCCTTCTCTAAGGGACCTTCCTGATCCTATAAAAGGACTAAAAGCAAATAAAGAAATATAGCTCAGTGAGCTGTTAAATCAGTGGTGTAAATGGACTCTTGGCACCTCATCGACTTTCACTGGTCATTGAGTCAGGTCCACACTGTTTGTTCTGTTTGTTGAGGGTCAGTTCAGTAGCTTTTTCTTCATTTTATCATCTGCTTGGTATTCCTCTCTATTGGGGCCAAGCTGCTACAGACTGAGATGCGTGCGTGCGTGCGTGCGTGCGTGTGTGTGTGTGTGATGTGTGTGTGTGTGTGCACATACACATACACATGTGTATTTTCTTGAGGTCTTAGAATGGTTCTTAAACCTAGCAAATCATTATAATTACTTGGGGTCTTTACAAAATACAGGTGCTTGGGACTCACCTGAAATTATTTAGATAAAAATTTCTGTGCTGAGGCCCAGATACCAGTATACATTTTTTTAAAAAGTTTCTTCAGGGCCTTTAAAGTTCAGTGAATTTTGAATCCACTGAGCTCTTATGAGAGCACGAATGCCTTGATTTGTATGCACACATTTCTGTCAGATGCTTTAAATGAAGTCGTTAACCAAGATGCATTTCCAGAGTTCAGGTCATTGAGTTTAAAATCAAATGAAATACATTTCTAGGTGATAGAACAGTAAGGACATGAAGGGAACTTGTATACAGAAGTAGCTGCTATCTCAGACAGCACAGTCCTGACCAAAGAAAGCTAGTGCTCAGGTCACAGCCACTGAGACACATTTAGGAACAATAAATGACTTCACAGTGCCATTACACCAGGTGTGAGGTAGTCACTGGCATACAACTTCCTCTTCCTTGATCAAGGGGAGAACCTTAGCTGGGCAACAAGCGAATCAGACTGTGCTAGCTTGTGATGCATGGGTGCTGAGAGGTTCTGATGAGGCAGTATAGTCCTCCTTGTGGAATAAAATAAGAATGAGAAAGAATGAATTCATAAGTGACAGTCCTTCCTTTCTATCTGTGAGGAGCCATGTCACTGGTAAAGATCCATCTTCCTCCTCCAGTGCACTCACTCTGTAGGGTGAGCTCTTCTTCAGGGTATTGTCAGTGGTACAACAGTGGCAGCGAGTATAGAATTTGGACACAGATACCAAATGTAACCAACTGTGGTTACACTTCTTACTAGCTGAGTGGCCTTGGGCAAGTTCTTGGACTTGTTTAAATCTCTTTTTCTCTTAATTGTAGACAATTACAATACTCAGAATTAGAATTAGAATTTTCTCATAGATTCATTTAATGAATATTTGTTATGTAACTAATATGAAGCTGCTACTATTCTAGGAACTGGGCATAAAGCAAAGAATAAAGGAGACAAAATCTCCAGATTTCCTGGAACTTACAGGGTAGAGCAGAACAAGAACAATAAACAGATTAACAGGCAAAGACACAGTATGCCAGAAAGTGGATAAGGGCTTTGGAGAAGAAGCAAAGCAGGTAGAACAGGAATTCTAGGGGAATGCAGATTTTTAGGGCAATATTGAGATTTTATATCAGGAGAAGCTCATTGATAATTGAGAAGAATCCTAAAGGAATTAGGACACCTGAGCCAGGTAGATACATACTGAAAGTTTGTATCTGGCAGGAGACATAGCAAGTGCAAAGGCACTGAGGTAGAGAGAGAAAATGAGTGAGTGTCTGGTAGACGATGAAGTCACAGTTAGTAAGGCCAAGTCATGAGGCAAAGTCATGGAGGCAACTGTGTCCTTTCATAGGCTTAGGAATCCTCTGGGGGGATTTGCTGAAGCATGGATTCATATTCAGTGAGTCTGGAGTGTGAGTCTGCATTTTGAAGTTCTTTCAGGTCTGCAGACCACACTGAATAGAAGCAGAACAGGGCCATATAAACCACTGTAAATAATGGTGTTGGATTTGACCCTATGTGAAATGGGGAGCTGCAGGAAGGTTGGGAGGAGAAGGGTGTGTTGAAATGATAGCTCTGGCTGCTGTGATGATGAGCTGTAGTCAAAAGCCCTGGCTGGCTTTGCCTGTTGTCTGGTTTCATCCTAGCACCACCCCTCACCCACTGCCTCTCTTTGGCAAGTTCCTTAAACTCCTTTTTCTCCCCACTTTTTTTTTTAGTATTTTAAAAATTTATTTATTTTAATTGGAGGCTAATTACAGTATTGTAGTGGGTTTTGCCATACATTGACATGAATCAGCCATGGCTGTACATGTGTTCCCCATCCTGAACCCCCCTGCCACCTCCCTCCCCATCCCATCCCTCTGGGTCATCCCAGTGCACCAGCCCTGAGCACCTGTCTCATGCATCGAACCTGGACTGGTGATCTGTTTCACATATGATAATATACATGTTTCAGTGCTGTTCTCTCAGATCATCCCACCCTTGCCCTCTCCCACAGAGTCCAAAAGACTGTTCTATACATCTGTGTCTCTTTTGCTGTCTCGCATACAGGGTTATCATTACCATCTTTCTAAATTCCATATATATGTGTTAGTATATTGTATTGGTGTTTTTCTTTCTGACTTACTTCACTTTGTATAATAGACTCCAGTTTCATCCACCTCATTAGAACTGATTCAAATGCATTCTTTTTAATGGCTGAGTAATACTCCATAGTGTATATGTACCACAGCTTTCTTATCCATTCATCTGCTGATGGACATCTCGGTTGCTTCCATGTCCTGACTATTATAAACAGGGCTGCGATGAACATTGGGGTACACATGTCTCTCTCAATTCTTGTTTCCTCGGTGTGTATGCCCAGCAGTGGGATTGCTGGGTCATAAGGCAGTTCTATTTCCAGTTTTTTAAGGAATCTCCACACTGTTCTCCATAGTGGCTGTACTAATTTGCATTCCCACCAACAGTGTAAGAGGGTTTCCTTTTCTCCACATCCTCTCCAGCATTTATTGCTTGTAGACTTTTGGATAGCAGCCATTCTGACTGGTGTGAAATGGTACCTCATTGTGGTTTTGATTTGCATTTCTCTGATAATGAGTGATGTTGAGCATCTTTTCATGTGTTTGTTAGCTGTCTGTTTTGAAAATTACTAAACCTAGAGAGAAGGTGAAAGAAAAGTAAAATGAGCACTCTTACATCCCTCAGCTAGACTGATCAACAATTAATATTTTGCCATATTTGCTTTATCTCATACTCTAATCTCTTATTATTAACCATTTAAGAATCAATTTTTCATCCCTACTTCATTATGTACCTTCTAAGAATAAGAAAAATCTCCTATATAAATATAATCAGCTGTCAAATTCAGAACATTTGGTGCTGATACAATCATCTAGTATAAAAAAATCTCAAATTCAATATAATCAATTTCTTCTACAAATAACCTTTATAATAGTTTTCTTCTGGTGTAGAATCCAGTCTAGGATATTATACTGTATGTTATGGGGCTTTAGTTTTCATGTCTCATTAGTCTTTTGACCCAGAACTGAGTCTCTTGACCTCTGCTTTATCTAAACAAACTTTTTTTAAAATTTTGGAGTTTTTCACGCCATTGTTATTTTCAAAACGTCTGGGCCATTTATAGACTGTCATCCAATTTGGATTAAAATTTTCTAATGATTTGATTCAGGTCATTCATGATTGTCAAAAATACCACCTAAGTGATGTTGTATGCTGCTTAGTACCTGCATCTGGTGGCATTTAATGTCTGTTTGCTTCATTTTTAGCAATGTTAACTTGGATCACTTGGCTAAGCTGTTCAGTTCAGTTCAGTCGCTCAGTCGTGTCTGACTCTTTGCGACCCCATGAACTGCAGCACGCCAGGCCTCCCTGTCCATCACCAACTCCCAGAGTTCACTCAGACTCACGTCCAATCGAGTCAGTGATGCCATCCAGCCATCTCATCCTCTGTCGTCCCCTTCTTCTCCTGCCCCCAATCCCTCCCAGCATCAGAGTCTTTTCCAATGAGTCAACTCTTCTCATGAGGTGTCCAAAGTACTGGAGTTTCAACTTTAGCATCATTCCTTCCAAAGAAATCTCAGGGTTGATCTCCTTCAGAATGGATTGATTGGATCTCCTTGCAGTCCAAGGGACTCTCAAGAGTCTTCTCCAACACCACAGTTCAAAAGCATCAATTCTTCAGCGCTCAGCCTTCTTCACAGTCCAACTCTCACATCCATACATGACCACAGGAAAAACCATAGCCTTGACTAGACAGACCTTAGTCGGCAAAGTAATGTCTCTGCTTTTGAATATACTATCTAGGTTGGTCATAACTTTTCTTCCAAGGAGTAAACATCTTTTAATTTCATGGCTGCAATCACCATCTGCAGTGATTTTGGAGCCCCAAAAAATAAAGTCTGACACTGTTTCCACTGTTTCCCCATCTATTTCCCATGAAGTGATGGGACCAGATGCCATGATCTTCATTTTCTGAATGTTGAGTTTTAAGCCAACTTTTTCACTCTCCTCTTTTACTTTTATCAAGAAGCTTTTCAGTTCCTCTTCACTTTCTGCCATAAGGGTGGTGTCATCTGCATATCTGAGGTTATTGATATTTCTCCCAGCAATCTTGATTCCAGCTTGTGTTTCTTCCAGTCCAACATTTCTCATGATGTACTCTGCATATAAGTTAAATAAGCAGGGTGACAATATACAGCCTTGACGTACTCCTTTTCCTATTTGGAACCAGTCTGTTGTTCCATGTCCAGTTCTAACTGTTGCTTCCTGACCTGCATACAGATTTCTCAAGAGGCAGGTCAGGTGGTCTGGTATGCCCATCTCTTTCAGAATTTTCCACAGTTTATTGTGATCCACACAGTCAAAGGCTTTGGCATAGTCAATAAAGCAGAAATAGATGTTTTTCTGGAACTCTCTTGCTTTTTCCATGATCCAGCGGATGTTGGCAATTTGATCTCTGGTTCCTCTGCCTTTTCTAAAACCAGCTTGAACATCAGAAAGTTCACAGTTCACGTATTGCTGAAGCCTGGCTTGGAGAATTTTGAGCATTACTTTACTAGCGTGTGAGATGAGTGCAATTGTGCAGTAGTATGAGCATTCTTTGGCATTGCCTTTCTTTGGGATTGGAATGAAAACTGACCTTTTCCAGTCCTGTGGCCACTGCTGAGTTTTCCAAATTTGCTGGCATATTGAGTGCAGCACTTTCACAGCATCATTACCAGCAGATTTCTCCAATGTAAAGATACTCACTTTCCTATGTAGTTAACAAGCTATCAGTGGAGAAGGCAATGGCACCCCACTCCAGTACTCTTGCCCAGGAAATCCCATGGGAGGAGCCTGGTGGGCTGCAGTCCATTTGGTCGCTAAGAGTCGGACATGACTGAGCAGCTTCACTTTCACTTTTCACTTTCATGCATTGGAAAAGGAAATGGCAACCCAGTCCAGTGTTCTTGCCTGGAGAATCCCAGGGACAGGGGAGCCTGGTGGGCTGCCGTCTATGGGGTCGCACAGAGTTGGACATGACTGAAGTAACTTTGTAGCAGCAGCAGCAGCAGCAGTGGAGAAATACCATGTAAAATAGCCTTTTCTCCAACAAACTTTTATCCAATGATTTTTTCCCATCCATTAGTAATTCTCATCTGAATTTTTTATTTCTGTAAAGGTCATGAGTGCTTGCTAAGTCATTTCAGTCTTGTCTGACTCTTTGTGACCCTATGGACCATAGCCAGCCAGGCTCCTCTGTCCATGGGATTCTCTAGGCAAGAATACTGGAGTTGCCATGCCCTTCTCCAGGGTATCTTCCCGACCCAGGAATAGAACCTGCGATCTCTTATGGTCTCCTGCATTGGCAGATGTGTTCTTTACCACTAGCGCCACCTAATTGTCACTACTTTTATATTTATTATTTGGCATTCTGTTATAGAGAAGGACCTCTGTGTGTATATGTATGGCTGTATCCATCTATGTAGCTATCGACCTACCTATCTGCCCACCTCATCTGCCTGGCTGTTACTTTTCTCAGTATGGACTCATGGATTCTTTATTTAAAAGTTCAGTTGTGTTATCAAGGACCAAATGTATAGCACAGGGAACTCAGCTGAATGTTATGTGGCAGCCTGGATGAGAGGGGAGTTTGGGGGAGAATGGATACATACAGGCTAAGTCCCTTCACTGTCCACCTAAAACTATCACAACATTGTTTGTTAACTGGCTATACAACAACACAAAATGAAAAGTTTTTTAAAAATGACTTTTCAAAACAAACAGAAAAGTTCAGTTGTTTTATCAACCATTTCTGACACTATTTAATGCCAAAATTATCCCCAGTTTTTCCAGGAGGAGCCCATTTAATCTGGTTCCCATGTTCTTTTCAGGTTTTGTGTGCTTCCTTACTTTCTTGCCCCACAAAATATTCCAGGTACACTCTTTACTTTACCTTCCCCTACCCTGGATCAGCCATTTCCTCCAAGAACTCCAGTTTCTTTTAGTGGGGACTTAATCCTGTGTAAGTACCAATTTAAAAAAAAATTATGAAAAAGGATGGCAATATAACATAAGAGTTATTCTGAGAATTAAATGAGAAAATCCATGTAAAAGACTTTATATCATACCTGGCACATAGTATGTGCTCAATACATTAGTTTTATTTCAGTTATTTCCAGTGACATATAAATAATGGAAGCATGGCTGAGAATGACAGTTGATGAATTTAGAAAATGTGAATTATAATGTCCTCTGAAAGAAAGTCATCAGTCAGTGGATCCAAAGATTAGGTTCCATTCACCTCCTTTCCGAGCTTTTCATTATCTATTTCTATTCTCACTCGAGTTTCTCTCTTTAGAACTCATCCTTCGGATATAGTTGCATTTAGTCTTGGGTTGTTTGTTTCTTAATCTTCTGTTCAGTTAAATTGTACATAATATAAGAATCATATCTTGTGTGTGTGTTTGAGGTTTCACAACTTTGACGGTCATTGCTTAGTTCTCATCCACATTAACTGTAGGTTTTTTAAAGTAGTGAGAGGTCCATGGCTAACCAGTGTATAGAGCTGATGTGACTCTTCAGGCTCATTGCATTTTCTGAACAAGAGGACGTGGACATAGTGTGAGACATGGCTTATTCCTTTGGGCCAGACAGCTTTACAAGACAGTGTGCACATCTGGAGTTTCCATCTTCTTCATGGCAGGTTTCTGGATCCGTTTGAGTACCCCAGGGGCACACTTCTTGAAGGCCACTCCCTGGATGCGCTTGTGTGTGTTGATGGTGCATTCTCTGGGCACTATCTCGTTTATTGCAAGATGGCCCTTCTGGCTCCACTTCTTTGCAAGAGCCATCCTGCTGGGTCCAGGTTAAAAATGCATAGAGGTTCTTTGTATTTCCTGCATGTCCTACAACAGTTGTGAGCACATGTGTATATATTAGGTATCAATAAAAGCCTAAATGTATTTGTAGAAGTCACATAAGAAACATTTCCTAGCAATAAAGAAACCTTATAATTGCTGAGATCTTAATCGAAGATTCTAATAAAAGTTGGCTTTAAGCATACAACACCTTCTTAAAGAATTTGGCATAAACTACACTGCCTAGGCCTTTTTCAAATAAATACAAATTGGAAAGCAGAAGGAGTTGTGTGTTTTGGGGCTGCCTACTGTTGTAATATTAACTATTTCTGGTATAATGGCAGGCTGTCTCCTATATAATCAAAGGAAAATGTACAGATTGACAATTCTTCCAGCTATTCGAATGTCACTTAAAAATAAAATTGATGGTAAGTAACAGGCATTTTCCATGTGTTGGTTATTTTGACCTGTTGGATTTGCAAATTTCTTACCAGGATAGAAAATAAAAACTGCTGCTTATTTTTAAGTACAAATCTTGTGTGCTGCAAATGAAGTCCCATTTTTTTAATTGATTCATTTATTTGTTTGTGGTGTTAGAAAACCACTTTGCAGTGAGCGTGAGGGAGAATACTTACTAGGCTAATAACAGCAGAATCATAGAAATGAGGCCTGTAGACAAATCTGCCTCTAGAGAAATGAAGTGGAGTTACAGAAGGTTAAGAATCTGTAAAGATCAATGGAGGCCAAGAGCTAAAAATAGATAAGCAGCTTGGAGAAAAAGAAAAGTGAAAAGAAAAAACATCAAGAAACCACTAAATGTTTAGGATAGCTATTTTGTCTTTGTTCCCTGGTGAAAATCTCTAAAATTTCATTGAGATAGTTACACATTCCTTCAGATAGATCATTTTTGTTTTGCACAGTGTCTAAACTCCTGTGAGTGTCTTTTTCACTTCAACAGGCTTAATCACTCACACACACACACACACACCAGGCCTTTGACTTCTATAATGAAACACATTGTCGAGTTGAAAGGATAGCTAATTCCATAAAATGTGAATTAGTATAAGTAATTGTAAAATTACTTATAGTAGTAGTGAAAAAACAAAGGTGGCTATAATGAAGAAAGCTGATTCTTATAGTAAGATACCTGTATCCAAATAGGAGAGTTCTAACTATGAATATTGAAACATCCTCTTATGATTTGGAAAATAATGCATTATGCTTTTTTTGACTGAAATCTAGATGTTTTGATGAGAGTTTTGTTCCTCATTTCCTCTCAGTTTTCAGTGACTTATCAGGCAACATATTTGCTCTTTTTTAAAAATACCCTTATTGTTTTTAAAATTTATTTTTGGCCACCAGCTTGCAGGATCTTAGTTCCCCACAAAGGTCCACTGCAGTGAAAGCCTGGGGTCCTTACCACTGTACCACCAGGGAATCCTACTATACTTGCTCTTTATGAAGGCATTTATTCAGTATGGAACAAGAAGGCCATGATGTAAGACCAGGCAGTTTATTTGCCTATGGACATCTCCATGTTTTATCTATCCTTCTTGTCCCCCAAATCCCAAAGGAGCTCCAGAATTCATGTTCTGTGTTCTAGAAAAATAGATCAAAATTACAAAAAGGCTATGCTTTTTGTTTTTCTCGGTCTCTAATATTCATAATATTGTTGACCCCAACCTGTAACTCACCACCCATTATCAGAGTTGGTAAAGAATAGTAAAATGTGATATTTGTGCATCAGTTTACCCTTTGTTCTCATTGACCTGTTACAGTTTCAGAGTTTCTTCATATCCTTACCATATCCATGGTCAAACAAGCCCAGTCTCTGACCTTTGAGCTTGAGGAACTTGGTTGAGGATTGGGATCTGTGTGGCATGCTGTGTGAGTCGATTTGTCGTCCCACAGTTCTGGAGGCTAGAAGTTGGAGATAAAGGTGTTGGTGGGGTTCATTTCTACTGAGGCTTCTCTCCTTGGTCTGTAGATAACTGATTTCTCACTGAGCCTTTACTTGGTGTGTTCCTGTATGGTTGTCTGTGTTGTAATCTCTTCTTATAAGGATACTGGTCATATTAACCATACAGTCTTACCATAATCACCTCTTCAAAGGCTCTGTCTCCAATCCAGTTACTGAGGTCCTATTTGGGGAATTAAGACTTCAGCATACGAATTTTGGGAGGGCACAGTTCAGTCTGTGACACACACACCTTTCACCAACGTGGTGCAAGACTCTCTAGGCCACTTTATCTGTAGAGAAAGAATATCTGTTTCAAGTCATTTTGGTTTTCCTGAATCACACTGATGTAAATATTTGTGGTTCAACATACGGTTGGCAAGCCAGAAGTGCCTCAGAGATTTAAAAAAGTGTTTTAGATACTCCAACGGATTTGGTAGGTAGTCCAATCCTACTGGACAGCCAGCCTGAATGTCTAATCTATACCCACATTAAATAAAGGCCAGATATGTTTTTTTTCCCACTCTCCACCCTGTACCAACTGAGACAGAATTATTTGGGTAAAAAATTATGAGTAGAAGAATCAAGGAGAAACTCCAGATTTCTCTTCCTAAAACTCTTCCAGGCTTTCATCTAAAGCATCATTTTATATATACATATATATATATACATACATGTATATATACATATATATAATATGTATCATTTATATATACATTATACATATATAATAGAAATAATATATATTCAAAAATATATGTTTTTATTTTCTAAAACTCTATTATCACAGTGAGAATGACATAACACGTTTTATTGTATAACATCTCTTGTAAGTGCCTGCTACAAATATCTGAGATATCATGTTCCCACCCACCCTTCTCTCTCCTTCCCCACCCCTCCCCCCCACCTCCATTCCCTTGACTCTATAATTCCCTAATTCACACATACGAGGAGGCAGAGTCAGCCTTCAGTAAACTGATTGCTAATGCAATTCATTTCCCAATCATCCCTCTGTGATCACTCTGAGTCATCTGATGAGGACAGTGAAGTTAATGAGGACATGAAAAGGAAGAGAAGCAGGGAAGGATGATGAGAAGGAAAAACAGCACAGGACTGAGAAGCACAGGGAAAGGGGGCAGGCTGTGACCTCTGGGAGGGGCACCCTGGAGCCTGGAAGTGAGGGGAGAAGTGAAAGCTTCTCCCTGTGACCCTCAGCTCATTAGAATGCAGCCGATCACATCAGCCAATTGGATTTTGTGACAAAAATCTCAGTGGAAGCAACAGTGTTATTCTGAAGATAATATGTGTATAGGAATGATTACATGGTTTGGGTATGTTATTTCCTTGCTGTGAAGAAGAATATCTTATTTATTTATAGATGTAGCACAAGCCTCACACACTTTCTACAGGTATGAGTATTCACTTTTAACATATTAGAATCTACCAGTGTGGAAAGCCTCAAGGTTGTAATGAGGAAGATGCTTTTTTTTTCTTTATTTTTAAAGCAGACCGAATGGTGCCAGCATGCTGTCACTGGGGAGAACTGTGTAGTTGTTTGCAGGCCTTGGTGCTTGGTAAACTGGTCCAGTGCTAATAAAAAGGAATTACAGGGAATTCCCTGGTGGGTCCAGTGGTTAAGACTCTGCTCTTTCATTGCTGACAGTGTGGGTTTGATCCCTGGTCAGGGAACTTAGATCCCACAAGCTGTGAGGTACAGCCAAAACATAATAATAATGAAGGAATTGCAGAAAGCATGTTTTTCTACTTGATGGCCAGAAGTAATTGTAATAGATTGCTGAATTTTGTCTCGAGGGAAGCCAAGAACATATAGAAATCATTTTCAGTTGTTAACAATTTTGTTGCTGATGGGAATTATAAATAGAATTTGTTTTAATAGTTTTAGGACTTATTAAAAGGACATAGCTAGGAGCTGAGAGGATTAAGTACTTCCAGCAAGTTCACTAGCTGGCCCCTGGGAAACTGGGATTTTATCCGTCAGGAAAAAAACACACCCTCTGTGCCTGTCCGAGTGGCATAGGTGTTCAAAAGAACCTAGGACCCCTGCAAGGTCAGAAATCAAAGCCTGGAGACAGATCAATACTGTTAAACACCTCTCATCATTCTGAATGCTTTCTTAGCAAAGTGAAAAACACTCTAGCGGTGAAGACCCTGGGTTTGGCTCTGGCAGTTATTTATTCCATGGTCCTGGACAAAGTGCTTCACTTTTCTCTGCCTCAGTGTCTTTATCTGTAAGAATGGCAGTAACAGTAGCAACTACCTACCTACAATAGCATTTTGAAGCTCAGATAAGATGATATATTGCAGTCATAGAGCACCAAGCCTATGTGGAGTGAATGCTCAATAAATGACACTTATTAATATTTTTATTGTTATGCTTAAAAGCTATATCTGCTTCATGATACATGTTAGAAAGAGATACCCAAACTTAAATAGTATTGAGAAGAGAATAGGCTTAGGCCTTGAAATGTGATGGTATACATTGCAAAATAATGGGTCTGCAATTTGGAAAATAGAAATCTACAACATTTTCTGTGAGGAATAACGTGTGATAGTCTAATGCTGTTCAGTTGCTTGAACTATCTAGATACCAAGTCAAGATATTTTCTCATATGTTCTTTCATTCTTCTTGTACCTTTGCTTGTGCTAAAAAAAAAAATATTGTCCCTAGCCAAATAAGTCTGTGGTATTTTCCTTGGTTATTTTTAAAACGTAAAGTTTATATGATCAGATTGAGCCCTTTTTACTTTTATCCAGCCTGTTTCCTAAAATTAAATATCTGTAACCTTTCCATTGAATAAGCAGGGTTCATGGGGTGTAATTATAAAGCAACTTTATTTTTGTCTCCCAGTATCTCTTTAAACTTATTCTCTGGGGCTGCTTCTTTCATTAGCCTTTGAGAAAACTTAAGAGAAGTCCAATGATTTTGATGTCCACTTTTAGGTAATAAAACAACCTTTTGTCACTAATTAATTTTTCCTGTCAAAATACTACATTACATTTGAAAGTACAGCTTCTCTTTTCTTCTAGTTTGCTTGCTGCAGGCTGGTTGCCAGTGGGTGGGTGGGTGGGGATTCCGGTTGATTTGTTCTCTCTTTTTCTCGTGTGTTAATCCCACTTCCCCCAAAGAAATTCCAGACCCATCTAAGTTGACAGCTTGAAGAGGCAGAGGGTAATGAGGACAGGAATATTTTTGCTTGCCTGCTACTGTTTGGTGATCTAGCCTCCAAGCTCTCTAAATCTGGCAGGCGTTTAAAGCTGAGTCTTTGAGGGGCACCTTCTTGGGTTCATCAGACACCCTGGGGCCCTTTGCTTCTCTTCATCTCATTGAAGGGGCTCTGTCTCACTTTCAGTTCCTTTGAGAGGGCAAATGTATATCTGATTACCCTTGGCTGACTGGCAAATTCCTTCCTTAGCACCTAGTCATCTGGCACTTTCAGCTTCTATTTGTTCCTTCAGAGGACTCTCTTGGGTAAGACAGGAGATGAAGCTACACTAAGTCGCTCATGTATAGACATGTTTCTCCCAAATTATTTCAGGAAGGTATGTGACCCCCAGTGAAACGACCTTTCTTTCACTCCTGTTTTAAAGCAGTGCACTAGCCAGATGCTGGACCCAAACATCACTTAGGGAGGAGTCTGACTCTTATCTAGTTGTTGCTGCACCTCTGTGAGAAATAGGTGAAACTTTTCAGGTGGTCTCAATGTATTTCTTTCTCTAGGTTTGGGAAAAGCCATCACAGCAAGTCAATTTTTTTTTCAAATTCCTCTCACTACTTTTAATCTTTTTATATCCTCAGTTTTGTTGTGGTGTTAAGAAGAGGTAAATAGGTTATTTTTCTTTGACTCTTAACTCAGGGGTAACATTCTATTTTTCTGGAAAATACCATTATTATGTGGGTGTATCACATGACAAGATGCTTTATTTTAGCTCTTTTATAACTGTGTACCAAGTCCCATTTTTTCCTTTATATTATCTCATAGAGATATATAAATACTGTGGTAAAAAGCGCATGACATAAACTTACCTTCATAACAATTTGTAAATATACAGTTCAGTGGTTAAGGATATTCACGTTGCTGTACGTCATGGACCATGTTTGAAACATCTCACTGTATGTTGAAAGCAATCCTACTTTTTCTGTGATTAAGCTTTTTTAAGAAAAGCATTTTGATTATATTGGTTGTTAGATGCTTACTCAAGCTTCTTTCTGTTCGGGGAACTGGTATCAGGACAGACATGGCCCATAAGGAGACAGAATCTCCTGAATGTTCAGTTCAGTAGCTGTAACAGCACCCAGCCTCATGGAGATTGTCATTGCAAGGAGACAGGTGCAGAAACAACCCTTGACACAGCTTCACGCGTCTCCTCCATCCCACAGTTCCCTATTAACACAGCTCGAGTATTCCTAGTCTGCCTACTTCTTTTGGAACTGCTGCTGTCTGCTAACTATTTTCCTCTCCTTCATGTATTGTTTCTTTACCCATCAGAGTTTGGGTTTCCTCATAGTTTCTGGTTCATCATACAGTAATTTCTATTTCTTGCCTTGTGGCTCTGACAAACGGTTCATAAGTCCAACTCATCCTCACACTATGAAATTCCTCATTCTCTTGGTATTGGTATTTCCTAATTTAAATTTTCAAGAGAGGAAATTGGATTATCTTCTTTTACCTTTTCATACCACATGGGCACTGTCAGCCAAAGGATTGGCTATATGTGGGTCAAAATGTGGCTACAGATGGCTGCCCTTTGAGCAGAGACTGGGGGAAGGTGGTTCCTGAGAAGGTGCCCTGGGTATAGCAGGCAACATGATCAATTTTATGTACTTAATACAGATATTTTGTTTGCATGCTTCACAAGAATAAGTATTTCTTTATTGATTTTTGAGCATTTGACAGAAAGCAGGAACTCTTTTAGGAGAAGGATGCTAATAAAGACCCTCTGAGAACAAAGAATTGAAAAAGGGCTTCTGAGTTTCTGATTGTAGAGGATTTTTTTGAGGGAGGGACTGTTTTCCTGGTTTGGGTTCCCTCAGCAGCAGACCCCGAGACAAGAATGCTATTGCAATTAGGAAGATGATGACATGAAACATTGCTAAGGGAAGAGAAATGAGAGAGGCGCAGGAGGCATCCAATAAAAAGTGCAGTATTTTAAGTGTTTAGCACTGTGGCTTATTCCACTGGTTGGTGGTGGTTTAGTCACTAAGTAGTGTCTGACTCTTGCAACCTCATGGACTGTAGCCCACCAGGCTCTTCTGTCCATGAGATTTCCCAGGCAAGAATACTGGAGTGAGTTGCCATTTCCTTCTCCAGGGGATTTTCCCAACCCAGGGATTGAGCCCAGGTCTCCTGCATTGCAGGTGGATTCTTTACCAGCTGAGCCACCAGGGAAGCCAGTAGAAATTATTCCACTGGTTAGTTGTGGGGAATGTACAGTGCATATCAAAGTCATCTCAGACGGGTGCCCAGGAAGCCGACTATTTGTCCACTAGCTCCCGTGAATCACTGGTTGAGGGCTGCTCCTGGACTGTGAATTCTCTGACTCTTCTGGCCTGCCCTGTATGTGGTTTATATCTCCAGGTCCAGTAAAAAGTCCTCAATCCAGGAGTTATAAGGTTTGCCAGCAGCAGCCTTTAACATGTAAGGGCTGAGAGCCCATGGGCTGGACATCCCCAGTGCCCCCCTGTTTTCTCCTTTCTTGAATGAAACCTGACTTTATTCAGGTATTCATCCCTTAGGGAAGTTTGCCTTATCTGAAGCTCAAGGGTAATTTTGGATTAATCTTTTTTTCTTTTTTATCAGTTTTATTTCGATAAATTATTTATTTAATACACTATATTGGACCATTCAACATTGATCTTCAAGATTGATCACTTGTGTTTTTCAAGAAGAATCCATCTTAATTGAAGAGAAAAATTCATTGAGGCCTCTATGTGTTCATTGCTCATTACTCCTCCTCCCAATTTGTGAGCTGGTTCAAGTCATCATAGGCATTCAGAAGAGAAGCATTCTTATTTAAGCTTTTGATTATTCACTTTGCATATTTTTATTGAAGTATAGTTGATTTACAATGTTGTGCCAATCTCTGCTGTACAGCAAAGTGACTCAGTTATACACATATTGACATTCTTTTTTTAAAAAAATTTGGATTAATCTTAGCTGTTTATGGAGACCCCATTTCTTGTGTCTGCTCTATAGCGTAGATGTGCACATGTGGTACAAAGCGATATGAAATGTGAGACGAGGTCTGCTAGACGAGGTCTGCTAGACGGGCTCTGGGACAACTTTCTTCCTTCTTATAAAGAGACTCATGGGAAAAGGTCCCTGGAGAAGGGAATGGCAACCCACTCCAGTATTCTTGCCTGGAGAATTCCATGGACAAAGGAACCTGGCAGGCTACAATCCATGGGGTTGCAAAGAGTCAGACACAACTGAGTGACTACCACATAGGAAAAGGCAGCATTGTATTGTACACTGAACTCGTCGCATAGTCATGAATCCTTTGGAAATGTGACACCTATCTTGGGACCATAGACCCTGAATTAACCAACCCTAAAGATGCTCTCCCTTGAGATCTCAGTTTTCGAGAGGACAACTTTTCCTGATTATTTGAATCACTTTGAATAAGGTTTATTTTTACCTGCAGCCAAAGACCTCCTAATTGGTACAAGGATAAAGACATTTTTTACATATTTTTTTTATCATTTTTTTTGGCTCTGCTGGGTCTTCCTTTCTATATGAGGGCTTTTCTCTAGTTGTGCTGCACAGGCTTGCCTTGCCTTGGCTTCTCTTGTTGTGGAGGACAGGATCCAGAGTGGGTGTGCTTCAGCAATTGTGGCTCGTGGGCTTGATTGCCTCACAGCCTGTAGGTTCTTCTTGGACCAAGGATCGAACCCGTGTCCCCTGCATTGGTAGGTAGATTTTTTTTTGTGCTGTTTTTTTAATTGAAGGATAATTGCTTTACAATATTGTGTTGGTTTCTGCCATACATCAACATGAATCAGCCATAGATGTACATATGTCCCCTCTCTTAAACCTCCCTCCCACCTCCCACCCCATCCCACCCCCCACCCCCAGGTTGTCACAGAGCCCTGGTTTGAGTTCCCTGAGTCATACAGCAAATTCCCACTGGATATCTATTTTATATGTGGTAGTGTATATGTTTCCCTGCTACTCTCCATTTGTCCCACCCTCTCCTCCCCTCCCTGTGTCTACACATCTGTTCTCTGTCTGCATCTCCATTGCTGCCCTGCAAATAGGTTTATCAATACCATCTTTCCAGATTCCATATATATGCATTAATATACAACATTTGTTTTTCTCTTTCTGACTTACTTCCCTCTGTGTAATAGACTCTAGGTTTATCCACCTCATTAGAAACAGGCGGATTCTTAACCACTGGTCCCCTAGGAAGACCCTCAAAGCTCATTTTTGAAGTTTACAGGGAGGTTTATTGAGTGCTTATAAGACTGTGTCAATATGTTGTAACAATTCTACTGCCTTTGTAACAGCCCTTACACCACTTTTATTGTACAGACAATATTCAGTAGGTTTTGTTGATGATCGATTGTAAGTTCTAGAACAGCAGTGTATTCAGTCTCACCATTTGATTGCTTGTCTATTCAGTGTATTGTCATTAACTGGGAAGAATGCATAAAACACTTTTTCTGCATACTGAGGTCCAGTGGTTGTCTTGAAAAAAAGCATGGGTGCTATTGGTTGAGCTGCCACTTGCACTAACAACTTTTTTTTTTTTTTTTTTACTCTGAAGACTGTTCTTACTTGAAAGAAAAGTGGACAGAAAAAATGATGGTTACCCAGACTTGGATATTTGGCCATTTCTCATAAATGAATGAACTTAACATGTTACTTCAAGGAAAATGACTGACAGATTTGTTGCCAATGAAACACTTTGAGCTTTCAAGTACGATTTTGATTTTTGGAAAACTTCTATCCACTAAGGTGATAGTTTTCCAACACTTAAAGACTCTTTAGATGAGTAATTTTTAAATATTATATCATAAAATGTGTCAGCATTTGAAAAATCTGTATAATTCACTGATGCAGGGTTTTTTGAATAAATGATACATATTATAGAATCATCCATGGGTAAAATATCCATTCAAAGTGCAAGATAGACTAATGGATTTTAATATAACAGAGTAAAAATAAGTTTAGCTGTATAGTTTTATGTTTCATATTGCAACTAATGTCTGAGAAACTACCATCTGTTGAGTTTTCATATAGTTTTGGTATAGTGTTAAAGAATAATATCCATAGTTATATGAAAAGATTCTCAAAATAATCCTCCCTTTTCTAACCACATATCTGGGTGAGGCTGTATTTTCTTTGTATACTTCAACTAATATAGATATCATGAAAGATTGAATGCAGTGTTATTAATAGGCTATGTTAGTTGCTCAGTCATCTCTAATTCTTTATGACCCTGTGGGCTGTAGCCTGCCAGGCTCCTCTGTCCATGGAATTCTCCAGACAAGAATACTGGAGTGGATTGCCATTCTCTTCTCCAAGGGATCTTCCCAACCCAGGGATTGAACCCAGGTCTCCTGCATTACAAGCAGATTCTTTACCATCCAAGACACCAAGAAAGCCCATAATTGGCTATACCCTAATATAAAATAAAAATTAAAAAAAAAAGATTGAATACAGGAGCACATATAAGAATCCAGCTGTCTTCTATTAAACCAGGCATTAAAGAGATTTACAAAAGTGTAAATTATGCAACTCTTTTCACTAAGCTTTTTCTTCATAAAAATATGTAATTTTTATTAACATGTAATGGGCTTAGTAAGTGAATTAATATTTTAAAAATTCCCTTTAATTTTGAATACAACAAATATTAGTAAATATAACCCACATACACCACAGCTCTTTGGAGGTCCTCAGTTGTTTTTAAGAGTTTGTAGGATCCTGTGGCGAAAAAAAGCTTGCAACTATTTTTAGAGGTTAGAGGATAAACCAAGAAATCTGGGTCGATAATGGACACAAACCAAAGTAGAGGGTGTGACAGGATTACAGTTAATGGTCTTGAAACAGAATGATGGAGAGGTTAGGAAGAAGGAAGAGGCATGGGGGAAATTTCTAGAAGCTTAGAAGTTCTGCCCTCCCTTCTGACCCCTATACATGGAGGAGTAGAGGTCAGTGGAATGGAAGAATAGATCTGGGGTGATGTATTAATGCTTCCTACATTGTCATGGTTCTTGATGTTTATTAAACCAACAATAAACACAAGTAAGACGTTTAACTTTAACATGGATTTATTCATAAATGAGCACTTTTAATGTTTTTCAATTTGGAGGATGCAGAATTGGTGGAATTTTTGCTCTTCAGGAGCTACATGGCCTCTCCTAGGAAACCAGGGAACATATTGTCTGTCATGTGTGAATGAATGAATCTCAGATGGTTGGGGAGAACCCTGCCCAGTGTTCTAAATATTAGTGAATGTTCCAGGCATGTTTCAGCTGTCTGGATGGCACATAAAAAATGAGTGATAGAGACCCTTAGAATGAGTAACAGTATATACTGAAACTGAACATCTTAAGATTTCTGGATCCAGAATCCACAATGTCCAGCCAGAGCCTAGACATTGCACCAGTTTAATTTTAGAATACATCATCCTTGCTCCTTAGCTGACAAGTCTTGCCTTTTTGACCTTTAAGCTTTAAAATGTAGGCTACTCCTTGGAAGAAATCTTGTTAATTATTTGCCAATAGAAAAAGAATGATGGGTAAAAGTAAATAAATGCTGTCAAGCTTTCAATGATTATTTAATACCACTATGTACAAGGAGGGCTTCTGTGGTGGTGGTAGTGGTAAAGAACCTACCTGCCAGTTCAGGAGACAAAAGAGATGCAGGTTTGATCCCTGGGTCAGAAAGATCCTCTGGAGGAAGGTATGGCAACCCACTCCAGTGTTCTTGCCTGGAGAATCCCACGGACAGAGGAGCCTGGTGGGCTATAGTCCTTAGGGTTGCAAAGAGTCAGATATGACTGAAGCAAATTAGGCACACACATGTATAAGGAATGATACATGTCAAATTGCTCTGAATGAATGAGAGACAGAAACTACATTTGCAAAGTTTCTGGGGTAATCAGATAAATACATATTTATAATATATAATAGAAATTTGAGACAGGGAGGTGAGCAAAGCCACAAGCAAAATCAAATCTAAAACAAAAACAAAAATAAGTTTGAATCAACTGTGAACAATAATTGTTATTCTAAAACCAGTTAGGAGATGGAAGAAAGACTCTTACCTGAGACTCTCACATGCATGGCTGCCTCCTCCGTTTCTGGCCCTCTGTATCTTTCAGGAACTTTGGAAGTTATTTTTTGCCTCGCATTTCATAGATGAAGAAACCAAGACTCAAGACAGTTGAGGGAAAATTCCCCTAAGATTAAAGATCTAGAAGGTTGAACAACTGAGATTCAAGCCTCAGGTATTTCTGTCTTTGAAGGCCATTCTTTTAATGTTTCTTTAGAAGCTGCCAACTCAGAGCCTATAGAGAACACACCCATTAACTGTAGGGAGAAGACCACATTGCTGCAACTACTGTTTGTATTTTATATCACTTATTTTATAAAGAAAATTCCTCTCCATTTTAATTTTTCCTTGAAATAGCTGAGGGATAAGTAGGGAAAACAAAGAAACATGGCTGTGGAGGATATTAGGGGAAGACCCTCTACATCAGCAATATGGCCACCATTTATTCCTTTGTCCATTGAGACAGCTCTTTTACCAAGATATCCAGTTGGATAGTCTGCTTAGTCTGCTTAGTGAAAGTTTCTCAGTCATGTCCGACTCTGCGACCCCATGGACTATACAGTCCATGGAATTCTCTAGGCCAGAATACTGGAGTGGGTAGCCTTTCCCTTCTCCAGAGGATCTTTCCAACCCCGGGATTGAACCCAGGTCTCCTGCATTGCAGGCAGATTCTTTACCAGCTGAGCTACAAAGGAAGCCCAAGAATACTGGAATGAGTAGCCTATCCCCTCTCCAGTGGATCTTCCTGACTCAGGAATCGAACCAGAATTTCCTCCATTGCAGGCAGATTCTTTACCAATGAAGCTATCAGGGAAGCCCATCCAGTTGGATAAGGTGACCTCATTTTTGCAGCCTCGAAACAGATGCAGTAATATCAATTCTCTAGGCTTTGCCTTTCTAACTGTTAAGTAAGGAAACACCACCAGTCTCAAAACAGACTTCTGCAGGGTACATAGCTCTATAGTGTGGGCTTTCCAGAAAAGCTATTTCTTCAAGGACTTTGAGCTCTGTGGAAGGAGGCACATAAACCTAACTTTTCATGGTTAGTTTAATAGTTGTCATGATTATTACTCTTTAAAGGATTCTGAGAGTAGGTCCCAATTCTTAACCACTTACCCAATTTGCTGTCATTATTCATCAGCCTCATCCTCTGTTCTTGAAATTACTCATTCCACTTTGAACTTACTTACTGTTCTCTTCTTTTCTGTCCTTGTAAAGTTCTCCCATTGCCTATAAGTAGATCTTGCCCTGGGCACTACTTACCATAAATTAGAGAACTTCTTTATGTATTAGTTTCCTTTTCTGAAAACTAGGAATAAAAATATGATCTCCTACTGTTGTCAGAAGTAAATAAGACAATAGTCATAAAGCTGTTAGTCCAATGCGTGACTCAGGGAATGCCAGCTCTTATTGCTCTTCTTATTAGTAATATTCAATAATGTTATAAAATAAGCCCAATCTTAAGCTACCTAAAGTTTTATTTTGCTCCAGTGTCTATTGTTTTTTTTTTTTTTAATTTTGACCATACTTCCAAAAAGAACTTGAAAAGGCTTACCATTAAAGGCATATTAAAAGTAAGGGTCAATAATAGGAATGAAAATTAAAAATTTGACCAAGTCACCTGCCTCAGAAACATGATCATGGCCACAGCTGACTCTTCCCCATAAGTATAGAGACCACTTTTTCATCAGAAGAGAGCATGAAGTTATTGTTGGGGGGAACTGGACAGTGCTCCACAAATACCCTCTGTTGCTCTGCTCCATCCTTCCCTCTGTTGTGATTTTCACACTGCTGTCTTCTCCCTTGGCTCTCATCCCTCCTATTCAGCCTAAACCTTTCCACTTGGCCTTCCAAGCCCTCCCAACACCGTTTCATCGCATCCTCTTATCTCCTCACAGAATGCTTCGTCTTGCTGGGAAAACAAGTACGTACAGTTTTCCCACATACAGTCTTTTGGCGTCCACTCAGCTGCATAATAATGGGCCCTGGGGCTGGAACTCCTCCTTACCAGGAGATAAGGCATCCTCGTAGTTTGTGATGGCCTTATCACCTTGTTTGGGCATATCTTTCTCTGTTTCCAACTCAGAGTGTGCCTCTTTGTTGGGTTTAACCTTGGGCATCACATGGCCCCCCCAGCCACCCCCACTCCTGTATCTTCATTCTTCAGCACAAGAAGGGCACTTGTAAGCCAAGAGGAATCTTCTGGCCATGGGAAACTGGCACCCACTACTGAAGCTGACCTTGCTGTCTCTGTTCTATGTGAGCAAGACGTGGCTTTATCAAGTACTGGACTAGATGGTTTTCCTTATAACTCTGATATCAAGATGCAGTGGGCATAAGTACTGGGATTTCTTCACCTCCGTCATAGGCAAGTGGTAGCACTTGCTTGGCAAATCCATTTTGCCCTTCAGAGCTATTGCTTGTCCCTAGTGGATGTGTCTTTGCCAACTACCTACTCACTAAGGGTTGGGTGTTGAGATTGGCTTCCTAAGTGGAGATTCTGATCTTTGTTGCTGGGCTTTTGCATTCTTTTGTGCCTTTTCCTCTGGAGCTTGTGTTACTTGCTGCCTCACTTGATGCTTTTCTTGTTGCTCTCCTGTACCTGTGTCCATGCTGTCTTCCACTGACTATTTCATAGCTGGCTCACAGCATTATTTTCTACCCTGCCTTCATTGTGTGAACAAGGATGAACTACATGATAAATAGATCTCTTCCTATCTTGATCTCCTGAACTTCACTTCCATCCCACTCAGCTACCTACTCTCATGAAGATGACCTGTCCCCACTTAGAATTGTTTCTCCTCTGAAATCTTAAAAATTTGCATACCTCAACTTACCATCCTACCCTGTATAGTCCTTCCAGTTCTCTGCTTTCATCTTCCCACCACCCCTTTTCTTTGATCTCACTGAGATTCACAAACCCTTCTAGTTTATTCCCATCCCTCTTGTGATAGAGCTCCTGATTCATAGACTATCACTTCCTCCACTCTCTCGCCAATATTCTTGATCTTCTTGTACCATTGTCCCATTGTATTCACCAAGATAAAACAAGCACACTAATCAAGCAAAAGCCCAAAGGAACTTTTTTTTCCTTTTTTTGGATGCGCTGTGAGGCATGGGAAAGATTGAAGGTAGGAGGAGATGGGGATGACAGAGGATGAGATGGATGGATGGCATCACTGACTCAATGGACATGAGGTTGGGTAAACTCTGGGAGTTGGTGATGGACAGGAAGGGCTGGTGTGCTGCAGTTCGTGGGGTTGCAAAGAATCGGACATGACTGAGCGACTGAACTGAACTGTGAAGCATGTAAGATCTTACTTCCCAGACCAGAGATCTTACTTCCCAGACCATGCCCTCTGCAGTGGAAGCACAGAGTCCTAACCACTGGACCACCTGGGAAGTCCCTGTATGCCATTGGAACTTTAAATCTGGGCCTCTGGTCTCCCCTAGAGCTGCTTTCATTCCCTTAAGCTTGGTGCTGCTACAGATTCACAATTTCCATCCTTAGCTGGCTGTCCCTGTTGACTCTTTCCCATTCAGCATTTCAGCATCTGTGTATATCAGCACTCTGCTCAAACTTACTACTCCATCATCTCTTCACTCACTTTGTGTATAATTCTGCCTACTGCTGTGCATCTCATAGGGGAAAATTCTTCAGCTTCTGCTTCACACTGAGTTGGATGAAAACTTCTGGCCTGTCTGAATGAAGGGTATACCTTCTTGTAGCTGAAACTATGCTTTCACCCATCCTCTGGATGCCCGTGACTCCTGACCTCTTAGGAAGTACATTTTCTAATATTTGTCTGCTCTCCTGTGCCCTATCTTAGAAACTCAATAAAACCCCCAAACCCTTTCTTGACCATTTGTTCCTTTTCTGTCACTATAATCTCTCCTTCCTTTCAGAGCCAAACTTCATAATGACATTTCTGATATCTGATTGCTTCACTCCATTATATACCATTAACTCCTCAAATCACTGAAACATTTAAAGTTGTTCCTAGGGTTCTGTGTTTCCCAGTAATGAAGACAAGACAGTAGAAACAGGGACAATGTTTTCAATGACTGTTAGAAAGAAATCTCTGTTCAACAAGAGAAAAAGATCCTATACCTAAATTTTAAAAAGAAGTGATTGCTTTGAAACATTATAAAGATAGTGATGAAGATTATAGAAATTGTTTTTTTTAATGTGAAGAAATATTCTGCATTTATATCCATTGTTTCAACTAGCAGATGGACAACATTGAGTGTAAGATTGAGTGCTTTGATGAGAGCCCTCAAAACAACCAGTTTATACTTTTGAGAGGAAAGCTGTGTATGGCTACCATTATCAGATCTGCAGGTGGGAAATTTTAATTTTGAAAACTGAAAATTAATCAGAGTACCAGTAGAAAGGAAAGAAACTCCCTCCACAAAATAAGAAGTTTTGAGTTTATAAAAATTCATAAAAGCATGAAAAAGATAATAGAAAATAATTAAGGGCAGAGATTATCAGTTGCCTACAACTTAATTTCTGATAACAATTATTTGTGTTTGTGGGAATAAAATTAAGGACTTATTTAATAAGAACCTTTAGTATTTATATTTTATCAAAAATAATGAATAATACATGAGTCATTATTCATAAGCCTGCAGTTATACATTTTGAAATTTGTACATGGAAGTGGCCAAGTGTTTAGGAGGGAAGGTTGACTGGGTTTAGCCATGACCTCGGTCAGGAATATTTTTGGGGTAAATGCACAAAAAAAATGGAGACAGGCACTGCAGGATTCCAGTTAATTAAGAGCCCATGAGAAATAACTGTCCGAGCCCTAGGAATACCCAGTGTCTGCATCCACAACTGTGATCATTTCAGTTCATCATCCCAAGTTTACTTTGCCAAAGATGATGTCGTGGAAAGTCCCTCAACTAAAATAGAGAAACAAATCTTCTTACTTATTTACTACAGGAATCAGGATACTTGAAGTCCCCTTGGCAAACACTTGCTCTGACAGGACTGTGTACCTATTGTTGGTATCTCATGTTTATCCATCGTCTTTATTTATGCTTCATTGCGATGTTCTGTAAATAGCCATGTTCTCATCCTGCTCTCAGCACTGGTGCTGTAGTCTGCATTGCAGTTTTGGCACGTTGACATATTCCTGGTTTGCCTGGGGCAGTGGTTCTCAATGCTGGCTGCACGTTAGAATCACCTGGGGAGTTTTTAAACATATCAATTTAATCAATTAAATAAAAAGCCTTGGGATTGGGACTCAGGCATTGGCACATCTCAGAAACTCCCTAGGTGATTCTAATGTGTAGCCAGAGTTGGAAGCCCTGGGCTAGAGCATTGGAGAAGACTGTCTCCTGCCCCCGCCCCCAGATTTAACTAACTTAAAACTCCCCTTATCACCTTTCTGTGTTTATTTTCAGAAGACAGTCTTTCTGTATTTCTAAGTCCTTGGGGGTATCTCTTTGTAGCCTCAAAGAACAGTCAGTAATAGACAAATGCTACACTTTAAAATACTGTTCATGGGGTTCTCAAGGCAGGAATGCTGAAGTGGTTTGCCATTCCCTTCTCCAGTACCAGATGGTTGGATAGCATCATTGACTCAATGGCCATGAGTTTGAGCAAACTCCGGGAGATAGTGAAGGACAGGGAAACCTGATATGCTGCAGTCCATGGGGTCCCAAAGAGTCAGACACCACTGAGCAACTAAACAACAAGGATACTTTAAAATGATTTAATGTTGCCAAGTTAGGGTTTTTTATTGCTCTTTCTCAGTATTTGAGTATGCAGTATTTCTCAACCCTGACTTCATTTGTCTGTGCTTGACTGTGCGTGGGAAACTTTAAGAAACATTGATGTCCTGGTAGAGTTCAGTCCCTAGAAATTCTAATCAAATCAGTCAGGGTGCAGCCTGGACATTGGAATTCGTAAAGAGACTCACCAAGTGATAGTGTAGTGGACTCTTAGTAAAAAAACTCTTGTATTTTCTTTTTGAAAATATTTATTTGTTTATTTGGCTGTGCTGGCATCTTAATTGCAGCATGTGGGATCTAGTTCCCTCACTGGAAATTGAACCCAGGCCCCCTGCATTGGGAGCTCAGAGTCTTAGCCATTGGACAACCAGGGAAGTCCCCAGTATTTTCAAGATCAGTCAATTACCTGTTAGGTAATGCATGCATGATCAGTCACTCAGTAGTGTCTGACTCTGTGACCCCATGGACTGCAGCCCGCTAGGCTTCTCTGTCCATGGAATTTGGCCCAAAACCCAGCAATTCCACTGGCAGCCAGTCAACCTTCGCTGCATGTGGGAGTAGCTGGGTATCAGGGAGCTTTAAAGAAAGATACTGATGCCTGTGCCCTTGCCCTAGTAATTATGATGTAATTAGTCTGCCTTATAGCTTGGACTTCAAGACTCTCAAGGCTTTCCTGGTGATTCTGATATGCAGCAAAGATTGATAACCACAGTTTGTCTACCAAACACATCTATTTAGTCAATTTAAATAGTTATACATCATATGAAAGTTCTTAAGGGTACTCTAATGTGAATTTCATCTAATAGAGCCCTTGGTGACTTATCTTTTCAAATTTCAGTTAGACTTACATAAACATTTGCTGGTTAAATTCTCACTAAGATTGACTCTCAGAACCCACTGGCCACTGCAGGGGTATGGATCATAGGGGAGGAAGGAAAATTTTTTCTTCTACCCTTTGAGGTTCTTTGGCTGGTTAACAATTAAACTGACAAAAGACTGATTAATGGGAAAAAAAGCAAATGTAATTATGTACATCTTTGGGCTCCCCAAAGATAGGAGACCAAAAGTAAGTCAGGCATTTGAGGCTTATATGCCATCCTTACTTAATGAATGGGATTGGGACCTGGGGTTTCAAAGAGGAAGAGGGTAAATCACAGGATGATAAAAAGGGTGGATATTGGTAATCAGATGTTTGTCCTGACATACAGATAGGTTATTCAGATAAGAGTTCTCTCTTGCTAATAGCTCTCTCTCTGAGCCAGGCCCTGTGCTACAGGTAAAAGGCTATTCTGAGTCTTTGGGGCCTTGATTGTCTTATTTATTTATCTGTCTGTGCCAGGTCTTACTTGTGGCACATGGGATCTTCTGACTTTGTTGTGGCATGTGGGATCTAGTTCCCTGACCAGGGGTCAAACTCAGGCCCCTTGCATTGAGAGTGCAGAGTCTTAGCCATTGGACCACCAGGAAAGTCCCTGGGCCTTGATTGTCTTCAGCTCAAAATGATCCACAAGCCAGCATGGCACACTGGAGGAGACTCCTTCTGAACCCCTTCAGAGTGAACCCAGGTCTGATTTAGGCCTCCTTTTCACCTCTTTCTTGGAGAAAATTGCCAGCTCGCCATTGCTGAGCATAAACTGTACTTATTACTTTACAAAGAGTCTGTTTTGAAAGGAAAACTCATGGGTTTAACTAGTGACAATAAAGCAGAGGAGAGGATATTGATTTTTTTGGAACCAACACACAATTAGTTTTTATTACAGTTCCACAAAATTGCCAATATCCTTCTTAAAGAAAGCATTTTAATAAAATTGACATCCTTGGCAGAGAAACGGTGCCAGTCTTTCACTTGCAAACAGCTGCCACTGGGGGTCACCATTACAATAGCTAAGCTTTGCCAGCAGCTCGGGCACCCTGATGGCGACTTGCCTCAAATGAGGGGGAGGATGGGAGAAGGACTAATCTCTTTCCAGTAGCTTCTTTTCCTCAGTATCTCAGAGAGGCATTGTTCAGATACAAAGATAAATATTTGTGTTTTGTGGGTAGGATACTCACCTGTGGTAAGAAAGGATTCAATAAATTGTCGTGTCTGTTTCATAGATAAGACAGTTCTTCATGGTTATAGCATCTCAGGTCTGTGCCATTCCTCAGAGAGAGTGATCAATATGCATTTTTTTGCCCTTCTTATTTTTCCAAAATTTAACTAGGATTTGTCTGCAGCATGTTTTAAATCACTCAGCCTTGTTTTCTTGATTTTATGAGTACCAACCCTTACTGCCTTATGTTATTAGTCAATATGTTGTTTCTGCCTAGAGAATTCCTTCTGCTGCTTGCTTCTTATGTATTAAATCACTGCCACTGTCATTACATAAGGGAAATCTAAGAAATAACCAAACCAAAGTCAGAGACCCCAAGAGTGGGAGTTAACATAGGACAAACCAGACTTTGGGGCCATAGGAGGGCTGTTGTTCAGCTGCTAAGTCGTGTCTGGCTCTTTGCAACCCCATGGACTGCAGCATGCCAGGCTTTCCTGTCCTTCACCATCTCCCAGTGTTTGCTCAAACTCATACCCATTGAGTCAGTGATACCATCCAGCCATCTCATCCTCTGTTGCCCCCTTCTCCTCCTGCCCCCAATCTTTATTTCCTAGCATCAGGGTCTTTTCCAATGAGTCAGTTCTTCTCATCAGGTGGCCAAAGTATTAGAGCTTGAGCTTCAGCATCAGTCCTTCCAGTGAATATTCAGAGCCATGGTTTTTCCATAGGAGGATATGTATGAGCAAGCCCTGCAGTGTAGACACCCGGGGTAGCAGCCCAGGCGGGGAGTGGGAGGAGTGGCAGCCAGTGGCCCTCCTGGTATGTCTTAAACAATCCATCATACATGTTCTCTGCTCATGTTAAACTTCTAAGTAAGCCTCTCTTTTCCATCTAACCTACCTGACCTTGACTGTTTACTTGATGTATTGAATCAAGATTTAGCAAACATTTTTATGATGGTAGTCATGGTTAAAACAATGCATAAGGCAGAATTATTGCCATCAAGGCCAGTTTCTTAGGTTGTGACCTGTGTACACAGGGTTCTCAGCTCAGAAGTATCTCCTCACCCCCCATCACTGTGTTGAAATTTCTAATACTTTTGAAACTGCATTTTCATTTCACTTTGGCCTAGCAAATTATATAGTTGGTCCTGACTGCCTTGAAAGGGTTTACACTGTGGAGGAGAGACAGAGGAATAAAGTCTAATCAGAAATGGAATACTGAGATTTAAAAAGTGGTCTATTAGCTATATGAACAAGATATTAAGGGGATGGCATTATTCTGTCTGCAGGGAAGAGGAGCGAATTTAGGAAGGCTTTCTCCATGATTCCCATATTAACAAGTACTTACTATGTGCCAGGAAGTGCTAAATGATTCAGAGGATTCAAAAATGAATTGGCCATGAATCCTGCCATCCATCACAAGTTAACTCAGTCTATGAAAAACATATACAGAGCAGGATGAGTTTGATATGATTAGGTGGCACATGGGACCAGGATGGAATATTTATGTGAATGATCCATCTTTCCTACCTTTGTGTTTTCCTTTTCTAATCTATCCCATGCAGGTCTGCTAAACTAATCTTTTTAATGTACTCTTTTGATAACTCCCTTATTCAAAAATACTCATAGGATCCTCACCACCTCTTCAGATAAAGTCTAAACTCCCTTGGCCTGGCAGTCGATACCCTGGAATAAGGCTTTTAGCCTTTATTGTTAACCTAATGCTGTTTTATCTAATTGTTTATTTATTTGGCTGGGCCAAGTTTTAGTTTCAGCATGTGGAGCTTCACTTGTGGCTCTGCTGGTAAAGAATAGGCCTGCAATGCAGGAGACCTGGGTTCAATCCCTGGGTTGGGAAGATCCCCTGGTGAAGGGAATGGCAACCCACTCCAGTACTCTGGCCTGGGGAAGTCCATGGACAGAGGAGCTTGGGGGGCTACAGTCCATGGGGTCACAAAGAGTCGGACACGACTGAGCGACTTTTACTTTCACTTTGGGCTTTCCTGGTAGGTCAACTGGTAAAGAATCCGCCTGCAATGCAGGAGACCCCGGTTCGATTCCTGAGTCAGGAATATCCCCTGGAGAAGGGAGAGGCTACCCACTCCAGTATTCTTGGGCTTCCCTTGTGGCTCAGCTGGTAAAGAATCTGCCTGCAACGTGGGAGACCTGGGTTGGGAAGATTCCCTGGAGAAGGGAAAGGCTACCCACTCCAGTATTCTGGCCTAGAGTTTTCCATGGCTTGTATAGTCCATGGGGTCGCAAAGTCACTTGACCGGGTCGGAGTCGGCTGTGCGGCCAGCAAAACTGGGCCCAAGGACACTGCCGCCCACGGAGAGGCAGAGTCTGCAGAGGGAAGAAGGGTGGAATGGACGGCCCAGCCCACTGGCGGGGCTCCCCGGCCTTGGCAGCGGCGCAACAAACCCTTGGTTCCAGGGAGGGCAGACTTTAAATAGATGGCAGCGAGGGAGCTGCTCAGGACTGAGTGACTTTCACTTTCACTGTGGAATCTAGTTCCCTGATCAGGGATTGAACCCAGACCCCCTGCATTGGGAGCCTGAAGTTTTAGCCACTGGACCACCAGGGGAGTCCCCCTAATGCTTTATTATTATCTGAAGTGATTCCTTCAACTCTGACCAAATTGGGCCATCTGAAACCCTAATCCAATAGTTACATTTTGTTATATAACAAATTACCCACAAATTTAGCAGCTTCAAACAAACAAACCAAAAAAATATGTTTGTTATCTCACAGTTTTCTGTGGCTTAGGGATGTGGAAGGAGCTTAGCTGGATGGTTCTGTACTTGATTTGGCAAAAGTGAAAAAGCAGGAGGGAGAAGCTGCCAGTGTAACGGGAAGCTGAAACAGAATCTCAGACTGCAGTGGGTTAGCAGCGTCTCCACAGAAAGGAGCAAACATGCTACCACATTCTCAGGCCTCTTGTTTGAGTTGAATCCCCTTCCTTTAAGACACTCCCCCTCACTCCCACCTGTGATACTGGTTGCAGGCATGAGGACCAATGAATGAGCTTTGGAGATATGAAGGCCTGGAGTTGTTTTTCCCACTTAACTAGTTGGAATATTTGGATTTTAGTATGATTAGTTATTGCTAGGTTAATACTGTTCTGGCTTTTATTCACTCTTGTGTATTTGCTACGGTCGCTCAATCATGTTCAACTCTGCAACCCCATAGACTGCAGCCCACCAGGCTCCTCTGTCCATGGGATTCTCCAGGCAAGAATACTGGAGTAGGGTGCCATTTCCTCCTCCAGGGGATCTTCCTGACCCAGGGATTGAACCCAGGTCTCCTGCATTGCAGGCGGATTCTTTACTGCTGAGCCACCTGGGAAGCCCACACTTATATATAGGGTTAATTATATCATTTGGTTTATGGATGTAGAGTGCTAATAACTACTACCTGAATGGGATGGTGACAGATCTCAGGGAGAAATGGATATCCCCTAAGAATCGTGGATTCTGAAACTGAGAAACAGCTGTCACACTGGTTCCCAAAGCCCCTCTCTTGGATGAATGACTATCACGCTACAGAGGAAAGCAGAGAATATGTTTCACTTTTTCAGAGGCCAGTTTGAATCTGTTAGTTAGGGCTCCTATTTACACTTATATGCCAAGGAAGAACAGTTTTGTCGCTCGCAGCAAGCAAAGGTTGGAATGTCCTATGTATGTCCTACTGTTGTGAAAGATCTGATCAGATCTAGGAACCATAAGCATGCCACTGGGGACTTTATGTGGTCAGGAGCCATTAATCAACTACCCATCAATTCAACTGTGAACCCATCTAATATACCCATAAGCCTGATTTCTTCCCTCTGAGCCATGAGCATATTATAATACTTGTCAAGAAAACCAAGATGGAGTGAGAAGAAAAGTACAAAGGGGAGAGGCACAGAGATAATGACTTCTCACACAAAGGGGCGTCAGGGACTGTGAGCTCTCTCTCTTTGATCTTGGATCTCTGTCTCCTATTTATCTTGAATGGTTGCCTGGGAGAAGCTTGTTACCATGGGACCAGAAGCGAAGGTACATTTTCTAAGGAGGAGATGGCTTTCAAATAATCCCCTGAAACTACTGCACAGTGTTCTGTGAGAAATCGCCTGCGTCCCTGCCCTCGTTAGAACTCTGGAAATGAACTCAGTTAGCTGTGGATTAGGATGGTGCACTTGGCAGGTCGGAAGGAAACTAAAAGGGCATCTTGTATAACTCGTGTCTGAATTCCCTTTTTAAAGCAGCCTCTGGGACTTCCCCTGGCGGTCCATGGTTAAGAATTCACCTTGCAAATCAGGAGATGTGGGTTTGACCCCTGGTCAGGGAAGTAAAATCCTTGTATGCCACCCGGCATGGCCAAAAATAAAATAAAATAAAATAAAAATACTAATAAATAAATAAAGCAGCCTCTGTCACAGAGTTAAGTCCAATCTTGCACAAGATTCTTAGTGACAGGAAACTTTTACTGCACGAAGTCCTGCCATATACTGAACTGAGCTCTCTCATCCTATAGCATCTTCTATGGGTCCTATTCCAGGCTTCCCTGGTGGCTCAGCGGTAAAGAATCTGCCTGCCAGTCCAGGAGATGTGGGTTCAATCTCTCGGTCAGGAAGATCCCCTGGAGGAGGGCATGGCAACGCATTCCAGTATTTTTGCCTGGAGAATCCCATGGACAGAGGAGCCTGGCGGGCTGCAGTCCATGGGTTTGCAGAGAATGGCATGTGACTTAGTGACTCAACAACATCAACAATGGGTCCTTTGGAGTCGTAATGAAACAGTCAAATCTCTCAAAGAATGGTTCTTTAAATTTTTCATACAGTGTGATTCCTAAACACAAGTCATTCGGTGCATCTGTTCTGTTGTGATGAAACAAGTGAAAAGATCTGCAACTTTTACCTTTCAAAGCTGTGCTGTGCTTAGCTGTGCTTAGTCACTCAGTCCTGTCCCACTCTTTGCAACCCCATGGACTGTAGCCCACCAGGCTCCTGTGTCCATGGGGATTCTCCAAGCAAGAATACTGGAGTGGGTTGCCATGCCCTCCTCCAGGGGATCTTCCCAACCCAAGAACCGAACCCAGGTCTCCCACATTGCAGGCGGATTCTTTACCAGCTGAGCCACCAGGGAAGCCCAATAAGATGTGACTCTTCTCTCTATAACTTATATCCTCTTGCTTCTGTTTATGCTCCATACAGAATAGTTTCAACCTGGCTGCTACAATTAACTTAATTTTTAAAATTAATTTGTTTTATATTACAGCTAATGCTAATGTAAAAATTTTTATTGAGGTGTAATTGATGTATATAATGGGATCAAAAGGCACTAATTTCCAGTTATTCTATTAACTTTTAAAAAATGAAGGCAGATCATGTCATTTCCTCTGCTGAAAACCTGTCAGTGGCTCTGCATTTTACACAGAATGCAATACAAAGTCCTCAGCATGGCCCCTAAGCCCTACGTGATCTACCCCGTTACCTCTCTTTTTCTCTTCCCGTGTCCCCCTCGCCAGGTCCCTGCTCCTTCCACACTGGCTGCCTTGCAGTCTCTGGAACACACCATCCCCCGAGGGTCCTTATTTGAGCTGTCTCTCTGCCTGAAGCTATGTTCTTTCCCAGGGGTCTCCTTGGTTTCCACCCTCACTTTCCCTTAATCTCACCCTTTCAATGATGCCCACCCTTTTCTATCCTATTTCCTATTGCAAACTGCCCACTGCCTTGTTTCCTGTGCTTCAGTTCCCTTTGCCCCCACCTGTCATAGACTTCTCCCTTTAACGCTTTATGCTTTAATTTGCTTATTCATTGTCTATTGCCCTTCCCCCTCCGACAACAACCCGACAACCCGATAGAGTGTGAGCTCAGTGAGGACGGGACTATTCACCTATTTTGTTCACTAGTGTAGCCCAAGTACCTAGATTCATGCCTGGTGGGCACATGATCAGTAAGCTTTGAATGAACTTAGAAATGTTTTATAATTCTTCTCAGCCCTTTCTTAATGGATATTGCACTTTTCATTCTGTAGGATTTTAGGAACTGATCTTCATTTTTCTTCTTGAAAATCCTAAGTGCATCTTGGGGCATATTTGGACTTTTCTTCATGTTTTCCAGGAGTAACTGTAACTGAAGATGGGAGTGTTACATGTCTATATCTACACCTTAATTTTGGTGGAAAGCATTATGTTACAAAGTCCTGGTTGTAACGTGAACTTTGGAAATGCCACAAGAGTTTGAATCCTAGTTTCCACAAGGGTTTGAATCCTAGTTTCATTATTTACTGACTCTGACACTAAAGCAAATTACTTATTTTATTTGAGCTTGAATTTCCTTATCTATAATAAAAGGAATTAAAATCTGCCTCAGGGTTTTTATAAAGTTTTAAATGAGATGGTATATATAAATCTCCCAACATGGTTTCTCAACCAGTATTTTAAAATGTAATGTACATGCAAAATCACCTGAGAGTTATGTTGAAATGCAGATTCTGATACAGCAGGTCTGAGATGGGGCCCAGAATTCTGTTTCTAAAAAGCTTCCAGGTGGTATTGATGCTGTTGGTCCAGGGACCACATTTAGAGTGATGAGATCCTAGAATGAAGGACATGCCTTATAAGTGTTTATCCGCATTCTCCCCTGTACTGCATTCAATTATTTATGGCCTGGAGACACACATCCATTTGCAGTTGTTCTTACTTCTTATCTGGACTTTAGTTCCCTTTAAATGAAGTTTGTTCGACTCTTTCCAATTTGATGGTGGTTTTTATGATGGAAAAGCTGCAACTAATGTAAGAATTGAGAGATTTTCCTTACTTGTTTCAATTCTATGCCAAGGACGTAGCTTGTCTTTTTCTTGCCCTTTTTCTCATGCCTTAGTCATTGCAAACTTGAGTTTTTGGTGCTGATATTTATGAATCTATTCTGCTCCTGGCAATTCTCAACAGCTGCATTCTTCTCTTTCAATTTTAAGTATATGAACCTTTAAAATCTAAGTTATTCAGGGAATGCCCTTTGCACAGTTAAATAACACATCTCTTATAACCCAGATATCAGAAAGGAACATTTCCAAGACAAATCGCTAATGGACATTGACATCTGGCTTATTTTAAGTCTTTATTTATTTATTTGGCCATGCCACGTGGCATGTGGGATCTTAGTTCCCTGACCAGGGATTGAACCCAGGCCCCCTGCAGTGGAAGCATAGAGTCCTAACCACTAGACTGCCAGGGAAATCCCTTAAGAGTATATTAATCACAAAGTTTATCCATTTTCTTATACACAAACACTCCCATTCATTCATTCATATTCTCTGGCTCTCTGAGAAACTTGTTCTAGTAAAATGAAAGGTGAGGGGGATTTGTAGTCTCTGTGGAACATCCCAGAAAGTCTTCTTCTCTTGGGTAGTTTATGCAGCACCAGAGATATTGCCCAAATTCCCTTCACCTGTGGAGATGCTCTAAGTTGCACTAGCATATCTGTTTGTAGTTTTGAAGATTTAGAATTTTTAAAACCTGATTTTATTTATTGTTGGCTGTGCCAGGTCTTTATTGCTGAGTAGGCTTTTCTCTGGAGAAGGAAATGGCAACCCACTCCAGTGTTCTTGCCTGGAGAATCCCAGGGACGGGGGAGCCTGGTGGGCTGCCGTCTATGGAGTCACACAGAGTTGGACACGACTAAAGCAGCTTAGCAGCAGCAGCAGCAGCAGCAGGCTTTTCTCTAGTTGTAGTGTATGTGCTTCTCATTGTGGTGCCTTCTCTTGTTGCGGCTTCCAGGCTCTAGAGCACAGGCTCAATAGTTGTGGCATACAGGCTTGTTCTACAGCAGGTGGGATCTTCCCGGACCAGGGATTGAACCCATGCTTCCTGCATTTGCTGGAGGATTCTTTACCACTGAGCCACCAGTGAAGCCCTGAAAATCTGGAAATTTTATCCACGACTATAATCAATTCAATTCAATTCTGTTAATATTTCACAGAGATTATAGAGCTGCTACCTATGCCAATCACAGTGTAGCCCCCTCTGGGGGGCCTTGAAGTCTATTGGGGGGAGATAGTCATGTAAAAGAAAGAAGTACATTGGAATATAAGATGTGCACAAGGTCCAAGGGAGCAGGCAGGGAGTAGGTAGGGTGTAGGCTTTAGTGGGAGGGGAGATGCTTAGGGTGGTCTTCACGAAGGAGGCCTCATTTTATTTATGAAGAGTAAGGATGAGACCTGGTTTCCATTAGATGGCATTACAGCCAAGGAGATTGGCAAAACTAGAATTCTGCCTTCATTCATAATTAGACAATTCCTTCCTCCCTGAGGTTCCTAAGGAGGCTATGCTCCAGAGAACAAAAAAGACTATGCAAATATCTTTTTTTCCCCCATTGGATACATGTTTTCCACCCGCAAAGCTGGCTTCTTTAAGTAGTGGAGGATGCACCTGTCATTTACCTCTGAAATCTCAGGTCTCCAGACTTTCTAAATAGGTGGGCTCTCTTGATTATACTGGTGCTCCCGTAAGAGGAGGAGAAACCCTCAATTCTCCCAACAGTGGGGCTGTAAGAGGGTTTTCCTACAGGAGAGTGCCAGAGGGGCATGGGAGAGAGGAAGGGGCCTGGGGTCAGATCATCTTACTTGGCCCCTCGGATGGAGGAAGTAGACAAGAAGACCACATTGAGATAAGTGACCTCTTACTCTGCAGTTGATTGTTTGCAAAGTTGTTCTTAGGGGTCCCACCCTGTTTAGCATGACTTTGCCACTCATTGCATTCAGAAGTGGAGTTTATTTCCCCAGCTCTTGCCTCTGGGCCAGCCTGACTTGCTTTGACCAATACAATGTAGCAGAAAGGCAGTGTGTGCTCTCTGGACCCCACACCTCTGGAGGCTTTGTAGTTTCTTCTCCCTTCTTGGAGCCCAAAAATGGTCATGTGAAGGGGTCAGGTGAAACTCCTTGTGGATGACGGACCACATCGAGGAGAGAGAGACCTAGCTGACAGGCAGCAGTGCATGCCAGGCAGGTGAGTGAAGCCATAATGGACCATCCCATCCATCTGAGCCAGAGACTCCTGAGTGGCATTTTTTGAGCTGGCCTGTTTTGCTGCAGTGGATTGTATGGCAAGCATGGAGAGAAAAGAGAGTGAGCCAGGCAGTGAGGCAAGAAGAGGAAATTTATTAGAGGGAAAACGAGAGGGTTACTGGCCCTTAAGTAGAACCAGTGTCCTCCCTTTCTGACGAGGTCTTTCTTGTACCCTGCCAATGAAAAATTCTCTGAAGGGATGATTAATTTTTAGCCTGTAGCTGAGTCCTGCAGTCACTTAGCCAGAGGTCTGGAATCTGGTGGTCTCATAGCCTTGAGAAGGTAGGTGCCAGCGCGAAAAGAGAATGTCAGTTGCACAATTTGGTCAGTCTCAAGGGTCACTGTGATTTTATTCTATATTTGTGAGGTCAAGATAATGAACCATTTTAACAATGAGCCCCCCTGTGGCCCCTATCATTCCAGCCTTTTTTATTTCAGGTAAGGCCTGAAGGTCAATCTTCTTAACTGCTTCCTGTGGGACTGGGGTGAGATAAGAAAAAGGCTGGAATGTGGGTCAAGGGGATTTGTGTGGGGTCGAAGTTTTTGATAATTTGAGTGAGTTAGAAGTAGCTCATGGATAAAGAAAACTGAGTGCCAAAGAATTGATGCTATTGAACTGTGATTTTGGAGAAGACTCTTGAGAGTCCCTTGGACAGCAAGGAAATCCAACCAGTCCATCCTAAAGGAAATCAGTCCTGAATATTCATTGGAAGGACTGATGCTGAAGCTGAAACTCCAATACTTTGGCCACCTGATGCAAAGAACTGACTCATTGAAAGAGACCCTGATGCTTGGAAAGATCAAAGGTGGAAAGAGAAGGGGATGACAGAGGATGAGATGGTTGGATGGCATCACTGACTTGATGGACATGAGTTTGAGCAAGCTCCAGGAGTTGGTCGTGGACAGGGAAACCTGGCGTGCCACAGCCCATGGGGTTGCAAAGAGTCAGACACGACTGAGCGACTGAACTGAGCATGGATAGTTCAGTTGGTGAAGTCTTGTAAGCGGTCCTAAAGACATTTTGAAAAAAGACCTGTTAAACATGGGCCGAAAGTTAGAATAAACATAAGTAGGAGAGGGCCTAGAAAAGGTAGGGCCCAGGGCATCCAAATCCAATTGCTTAGCCAGTTTTCCCATGAATTACTGCGGTGCTGACATATTCTCAAGGCCCTGTTTTCGATTTCTTGCTATTCCTTTATAACACCCAATTTATTGGCGTAGAAGCATCAGGTTCCTCCAAAAATAGACATAGGCCCCCTTTTTCTGCCATGAGGAGGTCTAATCCTCTTCTGTTTTGGAGGACCATGGCTGCTAGGGAACTACCTGGTTTTGGATAGTAGTAAGGCGGGTAGCTATTTCTTCTAGGCTCTCACTGAGGTCTTTAGAAAGGCTTTGGTAATAATTTAAAGAGTTTGTGTGTCCTGCAGTCCCTGTCCTAATGCCAGCCACTATTCCTGAACTAATTAATAGAGTTGAATTGCCTGTCTGGGTTGCTTATGAGTTAGTGGGTTTGGTAATAATTTAAAGAGGTTGTGTGTCCTGCAGTCCCTGTCCTAATCCCAGCCACTATTCCTGAACTGATTAATACAATTGAATTGCCCATCTGGGTCGGTTATGAGTTAGTGGGATAGGGAGAGTCTGAATGTTAGGAGCAATAGAAATATCTGGGGCCAGATATACCAGGGTACATGTTCCTGTCCAGTTAGTGGGAAGACATAAATGGGTAATGGTTTCACATAAGAAAAATATTCTAGGAGTAAGAAGACAACAGCTGAAATCTATGGCAAATAGGAGTCTTTCTGGGAACATGCTAGTAGTCTCTGAAACTGACAGTGAGCTCGCCAGTGTAGCCTCTACAAGAGGATTATTTATGCCATATGCAGAAGGGAGTCTCCCTAAGAAAGTAATGAATGTCCTGCAGTTCCTGAGACATGGTAGACAGATTGGCCTGATGGGAAGGAGAGATGTGAAGTGTGATTACAGAGGTGTGGAGGTATAGTTCCTAGTTGGGGGTAAGAGTTGTTTATAGAGTTTTGTCTGGAAAAAACAGAAAGGAGCCTGTTGTAGATGAACATCAGAGGTGTTGGGGGGGGGTCCTCCTATAGCTGATCCTTTATGAGTAGAAGTGAAATCTGTGAGGAGGGAGGTCAGTATCTTGTCAGGATTGTGAATTTGATCAATTGAATATAAATAACATCTATATGACAAAAGATTCTCCTCTAAATGTGTGATAAAGAGAAGTGTTTATGTGAGTCCATTGATCTGTGGAAATGGGGAGCACTGATCCTCTGGATGAAAGTGAAAGAGGAGAGTGAAAAAGTTGGCTTAAAGCTCAACATTCAGAAAACGAAGATCATGGCATCTGGTCCCATCACTTCATGGCAAATAGATGGGGAAACAGTGGAAACAGTGGCTGACTTTATTTTTCTGGGCTCCAAAATCATTGCAGATGGTCATTGCGGCCATGACATTAAAAGACGCTTACTCCTTGGAACAAAAGTTAGGACCAATCTAGACAGCATCTTAAAAAGCAGAAACATTACTTTTTTCCACAAAGGTCTATCTAGTCAAGGCTATGGTTTTTCCAGTGGTCACGTATGGATGTGAGAGTTGGACTATAAAGAAAGCTGAGCACCAAAGAATTGATGCTTTTGAACTGTGGTGTTAGAGAAGACTCTTGAGAGTCCCTTGGACTGCAAGGAGCTCCAACCCATCCATCCTAAAGGAGATCAGTTCTGGGTGTTCATTGGTAGGACTGATTTTGAAGCTGCAACTCCAATACTTTGGCTACCTGATGCAAAGAGCTGACTCATTTGAAAAGACCCTGATGCTGGGAGGGATTGAGGACAGGAGGAGAAGGGGACGACAGAGGATGAGATGGTTGGATGGAATCACCGACTCAATGGACATGGATTTGGGTAAGCTCCAGGAATTGGTGATGGACAGGGAGGCCTGGCGTGCTGTGGTTCATGGGGTCGCAAAGAGTCAGACACGACTGAGTAACTGAATTGAACTGAACTGAACTGAACTAATCCTCTGGGTGAGGAGATGGATAAGCAGATCCAACAATCACTGGCTAGGGTCAGGTTTGAGGTATTGAGTAATAATGGGTCAGATTTAGAGTTCTGAATAGGTAGGCAAGGTTTGGGGCAGAGTGAGTTATAGACAGGGTATTAATGTGAAGTTTGGCCTGTAAAATAAGAGGGAGTAAAGAGTAAAATCATGATGTGACATCTCATCACAAAGGAGCAAAGGATAAGAATAAGAATCCAGGTGTAGAAATAAATTTGGCTTGGTGTGAGCTCTATGAAATCTCCCTGGAGCCAAAAATCGGTTATGAAGTCAAGGTGTAAAGGGAGATCAGTAACAGTGGTGTTTCCAGGAAAGGTAAGGGCTTGTGTTACTATGTGAAGGAAAGTGGATAATAGATTCATCTAGACTGATCACAGTAAGAGGAGGGCCATGCCCCCAAAAACAAGAACTATGGAGAAGTACGTAAAACAGCGAGAAAACTTTTGAATGATAGTCCACTCGGGGAGACAGAGTAAAGTCCTATTGTGAATAGGGTAAGTAGGGGAAATCCCAGTCCAGTTAGTAATGAATATATCTGTTTTTGTTTTACTTATTTACTTATTTTTGCTTTACTTATTTGGCTGTTCTGTTTCTTCAGGAATTCTATCCAGTCAAAGCCTGGTGGGTCCCAGAACGGTGCAGGTGTAGCAAGGAGCGTCTGAGCAGGGAATGTTTCTTGGCAGAGATGGAGAGTCTCCTAGGGCCCGCTTTAATCTAGAGATGTGAAACCAAGAGGAATGACCTGCCAGTTTAGTGGCTGTTGGTATGTTTAGAACTACCTCTAACGGACCAGTCCATCGAGACTGGAGATCCTTATGGTGTAAGGTCTTAAGCAGGACTCGATCCCTGGGTGTGAGTGTTAAGTCAGCTGGATTCACTTGATGAGGATTGGGAGAGTGATCTGCATGCATGAAGTCTCTAATAAGGTTAAGGGTGGGAAGATAGTCTCCCAGCAAGGGGCTCACAGTAGGGAAATGACCAAAGAGAAAAGGGTGTCCATACATGAGCTCTAAAGGACTGAGGAAAGACGGGGCCTGTGGAGTAGCCCTAATGCGAGCCAAAGCCGTGGGAAGGAGTTCGGTCCATGGCCTTTGTAGTTCTAGAGAGAGTTTGGTTAGGTGTGTTTTGAGAATAGAATTTGCCTTTTCTACTTTTCCTGAAGATTGAGGTCTATAAGGAATATGTAGTTTTGGGGTTATGCCAAGAGATCGGGCTATTTGTTGGGTGATTTGGGAGATAAAACCTGGCTCATTATCAGATTGGAGGGAGAGTGGGAGGCCAAAGCAAGGGATGATTTCTCATATGAGAAATTGTGTTACCTCTGAGGCAGTTTCTGATCTCCTAGGAAAAGCCTCAGTCTACCCTGAAAAAGTGTCTACTAGAGTGAGCATAAGTTTTATTTTTCCTGTTGGAGGCACATGAGTGAAGTCAATTTGCCGGTCCTCTCCTGGGATATGTCTTCCAGCCTGATGTTGGGAATGAGGGAACAGGCTTTAGGGTTCCCTGTGGTGAGACTGAGGAGCAGATAATGCAAGAGTGAGTGATTTGTTAAAGGAGTGAAGGAAGGTTAGGATAGGTGATAAGAGGTCTTAAGAGATGATAAAGAGGTTTAGTGCTTAAGAATCTGTGTGGCCTGAGTTTGGGGAAGGACATAGCAGCTCTATTTTTGTAATCAATCTCCTTGTGGTTACCAATCTCCTTGTGCTCCCTCTTGTAATAAGTGAGTGAGTGAGTGAGTGAAGTTGTTCAGTTGTGTCTGACTCTTTGCGACCCCGTGGACTGTAGCCCACCAGGCTCCTCCATCCATGGGATTCTCCAGGCAAGAATACTGGAGTGGGTTGACATTTCCTTCTCCAGGGGATCTTCCCGACCCAGGGATCGTACACAGGTCTCCTGCATTGCAGGTGAACGCTTAACCCTCTGAGCCACCAGGGAAGCCTCCCTCTTATAATAAATGTGTGTTTTCTTTGGGGAAGTAAAGGGTCTATATGTTGGGAATTATTATAAGTTGTTGAGCAGGTGATCAGAGTGAGGCTTGTTTTGCTTCCCTGTCTGCAGCATTGTTTCCCCATAAAAGTGTCTGAGACCACCTGGTGACCTCGGCAGTGTATGATGCCTACTTCAGTTGGCATGATAGCTGCCTTTAAAAGTTGGAGTATAAGTGAGGTGTTGGTTATGAGAGAGCCTTTAATAGATAGGAGCCCTTGTTCCTTCCAGAGGGCAGCATATGAGTGTATGATATGGAAAACATATTTAGAATCAGTGTATATGTTTGCTCTCTTGTTACCTGCAAGTGTAAGAGCTCTAGTTAGTGCAATGAGTTTTGCCTTTTGGGAAGAGGTTCCTGAGGGGAGAGATTGGGACTCAGTAATTTCAGTGTCAGAAACAATTGCATATCCAGCTATCTCTTTTCCTTCTGATGTCGTAGAGGAGCTGCCATCAATATACCAAGTAAAGTCAGGGTTATTTAAAGGGGTTGAGGAAGCGTGGGAGAAATGGGGCATCAGATCTTCTAATGCCTCTTTGCAAGTATGGATGGGGGCTCAGAAGAACTAGGGATAAGGGTGGCAGGGTTGAGAGTAAGACAGTGTTCAAAGGAGAACTTGGGAAATTCGAGAAGGGTGGCGTGAAATAGTTGGATGTGTGAAGGAGATAGAAGGGTTATGGATTTGTGAGAAAGTAAGTCCTTAAAGTCATGTGGTAAGCGAATGACAGCGGGTTCTCCAAAAGTAAGTTTTTTACTTTCCTGAGTGAGGAGTGCAGCTGCTGCCAGGGCACATAAGCAGGCTGGCCATCCTTGAATTGTGGGATCTAATTGCTTTGATAGCTGAACAGCAGGGGTGAAGGAGGGGCCCGGATTTTGTCCTAAAACTCCTGGGGCAATTTTGTGTCTCTCAGTAGTGTAGAGTATAAAGGGGTGAGAACACTCAGGAAGTTTTAGTGCTGGGGCTGAGAGAATGGCTTGCTTAAGGGTGTTAAAGGCTGAACAGGTATTTGATTTTAGCTCTAGAGGTTCTGAAAGATCTCCTCGGGTGGCTTGATATAGGGATTGTGCCAAGAGGGCGAAATTAGGAATACAGAGGTGTAGATATCCAGCTAACCCCAAGAAGGACAGCATTTCTGTTTTTGATGAAGGGAATGGTAGGGTGGACATAAGGGACTTTCTGTCAGTAGTGATACATCTTTTGGTTGGTGATAAAATGACTCCAAGATCGGTGACTCTAGGAAGAGAGACCTGAACTTTGGTGGGAGAAACTCGATAGCCTCAATCAGCTAGAAAATTGAGTAGTTGTATAGTGTGTTGTTGAGAAGAACGACAAAGGGAAGAGCTACAAAGGAATTGATCATCCACATACTGGAGGATAGTACTCGGAGTAAGGTCAAGAGAGGTTAGGTCTGATGCTAGAGCTTGGCCAAAGAAATGAAGGCTATCACAAAAGCCTTGTGGGAGGACTGTCCATGTCAGCTGTTGGGAGTGATGATTGTTTGGATCGGTCCAGTTAAAGGCAAAGAGGTCTTTAGAGTCTGGGTGTAAAGGGATGGTAAAGAAGGCATCCTTGAGGTCTAGAACAGTAAAGTGGGTAGTCAAAGAGGGAATGAGAGAGAGAAGAGAATAGGGATTTGGAGCTACTGGGTATATGGGGATAATAGACGCATTGATAAGTCTCAGGTCCTGGACCAGGTGATAGAAGCCATTTGGCTTTTTGACAGCTAAGATAGGGGTCTTATAGGGAGAGTGGGTTGGGTGCAAGAGGCCCTGATGTAGGAGTTAAGTGACGATAGGCTTTAACCCTTGTTGATGTTTCTGGGAGATAGGGTATTGTGGTTGATTGGGGAATTTAGAGGGGTCTTTGAGTCAGATATGAGTTGGAACATGGTGAGAGGTGACAAATGGGTTGTCCATATCCCAAACTATGGGGTTTATGGACGAGGAGGGCAATGGAGAAGGGGATGATGAGGTGGGGTTGAGGAGCAGTAGCCAGGCTAAATCAGAAGATGGGCTTGGGATAGTAGTAGAGGCTTTGAATTTTGAGAGAAGGTCTCTCCCAAGAATATGAGTGGAGCATTTTGGGAGTATGAGAGAAGAATGGGAAAATGGGGTATCCTGAAGTATGCAACATAGAGGCTCGATTATTTGTGGCATAGACATTAAACTGTCAACTCCCATAACAGAGACCTGAGAGACCTTTTTTTTTTTTTTTTTGGGATTAATTTAGGTTCAGTTCAGCTGCTGAGTCATGTCCATCTCTTTGCGACTTCATGGACTGCAGCATGCCAGGCCTCCCTGTCCATCACCAACTCCCGGAGTTTACCCAAACTCATGTCCATTGAGGTGGTGATATCATCCAACCATCTCATCCTCTGTCGTCCCCTTCTCCTCCCGCCTTCAACCATGCCCAGCATCAGGGTCTTTTCCAATGAGTCAGCTCTTCGCATCAGGTGGCCAAAGTATTGGAGTTTCAGCTTTAGCATCAATCCTTCCAGTGAACACACAGGACTGATCTCCTTTAGCATGGACTGGTTGGATCTCCTTGCAGTCCAAGGGACTCTCAAGAGTCTTCTCCAACACCACAGTTCAAAAGCATCAATTCTTCGGTGCTCAGCTTTCTTTATAGTCCAACTCTCACATCCATATATGACCACTGGGAAAACCATAGCCTTGACTAGATGGACCTTTGTTGGCAAAGTAATGTCTCTGTTTTTTAATATGCTGTCTAGGTTGGTCATAACTTTCCTTCCAAGGAGTAAGCGTCTTTTAATTTCATGGCTGCAGTCACCATCTGCAGTGATTTTGGAGCCCAAGAAAATGAAGTCTGCCACTTTCCATTGCTTCCCCATCTATTTGCCATGAAGTGATGGGACTAGATGCCCTGATCTTAGTTTTCTGAATGTTGAGCTTTAAGCTAACTTTTCACTCTCCTCTTTTACTTTCATCAAGAGGCTCTTCAGTTCTTCTTCACTTTCTGCCATAAGGGTGGTGTCATCTGTGTATCTGAGGTTATTGATATTTCTCCTGGCAATCTTGATTCCAGCTTGTGCTTCTTCCAGCCACTGTTTCTCATGATGTACTCTGCATAGAAGTTAAATAAGCAGGGTGACAATATACAGCCTTGATGTACTCCTTTTCCTATTTGTAACCAGTCTGTTGTTCCATGTCCAGTTCTAACTGTTGCTTCCTGACCTGCATATAGGTTTCTCAAGAGGCAGGTCAGGTGGTCTGGTATTCCCATCTCTTTAAGAATTTTCCACAGTTTGATGTGATTCACACAGTCAAAGGCTTTGGCATAGTCAATAAAGCAGAAATAGATGTTTTTCTGGAACTCTCTTGCTTTTTTGATGATCCAGCAGGTGTTGGCAATTTGATCTCTGGTTCCTCTGCCTTGTCTAAAACCAGCTTGAACATCAGGAAGTTAATAGTTCATGTATTGTTGAAGCCTGGCTTGGAGAATTTTGAGCATTAATTTACTAGTGTGTGAGATGAGTGCAATTGTGCAGTAGTTTGAGCATTCTTTGGCATTGCCTTTCTTTGGGATTGGAATGAAAACTGACCTTTTCCAGTCCTGTGGCCACTGCTGAGTTTTCCAAATTTTCTGGCTTATTGAGTGCAGCACTTTCACAGCATCATCTTTCAGGATTTGAAATAGCTCAACTGGAATGTCATCACCTCCACTAGGTTTGTTCGTAGTGATGCTTTCTAAGGCCCACTTGACTTCACATTCCAGGATGTCTGGCTCTAGGTGAGTGATCACACCATTGGAGTAGACAGGCATAGAAGAGTAAGTGGCCCCCATGTCAATGAGAAAAGAGATCAGCTTACCTGCCACTGTGAGAGTTACCGTGGGCTCCATAGAGGTGATGAGAGTCAGGGCCTGGGGCCCTGGGTACCTTCAGTCTTCAGTGGCAAGTCAGAGGAGGCTTGGCAGAGCTGGGCTGGAGGATTCTTGCTCTGGTCCAGGAGGGGATGTCTTGATCCCTGGAGGGGGATTTGGGCAGTCAACCTTACAATGTCCCTTTATGCCACAGCTGGGACACAGACTTGGAGGGGCCCTCTGCTTTAGGCATGAATGGACCCAGTGGCCTCCTTTGCTGCATTTGAAGCAGGGCCCAGGTGACTTCCTGTCTTTGTTGGTTAATGGAGGTTAGGAGCCATGTAGGGCAGTGGCTAAAAGGTGGTATTTGGCCTGATCTCGTTGGGCCTTCTCTAGCTTTGCCTGTTCTTCTTGGTTATTGAAAATCTTAAAGGCTAAATTTAAAAGGTCTCGTTGAGGGGTTTGAGGGCCTTATTCTGCCTTTTTCAGTTTCTTTTGGATGTCTGGGGATGATTGAGAGAGAAAATGGATGTTAAGAACAATGGTGCCCTGTGCTGAAGTGGGGTCTAATCTTGTATATATTTGTAGGGCTTCTGTTAACCTGGCTAGAAATTGTGCTGGGTTTTTGTCTAGTCCGTGAGTTATTAGCCAGAGCTTATTAAAGTTGACGGCTTTATGTCCTGCCTTTTGAAGGCCCACAGTGAGGCAAGCAACCATATGATTATGGGCTGCCTGCCCAGATCTCCCTGCCTGGTATCCCAGTTGCGATCAGGTCGGGGACAGCCGTGGCCCGTATGGGCTTAGTGTCAGCTGTCCTGTGTATCTCCTGTATGTACCTGAGAGGCTCGCCGTACTCATTCCTTCTCTTCTGGGAGAAAGGTAGAGGAAAGTAGAAAGTGAATATCATGCCAGGTTAAGTCATAAGACTGGGTAAGATATTTGAATTCTTTTAGATAATTATCAGGGTCTGAAAAGAAGGAACTCAGACACTTTTCAGTTTGAGACAGATTGGCGAGGGAGAATGGGACATAAACCTGAACAATGCCTTCTGCTCCAGCTACTTCTCATAAAGGGAGGGGTAAAGCAGGAAAGGAGCAGGGTCCTGCAGTGAAGTTTTCAGCTTTAAAGTTGTTTGAGACCAGGTATGGGGAGGGGGTCTAGGGAGGTGGGATAAAGCCTTGGGACCCTTGGGTTAGAAGGTGGGGCTGAAGTTTCAGAGCTTGCCTCTGGCACAGGCAGGGCAGGGGGGTTGGAAGCAGTGGCGGTGGCCTGCCCTTGAGAAGGAGGGGGTATAAGGTGGAGGTTGTGGAACTGGATTTGGAGGGGCTGCAATGGGATTGGGAGTGATAGAGGGTGGGCTGTGGTCAAAAGGGTCGAAGGAAGAAGCAAAGTCTGAACAGGAATCAGGAGACATTGTACTAGGAGGATGTGGCCCAGAGTGGGCTAAGAGTATTTGAGAAGTAGAACAGGATTCACAGAGGGAGGGTTGAGAGTGAAGAGCGAAGAAAGCCTGGACAGAAGGGATTTCTGACCACTTGCCGTTGTGGCAGCAGAAGTTTTTGAGATACCATAGAGTATTGTAATCAAGAGTTCTGTTTTCTGGCCACTGGGACCTATTATCAAGTCTGTGTTGCGGCCAGACAGTGTTAGAATAGTAAATCAGTCTTTTTGGTCTTTTCTCTCCTTGGGAGCCAAAGGCTTTTAGGTTTCAGAAAAGGCATCCTAGAAGAGTAGATTTTGAGGGATGGGATTGAGAATTTCCCATTGTGTCCGAATAGGGAGGTTAGACAAGGGTGAGAGAAAGCAAGGAGAAAGGTCCGAGAGAAAAGGCATCCCTGTTCTCAGGACTTTCTCAGAGAGTAATAATAGTCTGCTGCAAAATGGGCATCTCCTATTTCAAAGTCAGATGGGGCGCAACGCTGAGGGCCCAAGGACTGTGGGGATTCTCCCACCTAGTGCTAGGACTTGGAAACGAGACGAGAGAGAGAGGATCCCAGAGAATGGGATTTCACTCACCCTTGATCTCCTTTAGGATAGACTGGTTGGATCTCCTTGCAGTCCAAGGGACTCTCCAGAGTCTTCTCCAACACCACAGTTCAAAAGCATCAATTCTTTGGCACTCAGCTTTCTTTATAGTCCAACTCTCACATCCATACATGCCACTGGAAAAACCATAGCCTTCACTAGACGGATCTTTGTTGGCAAAGTAATGTCTGCTTTTTAATATGTTGTCTAGGTTGGTCATAACTTTCCTTCCAAGGAGTAAGCGTCTTTTAATTTCATGGCTGCAGTCACCATCTGCAGTGATTCTATATCAGTTTCATGTGTACAAGAATATGTTTCAACTTCTGTATACACTATAGTGTGCTCACCACCAAAAATTTAGTTTCCATCCATCAGTATGCAGTTAACCCCCTTTCCCTCTGGTAACCACTGCTGTTTTCTCTGTATCTCTGTTTTTGTTTGGTTTGATTTGTTCTTTTATTTGGGGGTATTCTGTTTGTTTTTTGTATTCCTCATAAGTGAAATCATAGGGTATTTGTCTTTTCCCGTTTGACTTATTTCACTTAGCATAATACCCTCAAGGTCCTATCCATGTATCACAAATGGCAAAATTTTCATCTTCTTTTTCATGGCTGAATTGTATTCCATTAAATAAATAAATGCCACAGTTTCTTGATCCATTCATCCATCAGTGAGCACTGAGATTGTTTCCATACCTCACCTCTTGTAGATAATGCTGGGATGAACATAGGGGTACATATATTTTTTCAAGCTAGTGTTTTCATGTTCTTTGGATCAATACCCAGAAGTGGAATAGCTGCATCATATGGCAGTTCTATTTTTAATTTTTTGAGAAACCTCTGTGTTCTCTCTCATCGTGGCTGTATTGACTTACATTCCTACCAGGAGTATATGAGAGTTCCCTTTTTTCCCACATCCTCACCAATAGGTATTTCTTGCTTTTTTGATAATGAGCACTCTGACAGATATGAGATGCTGTCTCATCGTGGTTTTGATTTGCATGTCCCTGTTAGGCATGTTGACCATCTTTTCATGTGCCTCTTGGCCATCTGTATGTCTCCTTTGGAAAACTACCTAGAAAACTCTTTAGATCCTCTACCCATTTTTTAATTGGTTTTGCTTTTGGTGGTTGATTTATATTCTTCATATATTTTGGGTATTAACTTCCTATTGGATATATAATTTACAGATATCTTCTCCCATTTGGTACATTGTCTTTTCATCTTGATGATGGTTTCCTTTGCTGTGCAGAAGCTTTTCACTTTGATGTAGTCCCACTTGTTTAGTTTTGCTTTTGTTTCCCTTGTCTGAGACGACATATCCCCAAAGATATTGCTGAGACCAATGTCAAAGAGCATACTACCTATGTTTTCTTCTAGAACTTTTGTGGTTTTAGGTCTTACATTAAAGCCTTTAGTCCATTTTCAGCTGATTTTTGTGTATGTTGTGAGATAGTAGTCTTCATTCTTTTGCATGTGGCTGTCTAGTTTTCCCAACAACAAAGGGAAATTGGTCTCAAATTTTCCCTTTTTATGTTGTGAGTTTGTTGCCAAATTAAAGTAGATACAGTTACTTTTACTTTTTTTTCCCCTTTAACATTTATGGTATAATTCTTGAATAATCTATTTTGATATACTCTTGGAATTTTCTGACTCTATTTATCACCTAACTCAAAGTTTTTCATAATTTTACCTTTTTGTTTCAGGTAGAAGAGCTCCTTTCCACATTTCTTGTGAGATGAGTCTTGTGTTCATAAACTCTCTTAGCTTTTGCTTGTCTGGGAAAACCCATATTTCTCCTTCATATCTGAATGATAACTCTGCTGCATAGAATATTCTTGGCTGACATTTTTTTTAGTCTTTCAATATTTTGAGAATATGATTCTACTCTCTCCTGGCTTATAGAGTTTCTGCTGTGAAATCTACTGATTATCGAATGGGGATTTCTTTGTAGGTTACCATCTTTTGTTTCCCTGGCTGTCTAAAATTTTTTCATTGTTGATTTTTGACAGTTTTTGTATAATATATCTTGGAGGAGGTCTTTTTGCGTTGACGTAGATAGGTGTCCTTTCAGCTTCATGAACTTGCATATCCAGTTCTTTCTCCAGTTTGGGGAAGTTCTCAGCTATTATTCACTTAAATAAACTTTCTGCTCTTCTCTACCTCTCTTCTTCTAATATCCCATTATCTTAATGCTACCCTTCCTAATAGAGTCAGTTCTCACAGAATTTCTTCTCCTCCCTCACCTCCTCACTCACCTTTGCCGCTTCCTCCTCCTCTTTTTAGACCTTAATTCTCTCTCTCCTTCTCTCTGTATCATTTCTAGGTTTCTGTCTTCCGTATGATCTGCTCTATTTCCAGTGCTTTTAATGCATTTTCATCTCGTTTATTGAGTTCTTTGGCTCCAAAATTTTTGTTTGGTTCTTCTTTAGAGTTTCAATCTCTTTGGTAAAGTATTCTTCCTGAGCCTTTCTGAGTTTTCTTGTAGCTTCTTTATGACAGCTATTTTTAATTCTCTATCCACTAGAATGCAGTATTCCCTGACTTTAAATTTGGTTTCTGAGAATTGTCTTTTTATTTTTGTGACACTGTGCTACTACATATCTTCATGGTGCTTGATGACTTGTTTTTCTGCTGGCACATTTGAAATAGTGAACACTGTGCTTCTTTAGGTAAAACTTTTATTATTTTTTTAAAAACTTGACTATAATGATTCAACTGGTTAATTAGAAGACTTTCTTTTCAAGTATATGGCTCTGTAGCACAAGTTCCTTACCCCCTCCCACCCCCAGTGATGCTGCACAGCATATGGGATCTTAGTTCCCTGACCAGGGATCGAACCTATGCCCCCTACAGTAGAAGCATGGAGTCTTAACCACTGGACTGCCAGGGAAGTCCCCCATAGCACAAGTTGTCGCTTCTCTTTCCTGAGCTGTCTCTGGTTCTATTTGAGAGCCAACACTTTTCTGTCCGCCACTACCTCTTGCCACTGCTTGTGCCTCTGGGGTCCTTGGTGCCTTGCTGCTGCTAGCATTGCTGGTGTTGCCACCTGGATACTGGCTCCTCTGCCACATCTGGGGTCTTCTCAGTTGTAGGCTGTTCCGCAGTGAGGGCAGGAGGAGGGTAGGGAGAGAGCTGGGGTCATGGGTGTCTCTGCCACAACCAGGATTGTGGGGTTTCCAGGCACTGCTGCTGAGTGTGGGGCAGAGGCAGAGTCTCAGGGCCCCTTGCAGATGGACAGAGAGGGCCACAGGCCTTGTCACCGTCTGCTTCCCTGTGGCGGTGAGTGCTTCTGTGGCCAGGAGACTGCTGTCATCTGTGCCACCTCCTCTGGCGCTGCTGTGTTCTGGGGCCACGAGCTTAGCTGCCATGGCTGGGGGCCCACGATCAGAGGTGCTTCCTCCACTGTCCCCCAGTGCTGCCTGCTCTGTGTGCTCCAGTTCACCTATCTTTAGACGTACAGATGTGTGGCATTCTCTGGTGTCCTGGCCTGTTGGATAGAGTCCCCTTTGTTGAGGTATAGATGTTTTACTAGTTGTAGACTGAAGAGGAGAGAAAGGGAACATATCAAGTCACCATGATGCTGATGTCACTCACCTGCTAGATTTGTGTTTGTCTACAACAAGGGTAGGAGCCTTGTCTGCCTTGTTCTCTGCTGCATCTAGGACCTAAGAAAGTTCTTAGACCATAATAGATGCTCAGTAAACATTTCTTAAATAAATGGATATTTGCAGAATCCCCCATGTTTGCATCATCTATTATTTTGATAAGAATTCCTTCTCTTACTTCATATCATAGATGATACTGTTCAGCAGCATAAAGAAGAGGAAAGAGCTCTATGGCATACCACTAGAGACAACCTTCCCCACTGAATTAGATCAAATAATCAACACTTATAGGCTTTACTTATTTAAGTAACTGTAAATTGCCCTAACAAGAAAATCCTCTAGGTCATAGTTGAGTATTTTATCCACAAGAGCATCATAGTAGCCTAACCAGCTTGCCTTGGTTTCTCTGAGACTTTCTTGGTTTTAAAACAGAAAGCCCTGTGTCTGAGACACCCTCTGTCCTGAATAAATCAGGACAGTTGATATTACCCTGACGTGGGGTATTTTTCTGAATGCTACATAGATAATGTCCATGTCAATCCCCTGAGTTATTACCTTGGTTTCCTGTCAAAAGCAATGAGATTTGCTTGCTCTGATTTGTTAATGAAGTCATGTTGATACTTCATGACCTAAGTATTTATAATTCATCTTTCCTAATTACTTCTAGTACTTTTCCATAGATTAACATCAAACTAGCTATCCTGTCCCTCCCAATAGCCATGATACTCACTTTTGAGTATCGGGACATTTGAATGTCAAGTACTGTAGCAAATTCCTCTTGTCCCACAATTTTCAAGTATGAAAGACAGTGGTGCCAAAGTTTTGCACCTATTTTGTCCTCAAGATGTTTGAAGGCAATGCAAGCCTAGAGGCATTTGTTGTCAAAGAATCCCAAGGTCCTGGGAAGGCCTGAGGGCTTATCTTTTGGGATTTGTGGGTCTGTTCCCAGTGGGATGCCAGTTGATGGTAGGACCAGGGAAGTGCACATTCTATTAGCTTCTCATTTTGAATCCTTCTTCAGTTGGCTGTGAATCAGTTTTCATAAAGAACCTTCTGGAATTATTTTGCTTTACATCTCATAATACATTCTCTGTTTTTTATTTATAGGCTGATTTATGCTGGCCTAAATTTATAGATTATTAAAATCTAAGAAACAGAGTGGGTTGTCTGCTTTGCTTTAACATGGGTAGAGTACTTAGAACTCAGATTTCCTAAATGTTATACTTTCTGGGTTCCATCATGTTCAAATGACCTAACACTTTTTACACTTCCCCTTAAATATTGATGTTCCCTATGTCTCGGTCTCTTGTGCATTCATTATCTCATAGAATAGCTTCTTTTTCACCCATGGGTTCAACTACTTCCCATAAAGCAGTGTCTCCCAAATCCAGTTCACACCTTGTCATTTTTTCCCTTGAGCTTCTTACTTGATAACCAACTGTCTTTACTAAAAATTGCATCCAATAACTCTTCACACCACCTGTGTTCTACCTTACCTTGTTCCTCCTGTATTTCTTATTTAATATTATGTTATGAATATCATCAGGATACCTGGCCTCAGTTCCAGGTCACAAGGATGTGGCTACCAGGGGAATACCCTAAAAGAAATCCTGTGCTGGAACCTGGAAGGCCAGGTGTGTCTCAAAGACAGACAGAAACCTAAGCAAGCAAAACCATTTGGATATCAAATGCAAAGAGGTAGGAAAGGATTTTGGAAGAATGGAAGAAACTTGTCATAAGCTAAGAAGATGCAGGTCTTGGCAAGTGAAAGGACAGTTGAAGGATTTGACCAAGACTTAGTTCTAGCTCTAGCATTCTTTTCTGTGTAGAGTAGTGGGTGTTGAGGTCTGGTTACTCAGTAGACAGACTATTACTGTCCTCGGAAAAATGGTACGTGGGCCAACCTGGCTTCTGTATTCTATATTATTCCCCAGTTTACCAACTGCATATGAACTAATCCATGCTACAGAAACACATGTAATAGAACAGTTGGTTATTTGTTATCTTATTAATCTTTATCCAGTCCAATGAAGCTTAGTCCATTTGGGCTGCTGTAATGGAACGCCCTAGACTAGGTGGCTTATGTATGACAGAAATGTATTTCTCACAGTTCTGGATGTTGGAAGTCCAAGATAAAAGTGCTAGCAGATTTGGACTCTGGTGAGCACACTAATCCTTATAGTCACCTTCCAAAGGCCCCGCCTACAAATGCCCTCACAAATGGGATTAGGTTTCAGCATAGGGTGAATCCATTCAGCCTATAACAAGGTATTATTCCCGTTTCTCTGATTAAAAAAAAAAATGAAGACTAAAGAAGCAATGTATTTTCAGGAATTCACTGGTGCATGAGTTGGATCCCTGGTCTGGAAACTAAGATCTTGCAAGTCATGTGGTGCAGTAAAAAAAAAAAAAAAAAGTTATGTATCTTTTCCAAAGCCACATGATTAATGGATTTATTAAGCTAGGATTATGTGGTAACAGTTGACCCTGAAACCCAAATGACTTAACAAAGGTTTATTGTACTTATTGTGTTTGTTTGTTCTCCCTTATGGTACATATCCCATGTGGGTTAGCTGGGTCTTGACTTCATTAACTTACTAAGAGAACCAAGATGACGGATGCTCTGCAACCTTGTATCTCCATCACCTGGAGCAGGTTTCTATGAAAGCAAAGGTAGAAGTAATGGACAGGACACACTGTTCTTAACCCCTTCTCATTGATCAGAACTAGTCACCCCAGTCTAACTGGAAGGGAGACTGGAAATAAGAGATTGTGACTAGACTTTTTGGTGAGCACTGCCTTTATCACACTAGTGAGCCTTGGGCCAGAGAGAGTTCTGTTTAATCCAAAATCCTGTATCACAATCACATATAACCCTCTGCCACAAGTTTTCTGGAATCAAGGTCAGGTATCAGGGAGAGTCTTCGATGCTGAATGTCACTCATCAGAGCTGCTTGTTGGGGTCGACCATCAAGAGAGTATGTGAAGAGTGTGAAAGTGTTAATCGTTCGGTTATCTTCGACTCTGTGACCCCATGGACTGTAGCTGGCCAGGCCCTTCTGTCCTTTGAATTCTGCAGGCAAGAATACTGGAGTGGAGAGCCATTCCCTTCTCCAGGGGATCTTCACACCCCAGGGATTGAACCCGAATGCATTGCAGGCAGATTGTTTACCATCTGAGCCACCCAGGAAGCCCCCAGGAGAGTCTAACAGGACCAAATTAAATAGATGAAATGGGAACAGTCATGCCTAGAACAAGCCTGCTGCTGCTGCTGCTGCTAAGTCACTTCAGTCGTGTCCGACTCTGTGCGGCCCCATTGACGGCAGCCCACCAGGCTCCCCCATCCCTGGGATTCTTCAGGCAAGAACACTGGAGTGGGTTGCCATTTCCTTCTCCAATGCATGAAAGTGAAAAGTCAAAGTGAAGTTGCTCAGTCGTGTCCGAATCTTAGCGACCTCATGGACTGCAGCCTACCAAGCTCCTCCTTCCATGGGATTTTCCAGGCAAGAGTACTGGAGTGAGGTGCCATTGCCTTCTCCAGAACAAGCCTAGCACAATAAAATAGGAGGCAAGATGTGAGAGGAAAGAAGGAGGAAGCTTTACAGGCAAAGAAAATATAATCAATAAAAATGTCAAAGTATAAAGGCCAGAGTATACAAGGATTTGGAGATATCAAGCAACAATCAATATAGAGCAGGGGAAGATTAATCAAGGAATGGGTAGATGAAAGGCAGTTTAAGAACCAACCAGAGGTATATCCCGCTTATGCTGACAGCAGGCCATAGAATCCTCTCAGTGTGCCAATTGTCAAAACCCATGCCAGGCAGGAAATGTCCTTAAAGTATCAAGATATTGTTTAAAAATTAATCAGTGAGTCCAGATTCTTTCACCAGCTGAACCAGGCCCATGTCTTTGCTACATGCCAACCTTGCTACTGCTCTAAGCTATTCTCAGATCTTCAACTATGTTATGCTTTTTCACACCTTTGTGCCCTTTACTAGTGGGTTCCCTTTCCTAGAATGCTTTTTTCGCCCCTTCTCCTTCTGGCTAAAATCTTCCTACTATTGTTGAAGCAGAGAAAGTGGTCTGAACAAACAAAAGATGCCTTTTGTTCCCATGGCAACCTGGGCCTATTTCTATCACTGCATTTATCACATGGTTTTTTAACTATTAATTTTCTTGTGGGATAGAGCTGAGTTCCAGATCAGGTCTATGCATTAACTTAAGAGTGAATGTGAATACTAAAGTCAACCTATGGAAGATCAAAATTTATTTATTATTTATCTGATATTACTTATCTGGCATAAGGCAAGGCTGAGTATCAGAGTTTTAATTTTTCTCCAGTACACAAAAGCATTTTGGCTAAATATTCTTTCTTTGAATCATTTTTCATGCATCAGACTACAGCTAGTGAGAGTTGTATTTTCTTTTTGTTTTTTATTTGAAAGGCAGTAGAATACAATATTTAAAAAAACAAGTTTATCCATCAAGTTCCAGTGCAAAGACCACCAGTTGTTTTAACTGACACAGTTTAATAAAAAGAATTGTTAATCAGGTATTAGAGAACCAAAAAAGGCAAAATGAGGACATGGAGGTTTATCAACTGCCAATACTCTTAGGACTGTGGGAACAAAGGAAAGAGGTTGGGATTATTAACCCATAGACCTTAAAGGAGACCTCTCAAATTCAGTTCAGACCCATGAAGATGAACTATGGACCATCTATCTGATAATGACATCTGTGAAAGAAGGGATGGGGCTGGTTCTGGCTGCGTGAGAAAAAAGAGACTAGAACTAAAAGCTGCTGCTGGGATTAAGAATCATTGCTAAAATGAACTCAAAAGAACAAGAAACAGTGAAGTCCTACGTGTTTCAGTCTTACCGGCTTCCTCTAGCACCCCCTTGGGCTTCACTGCTGGCTCAGTGGTAAAGCATCTGCCTGCAATGCAGGAGACTCAGATTCGATCCCTGGGTCAGGAAGATCCCCTGGAGAAGGAAATAACAACCCACTCCAGTATTCTTGCTGGGAAATCCGGACAGGAGTCTGGAGGGCTACAGTCCATAGGGAACAGAGTCGGACCAACTGAGCGACTAAGCATGCAGCAGCCCCTAGTGGTGGAGCCTATGAGGGAGCAACGGACCTAGCCGAAGTAGGATTTCTATAGTCGCTGTCCCAGCAGAGCAGAACAGGTTTGACATTCAGAGATAATGTCTTAATATCCAGTGTAGAAAATAATAAGAAAGCACACCAACCACCATAAAACATCTGTTTTAATTTTTAATTAATTTTTATTGGAATATAGTTGCTTTACAGTGTTATTAGTTTCTATTATGCAGCAAGATATATCAGCCATATATAAAGGCTGGAGAATTCCATGGACTGTACAGTCTATGGGGTCTCAAAGAGTTGGACGTGACTGAGTGACGTTCACTTTCATATCAGCCATAGCTGTACATATATCCACATATACATGCATGCCCTCCCTTTTGAACTTCCTTCCCATTCCTTCCTTCCTTCCTTCCTTCACTACAATGAATTAAGTAGAGCTCCCTGTGCTATACAGTAGGTTTTTACTAGTTATCTATTTTATACATACTACCAATAGTGCATATGTGTCGATCCCAATCTCCCAGTTCCTCTCCTCGACTCCACTTCCTTCTTGGTATCCATATATTTGTTCTCTACTTCTGTGTCTCTAAAATTTTTGCAGCTTAACTTTCATATGTGACTTCATCTTTATATAGTTTTGACATTCTTCTATTTTATTTGATATTGTCATAATATTTTTTCATGTTTCTATATTATGTTTATGTTCAGTTCAGTTTAGTTCAGTCACTCAGTCGTGTCCGACTCTTCACGACCCCATGAATCGCCGCACACCAGGCCTCCCTGTCCATCACCAACTCCTGGAGTTCACTCAGACTCACGTCCATCGAGTCGGTGATGCCATCCAGCCATCTCATCCTCTGTTGTCCCCTTCTCCTCCTGCCCCCGATCCCTCCCAGCATCAGAATCTTTTCCAATGAGTCAACTCTTCGCATGAGGTGGCAAAAGTACTGGGGTTTCAGCTTTAGCATCATTCCTTCCAAAGAACACCCAGGACTGATCTCCTTTAGAATGGACTGGTTGGATCTCCTTGCAGTCCAAGGGACTCTCAAGAGTCTTCTCCAACACCACAGTTCAAAAGCGTCAATTCTTTGGTGCTCAGCTTTCTTCACAGTCCAACTCTCACATCCATACATGACCACTGGAAAAACCATAGCCTTGACTAGATGGACCTTTGTTGGCAAAGTAATGTCTCTGCTTTTCAATATGCTATCTAGGTTGGTCATAACTTTCCTTCCAAGGAGTAAGCGTCTTTTAATTTCATGGCTGCAATCACCATCTGCAGTGATTTTGGAGCCCCCCCAAATAAAGTCTAACACTGTTTCCACTGCTTCCCCATCTATTTGCCATGAAGTGATGAGACCAGATGCCATGATCTTCGTTTTCTGAATGTTGAGCTTTAAGCCAACTTTTTCACTCTCCTCTTCCACTTTCATCAAGAGGCTTTTTAGTTCCTCTTCACTTTCCGCCATAAGGGTGGTGTCATTTGCATATCTGAGGTTATTGATATTTCTCCCAGCAATCTTGATTTCAGCTTGTGCTTCTTCCAGCCCAGCGTTTCTCATGATGTACTCTGCATATAAGTTAAATAAGCAGGGTGACAATATACAGCCTGAACATACTCCTTTTCCTGTTTGGAACCAGTCTGTTGTTCCATGTCCAGTTCTAACTGTTGCTTCCTGACCTGCATATAGGTTTCTCAAGAGGCAGGTCAGGTGGTCTGATATTCCCATCTCTTTCAGAATTTTCCACAGTTTATTGTGATCCACACAGTCGAAGTCTTTGGCATAGTCAATAAAGCAGAAATAGATGTTTTTCTGGAATCTATGTTAATGATTGCATAATAGTGCATTGCTTGGTGGTACCATAATTTAACTAAATTGTTCCCCCAAAGTTGGGCATTTATATAGTTTCTAATTGATGGCTGCTATAGATAAAACCTTAACATCTTTGTCTACATACTTTTTTCCTTCCATTTAATATTCCCAGGAGTGGAATTACTCTTTTAAAAGATCTGAGCATCTTTATGTGTTGCTTTACTGCTCTTCAAAAGCTATTTATGCTATCATCAGCAATAAATGATTTTAGTTCAGTTCAGTCACTCAGTCATGTCTGACTCTTTGAGACCCCATGGACTGCAACACGCCAGGCTTCCCTGTCCATCACTAACTCCCAGAGCTTACTTAGCTTATGTCCTTCAAGTCAGTGATGCCATCCAACCATCTCATCCTCTGTCGTCCCCTTCTCCTTCAGCCTTCAATTATTCCCAGCATCAGGGTCTTTTCCAATGAGTCAGCTGTTAGCATCAGGTGGCCAAACTGATGCTGGTTTCAGCTTCAGCATCAGTCCTTCCAATGAATACTCAGGGGTGATTTCCTTTAGGATTGACTGGTTGGATCTCCTTGCTGTCCAAGGGACTCTCAAGAGTCTTCTCCAACACCACAGTTCAAAAGCATCATTCTTTGGCGCTCAGCTTTCTTTATAGTCTAACTCTCACATCCATACATGACTACTAGAAAAACCAAAGCTTTGACTAGACAAACCTTTGTTGGCAAAGTAATGTCTCTGCTTTTTAATCTGCTGTCTAGGTTGGTCATAGATTTTCTCCAAGGAGCAAGTGTCTTTTAATTTCATGGCTGCAGTCACCATCTGCAGTGATTTTGGAGCCCTCAAAAATAAAGTCCGTCACTGTTTTCCCATTTATTTGCCATGAAAGGATGGGATCGGATGCCATGATCTTAGTTTTCTGAATGTTGAGCTTTAAGCCAACTTTTTCACTCTCCTCTTTCACTTTCAAGAAGAGGCTCTTTATTTCTTCACTTTCTGCCATAAGGGTGGTGTCATCTCCTATCTTAGGTTATTGAAATTTCTCCTGGTAGTCTTGATTCCAGCTTGTGATTCATCCAGTCCAGCATTTCTCATAATGTACTCTGCATATAAGTTAAATAAGCAGGGTGATAATATACAGCCTTGACGTATTCCTTTTCCTATTTGGAACCAGTCTGTTGTTCCATGTCCAGTTCTAATTGTTGCTTCTTGACCTGTTTAACCAGTAAATACTGATTTTTAAGCATCCTGTTGAAATCACAGGAAAAACAAAGGCATGTATTTTGGAGGCAATGGCAAAAGAAATTGTGGGACAGAGGGCATTTAAAACTTACCTTTTAACTATGTGCTTTTGCCCTTTAAACAAGAAATAAAGTCACAATGTAAAGCTGACATTTCTTAGCTTAGTGTTCCTTAGGCTAATTTTTCCTTAGAATTAATTACGTGAGACAGTGGTTCTCAAAGTGTGGTCCCTGGCCCAGTAGCATTGGCATCATTTGAGAGCTTGTTGGAAAAGTAGTCTTGGCCACAGTTAAATCTACCCTAAATCTACTGAATCAGAAAATCTGGAGTCGGGGGAGCCCAGCAGTCTGTGTTGTACTAAGTCCTCCAAGTGATTATCCAGGCTAAAATTGGAGAACCATTAACAGAAGGTGAATTCCATAGAGATGAGTGGTTATTTTATTAATAACTCCATTGTACACTGAAAACTTACTTAAAGAACTTTTTCGGGACTTCCCTGGGTGGTCCAGTGGCTACAACTCTGTGCTCTCAGCCCAGGGTTGATCCCTGGTCAGGGAACTAGCCCACATGCTACAACTGAGTTCATAGGCTGCCACTAAAGATCCTGTATGCTGCAGCTAGGAGTTCGCGTGCTGCAGTGAAGATCGAAGATCCCAAGTACCACAACTAAGACCAAATAAATAAATAAGCACAGCCAAAAAATAAATATTTAAAAAATAAAGAACTTTTTCATTTTCTGTTGAAAAATAATTTTTGAAAATAAATTTTTAACATGGATATTTTAATATGAAAAAAATTTTTTTGTTGCAGCTTGAACTTTACAAGTGATAGACAGCCAACTATTTTAAAAAGTGAAAATAAGAAGTCAAAGCACCGATTCAGCTTTTACCCTGTGTCTATTAGTAGACTCATTATTTTTATTTTTTTTTTTAATTTATTTATTTATTTTTAATTTTTACTTTACAATTCTGTATTGGTTTTGGCATAGATTGACATGAATCCACCACAGGTGTACATGCGTTCCCAAACATGAACCCCCCTCCCACCCCCCTCCCCACAACATCTCTCTGGGTCATCCCCGTGTACCAGCCCCAAGCGTGCCATATCCTGCATCGGACATAGA
>NW_024070207.1:108898600-109127438 GCF_014754425.2 Oryx dammah | reverse complement strand
CCACCCCCCTCCCCACAACATCTCTCTGGGTATAGGTATTTACAATGGTTCCTGTGGCCCTTAGACAAAGAAAGGAACCTACTTAGAGAAATGTGAGGTTTGTAAATGGTGTTCCAAACACATTATAGTTAAAAATTTTTTAACATTAAAAGGAGAGCTAAAAGATGTAAAACTACCATATGATCCAGATATTCCACTTTTGGGTATTTATCTGAAGAAAATGAAAGTACTAATTTGAAAATATATCTGTACCCCATGTTCACTGCAGCATTATTTACAATAACCAAGAAAGGGCAACAACCTAAATGTCCATTGATGAATAAAGAAAATGTAGTGTGTATATACAATGGAATATCTTTCAGTAATTGAAAAGAAATGTTGTCATTTGTGACAACATGGACAAACTTTGAGGGCATTATGCTAAGTGAAATTAGTTAGATAGAGAAGGACATATAACATATTATCTCACTTATATGTGGAATCCAAACAAGAAAAGGAGCTCCTAGATAGAACAGATTCGGAGTTGCCAGAGCCAAGGAGTGGTTGTTATTGTTCAGTCACTCAGTTGTGTCTTGACTCTGCAATCCCATGGAGTACAGCACGCCAGGCTTCCCTATCCTTGACTGATTTCCTCTAGCATTGACTGGTTTGATCTCCTTGCAGTCCAAGAGACTCTGAAGAACCTTCTCCAGCACCACAATTCAAAAGCATCAATTCTTTGGTGCTCAGCCTTCTTCATAGTTCAACTCTCACATCCATCCATGACTACTGGAAAAACCAAAAAGTCAAAAACTTTGACTAGATGGACCTTTGTTGGCAAAGTGATGTCTCTGCTTTTTAATATGCTGTCTAGGTTTGTCAAAGCTTTGCTTCCAGGGAGGAAGTGTCTTTTAATTTCTCAGCTGCAGTCACTGTCTACAGTGATTTTGGAGCCCAAGAAAGAAAATCTGTCACTGCTTCCACATTTTCCCCATCTATTTGCCGTGAAGTGATGGGACTGGATGCTATGATCTTAGTTTTTTGAATGTTGAGTTTTAAGCCAGCTTTTTCACTCTCCTCTTTCACCCTCATCAAGAGGCATTTTAATTAATCTTTACTTTCTGCCGTTAGTGTGGTATCGTCTGCATATCTGAGGCAGTCAAAATATACAAACTTCTGGTTATAAAATAGATAAGTCATTAGGATGTAATGTACAGCATGGTGACTATAGTTAATAATACTGCACTGCACATTTGAAAGTTGTTAAGAGTAAATCTTGAAAAATATTTTGTGACTATATATGGTAATGGATGTTTACTAGACTTACTGGGAAGATCATTTTGCAGTAAATGAAAATATTAAATCATTAAGTTGCACACCTGAAAGCAGTATGTTATATGTCAGTTATATCTCAATTTTAAAAAGTTATGTATGTTAAAACCTTAAGCATAGTTTATTATCCCTAAATGTTAGTTACTATTGTTAAGATTATTATTATTTGGCCCAAAATATCTGATACATTATTAGAGATCTAAAACTTTATGTCGTAAATTCATATTAACTAATAAAGTCATTTAGCCAGTTAATCTTCGTCTGAGTGTATGGGACTTCCCTTGTAGTTCAATCGGTAAAGAATCTGCCTGCAGTGCAGGAGACCCAGGTTCAATCCCTGGGTCGGAAAGATCCCCTGGAGAAGGAAATGGCAACCCACTCCAGTATTCTTGCCTGTAGAATCCCATGGACAGAGGAGACTGGTGGGCTACAGTCCATGGGGTCACAAGAGTCTGACACAACTGAGTGACTAAACCACCACAATAAAAAAGGTAAACAAGGTAAGTATCCAAGTAATTCAAGACAAAATAGTTTTACATTATATATCAAAATGCTTGAATAATATGTTTGTTGGCACTAGATGTAGGTAACTGTGTTCCTATAAAAGAAAATTAATAATTCTTCATGCATAGAGAATAACTAGATTAGCTGTGGCTTAGAAGATTTAGAGCTGAGAAATAAAAGGGTCATAATATCTGAAGAATAAAGTCAAAACATGAAGAATTATAAATGCTTAGAGCAACTAGATGTTGCCAATCAAGAATAGTATAGCATTATAAATGTAATATTATCAGGATAATATAATGGTAACAATAATAACTACTTCCCATATACAATATATTTTTCCCTAGAATAATATTGCATCTTTTAGAAATTGAACTGTAATTGATTTACAAAGATTCAGGTGTACAGCCAAGTGACTCAGTTACATATATATGTATATATACACACAAGAGTCCCTTGGACTGCAAAGAGATCCAACCAGTCCATTCTGAAGGAGATCAGCCCTGAGATTTCTTTGGAAGGAATGATGCTAAAGCTGAAACTCCAATACTTTTGCCACCTCATGCGAAGAGTTGACTCATTGGAAAAGAGTCTGATGCTGGGAAGGATTGGGGGCAGGAGAAGAAGGGGACGACCGAGGATGAGATGGCTGGATGGCATCACGGACTTGATGGATGTGAGTCTGAGTGAACTCCAGGAGTTGGTGATGGACAGGGAGGCCTGGCGTGCTGCGATTCATGGGGTCGCAAAGAGTCGGACATGACTGAGCAACTGAACTGAACTGAACTGATATGTATATATATAACTGAATATATATTGTTTTGAGCAGAGAATACAGTATCAGGTGTTAAATAAATCGAGCTATATTAAAAATTTTTAAGAGTTTATTTGAGCAAAAATGAATAAAGATCAGGCAGCATCCAATCTGGCAGCTAGAAAGGAGCTCTGAGGAGCAGTAAAAATGAAAGACTTTTTTAAGCAGAAGGGGACAAGAACGAGAAAGTCATACCAGGTAAAAAAGAAAGGTGAGTTATCGCAAAGTTACTTCCCTGTTGGGGATGGCAGGAATCTATCAAGCTGATGACCTAAGTAGTGCTGATTCCCGACTGACTGGTTAAAGATTCCATTTCTGGGAGAGCTGAAGCTGTAATTAAGTTTTGGTTTAGCAATGGCAACCCACTCCAGTACTCTTGCCCAGAAAACCCCATGGGTAGAGGAGCCTGGTAGGCTGCAGTCCATGGGGTCGCTATGAGCTGGACACAACTGAGCGACTTCACTTTCACTTTTCACTTTCATGCATTAGAGAAGGAAATGGCAACCCACTCCAATGTTCTTGCCTGGAGAATCCCAGGGATGGGGGAGCCTGGTGGGCTGTCGTCTATGGGGTTGCACAGAGTCGGACACGACTGAAGCAACTTAGCAGCAGCAGCAGCAGCAGTGTAATCGAGCACAAGGGCTTTGACAGGGGACGTTTACTGTGAAGTAAGGGTTTATTGTAAAGCGTCAAGTGAGGGAGTGAGAGACAAGCCTCAGATCTACTCCAACTTGGTTTCTGAGTTTGGAGTTTTTAAAGGGGAAGAAAATAGAAGCTGAGATTACTCATGATTCTGTGATAATTGTGGTTTCGGGAGTCAGATGTGTGGTCGTCCAGGGGTTTGTGTGTCTTTGAGCTCATTTTACCCTGTAAGAACAAACCATCTGACTCTGATTGATGAGAGTTCAATTAGCATAGGATTGAGATCAGAGAGGATAAGAAAGGGAATAAAGTTTTGGGTAGAGAGGTTAACCATAAACCCAATAGGGGAACTCAGTTTTAGGGGGACATAGTTTCTTTAGCATTAGCAAGTCTTTTAGGCCTGTTGTCATGTTTTCTTTCTTTTTTTTTTTTAAATAAGGACACTAAATCCTGACTTGGACAATGAATACTCACTGTTAGGCATGTTTACTAGTCACACTTTCACAGGTTTAGAGGGTATAAATGATTTGCCTCACATAATCCAGTAATTTAGTAATAGAATGGAGCTCAAATTAGGTCTTTTGACTCAGAGATGAGCATTCTTTTAATTATAAAATTCTGTACCTTACTATTCATCCCATTATGTTACTCACCGAATTAACTGGTCCTTCCGGGTTATTCCTGCCATTGTGAGCTTTTCTGCCTTGACTGCATAGACCCTGTATCAGCTCTTCTCATTTTCCCCTTCAATCTGCCTAGCTTTACCTCACTTTCTTTCAAACTAAGGACTCCTGTTGCACATGAAGATCTCCATCATAGCAAGCATCTTATTTTCTTCTTGTTTATTGGCATGTATGTCTCTCTACCAGGATAGAAGGACAGTTAAGGGCAGAACTGAGCTTGCCCTACATATATACACAGACAAGTCCAGTGATAATCACACAGTAAGACTGTAATGTCTATCTGAGTGGTTAAATAGTTTGAGACTGTTTATTTTTTTACTGTGCCGTGAAGGTTGTGGGATCTTAGTTCCCCGACCAGAGATTAAACCCAGGCCCTTGGCAATGAAGTCACTGAGTCCTAAGCACTGGATCACCAGGAGACATTTTATTTAGTCATTTCACAAATGTCTATTGAAGAACTCTCCTGAAAGATACTGTGAGAGGATAATTGAAAATAAGAGACTCTGGCTTCAAGGAATTCACTGTCCTAACAGAAGAGATAGATTGTAGGTCATAAATAACTATAATACAAGGTAGAAATTCAGACTACGAGTAAAAATAATCCTTTCTAGAGTAAAAACCTTCCCTATGCTCAGTGTCAGCAAATGACAACAGAAAATGCAACTTGGGCCTGTCCCACTAAAACAGACTTCTGTTAAAGTGAGTGAGACAGAATGGAAATGTCGTTCAGTCTCTAATACCACTAGGTAAATGGGCCTCCAATCACCAGGTTATTGTTTTCTATTGCTAATATTAGTGGATTTACCTCTGTAAGTAGACATTTGTGCTAACCGAACAAATTCACTTTGGGGAAATAATATGCATCTTGCTGAACTAATAACACCTGACTGGATTATGTTATGAATTAAATGAAATATGTCTTAACACATTTACATAATAAGTATCCAAATGTTTTTGCTTGGCACTAGTGCAAAGAAATAGAGGAAAACAATAGAATAGGAAAGACTAGAGACGTCTTCAAAAAAATTAGAGATACCAAGGGAACACTTTATGCAAAGATGGGCCCAATAAAGGACAGAAATGGTGTGGACCTAACAGAAGCAGAAGATATTAAGAAGAGGTGGCAAGAATACACAGAAGAACTATTCAAAAAAGATCTTCATAACCCAGATAACCATGATGGTGTGATCACTCACCTAGAGCCAGACATCCTGGAATGTGAAGTCAAGTGGGCCTTAGGAAGCATCACTACGAACAAACCTAGTGGAGGTGATGGCATTCCAGTTGAGCTGTCTCAAATCCTAAAAGATGATGCTGGGAAAGTGCTGCATTCAATATGTCAGCAAATTTGGAAAACTCAGCAATGGCCACAGGACTGAAAAAGGTCAGTTTTCATTCCAATCCCAAAGAAAGGCAATGCCAAAGAATGCTCAAACTACCACACAATTCCATTCATCTCACACGCTAGTAAAGTAATGCTCAAAATTCTCCAAGCTAGGCTTCAACAGTATATGAACCATGAACTTCCAGATGGTCAAGCTGGATTTAGAAAAGTCAGAGGAACCAGAGATCAAATTGCAAACATCCATTGGATCATTAAAAAAGCAAGACCATATTGTAAAGTAATTAACCTCCAATTAAAATAAATAAATTTATATTTTAAAAAAGCAAGACAGTTCCAGAGAAATATCTACTTTTGCTTTATTGACTAAGCCAAAGCCTTTGACTATGTGGATCACAGCAAACTGTAGAAAATTCTTAAGGAGATGGGAATACCAGGCCACCTTATCTACCTCCTGAGAAATCTGTATGCAGGTCAAGAAGCAACAGTAAGAATTGGACATGGAACAACAGACTGGTTCCAAATCGGGAAAGGAGTATGTCAAGGCTGTATATGGTCACCCTGCTTATTTAACTTATATGCAGAGCACATCATGCAAAATGCTGGGCCGGATGAAGCACAAGCTGGAATCAAGATTTCCAGGAGATATTTCAATAACCTCAGATATGCAGATGACACCACCCTTATGGCAGAAAGTGAATAGGAACTAAAGAGACTCTTGATGAAAGTGAAAGAACAGAGTGAAAAAGTTGGCCTAAAACTCAACATTCAGAAAACCAAGATCATGGCATCTGGTCCCATCACTTCATGGCAAATAGATGGGAAAACAGTGGAAACAGTGAGAGACTTTAATTTCTTGGGCTCCAAAATCACTGCAGATGGTGACTGCAGCCATAAATTAAAAGATGCTTGCTCATTGGAAGAAAAGCTATGACCAACCTACACAGCATATTTACAAGCAGAGACATTACTTTTCCAGCAAAGGTCCATCTAGTCAAAGCTATGGTTTTTCCAGTAGTCATGTATGGATGTGAGAGTTGGACCATAAAGAAAGCTGAGCACTGAAGAATTGATGCTTTTGAACTGTGGTGTTGGAGAAGACTCTTGAGAGTCCCTTGGACTGCAAGGAGATCCAACCAGTCCATCCTAAAGGAAATCAGTCCTGAATATTCATTGGAAGGACTGACATTGAAGCTGAAACTCCAATACTTTGGCCACCTGATGTGAAGAACTGACTCATTTGAAAAGCCTCTGATGCTGTGAATGTTTGAAGGCGGGAGAGGGAAGAGATGACAGGATAAGATGGTTGGATGGCATCACTGACTCAATGGACATGAGTTTGAGCAAGCTCCAGGCGTTGGTGATGGATAGGGAGGCCTGGCATGCTGCAGTCCCAGAGTTGGACATGACTGAGAACTGAACTTAACTGAACTGAGGAGTATTAAAATAAGCTTGGAGAACTCCACATCCAAAAAAGAGTCTCAGTAAAAACATGTATTTTTAAAAAAAATCTAATTGTTATTCTGTGTTAAAGAATATCCTTGCTAAACTTCAAGAATGCACAGAATGGCCCAGGCCTCACTGAGTTTGACATCTCCATCCCAGACGTCCTTGCTTCAGTGATATGAAATCTGAAAGTACCAACTCAAGCAATCTATCACCACATACCTTGTAAGACAACTAGAGGACTAAATCCAGAATATTACCTTCTTCAGAGTATGTTCTCCTGAAGGGGAGCAGAATTGGCCACCCCAAATATGCCTCTTTGGCATAAGCATTATTTTGAACCAGTTATTTTCAAGTGACAGCAGACAGGAGAAACTCTGAAAACCAAGTAGAAGCTACCATTTATAAGACACATGTAAGTTTATAAAGGAAATCTCCACTTGAAAGGGCATCTCCCTCCTGTCCAAAGAAGTGAAGAATGGTAGTTTCTAGAAACTCTTATCAGTGGAAAAGATATGGGCTTAAATCTGCATGACAACCCTACCCTAGTTTACTGTGCTTTGCCTGGTCACCTCCCACAACTGGCCTCCCCACCCGTAATTTCTCCTTTTGTCTTTAGATAGAGATGGTATTGAAGGTGGTGGCTTGGACCATTTCAGAGAGTTCCTTGGTTTTCCTAGGTCTCTCCATGTATGCAGGAGGTATGCATGCTATTGGGCTTCCCTGATAGCTCAGTTGGTAAAGAATCTACCTGCAATGCAGGAGACCCTGGTTTGATTTCTTGGTCAGGAAGATCTGCTGGAGAAGGGATAGTCTACCCATTCCAGTATGCTTGGGCTTCACTTGTGGCTCAGCTGGTAAAGAATCCACCTGCAATGTGGGAGACCTGGGTATGATCCCTGGGTTGGGAAGATCCCCTGGAGAAGGGAAAGGTTACCCACTCCAGTATTCTGCCCTAGAGAAGTCCATGAACTGTATAGTCCATGGAGTTGCAAAGAGTCTGACATGACTTAGCAACTTTCACTTCACTTCATTTCACTTCATGCATGATATTAAGCTTATGCTTGTTTTTCTCTTGTTAATCTGTTTTTTTTTATTACAGGTTACATTTCAGCTAACAACCTAGAAGAGCAGAAGAAAAATAATAATCTTTCCTCCCTTGTAGTCTCTTTTCCCTAAATGTTTAACTCTTTCAGTTTTTAGAGAGTCCTGCTGAATGCATGCCTAAAGGACCTGGCTCTCCCTTGCAAGGCAAGCAAATAAATTCATCTTTCTTTCTTACTGTTAAACACCTGTCTTCTAGCTTCTTCTAACTCTGGAAGTTCTACAGGTCTGTTTTGTCTTAAAAGAAATTAGCATATTGGGAAAATCCATCATAGAATATAAAGTACTCCCAGCCTAATAAAATGCTCAAAAGGAAAGTGAAAGTTTCTCAGTCATGTCCGACTCTTTGCGACCCCATGGACTATACAGTCCATGGAATTCTCCAGGCCAGAATGCTGGAGTGGATAGCCTATCCCTTCTCCAGGGGATCTTCCCAACCCAGGGATCAAACCCAGGTCTCCCACATTGCGGGTCGATTCTTTACCAGCTGGGCCACAAGGGAAGCCTAAGCATACTGGAGTGGGTAGCCTATCCCTTCTCCAGCAGATCTTCCTGACCAGGGAATCAAACCAGGGTCTCCTGCATTGCAGGTGGATTCTTTACCAACTGAGCTATCAGGGAAACCCAAGAGGATGATGATATTAAATCTTTATGGACTACAAAATCACAGTATTTACTCTTAAAAGGATAGAACAGCCTTCAAATATTTCAGAAATAAGAAGAATGGTGTCACTTATAAATGTGAAAATTATACCGACAATTTATTTTCATTTTTAAAGTTATATTCTTCTTCTGGATGTTACAGTTTTATTGGGTTGTTTGCATGTTTGTCCTTCATCTACATGTCAATGTATTTACATATGTAGGAGTACCCTTAATGAAAATTTGGATAAATGATATTGTGGCTTTTGTTTCTTCTTGTATCTAACTTTTTCTGGGTAAGATCATGTTGAAAAGAACATCATGGGGTTTTGAAACAGAAACTAAGTTGTTAAATATGCAACTTGAGAGCATAAGGGTAGCAATACAAATGGACAAAAGAAGGGATATTCCCATTAATTTTGTTCTCATTTATTCTGATTAGGTGGTAAGAATTTTGTTGGAGAACTGATCGTAGGCATGTACAGCCTCCTTCAGAGCTGCATAATTGGTATTCTTTCCAAGGGCCAAAATATATTCAAGATATGATTGTAGGAAAATAATGGAACTTTCATCCTATCTATATACCTGCCATCTATCAAATCAATCACTTTCATTGTGTTTCTCCTTTTCTATACATTTTCCTCCATCACTTCCTTCTACACTCTCTCTTCTCTGTCATCCTCTATCACCCTTTAGCCTATATTTTTATTCCCAACCCTCTCTCTTTAAAATTGCTTATGGTGGACTCCCTGGTGGTCCAGTGGCTAAGACTCCATGCTCCCAATGCGGGGGGCCTGGAATTGATCCCTGGTCAAGACAGTTCCTGCACGCTGCAACTAAAAGTTCACATACTGCAACCAAAGATCCTGCATGTCACAACTAAGACCCAGTGCAACCAAATAAGTAAATGTTTTTAAAATAATAATAAATAAAATTGCCTATGGTGATATTGACTCAGAAACCACTTCTGTCAAGATATGGCTAGTGCCCTGTAAGTCTGGAGATAATTGGATTAGCTGTTTTTCAGTTTGTCAAGAGGAGTTGGGACAAATATGACTAAATGCTTGGCAGTTAGGATATGAAAAATGAGAATGAGTCCCATGTTTGCTTTTAGTAGGGATGATGGCTGCACTATGCTGGGCGTTGACAACTGTCTTTCCCCAACAGATATATGCTGATATGTCATCATGTGGGTGATGTAGACAGATGTAATTTACATGTAACTCTAAAGAAGCGCATTCTTTGGTGTAATGTTGTCTTTAAAAATTACAGCCCTAATACCCTTTTTGTACTGGCTTCTTTTAAGGAAGTTTTGTGAACCTCAGTGCTATCACTGCCAAAAGGCTGAAGGTTTCCTGGAAGACAGGAAAGGTTCTCAAACTTCCACGTTGCTTTCTGTCCTTGAGGGTGTTATGTGACATGCTTATGAAGAAAAGAAAGAGCCAGCTAAATTCTGCATAGGAAAATAATAACAAATAGTGCCTGGATTTTGTGATTACAACTCAAGCCAATCAAGCCGACCACAAATTTCGGAAAGTCAATAGTTGAAAAAATGTATTGACTGTTACCAAGACCCTTAGAGAGTGGTCCAGAATTTTCCATTTGATCAAAGGTGACATTCGAAGAACAGTGAACTTTTCCAGACAGGAAACAGTCACCAGAGGTGTTAAAATTATGTAAAAGATATTCTGGTGCTTTTATTTGGAAAGGAATGACAGAGTAATTGAAATTAGCTTGTGTGCTAATGTAACAGGGAAAAGCCAGTTCTGATTCCATGATGAACCTGTTTATTTGATTTTAACCTTTGCTTTTCATTGCTTTTGTTATTATAATCATACATAATGGTCTGCGCTCCTCTGCCAGAATGTTAAACTAAAGTGGTTTTGTTCAGCTCTAAGGGAGACAGTCTGACCCTGCACACCTGTGAATGGCTGCAGAAAAGAAGAAATTAGCACATTCCCTCTTGTTTTGCAAGATAAATGACCTTTTTACTTTACTTCCTCACTTCCTCTCCCACTCTGTCCTAGAAAAAACTGTCAGACACCTGCCCTTCTGCATAAGATGGTTGTTTTGAGACATTAGTCTGCCATCTTCTCAGTCCCCCAGCTTTCCAGATAGTCATTACTTCTTGACTCAACACCTCATCAGTAAATTTATTGGCCTGTCATTATGGTGAGCAGAGCAAGCTTGGTAGCACTCAGTTCAGTTCAGTTGCTCAGTCATGTCCGATTCTTTGCGACCCCGTGAATCGCAGCACGCCAGGCCTCCCTGTCCATCACCAACTCCCGGAGTTCACTCACACTCACGTCCAACGAGTCCGTGATGCCATCCAGCCATCTCATCCTCTGTCATCCCCTTCTCCTCCTGCCCCCAATCCCTCCCAGCATCAAACTCTTTTCCAATGAGTCAACTCTTTGCATGAGGTGGCCAAAGTACTGGAGTTTCAGCTTTAGCATCATTCCTTCCAAAGAAATCCCAGGGCTGATCTCCTTCAGAATGGACTGGTTGGATCTCCTTGCAGTCCAAGGGACTCTCAGGAGTCTTCTCCAACACCACAGTTCAAAAGAATCAATTCTTCGGTGCTCAGCTTTCTTTACAGTCCCACTCTCACATCCATACATGACCACTGGAAAAACCGTAGCCTTGACTAGACGGACCTTTGTTGGCAAAGTACTGTCCCTGCTTTTCAATATGCTATCTAGGTTGGTCATAACTTTCCTTCCAAGGAGTAAGCGTCTTTTAATTTCATGGCTGCAATCACCATCTGCAGTGATTTTGGAGCCCCCCCCAAATAAAATCTGCCTCTGTTGCCACTGTTTCCCCATCTATTTGCCATGAAGTGATGGGACTAGATGCCATGATCTTCGTTTTCTGAATGTTGAGCTTTAAGCTAACTTTTTCACTCTCCTCTTTCACTTTCATCAAGAGTCTTTTTAGTTCCTCTTCACTTTCCGCCATAAGGGTGGTGTCATTTGCATATCTGAGGTTATTGATATTTCTCCCAGCAATCTTGATTCCAGCTTGTGCTTCTTCCAGCCAGCGTTTCTCATGATGTATTCTGCATATAAGTTAAATAAGCAGGGTGACAATATACAATCTTGACATATTCCTTTTCCTATTTGGAACCAGTCTGTTGTTCCATGTTCAGTTCTAACTGTTGCTTCCTGACCTGCGTATAGGTTTCTCAAGAGGCAGGTCAGGTGGTTTGGTATTCCCATCTCTTTAAGAATTTTCCACAGTTGATTGTGATCCACACAGTCAAAGTCTTTGGCATAGTCAATAAAGCAGAAATAGATGTTTTTCTGGAACTCTCTTGCTTTTTCCATGATCCAGTGGATGTTGGAAATTTGATCTCTACTCCTCTGCCTTTTCTAAAACCAGCTTGAACATCTGGAAGTTCATGGTTCATGTATTGTTGAAGCCTGGCTTGGAGAATTTTGAGCATTACTTTACTAGTGTGTGAGATGAGTGCAATTGTGCAATAGTTTGAGCATTCTTTGGCATTGCCTTTCTTTGGGATTGGAATAAAAACTGACCTTTTCCAGTCCTGTGGCCACTGCTGAGTTTTCCAAATATGCTGGCATATTGAGTGCAGCACTTTCACAGCATCATCTTTCAGGATTTGAAATAGCTCAACTGGAATGCCATCATCTCCACTAGGTTTGTTCGTAGTGATGCTTTCTAAGGCCCATTTGACTTCACATTCCAGGATGTCTGGCTCTAGGTGAGTGATCACACCATCGTGATTATCTGGGTCATGAAGATCTTTTTTGTACAGTTCTCCTGTGTATTCTTGCCACCTCTTCTTAATATCTTCTGCTTCTGTTAGGTCCATACCATTTCTGTCCTTTATCGAGCCCATTTTTGCATGAAATGTTCCCTTGGTATCTCTAATTTTCTTGAAGAGATCTCTAGTCTTTCCCATTCTGTTGTTTTCCTCTATTTCTTTGCACTGACTGCTGAGGAAGGCTTTCTTATCTCTTCTTGCTATTATTTGGAACTCCTCATTCAGATGCTTATATCTTTTCTTTTCTCCTTTGCTTTTCACTTCTCTTCTTTTCACAGCTATTTGTAAGGCCTCCCCAGACAGCCATTTTGCTTTTTTGTATTTCTTTTCCATGGGGATGGTCTTGATCCCTGTCTCCTGTACAATGTCACGAACCTCTGTCCATAGTTCATCAGGCACTCTATCTATCAGATCTAGGCCCTTAAATCTATTTCTCACTTCCACTGTATAATCATAAGGGATTTGATTTAGGTCATAACTGAATGGTCTAGTGGTTTTCCCTACTTTCTTCAATTTAAGTCTGAATTTGGCAATAAGGAGTTCATGATTTGAGCCACAGTCAGCTCTTGTTTTTGTTGACTGTATAGAGCTTCTCCATCTTTGGCTGCAAAGAATATAATCAATCTGATTTCAGTGTTGACCACATCTGGTGATGTCCAAAAAATGATTCTCCCACTCCTCAAATCTATGTAGTTACTATTAAAATTGATTTGCAACAAGCAATCTAAGAGAAAGGTGAATTTGCAGATTCTAAAATGAAACTTAATCTATTAATAAACAGTTATTGACAAAGAGCACATTCTAATGAAAAAAACAACAACAAACAAGTTTTAGTTCAAAACTTCTTGGGCAAATGATTAATATGTCCCTGAGAAATATAACTTTAAAAACTCTGTTTTATATCTGTGAAACAGAGATCATATCTGCCATGGTATTTTGTGGGTGCTAAACAAAAGTTATATTATGATCTTTACTTTCCCTGAGCACTTGATGATTATGTATTGAAAGATATTTGTTTGCTGTGCAGAGTTCAGTTTAGTTCAGTCGCTCAGTCGTGTCCAGCTCTTTGTGACCTCATGGACTGCAGCATGCCAGGCTTTTCTGTCCATCACCAGCTCCTGGAGCTTGCTCAAACTCATGCCCATCAAGTCAGTGATGCCATCCAACCATCTCATCCTCTGTCGTCCCCTTCTCCTCCTGCCTTCAGTCTTTCCCAACATCAGAGTCTTTTCCAGTGAGTCAGTTCTTCACATCAGGTGGCCAAATTATTGGAACTTCAGCTTCAGCATCAGTCCTTCCAATGAATATTCAGGACTGATTTCCTTTAGGATGGACTGGTTTGATCTCCTTGCTGTCCAAGGGACTCTCAAGAGTCCTCTCCCATACCACAGTTCAAATATATCAATTCTTTGGCATTCAGCTTTCTTTATGGTCCAACTCTCACATCCATACATGACCACTAGATAAACCAAAGCTTTGACTAGACAGACCTTTGTTGGCAAAGTAATGTCTCTGTTTTTAATATGCTCTATAGGTTGGTCATAACTTTTCTTCCAAGGAGCAAGTATCTTTTAATTTCATGGCTGCAGTCACCATCTGCAGTGATTTTGGAGCCCAAGAAAGTAAAGTCTCTCACTGTTTCCATTGTTTTCCCATTTATTTGCCATGAAGTGATGGGACTGGATGCCATGATATTAGTTTTTTGACTGTTGAGTTTTAAGCCAGCTTTTTCACTCTATTCTTTCACTTTCATCAGGAGGCTCTTTGGTTCCTCTTTGCTTTCTTCCATAAGGATTGTGTCATCTGTATATCTGAGGTTATTGAAATATCTCCCGGCAATCTTGATTCTAGCTTGTGCTTCATCCAGCCTGGCATTTCACATGATGTACTCTGCATATAAGGTAAATAAGCAGGGTGACAGTATACAGCCTTGACATACTCCTTTCGCAATTTTGAACCACTCCATTGTTGCATGCCTGGTTCTAACTGTTGCTTCTTGATCTGCTTACAGATTTCTCAGGAGGCAGGTAAGGTGGCCTGGTATTCCCATCTCTTTAAGAATTTCCAGTTTGTTGTGATCCACACAGTCAAAGGCTTTAGCTTAGTCAGTGAAGCAGAAGTAGATGTTTCTCTGGAATTCTCTTGCTTTTTCTATGATCCAGCATATGTTGGCAATTTGATCTCTGGTTCCTCTGCCTTTTCTAAATCCAGCTTGAACATCTGGAAGTCTTGGCTCACATACTGTTGAAGCCTAACTTGGAAAATTTTCAGCATTACTTTGCTAGCATGTGAGGTGAGTGCAATAGTGTGGTAGTTTGAACATTCTCCAGCATTCCCTTTCTTTGGGTTTGTAATGACAGCTGACCTTTTCCAGCCCTGTGGCCACTGCTGTTTTCCAGATTTGCTAGCATATTGAGTGCAGCACTCTAACCCATCATCTTTTAGGATTTGAAATACCTCGGCTGGAATTCCATCACCTCCACTAGCTTTGTTCATAGTGATGCTTCCTAAGGCCTACTTGACTTCACATTCCAGGATATCTGGCTCTAGTTGAGTGATGACACCATCGTGGTTGTCTGGGTCATTAAGATCTTTTTTGTATAGTTCTTCTGTGTATTCTTGCCATCTCTTACAGCAAACCTTAAAAGCATGTCACTTTGGAGATAACATCTGCTATTCTTAGTTTATCTGAAATGTTCCAATCAGGTTCTGAATGGTAAGCGAGAGGACAGACTGGATGGTTTCTTTTATTTTTAATTTTGGCTCTGCTGAGTGTTTATTGCTGCACATGAGCTGTTGTCTCATTGCAGCGACTGGGGGCTACTCTCTAATTGCGGTGCCAGGGCTTCTCATTGCAGTGGCTTCTCTTGTTGCAGAGCACAGGCTCTAGGGATGGAGGCTTCGGTGGTTGCAGCATGTGGGCTCAGTAGTTGTGGTATGCTTCTCAGGGCTTCATGGGACTAGACTGACTTATTCCCTGTGAGCAATTTAAATCTCTGTTTCATCATAATGCCTCAGCAGAGCAATGCCACATCTCTCCTTTCCATATAACATTTCTGCTTTGGCCACTGTCTCATGGTCTCTCTTTACTTGATGTGAGCTCCCTCCTGGTTAATGTGTTCAATGTGTTTGCTGCTGTGCACTCCCAGGAGCTTATTGATGTGCCACTTTGGATTACAGTAAGCTTTAGTGATATATAAAGTGTACATGTAGTAGGAACTTTCACTTTAATAACCATTACTCACCAGTGTTCCTGCACAGTCTGATCCCCAAGCAGCTGAATTTCAGAAGCACACAGAGGTTATTTAGTCATGTTAAAAAGTGTCTGAGTTCTGGATTTTATCTATGACATCATGGCAATTCTGATAGATGAATTCATTTAGCTCCCCTGGGTTGTAGGTTCTACACACATAAAAGGGAAGTATTTGCCCTTTCCCAGATTTGAATTATAATGAGGACTAACCAAATGAAAATCATTTATAAAATCAAGCTAGGGTTTTATTAATCAGTATATATATATATATCTTCACTTGGGCACCAGAAGATTACAAAACTGTGACCCACACTGTTGCATAATTTAGAACTAGAAAATGTACACTATATCTTCATGACTTTTTGCAACTCATTTATTTTGACAAAAATTAAATTTGAATGACAGAAAAAGGTTTTGGTCATATGCAGATTGTTGAAGTTAACATGCTTTGAGACTGGAGACTCAGCCTTAATGAAATCATTTCATTAAATAAGGAAGGAGCCTCTCATCAGGCATTTGGGAACTGTGGGTTTGATTTCAGATCTATTTATATTTCCAGCGACTCTCATTAGAATATGATACAGACAATATGTCCATGTTCCTTTCGTCTTCTTTCTAAAAGGCAAAGCGTACAATAAAGATGTGATTCCAAGAAAGTCATTTGACCTGTCTTTTGTCAAAACAGGACTCTTGTGGTGAAGGATAGAACCTGAAATGTTGAGTTGAAGCAAGAACTAGTTCCTGCTGTGGAGCATGGAAAATACTGCCTTCCTTTGGGAGAGGGCTCTAGAGCTTTGGAAAGAACATAAGGGAACTAAAACTTACCGAGTTCTGCTCTGTTCAAGGCTCTAAACATCCTTATTTACATGTCATGTTGTTTACTTATTTCAAAGACTAGCAAATTCTGTCCCTGTAAGCAAGCTACACATGAAGACAAATGACAGGGTTCTTTGGTGAGCATGAATTCAAAACAAAAATTGTTGATTGCATAATATGAATGTTTAACATTTGTGACAACTGCTTGTTAGATGCATGCCTGCACACACAGATTAGAGGGGTTCTGTCCTTGGGTGTGGTTCACCACGTTAATGGATTGATATTGGCTAGGTCCATATTGGCTAGGTCCATTTGCCTTGCAGGCTTTCTCTTTTCTTTGTTTCTGTGCCTGACCACCCCATTTGATAGGCACTGTCCTGGGAGAGATTGTTTCTTTAAGATGACTGTATTAGTTTTTACTGTGAAACAAATAGCTGGAAGATCTCTGTGGTTATGGCATCAAGCATTTGTTTTCAAGTTCTTAGGTCTATAGGTCAGCCATGATTTGGCTGATTAGGCTGAAGTTGGCTGGACCAGGATGGACACCAGGCTTCTATTTAGGTTCAGGTCTTCTGGGACCAAGGCTGGAGGGGCCATGGCTACCTGGAGCACTAGAAGGCAAGCAGAAACATGTGATGTTTTATAAGGCCTCAGCTTGGGACTGTGAGGTCCCCCACACTGTGGTGACTAAAGTCACAGGGCCAAGCCCAGCATCAGTCTCAAAGAGGAAGGTGAACTGAAAAGAGCATGAATGTAAACTCTCTAAGAAAAGACAGGAAGGGGTATAGAATTGGGAACAATGATCCCATTCACCCTAGTAACTCTGGATAGACACTCTAATCCATTATATGTTGATTTCATAGTTTAGTTCTCAGAGGACAAACTCCTTTTAGATTCTTGGGAATGGCAAAGGAACATGGTATCTCATTTTTACCTTCTCTTCTCACCTGCAGAGAAGGGGCAAGATTGAATCTTCTTCCTTTGCCTTTAAGCATTTGCTGTGTAAGGAAAACTGACTCTTATCCCTGCCACCAGGTATATTAATGATGTAAAGAATTGTGCGAGAGGTCAAAAACCTGGAAGATGCCTTCCCTGGCCTGATGTCAAGTTATATGACAAATTCTATTAAATCAGAACCTTTTCCCTTCCTGATAAATCAGCCTCATCTATCTTTGCTGAATTTAATCTGTGAGCCATTCCAAGGCATTGGTGATATTTGGGCATCTGTGTCTGCTGTATTGGTTGCTCTTGGAAATTAAATTGGTCATCTATTTCACCAAATATAAAGATGACTATTTTCATTCTGAAAAAATTATGAAATATTTCATAAATACAAAAATGTATATAAAATACATGTACAGATACAGACTAATTCTGAAGCTGTATTCTAAATTATGAATATAGCACAACTGATTGAGCTCTTCTTCTGCTGATGAATATCTGAGTTTTTCCAGTTTGGGACTTTTATCAAGAACACCTCTGTGAACGTTTTTGTGTATATCTATCCTGAGGACATTTGTGTTTCTCTTATGAGTTTCTCTAGGTTACAAAACTAGGAGAAGACTTTTCAAAGGATATGATTAGTGAATCAGTTATCTGTTTCTGTGTAACAAGCCACTATAAACATTGTGACTTAAAACAACCACCATTTGCTGGTAAATTCTGCACTTTAGGGTGTGTTCAGCTAGGCAGTTCTTTTACTTGTCTGTCTGGGGCCCATTCATGTGGGTGCAGTCATCTAGCACCTCAGCTAGAGTGTGATGGTTCAAGATGGCCTCATTCATAAGTCTGGCTGTCAACCAGACCTCTTTCTCTATGTGCTCTCTGCTCTTCAAGAGCTACTCTGACTGCTCCATTTCCTTCCCAGCTCTTGGCAATTAGATTTCTAAATTTTGCTGGTTTGCTGAGTACTGAATGGTACTCAGCAAAGGTACTAGCTGAGTACTAGCCAGGTGGTGCTAGTAGTAAAGAACCTGCCTGCCAATCCCAATGCAGGAGACATAAGAGACATGGGTTTGATCCTTGGGTGGGGAAGATCCCCTGGAGAAGGAAATGACAACCCACTCCAATATTCTTGCTTGGAGAATCCCATGGACAGAGGAGCCTGGCGGGCTACAGTTCATGGGGTCACAAAGAGTTAGACATGACTGAAGCAATTTAGCATGCACACGCACAAGTATTGAATAGCTTCTCATTGTGGCTTTAATTTACATTTCGTAATAGTATTGAAGCTGAGTGTCTTTTCTTATATTTATTTGTCATTTAGATTTCCTATTCTCTACAGTGTCTGTGCCTTAAGATCTTTTCACATTTTTCATTGGTTTTGTTTTAGTGATTCATGGAAGTTTTCTTTTCCTACATATCCTGGATATCAGTCCTTGTAGACTGATGAAACTTGTAGGTTACCTTTCTGCTTTCTTTATGGTATCTTTTAATGAAGAGATGTTCTTAATTTTATTTATTTATTTATTTAAAGCCTTGCCTAGTGAATGGTCCAAGTAGCATGACCGACACACTGCTGTGATCTTAAAATGATTTTTAATAGCAGCAACTTATATGGAATGCAATTGTACATTTTTCACATGTACACACAAAAACTTACAGAACAGTCCTCACAAAAAGAAAAAAGATGGACTCTTGTATTATCATAATGTCTTTTTAAGATTCTAGTAAAATATCAATTTGATCTTACTGCTGTAAAATAAACAATAATATTTTTTTAAGTATGAAAATGACTGTAAGACACTGACTCCCTTATCTGGTTTCATATGTTGGAAAGATGATTCACAGGCTTTGGATTTTCTGGTGTACTTTCTGAGGAGACTTTAGAGACTATGGACTCTTTCCTCTAAGAGAGTGGTAAGGCAGTAGGATTTGATTAGTGGATAGAAATTGCTTTCCTTCATCTAATTATTAAGGCAAGTGAGACTGTTGTACCCCTTAGAAACTCACTCAGTTTTTACCATTTACTCTGTGGAATATTTGACTAAAATGGAAACAAAGTCCTCATTTAGTATTTGTTACTTTTAAATGCTGGTATTATATCATTTTGGTGCCAATTTGTATATACTACCGTAAAACACAAGGTTTAGAATAGACTAAATTCCAATTTTCTTAGTCATTGGGTACTTCTGGAAATTCAAATTTATATCAACAGAAACAGTATGAACTTCTTTGTCTTGTAATAATTTCTATAGCAACAGTCGTTTGGGGGAAGAGTTAAGTTTTCTTTTAATCACTTTTTTTAGGAAGATTTTACTCTGGAGTCTTCAAATGGAAAATCTATTCATGCTGATCACTTCAGATGTTATCCAGAAGGGCCTACTCACTGGCCAAGGAAACACTATGATGTAATATTAAGAGAATGGCTTTTGGTCAGACCAACCAACTCTGTCACTAGACATTTCTCTGACTTTGACTGTTGAGTTCAAACTGATTCAGTTTAGGATGCATCAGAATCCCTTGGAGGACTTATTAAAATGCACATTGTTAGGCCCCACCCCAGAGTTTCTCTTTTCTAGATGTTTGGTGGGGCCCCCAAATCTGCATTTCCAACACGCTCCCAGTTGGTGTCAATGGTCCTGGTCCTGGGAGCATACTTTCAGAGTCAGTCTCCTAAGTTAGTTTCAGAGGAGTATAATAATATCTCCTGGAATGGGTGTGTGTACTAATGAGTTGCTCTCTATGAAGCAAATCCCAAGGTGTCTGACAAATAGGAACATTTTAATTAATATTTGTTTCCTTTCTTCTCTATCTCCCCTCTTCTTCCAATAAATATTAACAAAATGTTCCATATGATGGATGAATAGGACAAGAACCCTATCTTCATGTATCTTTTAATTACATAAGAAAGAAATGAAAACATGTTACAATTATGAAAAGCAAGGAAGGAAAAAAATTAAAAAGAAAAACAAGGAGATCCTTAAACAACTACTAAATCCCTAGCTATGGTCTGAATGTGTCCCCCAAAATGTTTGTGTTGAAATCTTCTCCCTAAGGTGATGGTGTTAGGAGGTGGGGCCTTTGGAAGGCTCTGCTCTCATGAATGGGATGAATGTCCTTATAAACAAGGCTCCAGAGAGCTCCCTTGCCCGCTTCCACCATGTAGGGACACAACCAGAAGTCTGAGAGCAGGAAGATAGCCCTCACTTGACAAAGCTGGCACCCTGATGTCAGATTTCCAGTGTTTCGAACTTTGAGAAATAAGTTTCTGTTGCTTATAAGCTAACCAGTCTGTAGAATTTTGCTGTAGTGGCTGGAATGGACTAAGATATTACTTTTTATGTTTACTTTTTGGCACTTGAGGGTTCCAGAAGAAGAAGAGATCACTGGGGGCCATTAGTGGTCAGGGAGGACCTCTCCGAATAGTTGAGATTTAATTAGTTCTCCAGCAAAAAGTTCTGTGTTACTGGCAGGCTGGTAACAGCTTATAAAGAAGCCCAAAAATGAGGTGGAGGAATTTAGACTGGAAGTGGTTAACATTAGGATGGGAAAATATTTCAGGCTTTGGGGGAGAAAAGCCCAGAAGAATTAGGTAGGCAGTCAGGGTGTAAAAAAATGTGGTCTCATTACTTCATGTCAAGAGGCTGTCCCAGTAGTAGACACACCAGTGTGTCTTGCATCGGGAGCAGTTGGAGTGAAGACCAGACCAGCCTTATAGAAAGGGTATTTCATGTCTCTTTCTTGTATTACATGGTTGTTTGCATGAGCCCTCCCCTCCCCACACTAGAGGGTGGACACTGTTCCTTTGGATTCCACAGTAGCTACTATTGTGCCTTTTACAGACAGGTGGGTGTGCAGTAAATGTGGGCTGAATCAAAGGAGATTGAAAAGTCTTGCCAATGACTTGTTATGGAGGAGAAAGGAGAAATTGTATTCAAGGGTGTCTATGACAAGGAGAATGATAGCTCTGAGAAGCAGGGTTTCAAGGTTAGTGTTAATGTCAAGTATAAACAGGGAAGTTTGGACAGGCGACCATTTGGGAGTGTAATGATTTTACTTCTACATGTGGCATTGATGGAGTGTCTGGGCACCCAAATGGAAATGTTCAGAGACTGCAGCCCATGCAAAGTATCAGGATGGAGGATGTGAATGTCTTTAGAATTTAGAATTATAGCTTGGGAGGGACTCGCAGTTTTATTCCAACCTCTTACCTAATAATAGAAACAGCCGCTATCCCTTTACTTGTCAAAGTATGGTTTCTAGACCAGCAGCATTGACATCATGTGGGAACCTGTTAGAAATGAAGACTCTTGGGCCCCATCCCCGACCCACTGAATTAGAACCTGCACTTGAACAAGAGCCTCAGGGGATTTGGGTGGACATTAAAGGTTAAGAAGTACTGCCTGTACCCATTCCTGATTTGTATGCACTGTTTTCTTACTTCTAGTGAAGGAGAGCTTATTAGCTCAGAAAGTAACCCTTTCTCTTTGGACACTTGGAATTGTTTAGACCCAGACATGCTCTGATTCTCGTACATTGGGAACATGCCCTTGGCCACACATTGGAAACACCTGGGAATCTTGAATAACTACTGATGCCTGGACTACACACCCAGTAGAGCAACTAAAATAAAAAAAGAGTAACAACACCAGGGACTTCCCTGGTGGTCCAGTGGTGAAGAATCTGCCTTCCAATGCAGGGGATGCTGGTTCATTCCCTGGTAAGGGAACTGAGTTCCCATATGCCATGAGGCAACTAAGCTCACATACTGCAACTAAGACCCAACACAGGCAAATAAATAAATATTTTTTAAAATATTAAGAAAAAAAGACAATACCAAAATTGGCAAGGATGTGGAGCAACAGGAACTCTGACAGATTGCTGGTGAGACACTAAAATTGCTACAACTCACTTTGGCAGTTTCTTATAAAGCTAAAATGAAAGTCCTGCAGTTGTGTCTGACTCTTCGTGACTCCATGGACTGTAGTCCATGGAATTCTCCAGGCCAAAATACTGGAGTGGGTAACCTTTCGCTTCTCCAGGGGATCTTCCCAACCCAGGGATCGAACCCAGGTCTCCTGCATGGTAGGTGGATTATTTATTGTCTGAGCCGCCAGGGAAGCCCTTAAACATAGGGGCCTGTAAAAATGCAATCTGACTTACGTCTACCCTCATACTGGTGGTGGAGTTCCTATGGAATCTGATAACCCGACAACATTCACTTGTCTGACCCTGATCCTTAAGGGCCAGTTTTCTTCCCTACCCCTTGGCACAGAGACGGCTTCTTCGGGTGGTTGCAGGGGAAGTTTTAAATGTCTTATTTGGCTGCCGTCTTCCAAGCGCTGAATGTCTTGGTTGTAAGGCAGTTTCTGACCATAAGCTGATGCCACAGCAAGGACCCTTGGAAGAGAGTTATTATAAAGGTTTCAAAGATTTTGTAACTAAGTGTCCTATCATTTCTAAATAACACTGTAAATATTGGCTTCTGTCAACCTTTAACTGCACACTCCTACATCATGTGTCAGAGTTAAGTATTATTTTCCCCAGAACCTTTTGGGAAATAATACACAAAAAATCTTGTCTTGGTTCTGTTCTTTAGTGAAAAACTCTCAAAACAGGAGCTAGTGAAGTGCCCGGGGGAAGCATATGCAGGGCAGGGAGAGGGTGGAGCCTAATGATTTTGGTTGTACTTGTCTCTTAACCAATCCAGAGTCCCTTGAATTAGATGCAGGGAAAGGACCCTGGAAACCTCTAGTGGGATTTTCTACAGGGAACTTTTGACCCAACCTCGAAGGAAGTCTCTCTGGATGCTTCTGGAGAGAAATCCTGTGGACTCATACTTTAGTTCTCCTTGTGCACTGAGAGATTGATTTGTGTCCTCTAATAGGAAGAAGGATGAAGCAGTTCACGTTTTATGAATTAGTGTTTCAAGCTCAATGTTCAGTATCAGAGAAATATATATCTGCTCATCAGCGTTCTCTCCTGAAGGCATCACGGCTAAGACCACAGAAATATTTGGACGGCCTGTGCCCTATCAAATATCCTGACCTGTGTCACATCACTCTTTCCAGGACAGTTAACATGGCAGGCTGTTCAGAGTAATGTGCTCTGTCTGATGTCCCAGAAGTTGATCTCCAGTGTGTTGTATGAGGAAGCTCGTGTGTCCGGACATGGCAGAATGGAATAACAGTGAGCAAGACCTTAAAGAAATTTGCCTGCTTGGCAGTGACAAATTAAGGTATTGCCACCTCTGGCAGGATGATGGACCTTGAAGCAGCATTAGCTTGAAAGCTTTGGTTTTCAGAAGATTGTAAAGTGGAGTTCTGCTCCCTGTCAGGTGTGGGGCTATCACACAGAGAGGAGACATTTTGGTTAATAGGACCTCAGATTTTCTCCTGTCCTTCTATTCCCCTGTCCCATGCTGCTCAGCCCATACCACCTTCCTTTGCCCGCCCTTGCAGCCATGAGCGGGTGTTGGGAAGTGTGCTTTAAAGCCTACTGCTTATTTACATCACGACCATAGCCTTTCTCTAATTAATAATGATACGCTTAAAATGCAGAAATGTTCAGGGGTTGGATCCTTAATAGTGAAGATTTAGATGTTTTGTATATGATAAGAAAGTAAGAAAGGAAAAGCTATTGACACAGCTTTAACTAAAAGTTTAGGTTTTGCTTTATTTTTTTTTTCAAAGGTAGAAAAGGAATTTCAGGTTATTTGGTGTCTAATGAAGTCTTTTATTGGTATGAGGGTCAATTCTTGCTATCACGTACAGGTTTAATTGTGCTTTTGCATTGTTGAACTTTGCCATTTAATATTGGAATACATTCTTACATAAACGTGGTTATGTTATACATGATTTTAATGCATATTTCTCACTTTTTTTTTGGAAATGACTTATTGCTTGCTGTTTATTTTATATTTATTTTAGACTAGGGAAATGATGTTAGACAAAAAGCAAATTCAAGCAATTTTTAAAATTTGAATTCAGAATGGATTGGAAAGCAGTGGAGACAACTTGCAACATCAGCAACATATTTGGCCCAGGAACTGCTAACAGACATACAGTGCAGTGGTGGTTCAAGAAGTTACAAAGGAGATGAGAGTCTTGAAGATGAGGAGCATAGTGGCCAGTCATCTGAAATTGACAATGACAACTGAGAACCGTCATTGAAGCTGATCCTTTTAAAACTACATGAGAAGTTGCCAAACAAGTCACTGTCAACCATTCTGAAGTCATTCAGCATTTGAAGCAAACTGGAAAGATGAAAAAGCTTGATAAGTGGATGCCTCATGAGCTGACTGAAAAAAAAAATCATTTTGAAGTGTCATCTTCTCTTATTCAACACAACAACAATGAACCATTTCTCCATCAGATTGTGACATGTGACAAAAAGTGAATTATGTATGACAACCAGCCAGTTCAGTGATTGGACCAAGAAGAAGCTCCAAAGTACTTCTCAAAGCCAAACTTGCACTGAAAAAGGTCATAGTCACTGTTTGGTGGTCTGCTGCAATCTGATCCACTACAGCTTTCTGAATCCTGGTGAAACTATTACATCTGAGAAGTATGCTCAGCAAATCGATCAGATGCACTGAAAACCGCAGTGCCTAGCTGTTACTGGTTAACAGAAAGAGCCCAGTTCTTCTCCGCAACAATGCCCAACTGCATGTTGCACAACCAATACTTCAAAATTTGAACAAATTGGGCTATGAAGTCTTGCCTTATTTGCCATATTCACCTGTCCTCTCAGCAACCGACTACCACTTCTAGAAGCATCTTGATAACTTTTTGCAGGGAAAATGCTTCCACAACTAGCAGGAGGCAGAAAATTCTTTCCAAGAGCTCATTGAATCCCAAAGCATGGATTTTGACCCATAAGAATAAACCAGCTTATTTTTCATTTGGCAAAAATATGTTGATTGTAATGGTTCCTATTTTGATTAATAAAGTTGTATTTGAGCCTAGTTATAATGATTTAAAATTCATGGTCTGAAACCACAATTACTTTTTCACCAACCTAAATAGTTGGTATTCTCAGTTCATTTGTGTGGCTCTGCTGCTTAAAGGCAGCAAATGTGTGCAGTCCTGCTTTTCTGGAACCAGAGGTGTGGCAGAACTAGGTACTAGGAGAACAGGAAAAGGGAGAAGTTAGGTGACCTTAGGAGAGTGTTGAAGACACAATGAAGTCAAACAAATGCAAGTGTAGGAATTTGAAGTGAGAAAGGTTTATTGGAAGGCCAAGCAAGAAGAATGGGTGGCTTGTACTCAAAAGACCCGAATTCCCCAATGGTTTTCAGGGAGAAGTTTTTATAGGCAAAATTTGGGCTACAGGATGTGAGTTCCTTCTGATTGGCTGGTGGTGAGGTAACAAGATGGTGCTTTAGGAATCTTGTGCTTTGCTGGGACTTAACATTCTCTACTTGGGTGGTGTTTAATTGCTCAGTTGTGTCCAACACTTTGTGACCCCATGGACTGCAACACACCAGGCTTTCCTATCCTTCATCATCTCCCAGAGCTTGCTCAGACTCATGTCTATTGAGTCCATGATGCCATGCAACTATCTTGTCCCTTTGTTGTCCCCTTCTCATCCTGCTTTCTATCTTTCCCAACATCAGGGTCTTTTCTAACGAGTTGGCTCTTCACATCAGGTGGCCAAAGTATTGAAGTTTCAGCTTCACCATCAGTCCTTCCAATGAATATTCAGGACTGATTTCCTTTAGGATCGACTGGTTTGATCTCTTTGCAGTCCAAGGGACTCTCAAGAGTTTTTTCCAGCACCACAGTTTAAAAGCATCAATTCTTCGGCGCTCAGCTTTCTTTACGGTCCAGCTCTCACATCCATATAGGACTACTGGAGAAACCATAGCTTTGACTATACAGACCTATGTTGGCAAAGTGATGTCTCTGCTTTTTAAGACATTGTGTAGGTCTGTCATAGCTTTTCTTCCAAGGAGCAAGTGTCTTTTAGTTTCATGGCTGTAGTCACTGTCTGCTGTGATTTTGGAGCCCAAGAAAAAAGAGTCTGGATGAGGGGCTTACTAACTGTAGAAGAACTCATTGCCTGAGGAGGAACCCCTAGGCTGTACTATTGCTTCTTGACTGTGCCTCCCTTGTCTCCACATCCTCTCCTTTCCCTATTTAACAACTGTTTGAATCTGACCTTTTGGAACTCAGGGAAAGTCTGGGAAGCTGAATGAAGCCCATTTCCTACAAACAAGTAAGTGGGGAGTGGTCAGAAACTGTTTGTACCCAGAAGGGCCCCATAGGCACCTGTTGGGTTTCAGTTCTCTTGTTACTTATTCTTAAAATTTTGTTACTTATTGATTGACGGATTGATTGACGGGGCAATAAGTGTTTCATAATAGGAAGAAATCCTTGGGATTCTAAAATAAGAGACTATAAATCTGCTGCTGCTGCTGCTAAGTCGCTTCAGTCGTGTCCAACTCTTCGCGACCCCATGGACTGCAGCCTACCAGGCTCCTCTGCCCATGGGATTTTCCAGGCAAGAGTACTGGAGTGGGGTGCCATTGCCTTCTCTGATAAATTATGCAGAGGGCATTTATTTTCAGTTGCATGATTGGATTGAAATTAATATTTGTTCATAGTCTAAAGGTATTCTGATAGTATAAGAGTTTTCATTAGTCTTCATTCAATAACATTTATTTCTGTTATGTTTCTTGTTTTTGTTGTTATGAGTTTTTGAATCATTGTCTTCCTCTGGCTGGCCAGTTAGCCTATCTGAAGCCTAATGTATGTACTGTTTCCTCCATGGAGCTTTTCTTAATGACTCTAGAAATTACCTTTTCTTCTTTTAACTGCTACATGATCCAGTATCCTTCTAACTTCATCCCTGCCCCACCCCATCCATTCTACTCCTTGAATACTCATCTCACTGAAAGATACAACTAGACTACATGCTTTTGGTGAGAGCCATCAACTGTTTCTCTCTTTTATAATTCCCATTTCTGATAGAGCTCACACAAGTACATCTGATCTGTTTGATCTGATTCTAGATATCTGCCTGGACTCTTCTAATCCCATGGTGTAAATAGAGGTAGTAAGATAAAGGTTTTGTCCAGAAAGAATAGTTTCATTGATCAACAAAGGAAGAAGCTCTGAATGTACTAGACCTAAAAATTGTTGAATTAATTTCTGAGACTGATGGTGTCCTGAATAATAAACCAATTTTGCCTCAAAGTGGAATTCTTTTTATTAGATTTTGTTTCTTCCACCTTATGAAAATGTTCACCAACTAATATATATTAAGTGCCATCAGCTTGATGGAATTGTGTTATGAATTTGATGGAAATTTGGAGATATGGAAATATGAGCATATTTGATCTATTTCTACTCCCTTTCGCTTATAAATCATCTTAATACTATTTTCATGATTACACATCTTTATGGAAGATAAAGATATATTATTTTATAATATAAAGTGAAGAAACTTGTTAGTTTAAAAAGATTTAGTAAAGACAAAATGAAGACTGCTCTGGGGCATATTACTAGCATCAAGGTACATATGACTATGGATAGGCTCTTGAGCTTTGCTTTACTTCTTTTACTTCCTCTAGTTAGCAATACTTATGTATTTCTGACATTTTTTTCAGATGATTTAATTGCTTTTGTGATACCTTTCTTTATATGCACTGTTGCCATTGCTAAAGAATTTCCCCTTATCCCTTCAGCATCATCCCTTATACCATTTTTAGTGTGTTGAAAGTGAAAACAGTTCCTAAGATAGTTTTGAACATTGTACCATTCAGTTATTGCTGTCACCCTAGAACTTAGTGCTTAAAATAAAAATCATCATTATTTCAGCTCTGTGGTTCAGATTGGAAGTTGGCTGATCTAAGCTGGGGTCAGCTGAGTGGTTCTGCTGGTGTCTGGCCAATTCAGACTGAGCTTGCCTGGGGGCTCTGATCTAGTCCTCTTCCTGGGATGAGTAGCTGGCCATGTCCTTGAGGGAGTTCAGGACAGGCTGTGCCAGAATGTACCACTTTGGCATGTGGATTATTTCAAACTGAAGTAATTGGTGCCCAGCAGACTCAGGTAGAGCTTTTTACTTCCACCTTAACTGTCTGAAACAATTTAGATAGGAGATTTGAACCAGGGAGAGAGCTATTACCAGATATAACATTTTATATCAGAAATAATTTTTTGCTTACCAAACATTTGCTCTTTTCATCTTCCTGTGAACTTTCATGTCTCTGAAGCCCTACACCCCTACCCACTTCTCCTTAGCTCAGGATGATACATAAGCCTTGGTTGCCTGACTGCCAGGGAGTCTCGTGGCTTTACGGGGCTCCCATACATACAAAATTAAATTTGTTTTTCTCTTGTTAATCTGTCTTACTTCAATTTATTAGACCAACCAAAGAACCTAGAAGGGAAGAAGGGAAAATGTTTCCTCCTCAATATCCTTCTCTTGGCAATGCAGAAGTTTGAGAGCAAACCTAACTTCCCAGGCACTTTAACAAGTGTCTGCTTGTTAACATTTGCAAACATCCTAACATCAAAACAATCAAATGGCTGAATCATGGAATGAGTGGCAGGGAAACATTCTCTACTTCTTAAAGGGAGAACTGCCAAGTCACATGACAAAGTGTGTGGTTACAGGGAGGGCTGAAAAAATTAGCATCATTGATTAAATCCACTATTATTGCCAACAAAAGGCCCATCTAGTCAAAGCTATGGTTTTTCCAGTGGTCATGTACGGATGTGAGAGTTGGACTGTAAAGAAAGCTGAGTGCCAAAGAATTGATCCTTTTGAATTGTCGTGTTGGGGAAGACTCTTGAGAGTCCCTTGGACTGTAAGGAGATCCAACCAGTCAAACCTAAAGGAAATCAGTCCTGAATATTCATTGGAAAGACTGATGCTGAAGCTGAAGCTCCAATACTTTGGCCATCTGATGTGAAGAACTGACTCGTTGGAAAAGACCCTGATGCTGGGAAAGATTGAAGGCAGGAAGAGAAGGGGACAACAGGGGATAAGATGGTTGGATGGCATCATCGACTTGATGGACAGGATGAGTTTGAGCAAACTCCAGGAGTTGGTGATGGACAGGGAAGCCTGGTGTGTTTCCTGGCGTCCATGGGGTTGCAAAGAGTCGGACATGACCGAGCAACTGAAAAGAACTACAGTCGCCTTCTGTTTGGACTCTACTCCAGTATGTTGTTCATCTGTTTTTATTAAGATGAATTCCAAATCATGTTACCTAGAGTGATTTTTATCTAAATAGCCTTCCTTAAGGTAAGGGTTAATTTATCCAACACTTACACCCTTTAAGTTGGCCTCCCAGAAAAAAAGAAAAGAGATAGTCTACAAACTTCTATGGAAAATAGATATGATACAGGTCAACCACAAAGATGGTGTAGGTTCCTGCCATCCCTGACCCCTACCCATGTAAGAAGAGTGACAGTTGCTTCCACAGCTGTGATGGTTGATGTAGTGAATCCTGTTGCTGTTGGCTGTCATTTAACTGCAATCAGAGGCTTAGATCCCAATACCTTGACCCAACTAGTAGAGATCCTGGTGCTTCTTCCAATTCCTCATGTGGAATTGACAGGATACAGTTGAGGGCAATATTTTGGTAAGTCATATTGCTATTAAATTCTGGCTTGTGATTATACTTAGCCAGGGGCTGGTGCTTCTGTAATCAGGCTCAGAATCTGACCTCCAGCCTTGTTAGATTTCTGTGGGCTGCCCTAGGATAGATGGGCAACAGGGGACCTGTACATTTGCTAATGATCCTTTCTCTGAGTCTTTCCCAAAGAATGCTGTTTTAACTTCTCTGGTATAGGTGCTGCTTAGCCATATGTGCTACTTTGTGATAAGGCAAAACTTGTGTCACCTGCTCTCTGGACTCTATTCTTTTTTATTCTGTAATTAATTTATTGGACTGCACCAGGTCTTAGTTGTGGCATGCTGGATCTTTAGTTGCGGCATGTGGGATCTAGTTCCCTGAGCAGGGAAGGAACCCAGCCCCCTTGCATTGAGAGTGTGGAGTCTTAGCCACTGGACTACCAGGGAAATCCCTGGACTCAATTCTTTTTTAAAAAAATTTATGTATTTTATTTTTGCTTGTACTGGGTCTTTGTTGCTGCACTTGGACTTTCTCTAGTTGCGGCGAGCAGGGGCTACTCTCTAGTTGTGGTGCTTGGGTTTCTCATTGTGGTGGCTTGTCTTGTTGAGGAGCACAGGCTCTAGGCACTTGGGCTTCAGTAGCTGAAGCACATGGACTCAGAAGTTGTGGTGCATGGGCTCAGTTTCCCCACAGCATGTGTAATCTTCCCGAACCAGGGATCAAACCCATGTCCCCTGCATTGGCAGATGGATTCTTATCCATTATACCACCAGAGGAATCCCTGGATTCTATTCTTGATGAATCCATTGGTCCCTGTGATATTGTGATTTATAAGGAGGAATGTATATGTGATCTTTATCTCTGTTTCTGTCTCTTAAATTGCTTGTGATTTCCTAAGCCAAAAGAGCAATGGAAGAGTCTTTTGTTATAACACTTGGACTTTTGTCCTCAAATAGTTCCAATTCCTAAAATAGCTTCAGAATGATAAAGGGGAAAAGGGTATCTTGTTACTTATAACAAGCCCCTTTCAATCACACCTGAATTTATGTTAATAAGGTAACTTTGGGAAAGGATGGGGGAGACTGATGTTTGTGTGTGTGTGTGTGTGTGTAACCGCTGAAACTTTGATCCCCACCCTCTGATCTGATTTCCTGGGAGGGGAGAGAGTCTGGAATTTGAATCGATTATTAGCAATCAATGACCAATCAATCATCCCTACATAATGAAGCCTTGATAGAACCTAAAAGGATGGGGTTCGGAGAGCTTCTAGGTGGGTGAACAAGAATGCATCCCTTTGCTGAGAGAGTGGTGCATCCCAAACTCCATGGGGACAAAGAGAAGTGTCTGTTCTCCAGACTTTTCCAGACCTCATCCTATGTATCTCTTCATCTGGCTGTTCAAATCCTTTGTAATAAACCAGTAAGCTAGTACATAGACTATTTTACTGAATTCTCAGTCATGGCTATCTCTGATTTACAGCTAGTTGCTTGGAAGTACAGGTAACAATCTGGGCTTGAAATTGGCATCTGAAGTGGTGGGGAAGGAAGGGGGAGTGTGTGGTAGTCTTCTAGAACTGAACACTTAAGGTAGTTAGTGTCAAAATTGAGTTAAACTGTTGAACAGCTAGCTGGTGTGGAAGACTTGCTTGATATGTGAAAAAATCCATGTGTTCAGAAATAAAGCATTGCTGTACTAGAAGACTGAGAGTAGAAGAGAAACATAGGGGTGTGTTTTCCCCTCATAGTCTCTAATCTGAACCCTAAAATTTTCAGTTTTATACCCTAGAGTGCCAGCTTCTTTCCATTTCCATGATTATTTAATGTTTAATACAGAGCCTAATAGAAATGAGTTTCTGAGTCACACAACTAAAGAAATGACCTTTTGTGTTCTGCAGTAAGTGACACTTAAACTGTATCTAATGGCAACAATTCTTACCTTGTATCTCCTCTATCCTGACTGTGAAATACTCAAAGATAATGTGTTAAGTACATGTCAGTATTAATACTCCTCATTTTAAGCATGTAACCCTCTGGAGGAGATGGATGGTGTGTGTGGTTATTACATCTCTTGGTGTGTGTCTGAATTACCACGCGAGGAAATGGAGCACAGTTAGCAGTAGAGTTTCTGACATTTGGTTCTATCTTTGCCTACTTAGATTGTCTGTCTGATTTATTTTGATTTTAATAGAAATGACTCAGAGCAGAACTAGAAAGTGAACACTGAGAAATTGCTCTTGAGAAACAAAGATTTTTTTTTTTCTTCTCCAGAAACCGTAAAATCTTATTAATTCTGACAACACTGCCCTGGAATTGAAGCAGCCTTTCCCCAGCCACTTCACCCTGGTGCTCTCTACCTTTACTGAACTCATACACTCTGTGTTTTGGTGCTTGAGCACAAACCACTTCTCTCCGCTCTATTGCTTTTGCTTTTAAGTGTCTGGTTTTCTCAAGCAGATTCCAAAATTGCTGAAGATAGGAACTCTTACACTGACATTCTCTTTGTCCCCATTCTTGTTATTGTCTAAGTGTCACCACACAGCAGGTCTTTTAAGACTCCATTATAAGTGATATGAATTAATGAGAGGAGGTATAATAAAAAGAAGTACACGATATGAAGGAAGAGTCCTCCCACCTTCATTCTGTTTCTTTCTTTAGATTCGAGAGCTTTCTTTTGTCCCATCATCCCCTGTGAAACTTCCCACAATCCATCTCTGCCTTTTCAAACACCCCTTATATGAGTCTTTTTTTCACCTGTTCTAACTTTTCTATCCCATGCAGGCTGGAACTATCACCCTGAATGAAGCTCTGGCAAAGATGATTTTGAATGTGTAGTCCTTTTTTGATAGCCGATTTTCTTCAAAGAAAAGAAACCAGTTTCATTGGTCAGTACTGGCTTTAGGCTTGCTAAGAGGACCCCCTAAACTGAGCCTGTAATCTAGAGGCTCTACTCTGGTCCTCCTCCACTGCGCCCTATCTACGGGGAGAGGAGTCTGGGGCCCATGGGCATGTGTCTATCAGGACCTGTGTTCCCTGTTGTGTGCTTGTTTAAAGAGCCCCATGCTTACACTTGAATTGAGGGCCTGCAAGGTCATCTTCCCCCTGTCTGTCATCTTGAGAGCAGATGATGAAACTAGCATGAACACATAGACCCAGAGAGTAGCTGAAGGGTGACTGGGGGGGATTGGGACAGACCTGAGGTGCAGACTAGGGTGTCTACACACGTGTGTACAAATTTGCCATGGGGAGTAGAGAGAGGTGAGGGAAAAGAATAGAAGGGAGCAGGCCCCAGGCTTCCTGTGGGGCCATGTTCTCTCTCAAGGACTCTTAGAATTCTCCATTCAAACCTGGGTTTCCAGGTTGTTACAAAGACATGTGATAAGTGAGCCTTCGTGGGTACTCTTGTCCCAATCCTGCAAATGCTGGGGGAGAATCTGTCAGCAATAATCCAAAAATTCTGTTTTTTTTTCTTTTATTAATATTTACCTATGGTTTTCTTTCTTCTTAAATGGCGATGACAAACTGCTGCTCGAAAATAATGAGATGACACTGTGAGCCAGGCTTTTCTTCAGTGAGATGTGTCGGTGTTTCAGGTGTCTGTTAAGTCTGTATTTAGACAAATCATCTTTTGACTTCACCCCAGGATCACTTAATGAAAATAGTGAACACTTGCATGGCATCCAATGGTAATCTGATCATTTATGAACAGTGATTGGGAAAAAGAAATCATTTCTTCAGTGAGGCACTTTTAGAACTCTTTTAGGTGATTTGAATTAACTGGCATTTTGTATCTATGTTAAAGAATGAGTTTTTAGCACTGCATAAAAGGAACTTCCCACTCCAGTATTCTTGCCTGGAAAATTCCATGGACAAAGGAGCCTGGCGGGCTACAGTCCATGGGATCACAAGAGTCGCACACAACTTAGTGACTGAACAAAAGTTCACCTGTGATATGGAAAATGATGTAAGGAATGATAGCTCAGACAAACAGAACGAGAAAGCAAAAAACAAAGCAGGAGGTGCCATTTAGTAAAAATGACTCAGATAAAGCTTTGCACTCACCTTGAATGGAAAGCGCTATGAAAAATCTCCCAGTTCTAACTTTAGGTCCAGCTATACATAAGCAATTATGTTGCTGACCTTCCTGTTTGATAGTTGTTACAAAGTTAGTCTCACTCAATTGAATTTTTATTATTATTTTGTCCCTGTCCTCGACTTTTAGAAACAGGAATTTTTTTTTCCCTTCCCTCCATCTCATCAATTTTTCCCCTAGCACATTTTGTCCTGAGGAAATGTTTTATGGCATTAGCACTGGGTTGTTTCACTCTCAAGTGGAAAGCATTGTAGTCGATTCATCTTTGTCTTGTCAAACACTTCACTCATCTTGACATTTGCAGAAGGCTTCAAAGGTGTGTCTTCTATTAGTAATATTAAATTGCAATTGCTCTCATAATTTTCAATAGAGTTTGAGTAGGATGCAGAAAATTACTAGACTATCTGATTTGGGTGCTTGTTAGCTAAATGCTGCATTGTGAATAACCTTGGCTTTTTGTTCTGTTCAGTGAGGAAAGAAAAGCAGTCTGAAAATAATATCACTTTATTTCTTTAGCACAAACATGAATAGACAGCATGGGGATGGTGGTTTAGATTTCTGTACATCTCTGAGCTTTCCAGGATAAGCCTGTACACCAAGTGGTTCAGTCTTTTCTTGACCCCTTCCTATGATGCAGCATGGCTTCCTCATAAAATAGGCATTAAATTAGAATAGCAACCTAGAGAAATTTGTGTTACACATATTAAATATTCATAGCAAGCTTGTTTGCTTAAACAGAAAATTGGAAATAACTTAAATGGAATGACCATTGGTAGAAAATAATAGATTATGATAGAATCATTGTTGTACAATACTGGACAGCAATGAGAAGGGACTAAAGCTACATGCACTAGGACATGGAGCAGTCTCAGAGCCATGTGGAGGAAAAAGCAATTGGCAAAGGGAGGCTTACCGTACACATGGCTGGTGTTACCCCTATTCCCCAACATCTCGTTCGCTTCTCCTGTGGGGAACATGGCAGGATTTCATCTCCTGTTACCTTGAAGTTAGGCGTGGACACGTGACACACTGTGGCTAATAAAATGTGAGCAGCAGGGGCGTCCGGCACTTCGTGGGAGCGTCAAGCGCTGCTTGCTGGTGCAGAACTCACCTCTACCTAGGAAGGCGTAGTTGGTGACTGTGGAGGTGCGTGGTATGTGGAGGTGTGGTGGAGGTCACATGGTGAGAGGCAGCTACCCTGAGGAGTTGCCTGGACCTGCAGCTGACTTAAAGTCAGTGAGAAAAAAAGAATTGGTTCTGTGAGGTGTTGGGGAAGCTGGAATGTTTATCGACCAACTTCTTTTCCTCCTTGGTTGAAGATGTTAAGTCCCTGGTGCTACTGGACTGCTGAAGTGCCATCACAGGATAAGCCCTCAGGTGTAGAAACAGAGCAACTTGGGTGGTTTAAGTGAGAAGCTGTCACTTCTGTGAATTGTCTGCTCTGGCTGAAGGCAGAGGTGGACACATGAGCATGGTGTAGTCTCCGCTATGAATCAGACAGTCAGATATGTGCATACTCTAGTTGTCGGTACTACGGATACTTTTTGTTTGTTTTGTTAACACTTTGGGGGGAGTAATTGTTTTATTTTGGAAATGTCATGAAAAAATGGAAGACGAACATGGAGGAACAAAATTGTGTAGGTGAAAGAGGAGAAAGAAAACTGAAGAAAGAGAGGAGTGTAGACAATGGTGATGGGAAGAGACTGGAGAGAAAGGGTGTTGGTTCTCATTTTTGAGGTATTGTTTTTTCAGCTACCAATTAGGAGATGACTTGTTTCTTCTTGTATTTGTGTGTTGATTTCTCCAGGAGAATTATAACTAATTATATGTGGCCTCTAGCATCAGAAGAGTTCTCATAAACTCAGTAGTGAAGCCGGACAGTTTCAAGTATCTTTTAGACTTCATACATTTTTAGTTTAGAAAAATAATATGGTTCAGATATTTTATATTACATAACATTACAGGAGAGTCTTGGATCACACCACATGAATCAAATGCATTTATGCTATCAAATATAGAAATGTTCACACCAAATGAGATAAGTAGAGACTGTGACTAGCTTCTTAGCACTTTAGACCAGGTTTTGTTGGCAGATGAATGCAAGTTGGGTAAAGTTTGTCTGGCAATAGAATTATAAGGGAACCATTTGTTTCCAGGGCCTGATGGATTTTATAACTGCAGATAAGGAAATATAGACATGTATGAAACTACTCTTTAAAGTTACTATAAGGAATATATGAACAAAGAATTATAGTGTGATGGCCAGCCTCTGAGATGGCCCTTCATGAATTCTCATCTCCACACAGAATAGGCTTGATCTGTGTGTATCCAAGAGAATATTGTAGAAATGGCCAAGTGTGACTTCTAAGGCTATGTTATAGGAGACTTGTTAACTTCTGCCTTGCCCTTTTCTCCTGGATCACTAGCTCTGGGGAAGCCAACCATTGTATCATGAGGATACTGAAGCAGTCAGGCATGTATATGAAGAGTTTGGGGGTAGCTTGTCATACAACAATCAATAATCAATATGTACAGTCAGAAATTAGATCAAAGATATATAAACTGGTATACTTAGAAAGCATAGACCATGTGGTAAGTCTCCAATAGCTACAAATTACAGTTACTAAAGTTTTACTTTCTGTTTTCAAGAAAATCTTTGCCAGAGTTTTATAAAACTCAGACTTTTTATTTATATACTTAGATTATAAATTATTAAAACTCTATTAGTGACATGAGATTCAACCTACAAAAGCTCATCTGTCTGTTTAAAAAAAAGATATATTCTGTTCTCAAAATGACTTTTACTCCATGTGGAGACTTCAGTCTCCTTCCTTTTTAAGATCAGAAACACGAAACTGAAGCAAACAAACAATACCTCTGTATTCTCAAGGTAACTAAAATGAAAAAAAAGGTAATTTTTTAAGAGTTAAGTATTACCTTAATTAACTGTTTCATTCCTGCTGGAAAGTCCATGCCATGAAAGAGGTTTCTTTACTAAAGCTTTATAGGATTGGGATTTTAGTAGATATGCTGATACTCTGGAATGCAAGGGGGCAAGCACACTTGTTTGAGGGAGCCACATACTAAATATTTCTGGCTTTGTGGGCTGTACAGTATGTGTTGCAACTACTCAGCTTTTCTGCTGTGGTATAACAGCAGCCATAGATAATATGGAAATGAATGAGCATGACTGTTTCAATAAAATTTTATTTAAAGGCAGGCTAGATTTCACCTATGGGCCTTCATTGGACAACCCTGTGGTATCCTTAAGTCATTTTAACACAGAGCAGATAATAGTTCTCTCTACTTGATTTATCAGTTTCAAAAGATGGCTTATACACATCCCATAATAATATTTAGGGATACTCTGATTATATCATGAGGATAAAACATTTGCAAAGTGTGTTTGAAGGAATAAGTACAGGGACAGTCTCATATACAGAACAGTATGGTGATGCTTTCTTTATGATCCAACTCTCACATCCACACATGACTACTGGAAAAACCATAGCTTTAACTAGATGGACCTTTGTTGGCAAAGTAATGTCTCTGCTTTTTAATATGCTGTCTAGGTTGGTCATAACTTTTCTTCTAAGGAGCAAGCATCTTTTAATTTCATGGCTGCAGTCACCATCTGCAGTGATTTTGGACCCCCACCCCACAATAAAATCTGTCACTGTTTCCATTGTTTCCCCATCTATTTGCCATGAAGTGATGGGGCCAGATGCCATGATCTTCGTTTTCTGAATGTTGAGCTTTAAGCCAACTTTTTCACTCTCCTCTATCACTTTCATCAAGAGGCTCTTTAGTTCTTCTCTTTCTGCCATAAGGGTGGTGTCATCTGCATATCTGAGGTTATTAATATTTCTACCAGCAATCTTGATCCCAGCTTGTGCTTCATTCAGTCTGGCATTTTGCACAATGTACTCTGCATATAAGTTGGACTATAAAGAAAGCTGAGCACTGAAGAATTGATGCTTTTGAACTGTCATGTTGGAGAAGATGCTAAAGAGTCCCTTGGACTCCAAGGAGAATCAAACCAGTCCATCCTAAAGGAGATCAGTCCTGAATGTTCATTGGAAGGACTGATGTTGAAACTGAAACTCCAATACTTTGGCCACCTGATTCGAAGAACCAACTCATTGGAAAGAACTCTGATGCTGGGAAAGATTGAAGGCAGGAGGAGACGGGGTCGACAGAGGGTGAGATGATTGGATGGCATCACTGACTCGATGGACATGTTTGAGTAGGCTCTGTGAGTTGGTAATGGATAGGGAAACCTGGCATGCTGCAGTCCATGGGGTTGCAAAAGTCAGACACAACTGAGCAACTGAACTCAACTGTTGGTGATGCTGGACACTTAATGACTAAGAGGATCCTGTCACTTTCTAATATTTATCATTCTTCAATGATCAATGACCCAGATTTTTGAGGCTTTTGACTGGTATCATGAGCAGGCATCTTTGACCTTTCTTGAAACCAAGTAAGCTTATGCTTAATGATTGTTTTTCCTTCTCTAAAGGACGTTAATGGTAAAAGTATCAGCTGGTTGAAGAAACTACCCCATATCTGAGAAGATAATAATTACTTATAGATAGTCATGTAGCATTTTTCAAGTTTACAAAAGGATTTTACATAAATGCACTAAGACACTGCATTTTTTACATCCCTCTGCCCCACCAAAGGATTATAGATTTGGATAAACTGATACAAATAGAGAAAAGAAATAAAAACTGCCCACTCAATGGTGTTTTCATCTGCTCCAAAGAATGTATAGTAACCCCGGTGCTTTCTAGCTCTAAAGCAAAAGAACAAGGTTTGCTTAGGGCACAGCCAACAAGCCTCTGCTCTGCCACTCTAGCAAGTTGCCTCTGATCTAAGCAGGATTCGACCTCTGACCTGTGAAAAAGAGGTCTTGAAGTTTCTGAGGGGTTATTTTCAGTGGAATCCAATTTAGGAGCTGACAAAATAAGCCCAAGCAGACACCTGGGAAAAGAATGTGTAAGGAGCCACCAATAAAACAGTAAACAAAATACAGGGATGGGGGGAGGGTTTCTAAATGGGTTAGTAATGGAAGATGAAAGGCAAGAGCTCAATCAAAATATATAATAGATAGAAAACCACAGATTTGTAAGGATAAATGTTGTATGTAGTACTTTTCCTTCCAGTCATTTAAAAATACACACATATATAATTAAATACACCCATACTTATACAACACATGAATAATTAGAAATTTGATTGAGTAGTTAGAAAATAAAATCTAGTGTGTAGTGTTTTACTTCTGTGGAGAAAGGCAAAAACATTCATTTATTGAAACACTTGCATGAATCAAGGGCTATGGAAGATTTTGAAGCCCTTTTCTGCCTCTGAAGCACTGGCTGTGTAGAGAGTGATGCTGCGGTCCCAGAACTGGGCAGCCAGACCCATGGGCCGAGGAAGGGAATTCTAGAGAGAAAATCTCATAGCTGGGAACCACCTTAATAGCCCTCTTTCTTTATCAAATATCAGCAAAATGATGGTATAAAATTGATCACTTCCTCCAGAACATATAAATTGAATGGTTTCTAGTTATTGACTTCTGCTAATAAGGAAGGGAAGCATGTCCTTTGATGGCAAGCATGCATAAGAAGTAAAACAGAGTGCAAAACAAGCTGTAAGGAAATGGGGGCTGAAAACTTACAGCTGATGTTCTGATACAGGCCCAAGCATACCTACGAAAGAAAACCCAAAGAAAGGATTGGGTACTAGTTGATGGGAAACCTGTAGTGAATGGGATTAGGAGGCTAGTAGGCGAGGCAAACTGGTGCCAGCGTAACAGATTCATTCACTACTTTATGTGTTATTAGAAGAGAACTGAGAATGAATGTGCTGTCAGCAAACAGAAACAAATAAAAGAAGAAAAAATGAGAACTCTCCTGGCAGTCCAGTGGTTAAGACTTTGCCTTCCAGTGCACAGGATGTGGGTTTGATCCCTGGTGGGGGGCTAATTTCCCACATGCCTCACACCCAAAAAACGAAACACCATAAAACAGAAGCAGGTCTCTCCCTTGGGGTCAGCCCGCCCTCATGTCTTGAGGGTGTACTATCCTTTGCTGAATAAAACTCTGAGCTGTAACCAAGCTGTAATACTAGTCCGCAGTTTCAAATCTTTGTTGTGGTGAGACAGAACCGAGGAAATTACACACTCTCCCGACATATCTGGTGCTGTGACCTGGATATAACCTGGCCAAAGCAGCCTTGGCTCGTCCCCAGCTATGTGGGGACCAAGCACAACAGAAGCCCAACTTGGTGAAAGCTCACTCTGTGGAGGCTGAATGTGAAGGAAACCCAGCACAGTGGAAGTGACGAGAAGACCAACGTGCTAGAAACCAGGACAGCAAAAACAAACTCGGCAGAAAGCTCCCATAGCTCAGTCTCAGATTCCAGAAGACCTCCGATTAAGGGCTTGTGAATATAAACAGCCCATCAGCATCAATCTTCTCCATTGACTACCCTACAGCCTTTGACTCTATGGATCACAACAAACTGAAAAATTCTTAAAGAGATGGTAATACCAGATCACCTTACATGCCTCTTGAGAAACCTGTATGCTTGCTGGTCAAGAAGCAACAGTTAGAACTGGACATAGAACAATGGACTGGTTCAAAGTTGGGAAAGGAGTATGTCAAGGTTGTATTTTGTGACACTGCTTATTTAATTTCTATGCAGAGTTTATCATGGAAAATGCTGGGCTGGATGCATCACAAGCTGGAATCAAGATTGCCAGGAGAAATATCAATAACCTCAGAAATGCAAATGATACCACCCTAATGGCAGAGAGCAAAGAGGAACTAAAGAGCCTGTTGATGAAGGTGAAAGAGAAGAGCAAAAAAGCTGAGTTAAAACTCAACATTCAAAAAACTAAGATCATGGCATCTGGTCCCATCATTTCATGGCAAATAGGTGGGGAAACAATGGAAACAATGACAGACAATTTTCTTGCGCTCAAATCACTGTGGACAGTGACTGCAGCCATGAAATTAAAAGACGCTTGCTCCTTGGAAGGAAAGCTATGGCAAACCTAGACAGTGTATTCAAAAGCAAAGACATCACTTTGCCGACAAAGGTCCATATAGTCAAAGCTATGGTTTTTCCAGTAGTCATATATACTAATGGGAGAGTTGGACCATAAAAAAGGCTGAGTGCTGAAGAACTGATGCTTTCGAACTGTGATTCTGGAGAAGACTCCTGAGAGTCTCTTGGACTACAAGGAGATCAAACCAGTCCATCCTAAAGGAAATCAGTCCTGAATATTCATTGGAAGGACTGACGCTGAAGCTGAAGATCCGATACTTTGGCCATCTGATGCAAAGAGCCAACTCATTGGAAAAGACCTTGTTGCTGGGAAATACTGAAGGCAGGAGAAGGGGACGACAGAGGATGCGATGGTTGGATGGCATCACCAACTCGATAGACATGAGTTTGAGCCAACTCAGGGAGATGGTGAAGAACAGGAAATCCTGGCATGCTGCAGTCCATCGTGTCACAAAGAATCAGACATGAAGTAGCAACTGAATGACACTGGTTTTAAAGTTGTTATGGGATGTGGCCACAAGGAGGCAGCATTTCTTCATGCCCAACTGGTTCCTTGGGCAAAGGGAGCTTTAGGGAAAATCCTGTTTCTGGATTGTGAATTAGAGGGGAGTGGGCTGGAAGAAATAATAATTAAAAAGCAATATTGTAATAAATTCAATAACAACTTCAAAACCTGTTCATGTCAAAAAATATTTACAAAAAGAAAAAATAAGCATATAAATAGGAAGATTTAGAAGAGAAATTCTTACTATGTTAGATATATTTTCGTGGATTGTTTTTTATATGAAACAAATATTTTTGCAAAAGCTCATGCAAAAATTTTCCATTTCCCCTTGCTATTATGAAAGCATGCACACAGATTTAGTGAAATCACTAATAATAACTAAGATTTATTGAGCACTTATGTGGCAGTCAGCTAATTTGCATGTATTAATTCATATTATGATCACAGCACATCTCAGGCAGGTTTGTTATTTTCTTTATCTTAAAAATAAACTGAGGGACAGAGAAGTTAAATAACTTCTCTGGAGCTATTTCTGAAACCAGGTGTCCTGGGTTCAGAGACTTCATATTTATCTGCTCCCTTATTTGTTTTGGCTTTTTGGAAATATAGCAGAATTGCTGTATTTCAACTTGTATTTAAGATGCCAGAGTGAACATGCATTTCTTTTCTTGTCCCCCTGACATCCCTATAAAATGAGAGTAAAGAGATAACAATAAGATAAAACCACAAGTACAAAGTTCAGTTCAGTCGCTCAGTCATGTCTGACTCTTTGCAACCCCATGAATCGCAGCACACCAGGCCTCCCTGTCCATCAGCAACTCTCAGAGTTCACTCAAATCCATATCCATCGAGTCTGTGATGCCATCCAACCATCTCATCCTCTGTTGTCCCCTTCTCCCACCCTCAATCTTTCCCAGCATCAGGGTCTTTCCAAATGAGTCAGCTCTTTGCATCAGGTGGCCAAAGTTTTGGAGTTTCAGCTTCAACATCAGTCCTTCCAATGAACACCCAGGACTGATCTCCTTTAGGATGGACTCGTTGGATCTTCTTGAAGTCCAAGGGACTCTCAAGAGTCTTCTCCAACACCACAGTTCAAAAGCATCAATTCTTCGGCACTCAGCTTTCTTTAGAGTCCAACTCTCACATCCATAACGACCACTGGAAAAACCATAGCCTTGACTAGATGGACCTTTGTTGACAAAGTAATGTCACTGCCTCTTAATATGCTGTCTAGGTTGGTCATAACCTTCCTTCCAAGGAGTAAGCATCTTTTAATTTCATGGCTGCAGTCACCATCTGCAGTGATTTTGGAGCCCCCCAAAATAAAGTCTAACACTGTTTCCACTGTTTCCCCATCCATTTGCCATGAAGTGATGAGACCAGATGCCATGATCTTCATTTTCTTAATGTTGAGCTTTAAGCCAACTTTTTCACTCTCCTCTTTTACTTTCATCAAGAGGCTCTTTAGTTCTTCTTCACTTTCTACCATAAGGGTGGTATCATCTGCATATCTGAGGTTATTGATATTTCTCCCAGCAATCTTGATTCCAGCTTGTGCTTCCTCCAGCCCAGCGTTTCTCATGATGTACTCTGCATATAAGTTAAATAAGTAGGGTGACAATATACAGCCTTGACGTACTCCTTTTCCTATTTGGAACCAGTCTGTTGTTCCATGTCCAGTTCTAACTGTTGCTTCCTGACCTGCATACAGGTTTCTCAAGAGGCAGGTTAGGTGGTCTGGTATTCCCATCTCTTTAAGAATTTTCCACAATTTATTGTGATCCATACAATGGCCTTGGCATAGTCAATAAAGCAGAAATAGATGTTTTTCTGGAACTCTCTTGCTTTTTCCATGATCCAGTGGATGTTGGCAATTTGATCTCTGGTTCCTCTGCCTTTTCTAAAACCAGCTTGAACATCAGGAAGTTCACGGTTCATGTATTGCTGAAGCCTGGCTTGGAGAATTTTGAGCATTACTTTGCTAGCGTGTGAGATGAGTGCAATTGTGTGGTAGTCTGAGCATTCTTTGGCATTGCCTTTCTTTGGGATTGGAATGAAAACTGACCTTTTCCAGTCCTATGGCCACTGCTGAATTTTCCAAATTTGCTGGCATATTGAGTGCAGCACTTTCACAGCATCATCTTTCAGGATTTGAAATAGCTCAACTGGAATTCCATCACATCCAAGGTAAGAGAAAACCAAGTAAGACGGTAGGCACTGAGAGAGGGCATCAGAGGGCAAGTACAAAGAGAATAGCCTAAAAGATAAATATGACAAAATGTTAGCTGTTAGGAAGCGGGTTGCCTGGTAACTGACTTAGCTGATCTGAGAACTAAATGGAACCCTTAACTTGATGGAGGGGGAGGCTGAGAAACAAGACCTGGTGACTCCCAAAGTTCTCAGGGAATGGTGACACCTTGAAAGTGAAGGGTGAAGGCAAGGTTGAAAATTGGAGGTTTGAAGGCAGTTGTATTTGAGAAGCAATTAAATCCTCAAAGCCCCTCCTCTACCCTGATATAGTTGCGAGGTTTTATTTTCAGGAGAAGTAAAACAGAGGGCCTAGGTTGTGTTGGTGGTGGGGGGTGGATGGTGGGGGGGATGTTGTTAAATTGTCTAGTGCACCATTACCAGAAGGGAAACTTAAAAATTTATTCTCAACAGAATAACCAGACTTTTCCTAAGACAACAGAAGAACCAGACTGATCCACATTGTGGCAGTTAGAACCTTCTAGAGCTATGTCTCCAAATAAACTGATAAATAGCTGAAGTGATTGGCCATACTGAGAGGAATTTTATACAACTTAGGGAGAATTTGAGGAATAAATTGATAATCAGTATGTAGATAACTAAGTAAAGGAACAATCCCCTTAACTCCAAGGAGAAACAATGTTGTGTAAGAAATGAAAACTAACCTTAGTGCGGTCTCAGCTATGGAAATCATTTACAAGTCAAAGTCATGGAAATACTGATTATTGATACAACCAAAATTATGCTGTAAATGTGTTAGTTTGTTTTACATCTTGGAAGAAATTGGGTGCAAATGATCCAGATTCTTAGATTTCATAGGGAGTTATGAGTAAACATCTAAAATGAAGAAAACATCTAGAAGTAGCAAAATAAGCATATTATTTAGGCTTGCAGAATTTTTTTGTATGTCAGTTTTTACAAAATTCAGCTACAATTGTTGAAAGAGTTTGTCTCTGTGTACTATGAAATGTTGTGGGAAAAGAAGACTGTTGTTTCTTTGTAACATGACTTAGAGAAACCTATGACCTTTTGAACTATATGAGAACAACCTCAGGAGATATAAAGACAATGTAAGCAACTTCAATAAATATCAAGAAACAGAGATCTACTCTTAATGAGTCTCATTTAATTTGGAAATGAATATTTCTTTAATAGCTTGGCATGTCCCAAGACCCCTTCGGACTCCAAACAAGCCTGTGCATTCCCATGACACCGTCACCTCAAGGAGAGGTGCACCTTGAAAGGTTTAGCAGAGACCCTGCTACCCGCTGGATTGTTTCTCTATGGGTAGCTCAGATAAAGCTGGTGGTTCTAAAACTCTTGTATCTTGGTCCTGGCCTGTTTCATACGACGTAAGGGCGAGCTTAGCTTGTTATGATTCTCTAGTTTTCTTGGTCTCCTTTTGAAAGATCACCTACTTTAAAACACTGAAATGCCTTAATATAAACACTGAAGAAGAAATTGGGAGCCCTAATGGGTGGTAAATATTTTGCAAGGTTGGAAAGGAATGTAGGAATGTAAGTGGCTAGGTTTGCAGAAACCATCTTCCCATCATGAATTATATTTTACATGAAACAATGTATGAGTTCTGTCTTTCAAGTGTACTCACTATAGAAATAGTGAGCTTCTAATGATCATGACAAGTTTTAGGCTTTGGATTGAAAGCATAATACAAATATCACCAGTGCTATTGACTGCAGGAAAGTGTCATGATTAGTACTAAATTGTAGCTTGATGATTTTTTCTTTACATTTTGAGGGATTTGTATGAATTTATTTTCCATTTCTTTGTCTAACTGAATTGAAAATGAAGTGAACACAAAATCTTTGTTTTAAAATGTAATATGCTATTGAAGTATCTATCTCTTGCTGGTCTGAGTTATTTTTCAAGAGCCCCAGGAGTTTACAGAAGGCACTATGATTGAGACATAAATTTTATGGAAACATTTTAAGTACATTTCTGACTGCATTTATTCTGAATTATTTACCATTAATTTTCCCCCAGCCAATTTCAGTGTGACATTACCCACACATTCTCTGTGGCCTCCACATTCTTTTGTAATAGGCAGTTTGGGGTTGATGTTGCTTTCAGATATTTAACTGTACCTCAGTCTCTTAATCTAGTGGCAATGATGAATATGTAATTAGAATAACCTTTCAGTTTGTTAATTCGAGAGGTTATCATGGTATCCTGAATTTAATATTTATACTCCATCTCCTCGATGGAGTTTACAAACTGGAGCACCATGAAAGGTAGGACACAGAAGGTTAAAACAGAGTCTTACTGAAGAAAACAAGGGAGTAAATAACATCAGGCCCAAGAAATGAGCAGATTATAATACATGGGAGAAAGTGTATTTCTAAAGTTTCTCAAAGTGAAGGCTCCAGAGGAAACAATGTTATTTTTTTTGACAGCCCAAAGGCCACACATAAATTGATGGAGATGAAATATTTCCCTAAGCAAAATTGTCTCTCCTGGCAGTTGGAACAGAAAGGAGCAGGCAGAAATTTATTGTGTATAAATGACATTAAGTCAACCTAGAGCCAATGTTTTGCATTATGTTTATAGGACCAAGGCAGAAATTCTGTTTACTAGAATGATTTTTATTTCTCCTCCCAATCAGAGGTAGAAGGGAGACTCTAGTAATGAAAGCACTTTGAGGTGGGGGGATGGAAAGAAGGGAACTTAAGTGAATGTGACCCGAGTGTGGTCACCATGAGAGAAATGACCAAGCTGTGGTGATAACAGGTGACTAACCGTGAAGGCAGGTCTGGGTATTGTTTCTTTGTGCTGAGCTACAGAAAGATATAAGCCTGAGTGTCAGTTAGAATATGAGGTCTGAAAATCGCACGTGTGTGTGTATGCACGTGTGCACATACACATTAATAAGAGGATAGAGAAGACAGAGGAGGACAAATTTATGAATATCATTGTTTAATTAGTCAAAGTTTCAAGTTCAGGAACTCCTGGGATTTTGATGTTCAGGGCCAGGACTTTCAGGCACGGAGATGGATTGTTAAATTGACTTTCCACACCTTGATCCGGGTTTTTTTTCTATTAAACAGAGACTTCTTTTGAGCATTGTATTGTCTGAAATCCAGATGAGATAAAGAAGAGTGAGCAAAGCAAAGTGAGCAGACAGGAACAAATTTTTCTGGGAAGTGAGGAAAAGGGTAGGAGTGGAGCCATCAGTGAGAACATCTTGATTTTGAATCAGCGGGGTCCTCAAGTAGGCATTCTTCAGTCCCCCACCCCGCCCTCCACACAATGGGATTGAGTCAGGCATGGGGGAGCTGGCACAGGTGGCCTTTGAGGCTCTCAGCGATGAAGGTTAGATGTGAGGGTCCAGGTGAGGAAACTTAGCGTTCACTGTCATAGTTACCAACAGATAATACCCCCCAGACCTTGTCTTTATGGCACTAACAGTGGGGCTTTCCCCCAATACTTTAACTCACTATGTGTTTATATATCTGTGTGCATTTTGGCTGAGTTGCCCCAGAATTTGCTTTTTAAGGGAGAGGATCTATAGTACCTCTCATACCTCAAACAGTTATTCTTTCCCTTTCCTGTGCTTTCCTGACAGTCGTGCAGGTGTATGACGGTTAATTTTATGTGTCAGCATGACTCAGCTAAGGGATGCCCAGACAGCCAGTAAAACATCATTTCTGGGTGAGTCTGTGAGGGTGTTTCCTGGAAGTTAATTAGGATGTCAGTTGGTAGAAGGAGCAAAGAAGATGCCCTCACCAGGGCAAGTGGCATCATCCTGTCCACTGAGGACCTAAATATTGAGTTGGCCAAAAACGTTCATTTAGGTTTTCCCAGGAAAAAAACCGCAACAAGCTTTTTTGGCCAACCCAATAGAACAAATATATGGCAGAAGGGCAAATTTACCCTCTCTGCTTGAGTTGGGACATACATTCTCCTGCTTTTGGACACCAGTGCTCCTGGTTGTCAGGCCTTCAAGTTTGGACTGGAAATATGCTTCCAGCTTTCCTGGGACTCTGGCTTGCAGATAGCTGGCTAAGCTCTGTCCTCCATAATCACTGAGCCCATTTCTCAGAGTAAATCTCCTTTCAGATATCTCTATGTATCCTCTTGGTTCTGTTTCTCTGAAGATCCCTAATACAAAGTCTTTTAAAAAACATTTCAGCTTTTGTGTGTGTGTGTGCGAAACAATTGTGTGTGTGTGTATCTGGGAAATGCCACAACACAAAATGTAAAATTAACTAAATGAACATTTCCAGGAACACAGTATTATTTTATCCCCCAAATAACATTCTGTCTTTATTATATGCTGGAAAGAAATCAGTGACGAAGACAGGCAAGGCTTCTGCCCTCATGGAGGTTACATTCTTAGGAAATCTTTGAGTGTAATAAGGGCCAAGACTAGAGATGGGGATGACAGGATGTTTATATACAGAGCAGCATTAATAGGTTTAGTACACACTAAGGGCCAGCTGATAGAGCTTAAATAATTACAACAAGGAGGAAAAGATGATTTCAGATAGGAGAGCTTTGTGAACAAAAGCACAAGTGCAGGGTATAATGAGGAGTGAGCTTATTTGTCTGATGTCTAGGACTTGTATATAGGAATAGTGAGAGACAACATTTAAGAAGTAGATATTGATAGAACAGTGAAGTGACATGATAAGACTGGTGTTAGCACAGTTGATATGGAAATCAAATCAGGAAGTAGGATGCTAAAAAAGACTGGACAGACTGAAGATGTTACCAGTGGGAATGCAAAGTTAGTGAAACATACAAAACATTTGAAAGAAAGACTCAATAGACTTTGGACTAGTGTACATGAAGCCAGAAGCAGGGAGAGGAATCAAAGATCATTCTAGCATGTCAGACCTCAGTTGTAAGATAATGAGGTGACTTTAGTACACATGGAGAAGTCCAGATGGAAGATAGTTTGGGAGGGTTATTGATGAGGTACAATTTAGATATCCACAGTTATGGAATTTGGAAATAGAAGAATTTAAATTTATTTCAACTTCATTCTCCCACCTGCAATTTTCCTTATCACCATTTTCACATATACAGAGAAGTTGAAAGACTAATACAATTAACACCTGTATATCCCATACATCTAGATCCTAGATCCAACAACTTCTATTTTGCCTTATTAGTTTTATATCCATCCATCTACCTACCTACCTATATTTTCGAGTGAACTATTTGAAAATGACTTGAAGGAGCAATAAAAATTCATTCCTAAATGCTTCAGCATGCATTTTCTAAGAACAGAAACTTCAGTTTTGAAGGAAATTAAGACCTAGGGTGTTTCAGTTAGTGGTAACAGCTGTATCAGAGCATCAGTTATCTGACAGTCAAATCTACTACTCTTTTCTCCTACTACATAGCTTCCATGTTTAAATAAGGTGTTTATTGTTTGGAGTGTTTTGGCCTAGACTAGATTTAGGCATATGGGGTCGCATAGAGTCGGACATGACTGAAGTGACTTAGCAGCAGCAGCAGCAGACAAGTGAGAAACAATATTAGAGAGTATAGAAGAGATTGAGTAAAATTTTATAGATAGAAGAAGACTTTGAGAGCTTAAAAAGGGGAAGATGAATGAAAAGAACAATGGAGCAGAGATTTATTTTCAGGGGAGAAATTTAATGGTTATATCCAGTGGTCCTTGGTGACATCTGACCATGTGGGTCATATGGCCTAGGGAACTGGGAAGATTGGCCAAGACTATGTTCTGAGGTAGGCTTTATGGACTACCTCCTTTGTTTTTTTATAATAACCACATTTCCCACTGCAGAAAGCAGTATTTCAGATTGATATGTATCTGTACCTAGTGGTGATATTATTTTAGTACAATATGTGTTTATACATGTGTGTATTCTTTTTCAGATTATTTTCCATTCTAGGTTATTACAAAATATTAAATATAGTTCTCTGTGCTATCAGTAGGTCCTTCTTGGTTATCTGTTTTATATTTAGTAGTGTGTATCTGTTAATCCCAAATTCCTAATTTATCCCTCTCACCCTCTTTCTCCTTTGGTAATCATGCATTTGTTTTCTGTGTCTGTGAGTCTATTTCTGTTTTGTAAATAGGTTCATTTGTATAGTTTTTTAGATTATACATATAAATGATACCATATGATATTTGGCTTTCTCTGACATATTTCACTTAGTATGATAATCTCTAGGTCCATCCGCATTGCTGCTAATGGCAATATTTCTTTCTTTTTTATGGCTGGGTAATATTCCATTATATATATATGTACCACATCTTTATCCATTCATCTATAGATGGACAGTTTGATTGCTTCCATGTCTTTCCTATTATAAACAGTGCTGCTGTGAACACTGGGGTGCATGTATCTTTTCAAAGTAGAGTTTTTGTCTTTTCCAGATACATGCCCAGGAGTGGGATTGCTAGGTCATATGATAACTCTATTTTTAGTTTTTTAAGGAACCTCCATACTGTTCTCCATAGTGGCTACACAAGTTAACATTCCCACTTAACAGTGTATGAAGGATTCCTTTTCCACACCCTTTCCAGGATTTATTTGTAGACTTTTTGATGATGAACATTTTGACTGGTTATGAGGCGATACCTCATTGCAGTTTTGATTTGCACTTCTCTAATAGTGATATTGAACATCTTTTCATGTGCCTGTTGGCCATCTATATGTCTTCTTTGGAGAAATATCTACTATTTAGGTCTTCTGCCAATTTTTTTTTCTTTCTTTTCTTTTTTTTGTCGCTTCAGTCGTGTCCGACTCTGCAACCCCCAAGGACTGCAGCCCGCCAGGCTCCTCTATCCATGGGAGTCTCCAGACAAGAATACTGGAGTGGGTCGCCATGTCCTCCTCCAAGGGATGGATCTTCCCTACCCAGGGATCAAACCCGCATCTCCTGCATTGCAGGCAGATTCTTTTACCCACTGAGCCACCTAGGGAGTCCAATATTAATATTAACTTGTGCTTTTTTCTTTCTTACCTTTTGGTGATAACAGCACTTACACATGAGAAGTCTGGTAGTTGTATGGAATGCATGAGAAGGTTACAGGCGATTTATCAGGGAAAAGGGAAAGAGAAGACATGGAAAGTACAGAAAGGACATGAAATGAAGTCACTCAGTCGTGTCCGACTCTTTGCGACCCCATGGACTGTAGCGTACCATGCTCCTCCATCCATGGGATTTTCCAGGCAAGAGTACTGGAGTGGGTTGCCATTTCCTTCTCCGGTCTTCTGCCAATTTTTTATTGTATTGTTTTTTAACATTGATATTGAGCTATACAATTTGCATATTTTGGAAGTTAATCCCTTGACAAGATTAATCATTACAAATATTTTCTCCCTGTCCATAGGTTGTCTTTTCATTTTGTTTATAATTTCCTTTGCTGTGCAAAAGCTTGTACGTTTGATTAGGTCCCGTCTGTTTATTCTTGCATTTGTTTCCATTAACTCTCAAACAGGGACAAAAAAGTATTGCTGTGATTTATATTAAAGAGTGTTCTGCTTATGTTTACCTGTAGGAATTTTACAGTAGTTGGTCTTACATTTAAGTTTTTAAGCCATTTTAAGTTTATTTTTGTATATGGTGTTAGAGAATGTTCTAATTTCATTCTTTTACATGTAGACATCTAGTTTTCTCAGTACCACTTATTGAAGAGACTGTCTTTTCTTTATTATATATTCTTGCCTGCTTTGTCATAGATTAATTGACCATATTGATCTATGTGTCTGTATTTGTGCCAATATCATGCTGTTTTGATTACTGTAGCTTTGTAGTATAGTCTGAAGCCAGGGATCATGATTCCTCCAGCTCTGGTATTCTTTCTTAAGATTGTTTTGGTTATTTGAGGTCTTTTGTGGTTCCATACAAGTTTAAAAATAATTTATTCTCTTTCTGTGAAAAATGCCATTGGCAATTTGATAGGGATTGCATTGAATCTGTAAATTGCCTTCTGTAGTATAAGAGTAAACTTGTGATCTCTCAATGGGTTGTAGTTGTGCTTTTAAAGTCCTGATGAACTTGAGAGAGCTATTGGGAGAATAAATATTGCTGTGAGGAATAGTTGAAGTTCTTAGTTATTCTATTAATAACTAAGAGTCACAGGAGAACTTGACTTTCAGGGAATGGGCTTCCAGAGACTGATATATGATTTATATGCTTAAAATAGTGGAAAATATCCATAAAGTATTCAAAGTTGCAGGACGAGCGATGCTTTAGTTGAAACATTTTAGTGTATTTGCCTTTGTAATTGGTTTTACATTTTTTCCTTGGTGTTCATTCTATACAGGCTAGGTGCTGACAAAGCTAAAATTTGAATCATATAGAGACTACCCTGCAAAAGTTTACAGTCTAAGTTATGAGTGCCCCCCAAATTCATGTCCACTCTGAACCTCAGAATATGACCTCATTTGGAAATAGGTGTTTTTTTTTTTTTTAAACTGTGCTACATGGCTTGTGGAATCTCAGTTCCCCAACCAGGGATTAAACCGGAACCTCTGCATGGAAAGCCCAGAATTCTAACCCCTAGGCCACCAGGGAACTCCTGGAAATAAGGTCTTTATAGATAAAATTATTTAGATTAAGTCTTACTGGATTGGGATGGGACCTCATCGAAGGTCACTGATATCCTTATTAGAAAAGAAGAGGACACACAGATTCACAGAGATATAGAGGATAATGCCATGTGAAAACAGAAGCAGAGATTAGAGTCCTGTATCTACCAGCCAAGGAATATCAAGGATTGCTGATAATCACCAGAAGTTAGGAAGATGCATGGTACACTTTCTTCCTCAGAATTTCCAGAAGGAACCTCCCTGCCCACACCTCGATTTCAGACTTGTAGCCTCCAGAGCTGTGAGCATACATTTCTGTAGCTTGAAACCACCCAGTTTGTGGTTACTTTTAATGGCAGCCTTACCTAAGAAACCAGTACAGATTCTAAATCAAAAGATTAATAACATCCAGACCTTTATTGTTGTTATTGTTAATTTTTTATTAAAAGTAGTGTGAAATAGAATTTGAATTACCACACTAAGAAAGTACATGTGGTCTAAAGCCAAATGAGATTCTAATCCTGAGTAGATACTTACTCTGAAAATGATGCTTATAGAGATCTATTTCCCATTTTGATTTAATTATCAGGAAGAGTTATTGAACAAAAATGTGAATGTTTTTTAAATGAAGTGCTAATTAAAAAAAGAAGCAAAGTCTTTTTAAACAGGAACAAAAACTTTTCCCCAAGAATCATTTTCACTTATTATTTTAACTTTTTTGGTATAGTATATAAGATGTTTCTTAGTGGGAATTTTCTACCATCTTATTATTTTGTCTTTTTCTGTCAAGGTCAAATCAGGTGTTGCCTTCTTATGAAGACTATAAATACCATATTTGGAGTATTGTAAAATGTATCTTTATAAAAATAGACTTGTAGAAATGATTATGTGGCAGGATAATAAATTAATTTAGGGGAAAAACCTAGTATTTACAAATAAATAGTAGTCTCTTGGTCTATTTATTAAGCTCAGTTTTCCTCATCTATATGAGAGCTGTGTCACTGTGACATTAGAGCTTCTTGGTCACACTAAAATGAAAGCAGCATCGACATAGTTGATTGAGTTGTTAAGGAAATAGAACTTAAGTTTTCACCTCACCTCAAATCTGCCTTCAATTTTACACTTCCCACCTCTTTTTCAGAGAATTCTAACACTTAGAATTCCCCGTGTGATTCTGACTTTGGAATGGTATTCCCAGTACCATCACGACTCACCTTTGATAAACCTTTCCTTTCTGGCACCTTGTGTCTGCTCAACACTGTGGCAATCTTGGGTAGGCTTTTGGCTCAAGTCTGTTGGCTCTAGATTGACGATTTAATCAAAGATGTTGCTGAGTGCTGGCCTTAGTTCAGAAATCCTGCCTGAGCCTTCAGATCTATGCTGCCTGTACCTTTTGTCCCTATGTTCAAGTGGGCTGACATTGTTTGGTTTTGTGCCAACCCTGATGTATAACTGGGTCCCTTCCCTGCCTTCCACAATAAAGCCGATCACAACAAGCATAGCTTAATGATTGGAGGCTCATGAAGTCGCCTCATGTTGTACAGCATAAGCATTTACTTTGAAAAGAAACCATCGTGCCTTAGCTCTGAATTTTCCAGCCCCTACTGCACGCCAAGATTTCTTTCTTTTTGCCCTTCTTGAGAACAGTCTTTCTGGGTCCTTTACTATCTTACTGAGATTCACCCCTTGCCCTTATTCTTTGCCTCTTTTCCCTTGAATGTTCATATGCCTCTTCCTCTTTATCATGGAGAGAGTAGTTCAGTCCAAGCTTTTACTTCTAAACGTGCCCATGGCCAACAAGCAAGCAAAGAACCTTCCAGATAAAAGACCTACTGCTCTTTATTTATGACAAATACTTTTTTTCCTTTCAAGTTATGATCTATAGGCTCTGATCACTGTCAAAAAACAACTCCCAGCATAACAAATTCACTGAAAGAAACCACATTGTATTAGCATCTATGCAAAGTGTTTGTTCTACTTTGACAATATACAGTGTGGGTTTTAAAATGTAGAGTGTCCTGATACATTAATTTGAACTAACCATCATTTATACTGCCAGTCTACTAAAGGAGGATAAATTTAGTAGGATGTGACCCAAGGATATTCAAAATCAGTTCATCTTTCCAAATTTATCCTGCTAATTACTCTGAAATTGGTCTTTGATAATCTAATAGACAAAAAATTCTAGATCATTGACTTCTTTTTCAACAATATAGCATTTTGGCTTTTGTAAGAATTTGATTTCTTTTTTAAAAATTTATTTTTAATTCAAGGATAATTGCTTTACAATATTGTGTTGGTTTCTGACATACATCAACATGAATCAGCCATAGGTATATATATATGTTCCCTCCCTCTTGAACCTCCCTTCTCCCTCCTATCCCATCCCACCCCTCTCGGTTGTCACAGAGCCCTGGTTTGAGTTCTTTTTTCCATGAGTCATACAGCAAATTCCCACTGGCTATCTGTTTTACATATGGTAGTGTATATATTTCCATGCTACTGTCTCTATTTGTCCTACCCTCTTCTCCCCACCCCACCCCCATGTCCATAAGTCTGTTCTCTATGGCTTCTGAATAGCAAATAGTAAGTACTATGGTGCTTCATGCAACAAGGCAGTATTTCTTGTTAAGATGGTCATTGACGGTTACCATCTGCAAATATATGTGCCTTAAAAGCATTGATTAATCTTAGTTATTGCCTTTTCCTGGGGTAGCGATTCTACTTAAAGGTTTGCTTTGTGAACTGAGATGATATTTATTGGTTTTATAGGTTGACCACACCACACTTACTGATATAAAGTGTCTGCTGTTTCTGTGTACATGGCTAACTTCTCTGCTTGGTGTAACCACGTGGCTTCACTCCAGAGCTGCCTATGTTATGCTCTAGAAGTGTTTCTTTTGCCTGCTGTAGATGATATTAACTCAGCCAGAGAACAGTACAAGGGTTAGAAGGGAATTGTAAGGGATTACAATAATAATTCATTTTTCTCACGGGCTTGCTGAGCTGAATGGATTTCATATTGCTAGACTTTTAATAACAAGGTCTGATTATGGTCAAAGATTTAAAGCAGGGAATCTTCTTGTGCCATTTTATGCTGCCAGACTGTGGTATTATCTCTTAATTGCGTGTTTTTTGCCAACAATGGCCATCCCAAACATTCAGTCCTTGAAGACAATTGGGCAGAAGTGCAGTTTGGCCAATTTTGAGTTTTTGTGGTCATGCCAGTTTGCTCTGATGTCCTGCCAGGCAACCCAAAGGCTCTGCACTACTCATTTTCCTAATCTGAGGTTTAACCTCCTTATTCAAATGCTGGTTTATGGACAATACATCCAAGTGACCATGTCACCGTTGTGAGTTGCTTGTAAAGTTTATTTTGCATAAGTTAAAACATCAGTTTTTGTTTTATTCAGTTCAAGGGAGCATATACCTGTTATACTGGGTAAAAAAAAAATTAACATTATTTTTTGAATACACAGGACCCCTGAGCCCCTTCTATATCATGGAGGATTGTGGGGTACTATTGTGTTACTTTCACTTAATAATTAAAAGTGGTATTCAGGAAGATAACATTCTAACCATGGGGGTGAAAAATGAATACAAGGGAAATAACCTCATATGAACAGGCAGATGATCCAATCAGCCTCTAAAACCAATGAGGTGGAACTGCCCCAACTGTGACAAAGGATCAAATGGACAACACACACTTTGCTGCAGTACACACTCCCCCTCTGACATATTAACAAGTGTAGACACACCTGCTCCAGTCCCCTCGGTGCTATCTAAGTCACAATTCTGGGCTGCCTCCAGCCACAGGCACGCCATTCATATAATCTTTATTTGTCATCCTGGCTCACTATAAAGGAAGGGGCACAGGCTTCAGAAGAGGAAAACTGGGGTTTGTATCCAGTTATTCGACTAGCTAGCTGTGGTGTTTGTGTTATGAGACACCTCTGGACCTCAGTTTCCTCACCTGTAAAATATGGAGAATAATGCCTCTGTCCATGAAATAAAGAACACTGCCTCACATACAATGGCCACACACAATTTTTTTTAACATTTTATTTTGTACTGGTGTATAGCCAATTAATAAACAATGTTGTGATAGTTTCAGGTGGACAGCAAAGGGACTCAGCCATACATATACATGTATTCATTCTCTCCCAAGCTTCTCTCTCATCTAGGCTGCCACATAACACTGAGCACAGTTCCCTGTGCTAGACAGTAGGTCCTTGTTGGTTATCCATTTTAAATATAGGAGTGTGTACATGTGCATCCCAAACTCCCTAACTATCCTTTTCCCCCATCATTCCCCCCAGCAACCATAAGTTCATTCTCTAAGTCTGGGCCTTCCTCATTCTTTCCTCTTTGTCCTTTTCCATAAAATCTAAATTTTCACTGTAGGACACTGAGATAAGAGCTCATGCATTTCCTCTGGATTGCCACCCTTTGGCTTCAGTGGTCACGCTGTGTACACTCTGCCCATGCCTCATGCCCTCAGGAGGTCTTCAGTGGACTTAAGCTTTCCCTGGTTAAACCTGCCCCTTGTATGCTGCACTTTCCACATCTCAGTTGCCCCTTTTGATGTACTCCTTGTCATCGCCCCCTAGTCCTACATTCTCATGAACCCAGAACAGGCTTCAGGCACACCTAATAAGAATAGTTACAAACCTCATACGTTAAGGCAGCTTTTCATTTCTCAGATGACTGGGTAAAACGAAAAGATTATAAAGTCTACTTCTAAGGTATGCAGTGGGCTCATGACAGCCGTGGCTGGATTGCAGAGGGAGGTGAGGCCTATTTACAGAATGAAAGAGTTAGGACCGAGGAAGGAAAAATTTAAGAGGAGCCAATACTGGCATATTTCACTAATTGGAGGTTAGAGGGAGCGTCTGACTTTGAAAACACCATAGGAGCTCTGATTGGTGGGGGCGGGGGGCAGGTATGTGGGACAGTGCGGCATAATAAAGTGAAGTTCAAATTGTGGCCTCCCTCATCACTTGCTGTATAAGTTAGGGAAATTGATACCCTTCAGTCTCCACATTTAAGAAATGTGTTGAAAAGGGAGCAAAATGTGCAAAATAATCATTTTGGTTTGGGGGATGTTAAATGATTTAATGGTCATAGAATGACTAGCATAGTGCCTGGAACTTAATAAGTGTTCAGTAAAGGTGAGGTGTTGCTGGTATCCAAGATATTCGAGGACAAGAGCAGAACCATGGATTGAATCCAGTTGATAAGACCCTTTTTCTTGTTTTCAATATGGATTGAAACCTGTTACCTTCATCTGTGGATTGTAAGTGCTGGTTTAAGAGGATTAAATAATTTCCAACCAGATAATTTAGTGTGTCTTGATGTAACACCATCAAAACGGTGTTACATCACACAGGAGAAGTATGCCACATTCAGCTCATGTTCTCAACATGGAAATGGTTTAAAACTGTTAAAAAATGTCATATTGAATGCATTAAAATTAGAAGAATAAGCTAAAAGCATATTCCTTCCATCTGCTAAGGAGATGCGTTTTGAAGAAAAAATTAGTTAACTGTGCCTAACTATCTTTTTGTGACTCAGGACTTTGTGAAATAAAGTTAAACCTTGTTAACATTCTGTTTAGGTGTGTGAGCTTCATGTTGCTTATTTGTAGATTTCTAAATATTAGTGTTTTGTGGTACAGTTTCCTTGTGTGGGCTTCCCTGGTGGCTCAAACAGTAAAGAATCTACCTTCAATGTGGGAGATCAGGGTTCAATCCCTGGGTTGGGAAGATCCCTTGGAGAAGGGAAAGGCTACCCACTCCAGTATTCTTGCCTGGAGAATTCCATGGACAGAGGAACCCAGAGGACTACAGTCCATGGGGTGGCAAAAAGTAAGACAGGACTGAGCTACCTTCACTTCCTTTATCAATGTCACAGTTACCTGGCTTCCTTGCAGACCAGACTAAGCAGAGACCTTTTGTAAAAAGGGAAAGATGCTATTTATAAGCTTGCTAATGACTGCTTATGACATTAGGGCTTGTTTGAATACAACACTGCTAAACTGTCTTAACTCTGCTCAGAAAAATCACTGTAGTTACCATCTTAAATCTTGTCATTTCCTTGATATTGTGAGGTATTTCTGTGAATTTTAGGGGAACACAGAGAGGTCAGCAAGAGGGGCTGTCCAAGTCCCCAGGGACTATGGTCACATCCTCAGGATGGTGGGACTTAAGATATTACAAAGACAAATCCTTACTGTGAGAGGCTGGAACCTTTTAAACTTGCATTTGTGGATATTGAAGCAAACTTAGCACCAGACTTATCCAAAGCTCAAGAAAATCCTCTTTGTCTCCCGCCCCCAAACAGCCTAAGAACTTGGGGAAATTTTAAATTTTCTTTCTCTTTCTCTCCCTCCCTTCCTTCCATCTGTCTCTCTTCCTTCCTTTCCATTTGAAGTATAGATTTTCTGTAAAAACTTAGGCAAGAATCATTCTGTTCTGGCTTTTATTTTATGAAGTATAAATACTTTTCATTAAGATCATTTAGAAAACAGTCATTAAGTCAGCTGTGACCCTCTTGCTCTTTTATTTGTGAATGTGGTTTGGTTTCCTGGTATCCAAAGGATCCTGAAGGAAACTTCTGGCAGCTGAATGTACTTTTAAAAAATTATTATTTTTTATTTATTTGACTGTGCCATGTCTTAGTTGTGGCATGCAAACTCTTAGTTGTGGCATGTGGGAATTTAGTTCCCTGACCAGGGATCGAACTGGGGCCCCTTGCATTGAGAGTGCAGAGTCTTAGCCATTGGACCACCAGGGAAGTCCCCCTAAATGTACTTTAAAGCACTCTGCTTTGGTCTCGCAGCTTCCCAAATTCTCTGCTATTTTTTTATCCCAAGAATCCTTTTTTTTTTTTCTTTTTTCTGACGGGGAAACAAGGGAACCTGAAAAGATCTTGAGAGTGAGAACTTAAGAGTGATGTCTCATGGAAGAGATGGTAACAATTCATACTTGGCTCTATTGAAACCCTCATTAAGGCAGGAAGATGGGGGAGAGCACATCTTCAAAAGTAAAATGATCTCCCCAAATGGCTTTACCAACATCTATTGGTAAACTTCTGCAGTAGAAAAGCCTTGACCATGGAAAGCAGGAGGATTATTTGTGGTGCCAGAGAAGATGAGCAGAGTTGATGGCAGGCTTTCAGGCACTGGGCCTAATAAGGAGAGATGCTGAATCTGGGTTAAGTAGCTGCTCATTCCATCGCCAGCAGAGTTGCCTTCTGTAGTTAAATGTGTGAACACTTGCTCTAAATCTTGGCGATCCCAAGGTGGTTCCAGTAGCAAAGTCTTCTATAATTAATTGCATGTGTATTGCCATTCACTTGGGACGCAGGTGATTACTTGCCTGAGCCTTACTCTAAGACATTACAATATCAATAGCACTTCTGATTTTAATTAAAACTTCCAAATGTATGCCTGTTGAAATATTCATTATAGCACCCTTGATTGTGAGTGAGAATTCAAAGTCCTCTATGCTTATTTTTCCTATAATAATACTAAGTCCAATTAATAGGAGACAGACTTTGCAGAATATTTTTCTTTCTTTCTAGGTCAGTGAAAATTTTCCATCTGTGCATGCCTGGGTGTGTGTATATGGAGGCGCACTTGGTATTTTTGATGTTATTCAGACTGGACTTTTCCTTTGAACTCTAAAAAGTATTTGTTCATTGTCAAAGCTGGTAGACAAAATCAAATGAGACACATGGGAGAAAAGAGGTAAAAAGGCAGAATGAATAAGCCTTTCATTGCCAGTTAATTGTATTATAATCTTGGTTTAGTCCAATAGTTCTGTACTCTGTGTAAAATATATTGATCTTTAGTATAAAACCTCACCTGGGCTTGCTTAACTAAGATATTAATATTTAGAGGAAGGACATCCTCAGCAGTTCAGTGGTTAAGACTCTGCCTTCCAGTGCAGGGGCATGAGTTCTATTCCTGGGGCAGGGGGAGACTAATAACCCACATTGTTGTTGTTCAGTTGCTCCGTTGTGTCTGACTCTTTGCAACCCCATGGACTACAGCATGCCAGGCTTCCCTGTCCTTTACCATCTCCCAGAGCTTGCTCTAACTTGTGTCCATTGAGTCAGTGATGCCATCCAACCATCTCATCCTGTTGTCCCCTTCTCCTCCTGCCTTCAATCTTCCCCGCCATCAGTGTCTTTTCCAATGAGTCACTTCTTTGCATCAAGTCACCAAAGTATTGGAGCTTCAGCATCAGTCCCTCCAGTGAATATTCAGGACTGATTTCCTTTAGGATTGACTGGTTGGATCTTCTTACAGTCCAAGGGACTCTCAAGAGTCTTCTCCAACACCACAGTTCAAAAGCATCAGTTCTTCGGTGCCCAGCTTTCTTTATAGTCCAACTCTCACATCCATACATGACTACTGGAAAAAACATAGCTTTGACTAGATGGACTGTTGGCAAAGTAACGTCTCTGCTTTTTAATATGCTGTCTAGGTTGGTCAGTCATAGTTTTTCTTCCAAGAGTCTTTTATGGGAAGTGTCTTTTTATGGAAGACCATAGCTTTGACTATACAGATCTTTGTCAGCAAAGTAATGTCTCTGCTTTTTATTTTTTAATTTAATTTAATTTTTTTGATTTTGCACTCTTTTATTGTTCTACAATAATACTTTTCTATCTTTCTTCATAAAATGACTACAAGTCACCTCTTAGTAGAATGTCTCTTACTCCTCCCCCATCTTCTTTTTTGTCTTTTCTTATTTATTTATTTTTTTTACTATACAATACTGTATTGGTTTTGCCATACATTGACATGAATCTGCCACAGGTGTACATGAGTTCCGAACCCTGAACTCCCCTCCCGCCACCCTCCCCATATCATCTCTCTGGGTCATACCAGTGCACCAGCCCCAAGTATCCTGTATCCTGTATTGAACCTATCTGCTTTTTAATGCACTGTCTAGGTTTGTCATTGCTTTTCTTCCACAAAGCAAGCGTCTTTTAATTTCATGGCTGCAGTCACCATCTGCAGTGATTTTGGAGCCCAAGAAAATAAAGTCTCTCACTGTTTCCATTGTTTCCCCATCTATTTGCCATGAAGTGGTGGGACTGGATGCCATGATCTTAGTTTTTTGAATGTTGAGTTGTAAGCCAGTTTTTCCACTCTTCTCTTTCACCTTCATCAAGAGGCTCTTTAGTTCCTCTTTGCTTTTTGCCATAAGGATGTTGTCATCTGCATATCTGAGGTTATTGGTATTTCTCCAGACAATCTTGATTCCAGCTGTGCTTCCCCCACCCCAGGATTTCACATGATGTACTCTGCATATAAGTTAAATAAGCAGGATGACAATATATAGACATACTCCTTTCCCAATTTGGAAACAGTTCATTGTTCCATGTCTGATTTTAACTATTGCTTCTTGACCCACATACAGATTTCTCAGGAGGCAGGTAAGGTGGTCTGGTATTGTCATCTTTTTAAGATGCCTCAGGGTATGGCCAAAAAAAAAAGCATATTTAAAGGAAATAGAAAGGCAACCAGCATGGCACAAGAAGAGTGGGAAAGCTATGTGGAATGGGAAAACTGTTGATGAGACTGTTTTGGGTTGGGGACATTTTAAGGTTGTTGGTGGTTTATGGACCAAATGTATTGAGTACAAACTGCAAGGGACAGTAGGGACAATCCGGGCTGGCCCCTTCATTGAACAGATTGCATTCCTAACCGTCCTCTATGGTAAGTACTATTTGATACACTGGAAGTGAGGAAACCTTCAATAAGGTACACTATCTGATTCAATTTAGCAGTATTTTTTTTAATCTACATTTTCCAGATTTTCCAGACAAAAGTGTAGAGAAAAGTGTGTGTTTGTGTGTGTGTGTGTGTGTGTGTGTGTGTGTATGCACACACATGCATGCATGTGTGCATATGCATAGCTTGTCTGCGGTGTTTATGGCCCTGTATTATTTACTGACATGAGAAATAAGGTACTGAAACTTGGGCAGAAGCTGGTCATTCAATTATTGCTACTGTTTTTGGAGAATGTTGATTTCATTGTGGTTTTCTTCCCCTGAAGCCTTTAATAGAGGGTTTTATTTTTATGGCTCTGAAGGCATTGGTAACTCCATTAGGAACATTCCTAGTGAGACTGAATCATACTCAGAATATCACTTCTTTGCTGGGGAAAATCAATGAAAATTATTGGAATTAAAACAAGTGCTTTCGAAAAACAAAAATATGTTTTATTTGAATGCATATTCAAGGCTTAAGCAGCAACAACTGGAACAGATAGGCTGCAGTATCATTGCAGATTTCTTTATGGGAGAGAAAATCTGGTCTTGATTACTTCAAGTCTATGCAGACTCTGGAGAGTGGTTTCAATTAAAACTTTCCCCCTAGCTTTAGACAAATCTTTTTCTTCTTTATTAAAGTTGGTTTGGGGATGAAACTCTTGAAACCAGAAGGAATCATATCATTAAGAGTTTAGATTCAGTGTGTGGAAAGCAAGGTAAAAAAAAAAATCCAAATTTCCTTTGTAGGTTTCAAGTGAAAGCAATACTTTAGTTATAGTGGTATTTTTAGATAAGATAAACAAATTCCCAGAGCAATGGGACCGAGTTAGAACATCAGAATAGGAGCGCTGACCCTATCTGTAATTTGTTTAATAACTTTGGAGTGAATATCATTCATCTGTTGACTTCAGTCTCTTAACTCAATTGGTGACCTTCTTCTCTCTCTTTCTGCTTTTTTTCTCCCATCTCCTGTGCCAAAATTTCTTTTCACAAAAATGACTTGTTTTCAGCATGGCACTAGGCAGGGAGAAATCCCTTGATCCTCTACTTTGCCCTTAACTTGAACCAAATTTAACTCCCTGTGTTGAAATATTGCTATTCATCCAGCTGTTTCCCAGTAGATACACTCAACACTGTCTTCAGACAGATTGGAATTTTCACTTCTTTTTGGAAGACTTCAAAGGAGGTGATAATTTACTCTTCCTTTTAAACTCATCCCAATATTCAACAAACTTTCAGTTTTTGTTCTTTTTGTTTTTGAGTTTAATATTTATTTACACTTTAAAGTATGACATATACAAAGAGGTGTGCAGATCTTAAGTGCATAATTTGCTGAATTTTGACAAATGCATGCAACTATGTAATTTATACTCCTAACCAGGATATAGAAATTTCCACCCCCACCCTGAAATGTTGTTCATCAGTCTTTTCAGTTAATATTCCCTCCACAAAGCAACAACTTTTCCAATTTTTTTCACCATCAGTTGCTTACTCCTATTTAGAATTTCATATAAAAGGACTTATACAGTATAATCTTTTTAGTCCAGCTTCTTTTGCTCAGTATCCAGGAGATTCATTCATGGTATTGACTAAATCAAAGGTTTGTTTCTTTTATCACTGAATCATATACTGCTGTATGAAAGTGAAGTAGCTCAGTCGTGTCCAGCTCTTTGCGACCCTGTGGACTGTAGCCTACCAGGCTCTTCCCTCCATGGGATTCTCCAGGCAACAATACTGGGGTGGGTTGCCATTTCCTTCTCCAGGGGATCTCCCCAGCTCAGGGATCGAACCTGGGTCTCCCGCATTGCAGGCAGACTAACCTCTGAGCCACCAGGGATTCCCTATACTGCTGTATAGGTAGATCACAATTTTTAATCCATTTCCTATTGGTATTTGGATTGTTTTCCAGTTTGGGGCTATTCCATATAAAGCTGCTATGAACATTCTTATAGAAACTTTCAGTTTACTTCCTTTTCCTTTTTTCTTTTGCTTTTGGTGCATGTTGAAAGACAGTTCCTAAAATAGCTCTCAAAGATCCCCACTTTCTGCTTTTCCTACTCTTGAGTGTCACCTGCATCGATTAACTCAGTCTTAATGAGTAGAATACAGTAGAAGAGATGAGATGCTACTTTTGAGATGGGGTTCTATCTCTCACTCTCCCTTGGCCTGCCAATTTGGGGGAGCCAGCTTTCATGTCATGAGATGGCCCCAGGGGAAAGGCCCATGTGAGCCAGTTTGGGAGATGAATTGCCCAGGCTTTGCCAGTAGCCACGTGAATGAGCTCTGAAGCTGATTCTTTCTGAGTTGAGCCTTGAAATGACTGCAGCTCTGGCTGACACCTTGACTACGACATCATAGGATGCTCTGAGCTTGAACCACCCAGCTAAGATGCTCCTAAATTCCTGACACCAAGAAAATGTGAGATAATAAATGTTTGCTGCTTCCAGTACTTGTTTTCGGGTGATTTCTTACACAGCAGTAGATAGCTAGTACAGTCCACCTGAGTACCCATGGTGTGCTTTTATTTATGCTTTCAGTTTTACTGAGATATAATTGGCCTACAGCTCTGAATAAGTTTAAGGTATACCACAATATGATTTGTCATATATATATTGTGAAGTGATTACCACAATAAGTGTATCTCAAGCCATATTTATACACTGAATATTATTTTCTTGTCTGTAATAAAAAAGAATGTGGTATAGAAAAGAGGGTGATTTTCAAAAGTGCATGCTAATTAGTTTCATATTAAAGTTAGAATTGAAAATGTTTGAATTCCTTTCTTCTTTAAATTCCCCTTTGAAGACATTTCAGTGAATTAAATTTTTATGTATAGAATACGAAGTGAAAGTGAAAGTTGTTCAGTTGTGTCCAACTCTTTGCGACCCCATGGACTATATACTGTCCATGGGATTCTCTAGGCCAGAATACTGGAGTGGGTAGCCTTTCCCTTCTCCAGGGGACCTTCCCAACCCAGGGATCGAACCCACGTCTCCTACATTGCAGTTGAATTCTTTACCAGCTGAGCCACAAGGGAAACCCAAGCATACTGGAGTGGGTAGCCTATCCCCTCTCCAGTGGATCTTCCCAACCCAGTAATTAAACCTGAGTCTCCTGCATTGCAGGTGGATTCTTTACCAACTGAGCTATCAGGGAAGCCTGTATAGAATACAAGTAAACTTCAACTTTCAAATATTTGGCTTTTTAACCACCTAAATTTTAGGTATTGGATATTGACCACCTCTCTGTATTTCAATAATTATTAATAAATTAATACTTTTATACATGAATTGATAAACATTACAATCTATTGAACAATGACTTGGCTTACTAGGCAGCAGTTTGCATCACACCATCTTCTTTATTTTAAGCAGTTATTTCAATATATTCTTCATTGCAGTTTTGCTACTAGTATTTTTAAATGAGAAGTAAGTTTGAAAAAAAATGCTATTAACATCGGCAAGATGCTTTGGTCTCATAAACTTAGTTTAGACAACAGCAGAATTGTGCTGAAAATGGTGATTCTTTTGCCTTAACAGCATGCTCATGGATTTATGCCAGTAGACCATCTAAAGAAAAAGAATACAACTAAAGAAGATAAACAATATGTGAGAAGACTCTGTTCAAGAGACAAAATGTAATTAGTGCTTTTATAATCTTTTTTTAGTTTTCTGAGAACAGAACATTCCTTAAAAACAGGTTGTAAAATCCAATTGGCATGTTCCAGTTCTCATTTTACTTGACCTTGTATGTTAACTGTTTCTCAAAACCATCTCTTCTCTCAACTTCTATTCTTCACATCTCCTCAGTCACTTCTCTTTCTCTTTTTAGTTCATCATCTTCTTTCCTGCTTTTAAATGTTAGAGTTATTTAATGCTTAAATCTCAGTCATTTCCACCTCTAACGCTATACTTTCCCTTGATGATCTATTGTAAGCTTATGGCTTCAAGTTTATCCTCAATACAGATAATTTACAAATCTTAACTGTAGCCTAGAAACCCCCTCTGAAACACAAAGCTTTATTTTATCCAACTGAATACTTAACATGTGTTTGTTGATGACCCAAAGACACTAAAAACACCTAATGTCCACCCAAACCCAAGTTCCATTCTTTCTTTCAAATCTGTTTTTCTTTTCTAGCTCCTTACCTTCAGTTGTGCAAGCCGGAAATCCAGAGTTGTACTTTATATCTCCCTGTATCAACTCCATAGCCAGTCCTTCACCAAGTCTTACTGTCCTTCCCCAGTGTCTTCTGAATCTACCCACTTTTTTCCTCCCAGACAGCAATTTGTTTCTCTCCAATTTGTTCTTCACATTGAAACGATGTATTTTCCCCTCAGTAGCAAATGGGATCTGTCATCTCTCTATCTCTCTGGCCAAAACTCTTTAATAATTTTTTAACTCTTTTTGGATAAAGTCAGGAGATTTTGTTATTTGCTTTTTTCAAAACTTTGCCTGCAAGCCCTGTGTTGCATATTTTCTCCATTCCTTCCCATTCTCCCTTTTCAACTGTTTCTCCCATAATCTCAGCAGTCTAGTTTCATGGCACTTTTTTTCTGTCCAAGGATTTCGCATATGATATTCTCTCTGACTGGGACATTCTTTTCTTTCTTCTTTCCAGAGTTAACTCCTTTCCATCTCAGCTTTTTTCACTCTCTCAGGGAAGTCTTCTGTCTCTTTTCAAAGTTCTCTCTCCTTGACCTTGCACCCAGTGTTTCTCTGCGTTGCTAGATCTTGCTTCTTGTCAGATGCCATCACCCTCTCTTCTTTTCATATATGGAGAATTTGAGGTCAGCTACCTGACAATATCTCCAAGCTTATATACCTCCAGCCATTTTTAATACAGTTGTCAGGCATGCCAAAGGCTGAAGTGCTGGGGATGAAATGTCATTGTGTATGTTAGTCACTCAGTCGTGTCCGACTCTTTGCAGCCCTATAGACTCTAGCCTGCCAGGCTCCTCTGCCCATGGGATTTTCCAGGCAAGAATACTGGAGTGGGTTGCCATTTCCTTTTCCAGGAGATCTTTCCAACTCAGGGATTAAACCCAGGTATCCCATATTGCAGGCAGATTCTTTACTGCCTGAGCCACCAAGGAAGCCCCAAAATGCCATTAATTCTTAGAAAAAGTTCTTAGCAAAATTAAAGATCCCAGAACTACACAATACACCCTCATTAAAAAATAAGGTGTCATTGGAAAAAGATTGTTACCAAGTTCAAGCTTGGTCTGCTCGTTGCAGTTGGCAAATAATCAGGAGATGTGGTGTTGAGGCAAGGAATAGTTATTTTATTCAGAAAGCTAAGTGTCCAAGAAGATGGTGTACCAGAGTCCTAGAGTACCATCTAATTGGGATTTGGATGCTAGTTTCTTTCATAGAGCAGAGAGAGGGAGGAGGTGAGGAAGTAAAGAAAAAAGGCCATAAGTCTTACAAAATGTCTCCTTGGTTGGTCAGCTTTGGAGAGGGGATGTGTTCATTTCTACTTTCTTGCAGCCATTCACAAATGACCAGGGTCAGAATATCTCCCTGTGAGCTGAACAAAGGCACTTTTGTTGTTGTTCAGTCGCCAAGTCATGTATGACTTCGCGATCCCATGGACTGCAGCATGCCAGGCTTCCCTGTCCCTCACCAACTCCTGGCGTTTGCCAAAGTTCATGACCATTGAATCGGTGATGCCATCCAAGTAAAGGCACTTTACTTTACCATTTAGGCAGAGGGACAGAGTTCCCTGAGGCAGGCCATTATGTATGATTATAGCTCTAGACAGAACCAAAGCAAAGGTTAAAGTGAAAGAAACAGGTCAACACGGAATTATCTTTTGTTCCTCTTTGTTACAAGTTGGGTTAATCGTGAATAATTATATGTATGTGAAACACTTCTTTGTAAAAGGTGGATGATGTAGGTGCATGTTTAAATCCTAATGATAAAGATCTTGTTAAGAGGAAGAGATGAGCTTAGAGAGGAGGATAGTCTCTGGGGATGAGGTTCCTGAAAATGAGGGAGGGAGTGATGTAGCAGATGAAGGTGGCATGGCTGACGTTCTTTTGAAGCAGGAGGAAGGGGTAGAGGTGTACATTTATGGTAGGTTTCTCCATTCAGGTTGGTTGATAACCTCAGCATTTTGTGTGAATGATTAAGCATGGCCATCTTTGAGAAGTGGAAGAGCAGTGAGGATCAGAGATTTGAAGAGGAGAGGGTTGAAAAGCCTAAACTCGGAGTGGGAATTGAGCTGAGAAACATGAGAGGATTTCTGGTAACTGTGGAGCTTTCAACTCAAGTTATGGTACAGTGTGCTCCATTGTGGGACCTTCTCCAGCAGCACCCAGCTGACCTGGTGCAGGGTTAGAGACAGCAAATGTTCAGTTTCATCCAGATTGGCGGTTTACTTAGATTGATATGAAGAAAGACAGATGGGTGATTAACTATGGAGGGTTTACCTGTTTTTTCTTTTGAAATGCTCATTGTGATTCTCTTGTCCACTGAAGGAGGAAAATGGAAAAAATCAGAAAGGCTGATGATTGGTAGAAAGCCATAAGGTCAGTGGCTTTGTATTCCAAATGAAAAAATATAATGAATAAAAATTATTTCATTTCCCATCAATGTTTGGAACTATTTCTGACTGTTTATCTGAAACTTTAAAAATTGTTTGTTGTGAATCTCTTGTCAACATACTATAATTTAATTTCCCATCTGTGAAGAATGTTACAGGAAGTGATAAACTAATTCAATAATATTTCATCCAAGGACAGAGAAGCCTAACGTGCTGCAGTCCATGGGGTTGCAAAGAGTGGGACATGACTTAGCTACTGAATAACAATAACAACAGGCTGTACTTTGCCTTAATTGGCTGATTCCAAGCTTATATTTGCCCTGATTGGCTGACTGCTACTTTAGGGGTTAGTTCTGAATAGATATTAAATTAAGACTTTTAGCCATAGTCTGGGTAAATGTAGCTGGCCTCCAACTTCAGATGTATTTCCAGTGTGGAGTATCCTCAACCTAAATTATAATCAGTCCACATTTCCTTTTGGTAGTGTTGTTTGGGCTCCGTATGAAGTCCTTTCAAGTTTCTTCTCTGTTAACTTCCTAGCTTAAATCTACATGTGTGGAATCTACCACCTAAGGCTCCATTAAAAGCTTTTATGTGACTACATCCTCTTCCCAGACCTGGTTTGCTCCCTCCTGACTTTCTTTTGGGGACTTTAGCCTTATGATTAAGTCCCTCCTCTCCTACTGTATTTTCTTTCAGGTCTTCCAATTCGCTATTCTAGTTTTCTTTTCAACCCAATTAGCAAGTGCTAAAATTCCAAACGAGAGAACTGTTTAAATAAAATATACAACATTCATAGGATTTAATAATGTGTTTTAGAGTACTTAACCAGTGTTTATGATATGCCAAAAGAAAAATCAGATGATAAAATAATATGTATAATATTGTCTCCATTTTATAAAAATACTATGAATATATATGTGTTTTCTTAAAAGCACAAGCATAGTTACCAAATATAATTAGTGGATAATAAGTGTTTTTAGCAAATATTAATGCCTTTTAGCAACTATTCTGGCTCTCTGGGTAGATGGTAGGATTGTACATGGCTTTTTCTTTTGACATTGTGACCATGTGACTTGCTTTGCCCTATGAAATGGGAGGGGAATATATGTGTCACTTCCAGATGGTACTTTAAGAGCTATCTCAAGACTTGTGTTTCTCTCCAGTTGCTACTCTAGTTGCAACTGAGTAGAAGCACTTGCCCAAATGTTGCTTCCATTCACCTAGTTTCTGAGTGACTGATAAGAGTGGTGCAAACTCTCTAATGGTCAACTAGAGACTTGAGAGGTTTTTTGTTACCTCAACATCATCTACCCCATCCTGAATGACTCGATATTCCTTTTATAATTTCCAAAAAGCACAGATAAGCACAAAAGAAGAAAGGAAGAATCCTTCATGATGCTGCACTGTATATATATTGTCCATTTTGGGAGTAGTTGTGTTTTTGCATAAGCTATGCCAATTTGCCTGCTTTAAAAAAAATACTGCAAGTAATTGCGATAACTGTAAGTGATCACAAAAATGAACTGTCTTGTGAAGAACCATATTCCTCTTTTTCTGCCACACGAATCCCTTATCAATATTGACACATCATCAGAAATACTTTGACTCAGGGTTGACTCCAAGCAGATGGAAAAGTAAGTGATCTGAGGCACCCGAAGCCTCTCCTTCCTGTTACCTTCATCTCCCTCTTCTTTGACTTCCATTTTGCTTCTCTACTTATGGCTATTCCTGAAAAAGCTATTGGGTTCCTGTTAGCAGGAGATAAGTACATTTAATGCACTGAGACCTTAAGAATCCTTCATACCTGTCTTAATTATGTCCTTAATTATTTGTATTTCACTTTGAACAATATTGAACTCCTAAAGTACTTCATGATTAAATGAAAGGTTAAAAAAGATGCTTGTGTAGTTCTTGTGTGCACATATAGTCCATTAATAGATTAAATGATAACATTTGTGAGGCTTTAAACCAATCATTTGTGAATATTAACTTAGCTCCACTGAACAGTGAACTCTAGAAGATTAGTAGAAATTTCTTTGGAGACACATATAGAAGACAAAGAGTTTACAGAAACCATTCTATATTATAAATGATTACTATGAAAGAACAGTGAAAAGATTTTAGTGTTTATTGCATCAATATTTTCTTTTATTTTGCTTTCCTCTAACTCTCTCACCAACCTATTTCTATTCACACATTATGATACATAGGCTTATGTACCCAGTACCCTAAGACTAATGTCAGTTGTAAAAGTATGGCATGGCATTTTACAAAAATTGCAAAACACATATTATGCAAATCCTCCTCAGCATCTTGAACATTAAAAGAATGAAGAATAGTATCTTTCTTTATAAATTCATTTTCTACTGTCAGAGCCAAGACTCATATGACCTTGCAGCTCACAATTAGGATTGCAAAAGAACTCGCTTTGACAGGCAGCCAACTCCATAAGAGAAATAAAAGAGCAATTCTAAAAGTCAAAAACAGGCTGTTAGACTGAGGCAGGCCATGAGGAGATGGCTCTTCTTTTGTAAGCAAAACTCATCATTACAGAATGACACCTTTCAGGACTGAAATTTTCAATCCTAGAAAAAATAATAAGGTGAAGTTGCCAAACAAAGATGGGGCTTTCATGCAAATGTCTTTGGTAATTAAAGGGAGGGTGCTAAATGTGCAATATTCCTTCTAAGCAGAATTGTTTCTAAATTCAGGGGTATGTTCACACTGCAGTCTATGAGGCAACAGCTGTTCTTAAGAGGACGCTGTCAATGTTGATAAGTTACTTTTAAAACGAAATCTGTTTGCTGAGCTCATGTTGTTTGGGAAACTATAAAGAACAAAATCTTTAATGCATTTTTTTTCTTTAAAAAAAAAGGGAAAAATCCTATCAATTGCAAGCAAAAGCAGTTTTTTGCAAAACCCACAACCTAGAGATCCTAGGGTAGAATCATTTCAATGAGGGAAGGAGGAAATTACAAAGCAGATTGAAACTCTGCGTCCTTAATCTGTGGGTAACAGTCGTAAACTCTGCAAATGCACCAATTGCATTGTTTTAATTTTTTGTTGGGGTGACTTAGTGCAGGACTGAAAGATGTTTTGAATAGCTGCCCTTGTGTTTGTTTTCCAGGACACACGATTTATTGTGGGTCTACTTGTTGAGAGTGATATTCTGGCCAAAACACTCTTGGACATCATTCTTTATTTCATATGGTATTTTGGGCATTAACTACCCAGGTAGAACAAAGCATGTCATCTAGTGTCTGATGGGAAAAAAAGAGGGACTTGGCACTTCAGTAGTTAAGACTCTGTGCTTCTGCTGTAGGAGGCGCAAGTTCTATCCCTGGTTGCAGAACTAAGATTGCACATGTTGTGCTGTCAAAAAATAAAAATAAAAATCAAAGACCAAACAAACAAAAACTCCACATGACCAAGGAACCTTCGTTAACAGCTCTGGCCTTAGGGAAAATATGTGAGAAATGATTTTCTCTCTTGACTGTGGTATGCTTCTTCATCCTACTCAATTCTATATTTGTTTAATCTTATTCAAGAGCCCAAACCAGACCAAAGACAGACCCAGTCAATTACATTGTTTTCTTGTAATTTTTGTCCTTTTTAGACACTTATCAGTTTCTTGTCTCATCAGCATGGGGGCCTTTGCTGGGTATAGAATCAGAGTGCTAGAGAATATATATATATATATATTTTTTTTTTAAATATAAATTTGTTTATTTTAATTGGAGGCTAATTACTTTACAATATTGTATTGGTTTTGCCATACATCAACATGAATCAGTTCTAATGAGGTAAAGAGCATATTTTTAAAGTTTCCTTGTCCAACTTCTATTAAATACACATTTCTGTCTCCTATTTTTGACTGATGACCTAATCTCTGCTCAGACATTACATTTGAGGACAGTTTTAATTGTTAGAGAATAAATTTTCTCTCCTATTATACAAAAAATAGTTTTACCTGTAAATCTTTACCATTTGAGCTACCCAGGAAGCCCAAAGTGAAAGTCACTCAGTCATTCCGACTCTTTGTGACCCCCAAGGAATTCTCCAGGCCAGAATACTGGAGTGGGTAGCCTTTTCCTTCTCCAGGGGATCTTCCCAACCCAGAGATTGAACCCAGGTCTCCAATATTGCAGGTAGATTCTTGACCAGCTGAGCCATTACCTAATAGTTATAGTTTTACCCTCTGTACTAACAGAATAATCCCACTTGGTTGCATAATTAAGGACTGTGAACTCAAACCTTAACACCTTAACACAGCAAGCATATCAAGAACTCAACTCGTGTTGGAGGCATCTGCCAAGACGGTGAATCAGAAACACAAAAAAGAGGGACTGCCCTGGCAGTCTAGTAGTTAAGACTCTGTGCTTCTCCTGTAGGAGGCGCAAGTTCTATCCCTGGTTGGAGAACTAAGATTGCACGTGCTGTGCTGTCAAAAAATAAAAATAAAAATCAAAGACCAAACAAACAAACAAAAACTCCATATGACCAAGGAACCTTCGTAACAGCTCTGAAAGTAGATCTTTGGTTCTCATCCATATAAGAAAGAAATAAAATTTATATTTTGAAAAACAATAGTAGCAACAACAACAACAAAAAAAAAAACAAAAGAACTCAACTCAAATTTTGCACTGGAGAGTTAGAGTCTTTTTTCAGAAGAAATGATTTAGGATGTTCAGCTTGAAGATAGTAAGGACTGAGCAAAACGTGATCAATTTTGTGTCACATGTTGGAATGATTATTGGGTAGAAAAGTAATTCAGCTTTTTGAATATGGCCCCAAAAGGCAGAATTGGAACCAATGGCTGGAAACCAGTGGCATGCAGAGTCTAGATTAACCAAATGATAAACATGACCTGTTCCTCATTAGGAGAGCATCTCAGATTGAATAGTTGGATTTGGTGACTTCTACAGTGTCAGACTTTATTTTTTGGGGCTCCAAAGTCACTGCAGATGGTGACTGCAGCCATGAAATTAAAAGACGCTTACTCCTTGGAAGAAAAGTTATGACCAACCTAGATAGCATATTGAAAAGCAGAGACATTACTTTGCCAACAAAGGTCCGTCTAGTCAAGGCTATGGTTTTTCCTGTGGTCATGTATGGATGTGAGAGTTGGACTGTGAAGAAATCTGAGCGCCAAAGAATTGATGTTTTTGAACTATGGTGTTGGAGAAGACTCTTGAGTGTCCCTTGGACTGCAAGGAGATCCAACCAATCCATTCTGAAGGAGATCAGCCCTGGGATTTCTTTGGAAAGAATGATGCTAAAGCTGAAACTCCAGTACTTTGGCCACCTCATGCGAAGAGTTGACTCATTGGAAAAGAGTCTGATGCTGGGAGGGATTGGGGGCAGGAGGAGAAGGGGACGACAGAAGATGAGATGGCTGAATGGCATCATGGACTCGATGGACGTGAGTCTGAGTGAACTCCGGGAGATGGTGATGGACAGGGAGGCCTGGCGTGCTGTGATTCATAGGGTCACAAAGAGTCGGACATGACTGAACGACTGAACTGAACTGAACTGAAAGAGCTATGGGCTTCCCTGGTGGCTTAGAGGGTAAAGAATCTGCTTGCAATGCAGGAGACCCTGGTTTGATCCTTGGGTTGGGAAGATCCCTTGGAGAAGGGAATGGCAACCCATTCCACTATTCTTGCCTGGAGAATCCCATGGAACCTGGCAGGCTATTGTCCGTGAGGTCACAAACAGTCAGACATGACTGAATGACTATCAGATCACAAGGAGCTATGGAACTGTTACAAATCTAACAGGAATATTAAAAAATAGTAATATATTTAGAAGATATATAATATTGTATAGCTATGAAATATGAGGTGGGAGTATAATGGAGAACTGTTAGAGGAGGCTGAGAGAAGAAAAATAATTTGGTAAATTTAAGATAGATGATCTGGCTCATGAAAGTTAATATAATAGTAATTTTTTAAAAAAATCTGTTTTATCATGATATAATTTATGTAAAATAAATAGACCGACTTTGTTTACATGGTGAGGAGTTTTGACAGATTTACCCACAAAATACAGGAGATTTCTACACCTGCCCCCAAAAGTTCCTTTGTTCTCTTTCCCATTCAAATCTCACTTCAGGCCAGCATTATGTTTTTGAGATCTTCACGTGTTTGTGTGTACAGAAATACTGGAGTGGGTAGCCTCCATTCCCTTTTTGGGTGGAGGCCATGTGACCTGCGGGATCTTCCCCAACCAGGGATTGAACCAGGCCCTGCAGTGAAAGCGCTGAATCTTAACCACTTGTCCACCAGGGAGTTCCCACAATAGTTTATTCCATTTTATTGCTGAATAGTATTCCATTGTGTGGATATACTGTAACTTGTTTATCCATTCATCATTTGATGGGCATTTACATTGTTTCCAGTTTTTGGCTATTGTGAGTAAAACTACTATGAACATTCAGGTCCGAATATTCTTGTGGATGTATGTTTTCATTTCTCTTGGGTAAATACTTAGAAGTTGAATTTTTGAGTCATAGAGAAAGTTATGTTTAACTTTATAAGAAAACGCTAAACTAATTTCCAAAGTAGTTGTTCAGTTCAGTTCAGTTGCTCAGTTGTGTCCGACTTTTTACGATCCCATGGACTTCCCATGCCAGTCTTCCATCACCAACTCCTGGAGCTTACTCAAACTCATGTCCATTGAGTCGGTGATGCCATCCAACCATCTCATCCTCTGTTGTCCCCTTCTCCTTCTGCCTTCAATCTTTCAGCATCAGAGTCTTTTCCAGTGAGTCAGTTCTTCACATCATGTGGCCAAAGTATTGGAGTTTCAGCTTCAGTATAAGTCCTTCCAATGAATATTCAGGACTGATTTCCTTTAGGATGGACTGGTTGGATCTCCTTGCAGTCGAAGGGACTCTCAAGAGTCTTCTCCAACACCACAGTTCAAAAGCATCAATTCTTTGGTGCTCAGCTTTCTTTATAGTCCAACTCTCCATACTGGAAAAACCATAGCTTTGACTAGAGGGACCTTTGAAGGCAAAGTAACGTCTCTGCTTTTTAATATGCTGTTTAGGTTGGTCATAACTTTTCTTCCAAGGAGCAAGTGTCTTTTAATTTCATGGCTGCAATCACCATCTGCAGTGATTTTGGAGCCCAGAAAAATAAAGTCAGCCACTGTTTCCATTGTTTCCCCATCTATTTGCCATGAAGTGATGGGACCAAATGCCATGATCTTCGTTTTCTGAATGTTGAGTTTTAAGCCAACTTTTTCACTCTCTTCTTTCACTTTCATCAAGAGGCTCTTTAGCTCTTCTTTGATTTCTGGCATAAGTGTGGTATCACCTGCATATCTGAGGTTATTGATATTTCTCCCAGCAATCTTGATTCCAGCTTGTGCATCATCCAGTCCAGCATTTCTCATGATGTACTCTGCACATAAGTTAAATAAGCAGGGTGAGAATATACAGCCTTGACGTACTCCTTTCCAGATATGGAACCAGTCTGTTGTTCCATGTCTAGTTCTAACTGTTGCTTCTTGACATGCATACAGATTTCTCAGGAGGCAGGTCAGGTACCAATGTATATACTGAGCAGTAGTATATGAGTCCAGTTCTCTCATGTACCTGCCAACATTTGGTATGGTCAGTCTTCTTAATTTCAACCATTCTAAGGGGTATGAAGTGGTATATTACTGTGGCTTTAGTCGGCATTTCTCCACTGAATAATGATCTGAATCTTTCCTTGTTGGCTATTTGTATATATTCTTTCATGAAGGTGGACCTGCCTTTTCTAAGGTAATTGCCAGATATAACAGTGGTAGGGTATTTTTATACCTAGAGCAGGGCTAGGAGACTTTTTCTGTAAAGGATCAGATGGCAATTATTTCCACCTTTGAGGTCCATATGTGTTGTGTGCTAAGTCACTTCAGTCATGTCTAACTCTTTGTGACCCCATGAACTGTAGCCCTCCAGGCTCCTCTGTCCCTGAAGTTCTCCAGGCAAGAATACTGGAGTGGATTGCCCTGCCGTCCTCCAGGGGATCTTTCCAACCCAGGGGTGGAATCTGCATCTCTTATTTCTCTGCATCGGCAGGCAGGTTCTTTACCACTAGCGCTGCCTGGGTATTCTTGCAGTTCCTCAGCTCGGATATGGCAACATGAAAGCAGCCGTAGTGTACACTCGTGTGTTCTGATAAAGCTTTATTTACCAAAACAAACAAACAAACAAACAAACAAAAACCAAGCCAGATGATGGATCAGGTTTGGCTGAACCCTGGTCTAGAGGAATGGTATAAGTCTATTTTTGGGAAATAGTTCCCCTGCTTATACCACCTTTTTCAGAAGTTAAAGACAGCCTTGAGTGGAGATGCTCCTCTGAATTTAACTCTGCTAAGCAAATGAGAATTGGTAATGGTGAGAGCTAAGGAAAAGAGGGCTGGACATACTCATAATGGCCTTCATATATCCTGAGTAATTTTTAAAAGTGTTAGTTATTTAAAAAGGCAATGTTTATAGGCAGGAAGAATTAGCATCATCACCAGTAAGTCCTTCTGAGAACAGTCCAGAGGAGTGTGGGTAGCTTTGCCTTTCAGCATTCTGGTGCCAGTTTGTACTACAGTGAAAGATTTTTGTTCCAGTGTTCAGGTCATATACACAAGAACTTGGTCTCAGGAGTGATAAGTTGTTGTTAACTTTTTGATGATTCATTTATAGCATCTCTTATAAACTTTGAATCTTGCTAATAGTGAGTTGGGGTCTGAAATGTTCAACCCAAGGAGAATCTAGTTACCCCTAAATCAAGGTTGGGTAGAAGAGGAGACATTTTTCTCTAGGTAGAAAGAAGATCTATTTGATTTCACTTATCCTTCCAGAGATAGACCATGTTTGGCAATCCAAAAAAGAGGGGATATATGTATATGTACAGCTGATTGACTTTGCTCTACAGCAGAAACTAACACAACATTGTAAAGCAATGATACTCCAATAAAAATTTTTGAAAAAAGGAGGCCATGTTTTTCCTAGTTGACTCCTAATAGCTTTTCTCTTATCCATTTAATAGTTTCAACTTTTTAAAAAGCAAATACAAAGTTTAGATAGAAAAGCCAATAATGTAAAGATGTATGGTCATATAAACAGATTTTATGATAAGCTTAAATGATCCCCAGGAAAGTGGAAGCCAAACAATTTTATCTACTCAGACATTTTCAGTGTCTGAAAATTCTGAAATTTCTCCACTGGCTGGCCACACACCTGCCTATTTGGCCATCCTTTAGTCCCGCCTGCCAGGCTCACCATTTTCCTTCTGTAAGGTTTAGAGAATGCTTTTATTTGCTGGCAGAAAATGCTTCCAGATAGTCCTTGTTCCCTCTGCAATTCCATGATCATTCTTCTCAATTTAGAATTTTTGTCAAGTACTTACTATGTGACCAGCTCTGTACCAGATTCTGTGGGGTATACAAAGATAATAAAACACTTGATTGCTATTTTCCCAGTCTTTAAAATCTCACCAAATATGAAACAAAGCAAAGTTTTATCTGTTAATTTTCTTGTATATATTGATTAATTTCCTTTAGGCTTGTAATTTTCTTGGCCTCAGAAGATCTTGAAAGTTTTGTTAGAATTTTGTGTTTGACTCACTTATCTATCATGATTAATTTTCTTTTTTCAGTAATCAGAGAAGGTTAGAGACCATGGTCATCTTCAAGGTGGGGACATATCATTTATATCTTTATTCACAAAAAACATGATGCATAGTATATCTCAAGATAAATTTTTTGAATTAACCTGAATTAGCAGAGAAAATAGACTTGTCTTGGGTGAAATTTTGGCTTTGCGCTGTTCTCAGTTACTTAGTTGTGTCCGCTTCTTTGTGACCTCATGGACTGTAGCCCGCCAGGCTCCTCTGTCCATGGGATTCTCCAGGCAAGAATACTGGAGTGGGTGGCCATTTCCTCCTCCAAGGGATCTTCCCAACCCAGGGATTGAACCCTTGTCTCTTACATCTCTTGCATTAGCAGGTGGATTCTTTACCACAGTAACTGATTCATTAGGTGAAAGAGGGGAAGCATATTTAAAATACATATATTTTTTCACGTGTAATAAATCTAGTGGTAAAGCACTTTAGGAATTGTCACCTACCAAAATATTTTGAATGATTTAAGGTGTTAGAAGAGAGTAGCCAAAGTACTAAATATAGAGATCGTGAACATAAATATTGATAGAATATGTAGAGATGGTTAGAATTTAGTCAGAAAATGATTTATTCAGGTAGAGAAAAAGAAGGTGAGACAAAACGAAATCCTTCATTACATATACCAGCCTGTGAGGAATAGAGCCAATGGCTAGTTTTAGGTGCCAGACCCAGAATTAGCCTCTGCTTAGCTTGAACACATGAACAGATTAGAATATCTCGTGAATATTCTGAGTAAGACTTCTTTAAATTTATTGCAACTGACCTTCAGAATTCTGGCATTTTCCTTTTATTCTTACCACTTTGACTCTGAACATTTCAGTTCATAAAGTAGATTTTACCACACGTTACCTATGGATTCCAGGTTAAAAAATAAATCAGAAATCATCTCAGATTTACAGGTGTGCCTGTTTACTCCTTGAGGACATTAATAACTCAGAGAATGGAAGCCTTCCTTGTCCATTCCAATCTCCTCCCACTCCATCAACCCCCAGCTACTTTAACTGAGGCTAGGAAGGTAAGGGAGAAGCTGTGTGCTCCCTCCTCCTTTCTCATCCTCACCCTGCTTATTCATCTCTGAACTCCTGCATCAGAGGAAAAGGTATACATTTTGCTCTACACATTTATTTATTCATTTTCTCTGTCAGGTTGTTGGTTTGACATTGGAATTTCAATATACTCTATTTTTCCTTGGTGTATAGAACATAGAGAATCTTTTTCATTATGTTTGGCTCTTCCATCTCTACCTGGGAGGTCAGTGTGGTTATAATGCAGATACATACACACGGGATAATGTTAACAATTCCATAAGCTTGAGATTTCCAGGCCTTGGTAGCAGAATGTCCTTGAAATTGTCATTGAGCTTCAAGCAACCTTTCAAGATAAGATTCTGCAGCTAGTGAAATATAATGGGGTTTGTCTCTAGTCTACTTTATTAAAACAAGTACAAGTGATCTCTTCTAATGCATTGTCTTTTTTCTCCAATGAATATACTTGACAGGGGTGGATGGGGTAGGGGAAAATAGCCTTACTGGATCTCTGATGAATATATGCAAAAATAAATCTTTTTTATGTATCTCCCTTGAATAAACATGGCTTAGATATTACACCATTTTATATAAACTTCCAATTTAGCTACATTCTTATATACATATGCACTGAAAAATCACTATGAGATGTATAGTCAAAAAACACATTTCAAAAGTAGAAATGCATTTAGACTTAATAGATATTTAAGTGACTCAAATTGTGGAAGATTGTTTTGGGGAATAACAACACAAAGTATTTATTCCCCTATTAATAATGCAGGTATTAATAAAGCATGACTGAGTAGATTGTAATATCTGAAAGTACATTAAAAATATTTTCAAGGTAAAATATGAGATTTTTCTACAACAGTTTATTAGTTTCAGGACTTTGCGTGTGTTTGTTTAAATCAAACAGTGGAATTGTTCTCAGACTTAAAACATTAAAAATGCTTGGTGAATGAGTGGGGAGCCTAAATTTGATTTATGGATTAGAAATCTCATCCCACTGTAGGGATATATTAGGCAAAACACTGGAATCAAGATGAAGAGAAGCTGAAACAATCTGGAAAACAGAAGTGGGTGGCAGATAGGGGTCAAGAAGGCAGACAACATGGAAACTCCACTCTGACATCTAAGGAAGCTGAGGTGGATAGATTCATGTGTAGAGTTAGAGAATATGTCTTGAAACCCAACAGGATGTTGTAGCTCTCAAAGAACCAGAACCCTAAAATAGCTCAAGACTAGTGGGCCTTCCTCCCATGTTATTGTGCATGAGTCCCCTGAGGATCCAGTTAGAATGTAGATTCTGACTCACCCTGTGGGGGGTAGAACCAGGGGTGCATTGCTATCTAGATCCCAGGAGCTGTTGATGCCGCTGATCCTAGGACCAGCTATGAGCAACAGAAGCCCACTTTTTCAGTTCAGTTCAATTGGTCAATCGTGTCCGACTCTGTGAGCCCATGGACTGCAGCACGCTAGTCTTCCCTGTCCATCACCAATTCCCAGAGCTTGCTCAAACTCAGGTCCATTGAGTCAGTGATGCCTAAGTCATTGAATATGGCTGAGGAGAAACCATTCTCCCATCTCAGACACTCCTATGATTGCTGAAAGAGCACAGGAGCAATGACGAAGTGCCAACAACCCCTGTAGTGGCAGCATTGGGCTCTCTCACAGGCTTATGGATAATAGTAATGATAATAAAAGTAACGATGGTGATGATAGTGGCTTATGTTTATATGAGGGTTGCTGAATCCCAGACATGATGCTAAGTGCTTTCTATGCAGTTTTCATCTTTTTCTTTTCAATTAATTTATTTATTTGACTGCAGCAGGTCTTAGTAGGAAAGAGCTTCCCTTGTAGCTCAGTTGGCAAAGAATCTGCCAGCAATACGGGAGACCTGGGTTGGATTCCTGGGTTGGGAAGATCCCCTGGAGAAGGAAATGGCAGCCTAGTCCAGTATTCTTGCCTGGAGAATCCCATGGACAGAGGAGCCTGGCAGACTGCAGTCCATGGGGTCACAAAGAGTCGGACACGACTTAATGACTAAACCAACCAGCTCTTAGTTGCGGCATGCAGGATCTTCAGTCTTCATTGAGGCATGTGGCATTTAGTTGCTGCATGCTAACTCTTAGTCACAGCATGTGGGATCTAGTTCCTTGACCAGGGATTGAACCTGAGTTCCCTGCATTGGGAGCACAGAATCTTAGCCACTGGACCACCAGGGAAGTCCCTGAAGGTTTCATCTTAATCCTCACAACCACTCTGTGAAAGAGGTATCATTGTTATCTACTGTTTACAGAAAAACTAAAATTTAGAGGATAAGTGATGTGTCAAGATCACAAACAACTACTTAGGATTCAAACCAGAATGATGACTATAGAATTCATGCTTCCAACTATTTTTTAAGTGCTTTCGATGTGCCAGGAACATTTAATTAAACCTAAAATAAGGTTCAGAGAGAGAAAATGATTTACCCAGGTTAGAGTTATTTGTGTTAGGATAGGGATTCAAAGTTGGACTGTGTGACTCCAAAGGAGAACAAGGTTGGAATAATAACAGAGAAAAAGCTCCAACAGTCACAATGGAGTATTTGCAAGTTATTTGAGAATCATCAAGAAGGAGAAGATTTGAACTTCCCTGGTGGTCTAATGGATAAGACTCTGTGCTCCCAAAACAGAGGGCCTAGGTTTGATTCCTGGTCAGGGAACTAGATCCTGCATGCTGCAAATAAGACCTGGCACAGCCAAATAATTAAAAATAAAAAGAAGAAGAAGAAGCAGAGAATCTTGGGAACCTGTAGTCCAAGTAGTGTTATTTTGAGATGCGCTGGAACCAAAGACATTTTGATTGTTATCTAAGCCCTTGCGTTTCCTTCTCAGCTCTGGCATCACCTTGGAAAACAACGTTTTACAGTATTATTTAGAAAAGAATAATGTATTTGAACAACCATACAATTTAATAATTCCACTTGCCACTTACTTGACCGATTGCAAATTAACATTACCAGTATACTAGGCAATGGAGTTGGTTAGCCAAGGAAGGTTGGATGAATGTAGATGTATGTCTGTGTGTACATACTAAGTTGCTTCAGTTGTGTCCGACTCTGTGCGACCCTGTGGATTATAGCCCGCCAGACCCCTCTATCCATAGAATTCTCCAGAAAAGAATACTGAAGTGGGTTGCAATGACCTCTTCCAGGGGATCTTTCCAACCCAGGGATCAAACCTGTGTCTCCTGCATTGCAAGTGGATTCCTTACCACTGAGCCACTGGGGAAGCCCAATCTCCTCATAAAGAATGGTGCTAAAAATAAATGATTATACTCTACCAAAATGTGTGCATCTAAATCAGTTTGTCCCAGGACTTGCCTGGTGGTCCAGTGGCTAAGACTCCATGCTCCCTGTACAAGGGCCCTTAGTTCAATCCCTAGTCAGGGAACTAGATCCCACATGCCACAAATAAGAGTTTATATGCTGTAACTAAAACCTGACACAGCCAAATAAATGAATATTAAAAAATAAATTAATTAGCGTGTCCCTCTAAACCATGGAACAGTACAGTGTAGTCATGTATGGATGTGAGAGTTGGACCATAAAGAAAGCTGAGCACCGAAGAATTGATGCTTTTGAACTGTGGTGTTGGAGAAGACTCTTGAGAGTCCCTTTGACTGCAAGGAGATCTAACTAGTCAATCCTAAAGAAAATCAGTCCTGAATATTCATTGGAAGGACTGATGCTGAAGCTGAAATGCCAATTCTTTGGCTGCCTGATGCAAATAACTGACTTATCAGAAAAGACTCTGATGTTGGGCAAGATTGAAGGCAGAAGAGAAGGGGATGACAGAGGGTGAGAGGGTTGGATGGCATCACCAACTCAATAGACATTAGTTTAAGCAAGCTCCGGGAGTTGCTGATGGACAGGGAAGCCTGGCGTACTGCAGTCCATGGGGTCACACGACTGAGCGACTGAACTGAACGGTATATAAATACTAAATTCCTAGATTTGGATTCACCTGACTTTTTGTTTAATCTTTACCTTGAAATAACTTTAGATTTATAAAAATGTTGCATATATAGTACAAAGTTCCCATATACCCTTCACTTAGTTTCCCATAAGATTAATATCATTGTAGTATGATTAGAAAACCAGAAGGTTAATATTGGTACACTGTTATTAAGTAATCCAAAGATCTAATTTAAATTTTTCTTATGGTCCCACTAATAACCTTTCACTGTTCCCAAAAAACCTTTTGAACTTATTCTTAAAGATTGTTCTTAATGATGACTGTCAAGGAATAAGGAGAGGAGCAGAGACAGAGAAGAAGGTGTGGATGCAAATTGAGAATGTGTACACCCATGCTTTGCTGGGGTGGATTGAATTGTATTTCTTAAAAGATATTGAAGTCCTAGCCCCTAGTAGCTTGAATGTGACCTTTTTGGAAATAGGGCCTTGGCAGATGATCAAATTAAGCTGATGTTATTAGGGTGGGTCCTTATCCAATATAACTATATTCTTATAAAAAGGAAATTTGGACCCAGAAGCAGACACACACATAGGGAGAATGTCATGGGAAAATGAGAGTTACGCTGCTGTCAGCCAAGGTACTTCCTGGAGCTAGGAGAGGGGCCTGAACAATTCTGTCTTTGGTGCCTTTAGGGAGAGTGTGACTTTGTTGTCACTTTGATCACAGACTTTAGCCTCCAAAACTGAGAGACAATAAAAGCCTGTTGTATAAGATCCTCAGTATGTGGTACTTCATTATGGAGGTCCCCACAAACTGTCAATGCCTTTGCTCTGCTCAAGAAACCAGCTGAAGCTTGGGTATATCTTCCATGTGTGCACTTTTCTTACTATAGTGGTTAAGGAACCTGGAGAAGTAATTGGCCAGGCAGAAGCAAGAGGATGAGGGAATGTGTGCGCAGACACTGTGAGGGATTGCTGACATGTGCAGAGAAGCACAAGGGAGGGGTCCAAGAGATCACAGAGCTGGGGAGGGTCCATGGAGAATCCAGTAGGGATCATGTGCAGGTTGGGTAGAAACCAGTTGAGAGGAAATTGAGTTCAGCTGCTCACTGCACCCTGTCACTGCCTCCACTATCACCTTGCTGGGGGCAATATGGGTTCTGGACTATCTTGCCTTGTTGTTGTTCAGTTGCTCAGTCCTGTCCAACTCTTTGCTACCCCATGGAGTGCAGCACTCCAGGCTTCCCCATCCTTCACTATCTCCCAGAATTTACTTAGACTCATATCTATTGAGTCGATGATGCTATCCAACAATCTTATCCTTGGTTGCTTCCTTCTCCTCCTGCCCTCAATCTTTCCCAGCATCAGGGTCTTTTCTAAGTCAACCCTTCGTATTAGGTGGCCAAAGTATTGGAGCTTCAGCTTCAGCATCAGGCCTTCCAATGAATATTCAGGGTTGATTTCCTTTAGGATCGACTGGTTTCATCTCCTTGCAGTCCAAGGGACTCTCAAGAGTGTTCTCCAACACCACAGTTCAAAAGCATCAATTCTTCATTGCTCAGCCTTCTTTATGGTCCAACTTGCACATCTGTATATGACTATGGGAAAAAACATAGCTTTGACTATGCAGACCTTTGTTGGCAAAGTGATGTCTCTGCTTTTTAATGTGATATCTAGGTTTGTCATTGATTTTCTTGCAAGGAGCAAGTCTCTTAATTTCATGGCTGCAGTCACCATCCACAATGATTTTGGAAACCAAGAAAATAAAATCTGTCACTGTTTCCACTTTTTCCCCTTCTATTTTCCAGGAAGTGATGGGACCCGATGTCATGATCTTAGTTTACTGAATGCTGAGTTTTAAGCCAGCTTTTTCACTCTCCTCTTTTACCATCATCAAGGGGCTTTTTAGTTCCTCTTTGCTTTCTGCCATTACAGTGGTATCATCTGCATATCTGACATTATTGATATTTCTCCCAGCAATCTTGATTCCAGCTTGTGCTTCATCCAGCCTGGCATTTGGCTTGATGTACTCTGCATAAGTTAAATAAGCAGGGTGACAATATCCAGCCTTGATGTACTCCTTTCCCAATTTTGAATGAGTCCGTTGTTCCATGTCTGGTTCTAATTGTTGCCTCTTGACCTGCATACATGTTTCTCAGGAGGCAGGTAAAGTGGTCTGGTATTCACATGTCTTTAAGAATTTTCCATAGTTTTTTGTGATCCACACAGTCAAAGGCTTCAGCGTAGTCAATGAAGCAGAAGTAGATTTATTTTATTTTGGAAATTCTCTTGATTCTTCTATGATCTAGTGGATGTTGGCAATTCTCTGGTTCCCCTGACTTTTCTAAATCCAACTTGTACATCTGGAATGTCTTGGTTCATGTATTGCTGAAGCCTACTTTGCCATTCTTTGGCACTGCCATTCTTTGGGATTGGAATGAAAACCGACCTTATCCAGTCTTGTGGCCACTGCTGAGTTTTCCAAATTTGTTGGCATATTGAATACAGCACTTTAACAGCATCATTTTAAGAATACTAACTCAGCTGGAATTTCATCACCTCCACTAGCTTTGTTTTTAGTAATGCTTCCTAAGGCCCACTTGACTTCACACTCCAGGATGTCTGGCTATAGGTGAGTGCCCACACCATTGTGGTTATCTCAGTTATTAACACTTTTTTTGTACAATTCTTCTGTGTTTTCTTGCCACCTCTTCTTAATATCTTCTGTTTCTGTTAGGTTCTTACCATTTCTGTCCTTTATCATGCCCATCCTTGCATGAAATGTTCACTTGATATTTCCAGTCTTCTTGAAGAGATCTCTAGTCTTTCCCATTCTATTGTTTTCCTCTATCTCTTTGAATTGTTCATTGAAGAAGGTCTTCTTATCTCTCCTTGCTATTTTCTGGAACTCTGCATTCAATTGGGTATATCTTTCCTTTTCTCCTTTGCCTTTCACTTCTCTTTTTTCCCTCAGCTTTTGTAAAGCCTTTTGGAACAATCACTTTGCCTTCTTGCATTTCTTTTATTTGGGGATGCTTTTGGTCACTGCCTCCTATACAATGTTATGAACCTCTGTCTGTAGTTCTTCAGGCACTTTCTACCAGATGTAATCCCTTGAATCTATTCCTCACTTCCATTGTATAATCATAAGAAATTTGATTTAGGTCCTATTTGAATGGCCTAGTGGTTTTACCTTCTTTCCTCAATAAAGTACAGGCTGGGAGTCAGCCAATCAGAGCAAGGTACAGGCTAGGAGTTTGCCAATCAGAGAAAGGTTCAGGCTGGAAGTCAGCCACTCAGGACAAACTACAGGCTAGGAGTCAGCCAATAAGAGTAAAGTAAAGGTAGCCTTCAGCCAATCAGAGCAAGATACTGGCTAGGAGTCAGTGAATCAAAACAAGGTACTTACTAAGTGTCAATCAATCAGGGCAATGAACAGGCTAGGATTCAATCAATGAGTCAGCCAATAAGAGCAAAGTATAGGCTAGGAGTCAGCAAATTTGAGCAAGGTACAGGCTAGGAGTCAGCCAATCAGAGAAAGGTACAGGTTGTAAGTCAGCCAATCAGGACAAAGGCAGGCTAGGAGTAGGTCAATCAAAGCAAAGTATAGCATAGGTTCAGCCAATAAGAACAAGGTACTGTCTAGGAGTCAGCAAATCAGATTAAGGTACTGGGTAAGAGTCAGCATATCCAGCAATGTACAAGCTAGGAATCAGCCAATCAGGGCAATGTACAGGCTAGGAGTCACAATCAGGGCAACATACAGGCTAGGAGTCAGCCAATCAGAACATAGTATAGACTAGGAGTTAGCAAATCACAGAAAGGTACAGGCTGAGTGTCAGCCAATCAGGGCAACTACAGACTAGGAGTCGGCCAATCAGAGCAAAGTAGAGCCTAGGAGTCAGCCAGTCATGCAAGATACTGGCGGCTGCTACTGCTGCTAAATCGGTTCAGTCGTGTCCGACTCTGTGTGACCCCATAGACGGAAGCCCACCAGGCTCCCCCATCCCTGGGATTCTTCAAGCAAGAACACTGGAGTGGATAAGATACTGGCTAGGAGTCAGCAAATCAGAACAAGGTACTATCTATGTGTCAACCAATCAGGGCAATGTACAGACTAGGAGCCAGCCAAACAGGGCAAGGTAAGGCTATGAGTCAGCCAATCATGGTAAAGTATAGGCTAGAAGTCAGCCAATCAGTGCAACATATATACTAGAGGCCAGCCAATCAGGGCAAAGTTCAGGCTAGGAGTCAGCCAATCAGAGCAAGGTATAGGCTAGGAGTCAGCCTATCAGATAAAGGTACAGTTTGGGTGTTAGCCAATCAGGGCAATGTATAGGCTAGGAGTCAGCCAATCATGGCAAAGTACTGGCTAGAGTCAGCCAATCAGGACAAGATACTGGCTAGGAGTTCGGAAATCAGAGCAAGGTACGGGCTAGGAATCAGCCTATCAGATAAAGGCAGAGTCTGGGTTTCAGCCAATCAGGACAATGTACAGGCTGAGAATCCGGCAGTCAAGACAATGTATGGGCTAGGAGTCAGCCAATCAGAGCAAGGTACAGGCTAGGAGTCAGCAAATCAGAACAAGGTACTTTCTATGTGTCAGCCAATCAGGGTAATGTGCAGACCAGGAGCCAGCCAATCAGGGCAAGGTAAGGCTAGGAGTTAGCCAATCAATGCAAAGTACAGGCTAGGAGTCAGCCTATTAGATAAAGGTACAGTTTGGGTGTCAGCCAATCAGGGCAATGCACAGGCTAGGAGTCAGCCAATCAAGACAAAGTATAGGCCAGGAGTCAGCCAATCAGAGCAAGGTACTAGCTGCTGCTGCTGCTGCTGCTGCTGCTGCTGCTGCTGCTGCTGCTCCTGCTCCAGTCGTGTCCGACTCTGTGCGACCCCATAGACGGAAGCCCACCAGGCTCCCCCGTCCCTGGGATTCTCCAGGCAAAAACACTGGAAGGGGTTTCCATTTCCTTCTCCAATGCATGAAAGTGAAAAGTGAAAGTGAAGTCACGTAGTTGTGTCCGACTCCTAGCAACCCCATGGACTGCAGCCTACTAGGCTCCTTGGTCCATGGGATTTTCCAGGCAAGAGTACTCGAATGGGTTGCCATTGCCTTCTCCAAGGTACTAGCTAGGCGTCAGCAAATCAGAACAAGTTAATTTCTATGTGTCAACCAATCAGGCAATGTACAGGCTTGGCACCTTCCAATCAGGGCAAGGCAAGGCTAGGAGTCAGCCAATGAGGGCAATGTACAGGTTAAGAGTCAACCAATCAGTGCAAAGTACAGGCTAGGAGTCAGCCAATGAGGACAATGTACAGGTTAGGAGTCAACCAATCAGTGCAAAGTACAGGCTAGGAGTCAGCCAATCAGGGCAATGCATAGACGCGTCCAGCCAATTAGTGCAAAGTTCAGGCTAGGAATCAGCCAATCAAGGTAATGTACAGGCTAGGAGTGCGCCTATCAGATAAAGATAGAGTCTGGGTGTCAGACAATGAGGACAAAGTATAGGCTAGGACTTCCTGGATAGTATAGTAGTATTTGAGAGTTGGGCTTCCCTGGTAGCTCAGCTGGTAAAGAATCCGCCTACAATGCAGGGGACCCCAGTTCGATCCCTGGGTTGGGAAGATCCCCTGGAGAAGGGCATCGCAATCCACTCCAGCATTCTTGCCTGGAGAATTCCATGGACAGAAGAGCCTGGCAGGCTATAGTCCATGGCTTCGCAAAGATTCAGACAGGACTGAGTGACTAACACTCACTTTCAGGAGTCAGCCAATCAGAGCAAAGTACAGCCTTGGAGTCAGCCAATCAGAGCAAGTTACTGGCTAGAAGTCAGCAAATCAGAGCTAGGTAATGCTAAGTGTCAACCATTCAGGGCTTGTCTACCGTACAGGCTTGGAGCCAGCCAATCAGGACAAGGTAAAGTCTAGGAATTAACCAACCAGAGTAAAGTACAGGTTAGGAGTCAGCCAATCATAAAAAGATATTGGCTAGGAATCAACCAGTCAGGACAAGGTACAGGCTAGGAGTCAGCCAATCAGGGCAAAGTACAGGCTAGCGTTCAGCCAATCAGGGCAACATACAGACTAGGAGTCAGCCAATCAGGGCTAAGTTCAGGCTAAGTTTCAGCCAAAGTACAGTCTGTTGTTAATGTCTGTCTCGTTTCGACTCCATGATATGTGAGTTTTTGCAACAGAAATTTGTTTCTTTCCGGGGAATTCAGTTCAGTTCAGACCATCAGTCATGTCTGACTCTCTGACCCCCATGAACCAGCTTCCCTGTCCTTCACTGTCTTCTGTAGTTTGCTCAAATTCTTTTCCATTGAATCCTTGATGCTCTCTAATCATCTCGTCTTTTGTCCTCCCCTTCTCCTCCTGCGCTCAGTTTTTCCAAGCATCAGGATCTTTTCCAGTGAGTCGGCTCTTCCCATCAGATGGCCAAAATATTGGAGCTTCAACCTCAGCATCAGTCCTCCCAATGAATATTCAGGACTGATTTCCTTTAGGATGGACTGGTTTTATCTCCTTGCTGTCCTAGGGACTCTCAGGAGTCTTCTCCAGCACTACAGTTCAAAAGCATCATTGTTTTGTGCTCAGCTTCTTTGTTCCATGTCTGGTTCTAACTGTTGCTTCTTGATCTACATATAGGTTTTGCAGGAGGTAGGTAAGGTGGTCTGATACTCCCATCTCTTTCAGAATTTTCCACAGTTGGTTGTGATCTACACAGTCAAAGCCTTTAGCTTAGTCAGTGAAGCAGAAACAGATGATTTTTTGAAATTCTCTTGCTTTTTCTATGATCCGATGGATGTTGACAATTTGATCACTGGTTCCTCTGCCTTTTGTAAACCCAGCATATACATCTGGAAGTTCTCAGTTCACATACTGTTGAAGCCTAGCTTGAAGGATTTTGAGCATCACCATGCTAGCATGTGAAATGGGTGCAACTGTACAATAGTTTGAACATTCTTTGGCGTTGCTCTTCTTTGGGGTTGGAATGAAAACTGACTTTGTCCAGCCTTGTGGCCACTTTTTCCTCATTAGACATAGTTTTTATGATGAACCTTCCTTGTATTCTTTCTGCTGTCCTTGAACCCAGAGTAATCAATCATAGGTGTCTCAGTGCTCTTAAGTTCAATTTCAAAGGATCTATTACAGATCCAAGATGATAGTAATAAAAAAATTATGTTTGGCACAAATGAAACATAACGAGTAGAGATATTACCAACATTAACCTGTAGAATCAAACAGCAGAGTTATTTTTTTTTAATTATTAGTTTTTGGAGGTGACTGTTGAGGACATAGGTTTCTTTCCAAATTTGGACTTCCCTGGTGGCTCAGATGGTAAAGCGTCTGCCTACAATGTGGGAGACCTGGGTTTGATCTCTGGGTTGGGAAGATCCCTTGGAGAACGAAATGGCAACCCACTCCAGTATTCTTGCCTGGAGAATCCCATAGATGGAGGAACCTGGTGGGTTACAGTCCATGGAGTTGCAAAGAGTCAGACATGACTGAGTGACTTCACTTTCTTTCACTTTTCCAAATTTGTGTTTTTATGAGTTTTTATCATATGTCTATATGAAAAATCATGTGTATTTTTGTAGAGCCACACATTGTGTTACTTTATTACCAAATATGTTCTACTGCTTGGCACGTATAAATAGGACTGGATGTGAGCACTGCAAAAAAGCAGGAAAAAACGCATGTACAGAAGACTCAGTAGTGGGCAAGAGTAACCTATACATGTTAATGTGAACTCATCAATTAATCCAGGGATCAGAAATTTGTCTTTTATGAACATTGTTTATTTTCACAAAATTAAGCTAATAAAAGGAAGAAATCTTTTTTTGACTGTGTGTGTGTGTGTGTGTGTGTGTGTGTGTAGGTTATACATTTTTCTAAATGTAACTCACAAGGTAAAACCCAAATGGCAAATTGATTTTACACACAAAATTTCAGAACCAGGCAGATGTTCACGGATAGGAACCTAAAGACTAAATGACTGGGTGTGTGTGTGTATGTGTGTGTGTGTGTATGCACACATGAACACATGTGTACAGATTTTCAGAGCCCAGTACTTTTCAGTAAAAATAATCTGTGATATTACTAGAACCAGCCCTGGCCTTCTGGAGAAAGAAATGGCAACCCACTCCAGTATTCTTGCCTGGAGAATCCCAGGGATGGCGGAGCCTGGTGGGCTGCCGTCTATGGGTCGCACAGAGTCGGACACGACTGAAGCGACTTAGCAGCCGCAGCAGCAGCAGCCCTGGCCTTCAATACTTGTGTGATCTTTCTGCCATGCTTGATAATGGAAGACTTCCTCAGGCCAGAGCTCTTCTTTAGAAAGTGAGAGTGGTGTACACCTGCACTTCTGCCTCTTCTGGGGTTGGGGAGTCATCTGGGCATAGCCCTTAGCCAATGTTAGTCACTGAATCTTTGGGCATAATCATAGTTATGTTGAAGACTGATTCTGCAACTTGCTAGAAACTTTTAATCAGGCTTATCCTCTGGGGGAGATGGCTGGAGAAATGCAGGCGGCTTAGGGGTTAGGTTGGCTCCAGCAGGTCTTATGATAATGGGGCTGGTTGTCTGGGACAGCCTGGTTCTTGCTGGAGCCTAACAAGTTCATCTGGAACTGAACCAGTTTGGGGAATGAAGCAAGTCTAACAGCTGTTTGATTTCCTGCGTTTAGCTAGCTGTGAAGCTTCCAATTTACCTGGCAGTGTGTGTTGAATAAATAGGAAAATTTTATCCAAAATTTTTATCTCAGAGTTAAAATTCCCAGAGAAATAGCTTTCCAGGAGTCCTTTCCAAGTTGTAATAAACCACCTGCCTTCAGTCGGCAGAATCCACAGAAGTAGAATATTGGCCAACACAACTGCTCACATTTAATTTAATTTAATTGCTTATTCTTGCCTCCTCTCAGAACTCTATATACAGATTAAGTGGTCATCTTCTTACTTAGTTTTTAAGGTATTAGTGTTGGGTCTTTTGAGTTACATTTGTTTTTCTTGAAGAGATGTAGATATAAGAACCTTACTTGTGGATAACTGGAAAGAAAGATATCAAAATGCTACTTAGAATCTATCTGACACAAGAAATAACTTTAGGAACCTTGTGATTGAGTGTGAAAATCTGTAACTGATTTTAAGAAAACACAAATTTTATATAGGATTACATAGGTTAATATGCAAAGAGAGATGGAAGGAAATTAGGCAAACTAGAAGGAAATTTTTAGGTATCTGATATCATCTTCAAGCAGAATGTCATGATTACCTGGCATCTGCATAATATACATCTTTTCTATTATTTCTTCTGTTTTTCCTGCGGTTGATTTTAGAGTATGATTGTTCTCTTCTCATGTCTGCTTTATCTATAAATGTATGTAGGGCTACCTATGTAATGGTAGCTTCATGTCTTAAAAGCCTCAAATCATGGTGGTATGGGGATCTTGTTCATCAAAGGGAATACAGGATGGAGTGAGGTTATGTGGTAGAATTTATAGGCATATCAGTTAATACTGAAAAAGTTTATCCTACCACAAAAGATTACCAGGAGAACTCAAGGAGGTCTTAGCTGCTTTGGGGAAGGTTCCTGTTACCAGAAACAAAAATAAGTATCAATAGTATAAATAAATGTGTGGATATAGGAGATGTTGGGTAGAGGTGGATCTTGACTTGGGACACTGCATAGCGATGGTTCAGGTTCATGTGGGCAGAAAGGAGGGGCTGAGCACTCTGCATGGCAATGAAAAATAGGTAAATAGAAGATTGTGGAGCAAAACTGAGGGTGTGTTATTTCACAGACACACAGGTTTAGTTTTTTGCTAGTATAAATGGAATTTTTGCCCATTGTATTTTCCAGCTGGTTACTGCTGGCATGCAGAGAAACTAATTTTTTAGCATGTATATAATATGAATGACAGCTTATGCAACTCTTTCTTTAGTTTTAATAGATTTTTTTGGGGGGGAGTTTTCTGGAAAGACAATTTTGTAAATGATTATGAATTTATGTCCTTTATCTAGCTTACCTAAAATTACTTTGGTTTTTATTTTATCAAAAATATTAACACTTAACATTGATCTTTTGGTATTTGTGTGGATACACATGCAGTTTCTGGTGGTAGAAGGTCTTCATATTACATAATCCTTAAATTTCTGGAATAAAACTCTATTTTGGAAGATTTTTCTTTTGAAATATCTGTTTTCCATAGAGTATATTTTAATTTGATTTGCTGATGACTTACTGGGACTTTTTATTGGATAGAGTAATATTTGTTCAGTTGTATGTGTGCACGTGCATGTGTGCATGTATACATGTCCATGTGCTTCTTTGCAAAGCTTTAGAATCAGAGATGTATTACATCATAAAATGAATTAAGGAGCTTTGCTTCCTTTAGTCTGATCAGATATAGTTGAAAAAAATATAAGAATTTTTTGTCCCATATAGTATTGCATAAGCATAAAATTATCTGGTACTGGGCTAGGTTTTTCAAGTAATATTTGGTATAATTCACTTGGTTTAAATTGTTTGATAAGATTTATCTCCTTTATTTTTACAAAACATGTTTTTTGTTGTACTGATCCTCTATCTTCTCAGTTACCATTATCAACTTTTTATTTTTTTTTTTATTGCCACGGGGCTTGTGGCCCTTGACAGTGAGAGAGTAGAGTCCTAACCACTGGACCGCCAGGGAATCCTGACTGCTTCTCTAATTGGGAATCTTTTTTCTTTCAGATTTCTTGTTTCTTGAACCTAACATTTGGCCTTTTGTTTTCACTCTTTTGTGTATTAATATGTGGGCTTTGATTGCCTTTCATAGTATAGTGTGTGCTTGGACCTATGAACTTTCCCAGCTAAAGAGACAGTAATTTCAGTTTTGATCTTTTCATTAACCCCAGGGTTCTTTGGAAGTGTTAAATTTCTAAGCAGACAGACTTTGTTTTATACATTTCTTGTTTTACTGGTTGCTCTATAAAGAGAGCTGAGCACCAAAGAATTGATGCTTTTGAACTGTGGTGCTGGAGAAGACTCTTGAGAGTCCCTTGGACTGCAAGGAGATCTAACCAGTCCATCCTAAAGGAGATCAGTCCTGAATATTCATTGGAAGGACTGATGCTGAAGCTGAAATTCCAATACTTTGGCCACCTGATGTGAAGAGCTGACTCATTTGAAAAGACCCTGAAGCTGGGAAAGATTGAGGGCAGGAGGAGAAGGGGACAACAGAGGATGAGATGGTTGGATGGCATCACCGACTCAATGGACATGGGTTTGGGTGGACTCTGGGAGTTGGTGATGGACAGGGAGGCCTGGCGTGCTGCAGTCCATGGGGTCGCAAAGAGTCAAACATGACTGAGCGACTGAACTGAAGAGAATGACGCCTGCACAGTTTCCATTCTTGTAAGGCTTTGGCAAGTCCTTGGTGATCCAATAAAATTTTGTAAACATTCCATGTTAATTCAATAATTGAGTTTCAATTTTGGAGATTCAACATTTTGTATATATGTATTAAATAACTCACCTATTCAAAACCAGTGAATAATTAATGCTCATCCCTTACGTAAAGGAGGATCAAAAGGGAGTTGTTTTGATTACAATGAGTATTGATTTTGTACTCTGACAATAATTCAGCTGCCTGTGAGATTTACCCATAGGCCATGCCCCATGAAGTCATAAATTCCAGGTTTGTTTACCATAAGCAGCCAAGACAGACCAGGTGTATCCTTTGAAAACATTCCAAATTCTCTTAGCAAATAATATCAATGTACAAGATTTGGCTAGATTCTTTTTCTCCCCAGGAAAGAGGGGATGGAATATGGACAGGCTATTAGTATTTTCCTTCTTAATTGCTAAAGACATAATTCCAAATAAATAAAAGGGAAAGTGTTTAAAATCTGAAAATAAAATTCCAGGTGCTTTCAAAACAAACACAAAGCAGAAATAAAGGTAATAAAGAGGAAATAAAGGCTAGAGATACTAAGTTAATCCTCAACAATGATAGAAAAATATAAGTTAATATGTCCCTTCTCATCTCATTCTCCCCTTTACTCCTTACCTCCCTGCCTCCATGGTTCACTCTACATTTCTCAGGCTTGCCTAGTTTCTTTTTTACCTGAGCCTTTGCATGGCCTGATCCTTCTACTCCAAAGATCCTTCTGTCAGTGTTAGTCACGCATTTGTGTCCAACTCTTTGCGACCCCATGAACTGTAACCCACTAGGATTCTCCATCCAAGGGATTCTCCAGGCAAGAATACGGAAGTGGGTAGCCATTCCCTTCTCCAGGGTATCTTCTCGACCCAGGGATTGAACCTGGGTCCCTGTCATTGCAGGCAGATTCTTTACCGTCTGAGCCACCAGGTAATTGGATATCTCATTCCTTCTTGTAAATGACAGCACCATATAATCATTGAGACTGTACATTTTGAAATCAGACTCTGTGGATTCAGAGACTGCCTCCACCACTAAATAGCAGGGTTATGTAGCCTCTCTATGCCTCAGTTTTGCCATCTGTAAAATGGAGAGAAATATACTTATCTCCTAGAATTATGAGAATTAAAACTATAGTTTGTGATACATAATAGCTGTTAGCTATTATGGTCATTCATAAGTTAGTTACTTGTTCACTGTTTGTCTTATTCACTGTATTATGTATGTGCTTTTGGCTGTGCTCGTCTTTGTTGCTGCACATGGCCTTTCTCTAGTTGTGGTGAGCAGAGGTTCCTCTCTAGTTCTGGTGTGCAGGCTTCTCACTGTGGTGGCTTCTCTTGTTCTGGAGCAGGGGTTCTGGGGCACATGGGCTTCAGTAGTTGGCAGGCGGATTCTTAACCACTGGACCACCAGAGTGGCCCTCAGTGTGTAATTTAAGTATTTGAAAAATATTTATTATCTCCGTGAATTCTTTTTTTTTTCAGCTTGGAAGTTAACTGAACTCACCATTGGCAATGCCCACCAAATTGATTATATAGATGTTGGTGTCCACAGTACTCACACAGTTTCATTATTTTGAGAGTGAAAAAACATTCTAGAACAAGTTAATGATAGTATCACTAAGTGCTCCATCAGCACCTCTCTGATTGTACCTAAACAAGTTTTCCACAATTTTCTTTGTGATTGAATGTGAACATCAATAGGCTGTTACCTTAAGCTTTATTTTTAGTCTCAGAGGCAACGTTCCTTAACAAAAGACATATTGTTTTGGATACTGTAAGCTTCGTTACACTCGACCCTGGCTGCTCTTTACAATTTGGATCAACATTTATTGACCAACATGATCCAATTTACTCATTTGGATTCAGTCAATATGATCAACCTGCTATTAATCTCAATGGAAGTCAATAAATTTATATTCAGACATTAATGACTTATTGGATTGAAAGCTTTATGAAGCGATTCAAGGCGATATCTTGTTAGCTACATTAGTTCTGTCATTCATTTGACTTGGAGATTCTGGCCTTGACTGAATAGAAGGTTGAAGCTGAGTTTTAGCAAAGTTACAGAATTAAACTGAATTCAAAGATGTTCTGGAAGAGCTTTTGACATCAAGCATTGCAAGCTGAAGAATGAGTAAGGATACAGGTGCCAGCATTTTAAAATGATGAGATTTCTGAAGGGAGCCCCAAGACATGCCACTTCCGCATGTGGATTATTTTGAACTAAAGGTTGTGGAGACCCTGTGAGCTCAGGAGAAACCACTGCCCCTCCCTTAACTACCTGCTGCTGCTAAATCACTTCAGTCGTGTCCGACTCTGTGTGACCCCATAGAAGGCAGCCCACCAGGCTCCCCCGTCCCTGGGATTCTCCAGGCAAGAACACTGGAGTGGGTTGCCATTTCCTTCTCCAGTGCATGAAAGAGAAAAGTGAAAGGGAAGTCGCTCAGTCGTGTCTGACTACTGTAGCCTACCAGGCTCCTCCGTCCATGGGATTTTCCAGGCAAGAGTACTGGAGTGGGGTGCCATTGCCTTCTCCACCCTTAACTACCTAGAAGAGTTTAAATTGGGGTGTCTTTTCCAGGATAATTATTAGCAGAGATAAATTTTATCTGAGTTACCCATCTATATAGCAGGGGGAAAAAATCTAATTACCAAACATCTGCTCTTGTTCTTCTTGTCCTGCTTTCCTCCCCGTGGAAGCCCCAGGCCCCTTTCCTGCTCCTTAGCTCAGGTTGGTATATATACCTCACTTTGTTGTTGTTGTTGTTGTGTAGTCACTAAATTGTGTCTAACACTTTGCAACCCCATGGAGTGTAGTCCACTACGTTCCTCTGTCCATGGGATTTCGCAGGCAAGAATACTCGAGTGAGTTGCCATTTCCTCCTCCAGGGGATCTTCCCAATCAAGCCTGTGTCTCCTGCATTGGCCCACAGATTCTTTGCTGCTGAGCCACCTGGAAAGCCCATCTGTCACTTTACCCTTCTGTATTGAAACTTTCCATGTATGTGGGATTTCTGTACATATAAAATTTATCAATTTGTCTTTCTCCTGTTACTTGTGTTGATTTGATTATTAGACCAGCAGAAGGACCTTTGAAGGGTAGAGGAAAATCCTTTCTCCCTAGTACTTTCAACCCATACATTCTAGAGACCTGACAAACTAAAGGCATTTGTGTACAATTACATTTTTATGCCCTTTTGTTTAATGCCAATACTTTTTAATCAGAATATTTAATTTCATTCCTCCTGCATCCACCTCCTTTATGCATTGTTTATGATTGCGAATGTATATTCTTCACAGCAGGGCTTTGTGATTTGAATAGTTGGCTACATTCAATATTAATAAAGGGTTGGTCTTCATTAGGTTTCTCCACCTTTGAGTCCTAGTACACTGCTTTGTGCATAGTATTTGTCAAGAGACTAAAAGAAAAAGTACTGTAAGGGGATTTAGATGCTTCTCTGTCATTTTTTAAATGTTTTCTATGATCTGAAATACAATATAGACTTGTTTCTCTATTTTTGATTGGAGGTGGAGGCTTGAGGGGGAAGGATGTGACAGTTAACAGTAAATAGTGTTACTTTCCAAGTGTTTTTGGATTTAGGAAAGAAAGCTCATTATACCAGAATCAAATTAGAAAAGTAAATAAAGCCACCATGCAAACCTTACCATATTTTCATAATGTTCTGCCTGCCACTAGACCAGTGGTTCTTCAACCGGGGGTGATTTTTCTTACCTACCGGACATTTGACAATGTCTGGAGACATTTTTGTTTGGCACAACTGGTTAGGGGGCAGAGGGGTCAGGTGCTGCCAGCCTCTGAGAAGCGGTGGCCAGAGATGCTGCTAAACACCTTGAGTGCCCAGGACAGCACCCACCACAGAGCTGCCTGCTCCAAATGGTGACAGTGCCAAATTGAGGAGCCCTGCCTTGGGGGAAGCACCAACTTTCGCTTTAGCTCTGGTCATTCAGAAGGAGCATCCAGGATTCATTTTCCCTGCTAACTCACATTATGCAAGCCTGTTTTTAAATTCCAATCTGTCTGTGTCAGACACACAGCAGTCAGTCTGCTTCTCTGTATGAGGAAAATTGTTTTCTACTAACTGATGACCTCTGCTTAGCAGTTTCTTTTTCAGCCCATCAAAGCTCACAGTCAGACTTGCAGCAGCTAGTGCACTTCTGAGGAGCTTTATGACATATAAAGACCCTCTTTGGCATTCATACTGTGCTGCTCTATTGTTTACAAGCTAGCAGTAAATTATTTATGGATATTGCTGGAGATAGGACTCATTTGCTGTCTCTTTTTTAACCCGAAAGCTATTTTTTTAATCTGGTGGTAAGATTTTATGTGAAAGCTATTTGAGGGGGTTATGTTTTCTTTGCATTTATGTGACAGATTTTACAGCACCCATCCCATTGACTTTTTATTACTTGAAACTTGTTCTGGAAATTATTATTAACTACATCATGAACTCAACAGATAGTATTTTTTCCCTTAGACCTCCCACTTTAATTTTAGGAAGGTTCATCCTGAGCCAGCATAGAGAAAACTGAGAGACATTTCATTTTGGATTCAGTGCAAAGCAAAAGATCTTTAGGTTACTTTGGAGAGTGGATCTCTTAAAGGTTTTAGTTTGTCTGAGGCTTTAGTTTGTTTTGTATTCAGTTGATGACCAAAATAATCATTCTAGGGTATGCAGTTATTTCTGGCAGCATCAGTGTTTTTCAGGTTTTTTTTTTTCCTTGTTAGTACACATAATATTATTTCTTTTTTTTTTCTATTTTTACTTTATTTTACTTTACAATTCTGTATTGGTTTTGCCATACATTGACATGAGTTTCCACTAACATTTTCAACCACTGCCTCTGATTTTGGGACATTTTTTCTTATCTAAGAATTAAACTGACAAGAGATGGATTAATACAGGAGAATCAAACAAAAGTTTAATAATATGTATACATGAGAGAGATCTGGGAAAACTGAGTAACTCACTGAAATGGCTTAAGCCCTCATCTTAAATACCATCCTCAGCTAAAGACAAAAGAGGATGTTGAAGGTGGGGAAAGTTAGTTACAGAAGGTTCCCAGGAAAAGCACAGTAAACAACGGTATGATTGTTACACAGATGCAAGTCATTTGTCTTCTCCAACGATAAGAATTTGTAGAGATTTGACCATCTTCCACCATCTGGTACAAGAGTAAGACACCCATAAAAACGTAAATTTCTGTTACAAAAGTAACTCTTGCCCGGCTTTCAGAATCTTTCCCTTGTCTACTGTTCCTTAGCAAGTAACTAGCTTAAAATAATTAATATATCAAAGAGACATATTTTAGACTGGCAAATTCTGCACCCCTAGAGTATGATAAAGCCATGGGCAACAAGAAATAAAGAGTTAAATAAAAGATAAACATTGTAATATTATGTTTAAATGATTTCTATGTGTTTCCTAGGCATCATAGTAGAGCCTGGAGATTTCCTAGTTTAGAGGTTTAGTTAAAAACACTATGTGATTCTCTGTGGGTTTCTGCTATAGAGAGTTTTAAGCATCATCTGGCCTACTGGATCTTCCAAGAAGCTTGATCCTTGCATGCAACTAGATTTTATAGATGAACTCTTTCTTTGGCAACAAAGTAAAATTTGTAGGTAAGAACTTAAAATTACAGTCTCATGACAATTTCATTGCTAAAGTTATATAAATCAGCCAACATGTAAGGTTGGTTTATATATGATTACAGGACTGTACATCTTGGTACTGAGTCCAAGCTTGCTCTAGTCGCCACAGAACAGGCAAATAAAATGAGAGATGAGGTATTGAGGCAAGGAATATGACTTTATTCAGAAGCTGGCAGACTGAGAGGATGGCAGACTAGTGTCTCAAAAAAAAAGTCAAAAGCCATCTTACTGGGCTCTGGATGCCAGTTTATTTTCTAGAACGGAGAAGGAGAGGCGGTGAGGAGGTAAAGTAAAAAGGTCATTTATCTGGCAAAATAAGAGGGCATGTGTTAATTTCTTCTTTTCTGCATTCATTCACAGGTGAACAGGGCCACATTGTCTCCCTGTGAGCTGAACAAAGGCACTTTAGTTTAACATCCTGGCAGAGGGGCAGGGTCCCCTGAGGCAGGACATTATGTATGATTATAATAACAAAAGCCACAGAAAGCAAAGGTTAAAGTCAAAGAAACAGATCCAACATGGAGTCAGAATTGGCTCTTTCTTGTTATAATCTGGGTCCTTCAGTAAAAAAGAAAACAAAGCAAAGCAGTTAAAATGGGGAGGGGGCAGCCTACCAATACAACTATAACAAAAACCCTCAGGTTTAATATTTGTAATATATTGAATAACTCTGGGCTGACCATATATCTTGATTTATGACTGTTGATTATTTTTAGTGCTTCTTTTCACTTTCAAAAATGTTCCTGTTTGGGTTGGAAAGTATATCGTTATCCAAAGAAGCATGGGTGACTGTTTTCTTAAGGTAATTCAGTTCACCACAACAGTTTTTTTTAATCTTCCTCTCACAAAAATAAACCATCTTTGATGTTTTAAAAGACATTTAAGACCATTTTTTTCTTACAATCTTGTTGTGTATAAATGATTTTAATTATTGAAAGGGTTTTGTTAAATATAAGATTGTAATTTAGCTTTTGATAGATCATCATATCTTCTGTCTTTGCAAGGATTTGTACAGTTTTCCTATGCTGTAAAAATAGTAACAAATTATTGCTCAATTGATTTTGAGAAATTGTTCTTTTAAAGAGCTTATATAGGAAAATAATATTTAAGATTCCTGACACAGCTTGTTACTGAGTTCATAGATGTATTTGAATGTATTTATTCATTTATTTTGAATCTTGAAGAGGAGCAGAATTTTCCACCTCAAAAGTGTTTCCTTGGCATAAGGATTGTTTTAAGGTAATTATTTTTAAGAAATAGCAGACATAGGAGAGACTTTGAAAACTGAGAAGTTACCCATTTATAAGAAATAATTACATGTATATGGAAATCTCCATTTGTAAGGGCATCTGCCTCTCTCTACCAGGAAGAGAAGGATGGCTCTAAGTCTCTAGAAACTCTTATTAATGGAAAAGGGAGAGAATTAATCTGCATTACAACTTTACCCTTGTTTACTGGGCTTTGCCTGAAAACCTCCCATAACTGGCCTTCCCCACCCTCTGATATCTTCTTTTGTCTTTAGCTGGAGATGGTATTTAAGATGGTGCCTTGGGCCACTTCAGGAGTAACTCAGTTTTCCTGGATATCTCCCGTATGTATAGGAGGGATACATGTCATTAAACTTATATTTGTTTTCCTCTGGCTAAGCTGTCTTTTGTTACAGGGGGCCATTTCAGCCAAGAACCTAGAAGAGTAGAAGGAAATTGTTTTTTCCTCTCCTACAGTCTCATATCATCATACCCCTTGAGAATCTGATAAAGGCTAAGAATATTTTCCCATCTTGATGAAAGTGAAAGAGGAAAGTGAAAAAGCTGGTGTAAAACTCAACATTCAAAAAATGAAGATCATGTCATCTCGTCCCATCACTTCATGGCAAATCGATGGGGGAACAGCGACAGACTTTGTTTTCTCGGGCTCCAAAATCACTGCAGATGGTGACTGCAGCCATGAAATTAAAAGACACTTGCTCCTTGGAAGGAAAGCTATGACCAACCTAGACAGCATATTAAAAAGCGGAGACATTCCTCTGCTGACAAAGTTCCGTATAGTTGAAGCTCTGGTTTTTCCAGTAGTCGTATGTGGGTGTGAGACTTGGACCATAAAGAAAACTGAGCACCAAAGAATTAATGCTTTTGAACTGTGGTGTTAGAGAACCATCTCTCCCCCATCATCAAACCAATGTACTTAACTGCTGCACACTCTGGCTGGACTGTGCCCTCTTTGTGTTCCTTGTCTGTAAACACAGCTCACCATAAACCCTTGATGGATTCAGCTGTAGCTTGCTACAGCATCCATTTCCTGAAATATAATTTCTCAGCTATTCCTGAATAAACTCAAATTCTGGTAATTTGAGTTTGCTTCAAGTTTACCTCTTTATTAAGCTTGACAGAATGAAAGAATGCTTTGGGATCTGAGTTAGATACTTCATATCTTTCACTTTTCTTTGGTCTTTCTTTCTGTGTTTTTTTTTCCTGTTTTTTCTTTCCATCTTCATTTGTTGGGAAATGTTTGCTATTCTGTAAATTTTGTAGCAGATCATATAGCAGAAGTGTTAGCTCCAACATTACAAGCTGTGTGTCCTGGGGTCATTTACGTAAGCCTCTTTGAGCCTTGCTTTCCTAATGTGTAAAATAGTATGTATATCATGGATTGATCAGAGTCCCTTTATCTCTTCAGAATGATTACCTATAAACCTTCTCAACTGCCTGCCCACAGAAAGTGAATTTTCTCAACAAACCATTTTTTTGTGTGTGCTGGTGAAAGTGAGCTTTCCTTATTTGGTCTTATATAGAAAGACATAGGCTCGGCAAAAAGCTGCTCATTTAGCTCCAATCCACTCATGTGTCCTGATAGGCAGGGTTGGTGTGCTTTAAGAAAAGCTGTACTATCTCTAACCCTATTTGAAACCAAAGTATTTTTCCAACTGTGTTATATTGTCTAAAATTCCCATGCATATGTGCGTGCTAAGTTGCTTCAGTCATGTACAACTCTGCGACCCTATGGACTGTAGCCCACCAGGCTCCTCTGTCCATGGGATCCTCTAGGCAAGAATGCTGGAGTGGGTTGCCATGCCCTCCTCCAGGGGACCTTCCCAACCCAGGGATCACACTCATGTCTCTTTTGTCTCCTGCATGTGGGTTCCTTACTATTAGCGCCACCTGGGAAGCCCCTTATCTATCCTTACATCCATCATAATATTTGATTATAATAATGTAAGACTCATCTTGAAATCAAGTAGTATAAGTTCTTTATTTTTAATATTGTTTGGGCTTCCCTGGTGGCTCAGATGGTAAAATTCCCATAGTTCCCAGTAATTCCCTCTTCCCTCTTTGGAGTAGAAGTTAACTAAAAATTTTAAGCCAGTTACTAAACAAAGGGTTAGGAAATAGACAAAAGACAGATATTAATTATGATGAGGGGGTCAGATGGAATCCAGACCATGTGTGGTATACCTTGGGACAAATAATACAGTGAGCATTGGGAAAACACTGGGCAGAGAGCAGTAGGAAGCTCTACAATATGAGAGGTGCACAATTGTTGGGTTATCTATAGAAGGAGATTAAAGACAAATCTTTCACACATCATCATGATACTTCCTGGGCTATTACACTCTTTCCCCATTTTTGAAGTTTATAAGTCTCAAATTTGGTGTATTAGTTGAATAAGACACTTGCAGATAACAGAGAAACTACATTGCTAATGTGATTTCATTTTATCTGAAACTTCCTAATATAATTGTAATTTCTGAATTGAGCACAAAAGTCTGTGCAGTGTCCTCAGAACAATGAGGACAATGGCTCAAAGAGATCTGAGATCATTTTTTACCACTGAACCTTAGTTTTCTCATTTCTCAAATGCAAATAACTTAATCTAGTTTGAAGTGATTTCTGCATTAAAAGACACAGTTTTGAAATGTGGTTTATTCAGGGACTGGCACATAATGGGCACTAGATAATTCCCTGAAATATGAAATATATTGCCTTTTAAAAAAATTAAAAGTTTTACTCTAATTCAAAAAGATACATGCATCCCTATGTCCATAGCAGCCCTATTCACAATAGCCAAGATATGGAAACAACCTAAATGTCCACCAAAGATGTGGTATGCATGCATGCATGTTCAATGGCATATTGCTCAGCCATGAAAAGAAAAAAAATAATGCAATTTTCAGCAACATGGATGGACCTAGGGATTATCATGCTAAGTAAAATCAGTCAGAAATAGAATGACAAATATATGTGGAATCTAAAATTTGACACAAATGAACCTGTCTATGAAAATGAAACAGACTCACAGACATAGAGAACAGACTTCTGGTTGCCCAGGGGGAGGCAGGGTGGGAGATGGATGGGTTGGAGTTTGGGATTAACAGATGCAAACTGTTATGTATAAGATGGATAAACAACATATAGCACAGGGAACTATAGTCAATATTCTGTGATAAACCATAATGGAAAAGAAGATGAAAAAGAATATATGTGTGTATGTATAACTGAATCACTTTGCTGTACAGCAGAAATTAAAGCATTGTAAATCAACTATACTTCAATAAAATTAATTTTTTTAATTGAAGTTTTAATTTTGACTAGGAGGCTTGGCTTTCTATGAATTAAATTATTTCTATTTCTTTTTAACTTGTTTATTTTATAGTAGTTCTCAACCTTGCTAACTAACAGTCACATTTTGAGTTCTGAAAAATTATAGCTATCTATGGCCATTCTTCATCTGTACTTTTATTGATTTATTTTTAAATTCCTGTGCTTTTAAAAGGTTCCCTGATGGTTCTAATTATGTTCTTGTGAATAAATCTAGGTTGCTTGAATATTTTTATCTGTGCTGCCTCTTGTTGGTTTTTGAATCCCCAAATAGCCAGGATGAAATGAGAGTGACTCTAACAATTCAAGAGAAGTTCATTACCATCTCTATCTCCTGTTACATGTGTATGTAACATGCCTTTGTATCCCCTGTTTCATCTGCTGGTGCTCTTCTAAGTTCAGACTCCTCAGGTGATGATGAACTCACATCATCATTCTTCTCCATTTCTGTTGATGATGTTGAGCTCTGAGAGGTGTCCATGTTTGGATGTGATTGGCTTTCTGCAGAAAATGTCAATATCTTGAATTTAATAGAAAGATTTCATATATGCTTGCTCATGCAAATTCTTTCTTTAACTGACTAATCAACTAAACAACCAGAGGATAATCTTCCCTAGGAGATTCAAGGGAAGACCTTTTTTGTTTTTAGAAAGCTGTGGCTGAGCTTCAAGCAGTTGAAGCTGAGATTCCTGTTGCTTCTTCCTTCATTTTTTTTAATTTTAATTTTTTTTTTTTTTACCATTTGACCTCTTTATTGTTAAGGTAGCTAAAATATCATAAACATGTAGATTCAATTACAAAAAAGCCAGCATTAGTCTTTAGTATAGAAACTACAAAAATATTAAGTTGTTTTGTGTATGGAGCAACTCTGACTTAATGAAGCCAGTTGAAACTAGAATTATGCATAGGGAACACGTGTACACCTGTGGCGGATTCATGTTGATGTATGGCAAAACCGATATAATATTGTAAAGTAAAAAATAAATAAAATAAAATAAAATAAGATTTTAAATGAACCTTTTGGAAACTTAAGATGTTCTTATTTTCCTTTGCCCTACTTGGACAAGATTATACTGAATTCATTATTTTTTAATTTGTTTTATTATTGTTTATATTATAAATACATAAATAATTTTATTATAACCATTTTAAAAGCACAAGTAAATTTTAAACCATTTTATTGTAATGTTTAAAACATACACAAAAGTAAAGAGAATAATATGATAAAATCCAATGAAACTTGCTTCACCATTTTTCAACATTTTGCCTTTTCATTTACTCCCTCCTTTTTTTAGGCATATTCTAAATTTCAGATAATGTGTCATTTCACCCTTGAATACCTCAGCATTTATAGTTATTGCCATTTTTCCATTGAATACCTCAGTATTATACTTCTGTTACAGCTATTGGTTGCTGTGTAACAAGCTGTCCCAATACTGAATGACTTCGTCTGGCTTCAGCACTGTGGCTTTTCCCTGCTCTATGTCATGTCATTTGGACTTTGTTGTTGTTGTTTTCAGTCTCTCAGTCGTGTCCGACTCTTTGTGACCTCATGGACTGCAGCACACCAGGCTTCCTTGTCCTTCACCCTTTCCCGGAGTTTGCTCAAATTCCTGTCCATTGAGTGGGTGATGCCATCCAACCATTTCATCCTCTGTCATCCCTCTCTCCTCCTGCCTTCAATCTTCGGCCTCACTTCTGCCTTTTTAGCTGGGTGTCAGCTAAATTTGAGCTTTGGGATCCAAATGACATCACTTACATGTCTGGCATTTGGCAGTGGCTCAGACGGTAAAGCGTCTGCCTACAATGCGGGAGACCCGGGTTCAATCCCTGGGTTGGGAAGATCTCCTGGAGAAGGAAATGGCAACCCACTCCAGTATTCTTGCCTGGAAAATCCCATGGACAGAGGATCCTGGTAGACAACAGTCCGTGGGGTTGTAAAGCAAAGAGTTGGACACGACTGAGCGACTTCACTTTCACTTTTGTTCACATGGCTTCTCACCTTCTGATAAGCTAAACCTGGCTTTTTCATTGCAAAGTTGTCTCAGGAGTCCAAAAGAGAGATAAAAAGTCTCTTAAGCTCTAGTGTTGGAAATCAGACACTACCACTTCCTGTCGGGTTCTATTGATCACAACATTTTCCAGGGCCAGCCCACAGTCAAGGGGAGGGAAATAGATTCCATCTCTAGATGGGAACCAGGCAGAGTCACATTGCACAGAGGCGTGTGGGGAATGAGAACAGTTGTTGCTGCTATTTTGAGAATTGAGTTTATTCTTTAGAGCAGTTTTAAGTTCACAGCAGTGTTGAGCAAAAGGTATAGAGTTCCCTTGTACCCCCTGCCCCCACACATGCATAGCTTCCCCTGTTATCAACATCTGCATGTACAAAGTGGTACATGTGTTGAAACCAGTGAACCTACATTCATACATCATTATTATCCAGAGTCCATAGTTTACCTTAGGGTTCACCCGAGTGCTGTATATTTTATAGGTTTGGACAAATGTATAATGACATGTACCTGCCATTACAGTATCATACAGAGAAGTTTCACTGGGCTAAAAATCCTCTGTGCTCTGCCAGTTCATTCCCTCCACCCAACCCCTGGTAACCCATGGATTTTTATCCATTTAAAATGTCTCCATCATTTTGCCTTTGCTTAAATGTCATATACTTGAAATCCTATCATATGTAGGCTTTGTAGATTGGTGTCTTCACAGAGTAACATGTATTCAGAGTTTCTCTATATCTTTTCATGGCTTGAGAGCTCATTTCTTTTTTAGTGCTGAATAATATCCATTGTCTAGATGTGCCACATCTAGATCAAAATTTTGACCAAAAATTTACTAACTGAAGGTCATCTTGGTTGCCTCTGCATTTTAGCAGTTATGAACAAAGCTGCTCTAAATATTCACATACAGGTTTTTGTGTGGGTGTAAATTTTCAGCTCCTTTGAGTAAATACCAAGGAACACAATTGCTGGCTTACATGAAAAACTATGTTTAATTTTGTAAAATCTGTCAAACTGGTTCTAATTTTGTGTTCCCACCATAAAAAAAAAGAGTTTTTCTTGGTGTACATGTAACTGATCTTTTTGTTTTTAATATCAGTATTCTAGTAAAAGAGTTAACAAATTTAATATTTTCTTTTTCAAACTAATTTTTTACAGTAGGTCCTTGTTGGTTATCTATTTTAAATACAACAGTGTGTACATGTCCATCCCAAACTCCCAATCTGTCACTAACCCCCACCCAACCCTTTCCCCCTGGTAACCATAAATTCATTCTCTAGGTCTGTAAGTCTGTTTCTGTTTTGTAAATAGGTTCATTTGTATCATTTTTTTTAAGATTCCACATATAAGTGATGTCATATGGCATTTCTCGGTCTCATTACTTCACTCAGTATGATAATCTCCAGGTCCATCCACATTGCTGCAAATGGCATTATTTCATTTAAGCAACATTTTTGATCAGTGAGTTCAGGTGTTATCAGCTTTCTCCAACAATTATAGTTCACCATCGTCTTCTTATCTAACGGCTTTAGTGGCCATTCATGCTGTTTCTCTAGATGCATTATTTTATTAAGGACTGCACAATGGTGATATTCAAATTTTAGAATTTATTTTGCATTTATTAGATAGAAGGTTTATATACAGAAGGACTTGACTCATCAGCTCTTGGGTTACCCTGAAATATAGTTAGCATCAGAGAGGCAGGACAAATGTTTCTTTTCTTAATTTATCAAGTTTTAGAGTGATGAATTTACTACCCTGGCAACTTCTAATCATTATTTTTAGTATCATTATGAACTTATGAATTTGTAGACATGTGTCATATTCAAATCTATTGAAGTCATTATTCTCTTTGATGCTCTAATTATCTCATCTTAGTCCACCGCAAGCTCTTTCATCTTGATATTAACTCATTGGTTTTTAACAGCTTTCTTGCGTGCTGACACAGTAGTATCCTAAGCTAATCTTGTACATTTCCTGTTCCACTCCTGAATTCAGCCATTTCTCCAAGAAATCCTTAGACCTTTTAATGGAAGATACAATTCAGAGACTACATTTGGAAACTATGGTGCAATAGATAAAATTTGAATGTTGGCTGTCTGGTGTTTCTTAGGCTTGTCAGTCTGGTGCACCATAAAAATCCTTAAAGTTCATAATCAAGGTGTCTTCATTATCTATTGTTAAGACTCAATTAAAAGGATTGTCCCTGAGGTAGAAATTTACTGACTGCAAGGCCTAAAAAGGCTGCCCTTTATTAGCCATTTATTAGTCTGTCTGTGGCTGGAAAGGGTTCAAGCATTCTGGGATGGGAGGACAGATTCAGTGAGAGATTCCTTTGAGGCCATAATTCAGTACAATGTAAATACAAATGTCTCTGTCAGTAAGGGCTGAAAATGTCTTTACGTTGTAAGAAGGGACCACTTCTAACACTATGTCAAGGTTTGGTTTCTATCAATCACCAACTCTCCCCTCACCAGTGCCACACTTACTGTCCTATTTGCTCACTGGAAATTGGGAGAAAAAAAGACATACTCCAGGATTAAATCTGCTGTGCATATACAAATTTTTATTAAACTAGACAAAGTATGGAGGCAAAGAGTTTCAAGTGACAATTTTTGTGTGGAACTAGCTACACATTTCGATTTCATTACCTTGAATAAAGTTATGCTGTACTTTGCATAAATGTGTTTATTCTCCTACTTGCATTGGAAAATGACCTTTCACTCAGTACTGATGCCAGCTGCAGTGCAGAAAACACTGTATAACTTAGTGGTCCTGTGACAGTATTCAGGCAGGTGCAGTATACTGCCTCAGTCTGTCTACTTTCTCATTTTCAAGAAACGAGAAAGGTCAAAGATTGCTGCATTCTGTGATTTAAAATTCAAATGGGGAGCTTTCTCTTGTTCTATGAATCACATCATTATCTGTGATTGGTATGTCCTTTGCCTACCTGATTTTTTTCCTAGGTTTTTTTTTTTTTTTTTTTTTTTTTACCACTTGTGCAAATGACTAGAATAAAGAGAAAGTATCTGTGAGAAATTTTCCAAGTATTGGACTTCCTTCATCTATAGCAACATCTGTATCTATATCTACATCTATTTGCACATCTGTGTCTATAGCCAGCTAACTAGACAAGTAAGAATTTGGTGAGGCTTTCATTATGTTTCTTTTTTCATTGTTTGCTAGTGCTTACCAATGTCCCAGCATACTAATATTGTTTCCTAAACTCCTTATGGAAACCATTCATAGAAAGTAACTATTTATGGGCTTCTGAATGTTGACCTATATATGTACTTGATGTCCAACCAAACCTGTAATGTGAAAGATACTGGTCTAAATGAAGACTTACATATAGTACACTCCCCATGCAATCCTTCATGAACTTGGATAACTGGCCTCTGCCCCCTGGGATTTAACCAGGTTCTTATATTGATGGCGACATTAACCTAGTACTTTTGTAGGAAGAACAGAACATATCTGTTTATTATCCAGCATGGTGTCAGAGGCCCTTACAAATATTTTGGCTCTACATATATTTCAGCTGAAATAAACTGCTGTTAAGTCTTTAAAAACAGCTCCATTGACTCAGCCCTAAACCACATGACAATCCATTGTGTAGCACCAGGGTGCAACAGTCCCCTTGTCTTTGCATTTTATTTATGAATTTTACATGAAATCATTACCATTTCTGTATTCAGTTTTTCTGCAGTGGCGGAAGCAGGGCTCTAAACAGGCTGTTACATCTCAAAGACACATTCATTAGGCCTGAATTATGAGTTCAGCACATCCTGAAAATAGGAACTTGCTCAGAACCTCCTCACAGCTGTCGTTTTGCTTCTCTCCTGCAACTGCCACTGCCCGGTACAAAATGATGACTCTCTTCCACACCCACCAGATGTTTGTGCCCCTGTTTTATGGTGTCAGCCTTGAATACCAAAATCTTAGGTTTTGTCAAACCAAACTAGGCGGCTTTTAAGAAAGACGAAGAAAGAAAACACAAGGTTGTTGACATTAATGTCAAGGTGCTAGAAAATTCTGTCTACTGGTTCAGTCTCTCTTCAGAAGGTATAAAAAGATGAGTATTTTATATTATGAAGAGATTAAGAAATCTGACTAACATTTTTAAGAGATGGTGGCATATACCTATAAAATATCATGTGTTTCTGTACTAATTGGAAAGCAATAAATATCACCAACAGTCTTCTCTGGAACCAATCATTAAAATAATCTCTCATTGTTGTTTAGTTGCTAAGTCATGTCTGACTCTTTGTGACCCCACGGACTATAGCACTCCAGGCTTCCCTGTCCTTCACCATCTCCCGGAGTTTGCCCAAACTCATGTCCATTGAGTTGGTGATACCATCCAACCATCTCATTCTCTGTCATCCCCTTCTCCTCCTGCCTTCAATCTTTCCCAGAATCAGGGTCTTTTCCAGTGAGTCAGCTCTTCAGATCAGGTGGCCAAAGTACTGGAGCTTCAAAATAATCTCTTAGGTAAATCCCTAATCATATTTGCATAGTATCTTTCCATTCTTTTACTTTTAGTCAATCTTTATCTTTTAAGTGAGTTTCTTATCCAGTCTGACAGTCTGTGCCTTTTAATTGGAATATTCAGGTCATTTTAATTTTATGTAATTACATATCCATCTATGTTTAAATCTGCCATTTTGTTCATTTTTATTTGTCCCATCTGTAATTTGTCCTTTTCCCTCAACTTTCCACATTTGCTTTTAGATAAATAGAGTATGATTTGGTTTTCCATTTTATTTCCACTATCTGTTTCTTAGCTGTAACTCCTTGGTTTATTTTCTCAGTGGTTGCTCTAGGGCATACGGTATGCTTTTTTAATTTTGCTGCAACATGCCCTGCTTGCAAGATCTTAGTTCCTTGACCAGGGATTGAATCCAGGCCCTTGCTAGTGAAAGTGTGGACTCCTAACCACTGGACCATGAGGGAGTTCTCCCTCCCCCACTTTTTCTGCATGTTAATTTATCAGCTTATCATAGTTTACTTTCATATAACAATATACCATCTCACAAATAATGTAAAACCATTACAGTAGTACACTTTGATTTGCCCTACTGTCCTTTGTTTTCTTCCTTTCATACTTTTTATTCTATGTACATTTAAAACCCTATAATAGTACCTTATTTCACTATTTTTCAAGAATTTTTTTCATCTTAAAAATTGAGAAAAAAATTATTTTTTATTTATCCATATGTATGTCTTAATTTCTTTGAGTAGCTCCAAGTTTTGTATTATGGTTCTCCAGAGACGTAGAAAATCCTGAAGAGATGGGAATACCAGACCACCCAACCTGCCTCTTGAGAAACCTGTATGCAGGTCAGGAAGCAACAGTTAGAACTGGACATGGAACAACAGACTGGTTCCAGTAGGAAAAGGAGTACGTCAAAGCTGTATATTGTCACCCTGCTTATTTAACTTATACGCAGAGTACATCATGAGAAACATTGGGCTGGAAGAAGCACAAGGTGGAATCAAGATTGCCGGGAGAATTATCAATAACCTCAGATATGCAGATGACACCACCCTTATGGCAGAAAGTGAAGAGGAACTAAAAAGCCTCTTGATGAAAGTGAAAGTGGAGAGAGAAAAAGTTGGCTTAAAGCTCAACATTCAGAAAATGAAGATCATGGCATCTAGTCCCATCACTTCATGGGAAATAGATGGGGAAACAGTAGAAACAGTGTCAGACTTTATTTTGGGGGGCTCCAAAATCACTGCAGATGGTGATTGCAGCCATGAAATTAAAAGACGCTTACTCCTTGGAAGAAAAGTTATGACCAACCTAGACAGCATATTAAAAAGCAGAGACATTGCTTTGCCAAAAAAGTTCCATCTAGTCAAGGCTATGGTTTTTCCAGTGGTCATGTATGGATGTGAGAGTTGGACTCTAAAGAAAGCTGAGTGCCGAAGAATTGATGCTTTTGAACTGTGGTGTTGGAGAAGACTCTTGAGAGTCCCTTGGACTGCAGGGAACTCCAACCAGTCCATCCTAAAGGAGATCAGTCCTGGGTGTTCATTGGAAGGACTGATGTTGAGGCTGAAACTCCAATACTTTTTGACCACCTCATGCAAAGAGGTGACTCATTTGAAAAGACCCTGATGCTGGGAAAGATTGAGGGTGGGAGGAGAAGAGGATGACAGAGGATGAGATGGTTGGATGGTATCACCAACTCAATGGACATGAGTTTGGGTGAACTCCAGGAGTTGGTGATGGACAGGGAAGCCTGGTGTGCTGCAGTTCATGGGGCTGCAAAGAGTCGGACATGACTGTGTAACTGAACTGAACTGAGAGACACAGAACCACAAGGATACATAAATATAAGAGGAGATTGATTATAGGAATTGACTCATGCGTTATGGAACTGACAAGTCTCGTGATCTGTCATCTGCTAGCTAGAGGCCCAGGAAAGCCTATGGTTAATTCAGTCCAAGTCCAGGGTAGAAGATGGATTTCTCAGCTCTATCAGAGATTGTGAATTCCCACTTTTTCTGCCTCTTCATTCTTTTCAGGCCCTCAACCAATTGTATGCTGCCTATGTGCTCTGGTGATGGTGATTGTCTTTACTCAGTACTGATTCAAATGCTTATCTCTTCTTCTTCTGGAAACACCATCACAGACACACGTAAAAATGTTTAACCAGCTAGATCTGAGTATCTGGTAAGCCTAGTCAAGTTTACATACAAAATTAACCATCACAGAATTAATCTGTTATTCTTTCCCTTCTGCCGTTAAAACTGATATAACATTTTCCTGTAGTATAGGTTTGTTGGCAATCATTTCTCTCAGGTTTTGTATGTCTGATGACATTTGCTTGTGTGTATGTGTGTGCTTAGTTGCTCAGTTATGACCCACTCTTTGTGACCCCATGGGCTGTAGCCCACCAGGCGCCTCTGTCCACAGGGATTCTCCAGGCAAGAATACTGAGGTGGGCTGCCATGCCCTCCTCCAAGGAATCTTCCCAGCCTAGGGATTGAACCCAGGTCTCCCGCATTGCAGGCAGATTCTTTGCTCTCTGAACCACCAGGGAAGCCCAAGAATACTGGAGTGGGTAGCCTATCCCTTCTCCAGGGGATCTTCCCAACCCAGGAATCGAACCAGGGTCTCCTGCATTGTAGATGGATTCATTACCTGCTGAGCTACCTTTCTTATTTCACCTTAAGTTTTTAAGGGTATTTTCATAGTACCTAGAATTTAAAACTGATATTTTTTTCTTCCTACATTTAAAACATATCTAATTTTCTTCTTCCTTGAATAATTTCAGATGAGAAGTCAATGAATTTTGTGACTTTGTTCCTCTAGCTGATTTTTTTACTTTCTCTTTTTTTAAAAGATTTTTTTTTGATGTGGACCATTTTAAAAATCTTTTTTGAATTTGTTGCAGTATTGTTTCTGTTTTCTGTTTTGGTTTTTTTGGTCACAAGATCTGTGGGATCTTAGCTCCCTGACCAGGGATCCAATATGCACCCCTTGCATTGGAAGGTGAAGCTTTAATCACCAGACAACCAAGGAAGTCCCTTGACTTTCTCTTTATCAATGGTTTTCTATCAGTTGATGAAATGACTTCATGTTATTTTCTTTGTGTTTTTCTTTGGGCTTGTTAAGCTTCTTGGATATGTGGGTTTATAATTTTAATTAACTGAAAAATTGTTGGTCATCATTACTTCAGATATTATTTTTGATTTACCAACCCCCTATTCTTCCTATGGCTATTATTACACAGATGCTAGGCACTTCTTGATATTGTCCTACAGAGCAATGAAACTATGTTTATTTTTAGTCTTTTTCATTTTATGCTGCTTTTTAAATAGTTTCTGATGCCAGATATTCAAGTTTATTCATCTTGTATTCTGCAGTGTCTAATTTGCTGCTAATCCTCTCCAGTTAATTTTTCATTTCAGATGCTGCAGTTTTAATCTTCTGAATTTCCATCTTGCTCATTATTTTATCTTCTACTTCTCTCAATTATGTTCATATTCTCTTTAAAATTCTTGAGCATGTTTATAATGACTGTTTAAAAGTCCTTGTCTATTATTTTTACCATCTCTGATATTTGTAGATCTGCTTATTTTGACATTTTTCTCCTGGTTATGTGTCATATTTTTTTGCTTTTTTAACATAAGTACTAATTTTTAAAATAATTCCAGACATTTAAGATTTTATGTTAAGTGTTAGATTTGTCCTGGCAGGCAGTTTTGGCATTTGCATATCTGCTTGATCCTTTAAAGGCTTGCTTTAAGTTTTTCTTTGGACAGGTCTTAAAAGTTGCCTTTTTTCTAGAATTTGTTTAGCCCCGCTACTAAATCCTTCAGGGTTTATAGCAAATACTTTCATGTGTTTAACAAGGTCTTTCCTCCTGGGCTTGTAGGTAATTGAACAATTCTCAGCCCCTTGTGTGTCAGCTCCCATAATTGTTCTTTGGTAGCAATTATTCTTTGCCTGACCTCAGGGAATTTTGTCTTGTATGTACTCAGATTAGTATTCACATTAAGAGTCAAGAGGACAAACACAAAGATTTCTAGAATGTGTTATCTGTGTAGCACTTTCTGGTTTGATTGTTGTTTAGTCACTGAGTCCAGTCTGACTCTTTGTGACTCCATGGACTATAGCCTGCCAGGCTCCTCTGTCCATGGGATTCCACAGGTAGAATACTGGAGTGGGTTGCTATTTCCTCCTCCAGGGGATCTTCCCAACCCAGGGATCGAACTCACATCTCCTGCATTGGCAGGTGGATTCTTCACCACTGGGCTTCCTGGGAATCCCAGTTTGGTACTTTGTTCCCCAAATTCTAGCCACCTCAGCCTCTCCAAATTACATTTTTGTCTGCTCAACTCACTGAGACTAAAAAACATTGTTTGGTTCCCCCTCCCTTTATTACTTCAGAAATTTCCTCCTGGCAGAGAGCTGAGTCAGTCATAGAGCTCATCTCATTTCTGTTTTCACAGGGATCACATTCTTGTGCTGTCTGTTGTTTAATATTGTAAAACAGGTATTTCTTATATTTTTTCTCAGTTTTATTGTTGTTGATTATGGAGAGTAATTGTTACAGCAGCTCTTTTTTTGTAGGCAGTAGTGGAAATCCATGTAGTTTGTTTTTGCACGGAATGATCTTTGTACACATTGATCCCAGGCAACAAAGCCCTGTATGAAAAATAAATCAGTGTAACTAAGTCATAAAGATTGCCTACATTTATTATTTTTGGAATCATGGGATAGCAAAGCAGACCAACTGGCTAATTAAGGACAACTATAAATAATAAAAATAAATCACAACAAAAACCTCTTAAGTACACTGGAGAGAAAACAAGTTAGTGAAGAACCACCAGGCCGAAATGAGTGAAAGTGGAGAATGCAGAAAGTTAAAAGTGACCTTCAGTTATGTTTTTTCATTGAGAGCATTTGCCAGTCTGGAAGAAACAGCTGTGACATTGAGAGCAGGTTTGGTGGTCTTGCTGAATGATCAAATTATATGTCAACAGTTGATAGAAAATGAGCAAATGCTTAGCAGGTATTTCTGAAAAAGAAAATTTAAATAGCTATTACACATGTGAAAACATGCTAAACTTCATTGATGATTAAAGATAGGTAAGTTAAAACTACAATGAGATAATAGTATACACCTACTAAAATGGCAAAAAGTAAAATGTATAGTGATGTTAAGTATCGGCAAGGATCATGAGCAATGGGGACATGACTGGTTTACTGGTGTGAGTATAATTTGCATCCAACCACTTTGGAAAATTTTACATCTAGTAACTTTGAATATATACATGGTATATGATTTAGTCATTTCTCTCATATATACTTATGTACCTGCGCTTCATGACTCTTAAACCAAAATGTTCATCACCATGCTATTTGTAATAGTAAAAATTAACCCTGAAAGAGCAGTTGTATATCAACAGGAAAATGAATATCAAATATATGAATGTCATTGTTGGTGTTCAGTTGCTGAATCATATCCAACTCTTCGCAACTGCTTGAACTGCAGCACACCAGGCTTCCTCGTCCTTCACTATCTCCCAGAGTTTGATCAAATTCATGTCCATTGAGTTGATGATGTAATCCAACCATCTAGTCCTCTGTTGTCTCCTCCTCCTGCCCTCAATCTTTCCCAGCATCAGGGTCTTTTCCAATGAGTCGGCTCTTTGAATCAGCTGGCCTAAGTATTGGAGCTTCAGCTTCAGCATCAGTCCTGCCAATGAATATTCAGGGTTGATTTCCTTTAGGATTGACTGGTTTCATCTCCTTGCAGTCCAAGGGACTCTCAAGAGTCTTCCTAGCACAATTTGAAAGCATCAATTCTTTGGTGTTCAGCCTTCTTTATGGCCCAAATCTGTCATCCATATATGACTACTGGAAAAACCATAGCTTTGACTATACGGACTTTTGTTGACGAAAGATGTCTCTGCTTTTTAATAAGCTGTCTAGGTTTGTCATTGCTTTTCTTTCAAGGAGCAAGCATATTTTAATTTCATTGCTGCAGTCACCATCTACAGTGATTTTGGAGCCTACGAAAATAAAATCTGTCACTGTTTCCATTTTTATCCCCATCTATTTGCCATGAGGTGATGTGACCAAATGCCATGATCTTCGTTTTTTGAATGTTGAGTTTTAAGCCAGCTTTTCACTCTTCTCTTTCACCTTCATCAAGAGGCTCTTTAGTTCCTCTTCACTTTCTGCCATTAGGGTGGTATCATTTGCACATCTGAGGTTATTGATATTTCTCCCTGGCAATCTGGATTCCAGCTTGTGATTCATCCAGCCTGTCATTTTGTATGATGTACTCTGCATATAAGTTAAATAATCAGGGCAACAACATACAGCCTTGACATACCCCTTTACCAATTTTGAACCTATCTGTTATTCCATGTCCAGTTCCAACTGTTGCTTCTTGATTTGCATACAGGTTTCTCAGGAGGCAGGTAAGGTGGTCAGTTATTCTCATCTCTTTCAGAATTTTCCACAGTTTGTTGTGATCTACACAGTCAAAGGCTTTAGCGTAGTCAATGAAGTAGATGTTTTTCTGGAGAATACTAAAGTGAAGTTACATTTTTCTGGCTTAGATTTTCTTTAACTTTTCTTTCTCAAATCTTCTCGGTCATTCTTCTATATCAGTTATGTTTTCAGATGTCTGTTAAAATTTGTCATTCTGTTTGATGATGGACAAAAGTTTCTCATTATTTCTCTGTTTGCTTGCAGGTTTTTTTTGAAACTTTTTTCATATATTTTATGTCTGTTTATTTTATTAATTACTTGTTTATTTTTTTGGTCCATTCTTCAACTGAAATGTTTATTTTTGCAATTAATTTACAGGAGTTATCTATGTAAAAAGGTTCCCCCCGCTTTGGTCTGTTGTATGTATTTTAAGTATGTTTCCCAGATTATCATTTGCCCTTATATATTTGTTTATGTGGTAGTACTTTATATAAAACATTAAAAATGTTCAGGTTATCAAATCTGAATATTTTTCTTTTATGATTTTTGCTTTGGGGCTCATTATTAGAAAGGGCATTTTTAACCCTGAAGATTACATTAAAATGCATTTCTGCTCCTTTGAAACACTTTTAAAATGTTAGTGGTTATATTTTAGAAGTATTTCTGCTCAACTGCTAATATGAAGAGGAGCCTTCTGTTATTTAATTGAATTAAACATATTTATTAAATGCCCACTGACTATGAGGTATTTTGATGAAGGTATACAACTGAATGGTTTTCCTGGTGGCTCAGTGGTAAAGAATCTGCCTGTCAATGCAGGAGACACAGTTTTGATTCCTGAGTGGGGAAGATCCACCGGAGAAGGAAATGGCAATCCACTCCGGTATTCTTGCCTGGGAAATCCCATGGATAGAGGAGCCTGGCAGGCTACAGTCCATGGGGTTACAAAAGATACACTTCCTGTGCCTGAGAAATTCATGTCTAGTGGGGAATCAAGATATATAGACAATCATCATAATGAGATTTGATGAGTGTGTGTTTAGAACTGTTATAGGAACATAAAATTTGGAGGAAATTTTGTTGGGTGTCTGAAACAGATGTTTGGTTGATAGTGTCTGAGAGGCATATTTTGTCTATAACATTTATTAACTAATGGCATATGAAGAAATAGGTCATAAAGGTAAAAATATACTTATTAATTATAGCTTACTGGACTGCTCATCTCCAGTTGGCTGTATCACACAAGCCCACAAATTCTACATTTATTTATATTTTAAAGATCTGCTGGCTATATCATTGGCCTGTTTATAAGGAGGTTCAGGCAATATCATTCATTCATCTGGCAGGTGGGGAGTAAATTAAAGACCTCATTTTAAACCTTTCCTGCACAGGGCTTTTCCTTAGATCTTTGAAATTACTTCTTCAATGGCTCTCTATTGGACTGCAGTAGTTGACAAGATTGCAAGATATTTTCTGTCAGTTGAAATTTTGCACTTGAAAGCCTTTCCCTCAACGTGGCATTGATCGTTAATCTTTGAGTTGCCTAAGTATATATTTTAATATCCTTGTTCAGTGCTTCCTTTTTCTAAACAAGTATTGTCTGAGAGCCTAATATGTTCCAGGGCCTGTATGAAGTATTTTTCATAAGTTATTTCAGTGTAACATTAAAGACTCAACACTTAAAATTGTAGGGATGGAAAATGTTTCCCTTCTTCCCTCCTAGGTTCTTGGGCTGATCTAATAATTTGTTGTTGTTTCTGTTTAGTCGCTAAGGTGTGTCTGACTCTTTGAGACCCCACGGACTGTAGCCCACCAGGCTCCTCTGTCCTTGGGATTTCCCAGGCAAGAATGCTAGAATGGGTAGCCATTCCCTTCTTCAGGGGATCTTCCTGAACCCAGGTCTCTTGCATTGCAAGCAGATTTTTTACTGTCTGAGCCACCAGGAAAGCCCTGATAATTATGGGAGCCCCAAAGAGCAGCAAGGTAATTTGAGGCTCAAATACCATTGGAACTAACAAAGAAGCAGGGGTCTGAGAATACAAACGGAAGGAACCCTTTTGGAAGAGGAGATATTTGGAAAACAAAGGTTGCCCTGTTACACAAGGAAGTTTCTTAGGTTAAAAGGAATCTCTGATAGAAACTCTCTTCCTGGTACAGGGCCTTTTTCCAATGTAAATTTAGGCAGATGAGGAGGAGGTAAGGAGCTTTTCCTGAATCTTCTTGGTTTTGATCATCTAGGTCAAAATCATCCTCGTGCTGAAGTGGCATATTTTGGGGTGACAGATTCTGCTCCTCTTCACAACCTTTGCTGTGCTGTGCTTAGTCGCTCAGTCATGTCTGACTCTTTGCAACCCCATGGGCTGTAGCCCGCTAGGCTCCTCTGTCCATGGAGATTCTCCAGGCCAGAATACTGGAGTGGGTTGCCATCCCCTCCTCCAGCAGATCTTCCCAACCCAGGGATCGAACCCAGGTCTCCCACATTGCAGGTGGATTCTTTACCATCTGAGCCACCAGGGAAGCCCTTTAAGATAATGATATTAAAGTCTTCAGGGAAGTGAAAATAGGTGGCTATAACTTTCACTTGCTACAATGAATAGAAGTGATTTTTGTTTTCAGCACTTGGAAACATAAGAAAACTATCATTTTACATTTATCTAATGCTTTTAAGAAACAAAACTGAAATGGGCTTGTATGAGGTAGTGCTGTGTAACAAAGCAGCCTAAAACTTACGGGTTTAAGACAGCAACCATTAATTTGACTCATGATGCTGTAAATTGGTAATCTGGGCCAGGACAAGCTGGGTAAATATTTTTTCCTTCTGCCCTCTTCAGTTTTTTAAAAAATTATTTATACATATGTTTATAGTGGTAAGTACACTTAATGTAAGATATATCCTCAGCAAAATTTTCAGGATACAATACCATATTGTTTGTTTATGGCTGCGCTGGGTCTTCATTACTGTGTGCAGCCTTCATTACTCTCTAGTTGTGCTGAGCAGGGGCTACTCTGTAGCTGTGGCGCATGGGCTTCTCTTTGCCATAGCTTCTCTTGTTGTGGAGCACAGGGTTTAGAGTGCCCAAGACATGTGGACTCTTACTGGACCAGGAATCAAACCCATGTCCCCTGCATTGGCTGGCGGATTCTTAACCACTGGACCACCGGGAAAGTCCTTCAACACAGTGTTGTTAATTGTAGGCTCTGTGCTATAGAGTAGATCTCTCTGAGTTACTGGCCTTGTATAAATAAAACTGTGTAAGCTCTGATTAATGCCTCGGCATCGCCGCCTCCTCCCGACTCCACCCGCCTCCCCACCACCATAGCTGCATTCTCCTCTCCGCTGATACAATTTGACTGTTTAAGATGTATCATATAACTGGGATCATGTAGCATTTGTCCTTCTGTGTAAGTAATGTTTTTTTTTTTTTCTTTTGGTCTTACCTGGGCTTCCTCAAGCATCTGCATTTAGATGCAGGTCCACTGTGTGGCTGCAAGCCTGGTGTGCTGCAGTCCATGGGGTCGAGTGACAGAACAACAGCCATTGTGAAGTCCTGCTTTCAGGGCGGGCTGGCCGTCAGTCAGGGTGATAGGGAACAACTGTGCTCTGGGTCTCCCGTCTCCCAGCAGACTAGCCCAGGCTTATTCACATGGCAGCAGTTTCCAACAAAACAAAAAGTCTTGATTCACAGGCATTTTTCAAATCTCCCAAGGACCAAAGCAAGTCACGTGATGCAGCCGAGAGATTGTGTGAGAGGGGAAGGCCAAAAGGTACAGAGGGTGAGGCAACACGTTGTGGGCCATTGTTGCAACATCCTACCACTGAAATTGCTATTGTTTGGAGAATATTTTCTTTCTGGAATTTTTTGTTTCCAGGTCCTCAAATTAATATCTCATCTACCTCATCTTCTCTGTCACTCTTGTCCTTTCCAGTAAACACACACACACACACATTTTGTGTCATCTAACAGAAACCCAGTATCCTTGATGGAGAAGACACAGGCCAGTAGCATGCTTCAGAATGAAGACAGTGATGTTGATTTCTTGCCCCTTGCTCTTTGAAACACCAGTAAGTCTTGGAGACTATGCAACCAGATTGCTCTCAAAAATAAAATCCTTAAATTAGCCTTTTAAAAGGAACAAAAACTGCCTGTGGACTAGCCATCAACAGAGAATTGCTGACCGCAGCAGGCAGAGCAGCGAGGCACTGCTGGGCCAGAGCCGCAGCCCAGACGCCCGCCACCCTTGCTTCCGTAGCTGTTCAACAGGGGGCCCAGGCAGCTTTCAAGTTTGAGCTTCTATTTGTGCTCTGCTTCCATGTGAACTTCCAATTTAGGCTTTTTAAATGGAAACTCAATCTCAAAATCAGTTTGGATGCCAGAAAAGCAGTTTTTGAAGAGGCAAGGAAACGAAGACATTATATTTATATTAAAAATGGGCAGATGAGGAACCGTAATAAGAATTTCAAGAAGGACTCTTATTCTGAGATGCCTTTTTTTTCTCCCCTATGATGGTTTCTTGTTTATCACTAGATACCTCAGAAACTTTGATTAAAAAGTTTTCAAGGTTGCTCTGGAAATGTGTATTTAGAAAAGCAAGAAAACTATACCATCAGCTCATTTGCCTGAATATGAATTATATCGACTTGATCTCTGGCTTGCTGTTGTTCAGTTGACAAGTCATGTCGAAATCTTTGGGACTCCATGGACTGCAGCACGCCAGGCTTCCGTGTCCATCACTTCCAGAGCAAACTCCCAGAGCTTGCTCAAACTCATATCCATTGAGTTGGTGATGCCATCCACCATCTCATCCACTGTTGTCCGCTTTTCCTCCTGCCTTTAATCTTTCCCAGAATCAGAGTCTTTTCCAATGAATCAGCTCTTTGCATCAGGTGGCCAAAGTATTGGAGCTTCAGCTTCAGCATCAGTCCTTCCCATGAAAATTCAAGGTTGATTTCCTTTAAGATTGACTGGTTTGATCTTCTAACAGTCCAAGGGATGCTCAAGAGTCTTCTCCAGCACCATAGTTCAAAACATCAATACTTTGGCTCTCTGTCTTAGCATGTTGATCTAAAAATACATGTTTAGATTCAGTCCTTCATTTGGTGTCCTCTCATACCACCTTCTTATTCAGGCTGGTTTTCACCAAGCATTAATCTGAGAATTCACAAGGGAGTTTTGCAATGGTACATCTTAGTGAAGGAATCCAGCTAGAACTCAGTGGGAGCTAGTTGGCCAGTCTAGACTTCTGAAGGATTCTTCTTCTGAAGACACTAAAAATAATAGTGAAAAAAATCTGCAAATAAATCATATCTACAGATATTAATTTGGAACATAAAGACTTTTTATCTTTATAACAATTAAGTGAATTTGATAATTTCCCCCTATTTTCTAGAAGAAGGAACTGAATCTCAAAGAAAGTAAGCATTCATTCTGAGCTGGTGGAGTGGTGAGGCTGTGATTTGAACTTGAGACCTACTGATATTCTTTTCATTGCTTACTGCTGCTGCTGCTAAGTCGCTTCAGTCCAAATAGACAAAGGATACTTTGTGAACTTTAAAGATAGATATTTGGAACTGGAAAAAGAAAGGAAAAGAAAGATCAGCACCTAGGTTTTTGGTCCAGTTACCAACTTCCCACACTTACTACTGCATTATCCTGTTTTGTTTTGTTTTAATATAGTTGATTTACAGTGTTTCAGGTATATAACAAAGTGATTCAGTTTTATGTATTTTTTTTTTCAGATTTTCCTTTCCATTATAGGTTAGTACAAGACACTGAATATAGTTCCTTGTACTATACAGCAGGTTCTTGTTTGTGTTGATATACTTTTAACCTTGTGACCTTGGGAGGAATAATACAATAAATTTTTAGACTGTATTTACCCTGGCAGAGTTGTGTGCAATATTTAAAAATCATGCACTAGATGTTTCATCTAATTAATCTCCTGCCAGAGGCTTAATCTCCTGTGAAATTCAGCTGCCATGGAAATAATTTGACAAAGTGGCTTCAACTGTTAATAGGGTATTTGAAAATGTGGACCACATTTATAGACTCCCCCCACCTCCGTAGCTCAGAGGTAGCCTAAAAAGCAAAACCAGTGTCCAAGTGTGGCCAATTTTTGAATTTCTTCCGATTTCTTTGGATTTCCTTTTTATTTGTGGAGGTACCAGACAGGGGTTTCTAAATATTATTCCTCTCATCTACAACTTCTAGGAGTGAGTTTCAGATATTTGAATTCTTTACTATCCTCTGTTTGAATAAAATAACACCATGAAAGGTATTAGATACTTTCAGCCACCACACTTGTCAACAGTCAGCTAAAATGAGACATTTTAAGAATGCAAAAATGAAGATGTTTCTAAAAGTGGGGCGTGGCCCTGAGGACTACTTGATATTTAATGAGGTTCTGCATAGTCAGGCCACTCAAATGGCTGTTGTCTTGCTCTGTGTACACCTCCTGCTCCACCGGAGCCTGCTTCACCCTGCAAAGGACTGACCTTCTAGGAAGGTACTTGCCCCAGGTCCCAGCTGGTGATTGTTCTCACCAAAGGGACGGTGGGGGCGTGCCCTCTACTGGTTTCCCTGGTAACTAGTGAGCCTTCCCGAGGTCAATTCCCCTCTAACCGCTAACCTCTCCTTCCCCACTTCCAGGAGTGAAGACTGCCTGCTGTCCTGTCCAGCCCGCCATCTGCTGCAAGCTCTGGGGTGTCTTCCAGGACCTTGCTTCAGACAGGTAGGCTCCCCCATCCATGAAGCCACCGATGTCTCTGTTGCTGACTCCAGACTCTTTCTTTGGTTTCGAAACTGGGCAAGTGCAGGCGTTGCAGGCCTGCAAGGTGCAGCCCAGCAGGTTCTTAGGACCTGGATGAGGCTCAAGACCAAGGCGACAGCCAGCAGCGGCAGTGCATGCACATGCAAATCCCAGCTCTGACCTGAAAACAGCCATATTTGTGGTGCAGAGTAGGGCTACGGAGTCAGACCCAGAAGGGAAAAAAGGGCGTGTGTGAGCCGCTGAGTATAGAAGGATCGACTGCAGGGGACCAGCCTGTGGGGTCCGAAAGCATCAGTTAAATAGCTCATTGCCTCCCTTTAGCAATCAGGTGACGGCTCTGGGTCATCTTTTCGTTGGGGAACAGGGTTTCTTCAATGCCGTAGAGGGTGACTTCACCTGATTCATGCAGTAGGCCGTGCTGTTCCTTTTTTTGTGTCTGGATTTATATGTTTACTGGGGCTTGTTTCTGACCTCTGAAGAACTTTTCCTACCCAGGTTCCAATCACAGGCATCTCCCTTTAATGAACTGGTTAATAATGCCTTCAACATTTTGAACAATATCTGCCCATTCAGTATGAACAACGGAAGCTTAAAGTTTTAATTAAGTAGCCTGTGTTGTTTGCCTACTATCAATTCCCTGGAAGTCTCCTGATAGATACTTCCCATTAATAGCTTGAGGTGGGATACTGGCTCGGAGATGTTGAACCAGTCTGTTTTCTGTCTTTGTCATCCTTAACTCCAAGTTATCCTAGAGCATCAAGGACAAGAGACACCCTGCAAGGACCCCAAGTCATGATATTCTCCCTGTTGGACAGAGATGATCCCCATAGGGCTAGGATGCTGGTTGTCAGGCTCGCTGCTTTAGGGCAGGAGTGTACTGTGAATTATGTCTGCTGAGACCTCTGGTTTATGCAGAGAGGTTGTGGAGAGACAGTACAGTGCACTGCAGTTTCTTTCTACTTCCTGTCATCCACCCTGTAACATCGAGGGTGTGGAGCCCAGGCCATCACTGAGGCTCTCCTAATGGTTTACAGCCTGCCACATACCCGAGCCTGTGTCTGGAGTAGATAGCTGCAACTCCTCATGTTTTGAAAGCCTGTCTTTCTCTCCATTGCCTCGAATTTAGCTTGAGTTGGGAGGAGAGGCTGGGGTGGGTGTATGTGAGAGACTTTTGTTGCCCAGCCTTTTTCTTCTGCTTTACAATCCGTTGAGGCATGCTAGGTGGTTGATGAGTTTGCTGAGGCTGCTGTAACAAAATTCCACAGAATGAGTGGCCTAAATCACAAAAATTTATTTTCTCATGACTTTGGAGTCCAAGGTCAAGTTGCTGGCAGGGTGGGATTTTTTTCTCTGTGTCCACACATGATCTTGTCTCTGTGTGTCCAAATTTCCTCTTCCTATAAGAACACCTGTCAGACTGGACTAGGGCCTGCCCTAATGGTTTCATTTTACCTTAATTACATCTTTCAGTTCAGTTCAGTCACTCAGTTATGTTCCACTGTTTGTGACCCCATTCCCTGTTCATCACCAACTCCTGGAGCTTGCTCAAACTCATGACCATTGAGTCAGTGATGCCATCCAACCATCTCATCCTCCGTTGTCCCTTACTCCTTCTGCCTTCAATCTTTCCCAGAATCAGGGTCTTTTCTAATGAATCAGTTCTTCACATCAGGTGGCCAAAGTATTAGAGTTTCAGCATCAGTCCTTCCAATGAATATTCAGGACTGCTTTCCTTTAGGATTAACTGATTTGATCTCCTTGCTGTCCAAGGGACTCTCAGGACTTGGATTACCTGAGATGAAAATACTTTAATGTCTGTCAATATTATCTCCATGCCAGCTTAGGTTTACCTCCCAGGGAGTGCTATTGGCAGCAGATATCAGAAAGCTATGACAGAGGAGAGGGAACCAAAGACAGACATTTCAAAAAGGAAGTTCGCTGATTTATTACAGATCAGGATCACAGAGAAGAAGACATTACAGTTTCATGCCATGGGGCTCTGTGCTCTCTCTGCTCTATGTCTTGGTCCCACCTGTAATGGAGGCTTAAGCACAGGTCCTTCTCTGTCTGAGCAGGAAACTGAGATTCATTCTATTTAAAGTCAGCTGACTGGTAAAAGAAAATATCATATCCTTAACATTCAAAGAAATGAAGATCATTGAACTGAATAATCCAAAATTAAGCAGTTGAATATAGTAGCCACTAATACAGGTGTTATTTAAATTTAAACTTTAATAAATAAAAATTAAGTAAATGTCAGAATCCAGTTTTTCATTTGCACTAGCACATGTGGCTAGTCGTCACCATATTGAGCAGCACGGATAAAGAATTTGCTGGTAATTCCATGGCTGTCCAATGGTTAGGGACTCAGCCCTTTAACTGCCAAGGGCCTGGGTCCAATGCCTGGTTGGGGAACTAAGATCCCACAACCACGTGGCACAGCCAAAGAAAAAGAAACAAGCTAAGACGTTGTTCATGCATGGTGAGACCAATTCCACATTTACTGGAGTTCTGATGATCTGTATTCACTTTTGATTCCTGAACTTCCTTCACTGATGATCAGATTTCCCAACAAAGAATTTGCAACAATCCCCACTCCCATGGGGACCTAAAGTCTTAGGCAATTTAAAATATTTGAAGAACCATCTCTGCCCATAAAGAAGACTAGGGATCAAATAATGTCCTTCTATCTACAGTGTAGTCTTTCAGGCATAAAATTTAGTGGCATAAAATTTCAGGCTACATCATTGTTTCTGAAAAAGAGAAAACTGTTGTTAAGTTGGTTAAGGCCCCATGTGTGTCTACTTGACACTATGGCAACAATTAATAATAGCACAAATTATTTCCCTTAACTTAAACAATTTCAGTTTCTTCCTAACTATAAGACGACTAAGTTTGATTGCCATTTGTCCTCTAGCTTTTGAGTCTTGTACTAGAAACTGTTTAAGCTCAGCCATCTCATAATCAATTCCATCCAGAGGAGACATATCCCTGCCAATTGGGGATGCTCCAGGAAGAACAAACTAAGTGGAACTCAATGCTCTAGTGCCTTAGAAAGTCATAAAAGTCAGTGCTTGTATATTTCTTGTTTACAGAAAATATATAGTCCTGTCATAACCTTCAGGCTTTCTTGGTCAGATCAGCCAGCCCACTGCCCTGCCTGCCTTCTCTCCTCCCAGAAATATTTGTTATAATTTACTGCAGAGATGATACGTTACTAATTTATTATAACTTCATGGGAATGTCATCAGCCATGATCTCTTGCAGGCATGTTAGTAGTTTAATCATTCTCTCTCATTGACAAATAAAAGTGCTGTAGCTCAATGTGTAATGACTTTCAAGCCAAAGAAAATGTGGTGGTGTATTTTTCTTCCATGTTTTCTTCTAGAAGTTTTATAGTATGAGTTGTTCCAATTAGATCCTTGATTTCTTCATAACAGTAAAGGGATTCCTTCTAAGAGTTCATTATTTAGTATGGTCTCTTTGGGGCATTCCAAAGATATATCTATAATATGAAGAGATTCCCCTCGTATTTCCTGTTAGCCTGATGGACAGCTTTGAATCATCTCCCTTGATGTCTCAGCTGCTTGAATAATTCCTTTCAACCCCCTGGGTTCTTGTTCTCTTTCATCTGTTTTTCCTCTTTTCTCTGACTTCTACCTGTTGTCTGAGCTCTGCCACTTGTCTTCCTCAGTGCTCTGATTTATTCTCTTCTTGCAGTCTTTAGAGTAATGTGGCTGTTGTAGGGGAATAAATAATAACAGATAACATGGTTTATTCTAATCTAAAATCAGACTCCTGTTACTTGAACACTGAGGTGTGTGGCAGAGAATAAGTTTGCAGGCCAGTAAAACACCTAGCCAGTCTGCACTGAGCCCTGCAGACCAACACAGTAGGAGAAGAGCCTGCCTGCCTCCTCCTTATAGTCCGCCTGGGCCACCCGAGTGGCACACAGAACATGCAAGCTCGTCACAGAATCCTGTCCCCATAAGCGGAGCCTTGCAAGGGTTCCAGCTCTGCATGCCCATCTTTGTATCCTAATTTTGTTAAGCAAGAAACTCATCTTACCTCCTTTGTAAAGAAGTGAGGGAGGGAAACTGGGGATGAGCCCAAGTTACTTTCCCAGTATCGTTCTCTCCAGGGGAATGGAGCAGAAAGGAAAATACAGAATATGAGGAGAGGCACTAGGCCTCCCATTATAACCATTTCTCCAGTATGTATCTGTAGCACAGACCTCTCCTGGAATTTTCTGCTTCTGTTTCTATGACAGATGTATGGCTAGCAGGTCAGGGTCAGCACATGCAGGGTATTAGCATGTGTTTGTCTACTCATTACTCCTCACAGGACTGGTCATCTCCACCTCCCTGATTGTGCAGGCCAGGAATCTAGGAGTCTTCTTTTATTTCTCTCTCCATCCTATGGGTTCCATGTCCAAATTAAGTATTAGTCTCATCCATTCATTGGTGTTCTTCCTGCCACAAGCCTTCACAAAGCAATGATCACATATCATCAGGACTATTACAGTATTTTTATTTTTCCTTCCCTGCCTCTGTCCTTTCCACCAATTCATGACCCATGCAGTAGGCACAGAGAACTTTTAACCATGTAAATCAGAAATGAATGAGTCTCTGTTTTATTTTATTTTTTTAATATTTTTGTTTATTTGGCTGTGCTGGGTCTTAGTTGCAGCATGCAGGATCTAGTTCCCCAACCAGGGATCAACTCAGGCCTCCTGCATTGGGAGTTTGGAGTCTCAGCCACTGGACCTCCAAGGAAGTCCCAGTGAACCTCTGCTTTGGTAGCTTCCATGGCTTCTGATCTTCCTCAGGATAAAACACACACTTCTCCTGTGATTCCCTTTGTTAGCAGCTTCTTTATTTCCTCTTTTTGCCCCCAGTCAGTCATTATATTTGTTCAAGAAGTGTCTAGTAGCTATCTTCCCCTCCTCTGCTATGATACTAGCTCTGTGAAGGCAGAAGCTGTGTTCCACCTGGTTCATCACTGCGTCCCCAGAACTGTGGACCTTATATGAGAGGGCTAGGGGACATGCTCTGGATACATGATTTCATTTGATGTTCATAACAACCTAAGTGAAGTGAAAGTCACTCAGTCATGTCCAACTCTTCGCGACCCCATGGACTGTATATGGACCACATGGACTGAATTCTCCAGGCCAGAATACTGGAGTGGGTAGCCTTTCCCTTCTTCAGGGGATCTTCCCAACCCAGGGATTGAACCCAGGTCTCCCGCATTGCAGGCGGATTCTTTACCAGCTGAGCCACAAGGGAAGCCCTAGGGAGGTTGCTAATATGAGGGAAAAGTACCCTGAGACTTAGCATGGCTAAATAACTGGCCCAAGATGACACAGCTCTTAAGTGATAAGTATACACATGGTATATGAACCCACTTTTGTTCACCCTAAAGCCTGCATACCCCACCTCTTGCTATTTGGTTATCTGCACACATAAATGGGGGGGGGAGGGGAGAAACGAAATATCTACCCAACTCTTTTCTTTCCAAAGGAGTTTACCCAACAAAGAGCTCACCTTAAAAAAAAAAAAAAAGCAAAGGCAAAAACAAAAAAGAAAAGGAATAATTTTCCTTTCTATAGGGAATATTTTAGCAGGTCAAATAATTAAAATTTAGGAAACTGTCCCTGCCTGTAAGAGTAGAACATTTGCTGTTTAAGAGAAACAAGCAGAATCACAGTTGAATACAATGGGGTATTACCACAATCTGCAGGAATGAGCTCACCCACAGACAGTGAGAATCAAATCCTTTCCTTTATTTTAATGAAGACATCAGGAAACGATTTGTGGGGCACTTACTGTGCATCAGTCAATGCAACTTTGTGCTGTAAGAGTTACAAAGACACTGCCTCTGCTCTCAAGGAGTTTACAATCCAGTAGGAAAGACAAATGGGTAAAGAACTAAATGAAGTACAGGTCAGATTAAAATAAGAGCTGAAACAGAGAAAGAATTCAAGCATCTTTTTGATGCACAATTTGTATTTTGAGTACTGAGTATACTCATGCATAAAATATCTGATAAGCTTGACAGTTTGTGTTTTGTCATTTTGTTTCACTAAGTCAGATGCTTTGCATCTTACGTTTTTATTTGCCATGTATCTCTCTGTATATGAGTCTGAGAATGTGTTGCATGGTGAAGAGAGAGACTGGTGTCCTGGTATCTATGGTGTGTACCAACTCTGTCTCCTAGGGCAAGTTTCTTAACTCTGTAAGCCTTTCCTTCCTCATTGGTGAAGTAAAATAATAATAGTATCCCCAGGCTTTGAGGGGAAGATTAAGTTAGACAGTGTCTATACAATTCTCAGGGTTTGAGAAGTTACTTTCTCCACAGATAAGCCAAAAGCTGATTAAGTATGTAGACTTAAATCTGTTTATCAAAGATTACAGATCTTGGGAAGTATTTTTTTAAGTCTCTGTTGCTGGTGTATATGATTGCTTTAGGGCTTCCTCCGTGGCTCAGTGGTACAGTATCCTCCTGCCAGTGCAGGAGACATGAGTTCGATCCCTGGTTTGGGAAGATCCCCTGGAGGAAGAAATGGCAACCCACTCTAGTATTCTTGCCTGGAGAATTCCATGGACAGAGAAGACTGGCAGGCTACAGTTCATGCAGTCACAAGGAGTCAGACATGACTGAGTGACTAAACTACAACAACATGATTGATTTATTTCCATAAAACTTCTGATGGCCTTCATAAATTTCATGATTGAGATATGTTAAAGGACTAGCCATGCCCTGCCAAGGAAACTTGAATTTCTCTAAGGGATTCGGTCACTGAGTGGTGGTCTTCCAAGTGGTAATCTACAGCCAGGATCCCCTTAGGTCCCCCTCATTTTTACTGACAATTCATCTGTCATACAATCTTCCCACATGCTTTGACCAAAGCAAGCACACGTTGTTTTGCTACACGAGTCAGTTAGCCTTATGCTACCACATTAGACAATGGTTCTTAATCAGGAGTGATTTTGCCTGCCAGGGGACATTTGACAATGTCTGGAGATATTTTTGGTTGTCACACCCAGGGTAGAGGGGGGTGCTACTGGTTATCTAGTGGGTAGAGGCCAGGGGTGCTTCTTTACTAAACTTCCCACGATGCACAGACAGTGCCCCCACACCCATAAGAGAACTTTCTGGCACCAAGTGTCAGTAGTACTGTGATTGCGAAACCCTGATATTTAGGTAATTTCTACCTGGTGACCCAGCCAGAAACGTGGGAGGCATCTTTGATTCCCCCTCCAATCCCATGATATATAGATTTTACATACAGGACAACCCAGCAAGAGGAAAATTTTCATCTACTTATCCTTTCCACTTTCCATGATCATTTCAAGCCAGAATAACTATAGCCTCCAACAGTTACAATCTCCTCTGGAAGAATCTTCGTAACTTGCTCCTTCTAATCCATAATCTTTTTTGTTTTCAGAATTACTTTCCTAAAATGAAAGGTTGTAAATGTATCTACTTATTAGTATTTCAAGATTAAATGAAAACTGCTAAGGACAGACTCTAGAAAGGCCTTCAACATTAGAAACCACAAGGGCATCTCTCGAAGACTACCTCTTCCCAAACTCTATTTGCATTCTAGGCTCCACGTGTGTTGGAAGGTCTACCTTGCTCGAGTGCTCTTCCTATCCTTGACTTTCTCAAGTCTTCATTCCTTTGGCACCCTGGGCCCTCTTACATCCGGGTATGCACTCCCAGAAACTCCCAGTCATCCTTTTCAGGTCCTGCTCAGACATTGCCTGCTTGGGAAGCTTTCTGTAACTCTGTGTGTAGAGGAAATACCTTTTCTTTGTCAATTCCTCTAAAATAGCAAAAGTACTGGTATCCTAGATTGTGAACTTCTTGAAAGCAGGGCTGTATTTTAGATCTTAGTGTCCCCGGAACCTAGCAATGTCTGGAACACAGTAATTGTACTTTGTCAAAAGAATAGAATCAAACTAATATTTATTTTTTTAGTTTTACATCTTTATTTTTCTAATTTATTCTTTTGTTTATAATTGGTGAATTCACTGTTTAAAATGGCCCCATTAATTAACAATAAACATGTCTCAGGTATAAAAGATGGAGCTGGGCTGTGAAGATGGTTCAGTCTTCAAAAGCCCTTTGTCTTCCCAGGACACCAGGCCATCTGCAAACCCGCTGATCATTCTTCATGTTCCTGCTCAGCCCAATACCCTTTTCTTTTTTTTTTTTAAATTAATTTTTATTGAGGTGTAGTTGATTCAGAATGTGCTAGTTTCTACTGTATATCAAAGTATATCAGCTATATGTACATATATCCCCCCCTTTTTTGATTTACTTTCCACTCTGGTCACCACAGAGCCCTGAGCTATACAGTATGTTCTCATTAGTTATTCATTTTTATAGACTATTACTTAACAATTTGAAAAAAGGGGGCTATATTGGAGTGTCAGCCAGAACCAGATGCAACACTTGGAGATTAAATAATTTGAAGATAACGTAATGAGAAAATTTTATATGTGGGAATAGAAATCAGGAGAGAAAGTGCAGTGAATTGGGGCAAACTATATCAGGAGGTGATACCACTGTGGCCTGCATGAGAAAGGGGTGGGAGCTGTCACTGGAACCTAGGAACTGGGGAGGTGTGGAGTGAGGGGTAGAGAGACAGAGACAGCCAGAAGGAGGGAGGATAAAGGGGAGAATAAATGAATGAATGCATGGAAGAATGAGAGAGGCAGCTTCTAGACAGTAGTGGTCAGATCTCCTGCAGGGGATCCCTTCAGCTGAACACAGGCTCCAAGGACCAAAAGTAGGATGAAGGATGGAAAGTAGATTTGGACAGGGTAATTGGAAAATACCCAGCACCATGACATACCGAAGAGAAGCGTGGCTTTTGAAGTCTCCCAAACCTTAGTTTTAGATCCACGTGTTTGTATTCTCTCTAGCTGTGTGATCGTGGGTAACATGTTTACATGTCTAGACTTCAGTAGTCATTGTAACAATGCTTCTTTGAGATTACGATTAAGATTAAATAATATACATATATATGTGCCCTATAGATTGTCTAACATAGAGTAGAACTAATAAGATGAAGAAGTCATGTTTCTATATATATATATTTTTAAAAGGTTAGATTTTTTTTTTTCTAAACTAGGTAAAAAAAAAGAAAGTGAATTTGCTCAGTCGTGTCCGACTTGTTGCAACCCCGTGGACTGTAGCCCACCAGGCTCCTCTGTCCATGGGATTCTCCAGGCAAGAATGCTGGAGTGGGTTGCCATTGCCTTCTCCAGGGGATCTTCCCGACCCAGGGATCGAACCCAGGTCTCCTGCATCGCAGGCAGACGCTTTATCCTCTGAGCCACCAGGGAAGCCAAAAAAAAGAAAACCATGTGCTTTCTCGTTGCCAGTCCTCTCAATTCCTTCCACAGATGATGCAGCCACAGCAGAACTAGCGCCACTAATGGAAAGCTTGTCCCAGATCATCCTGAGTCAGTATTATTGCCGCAGGCTTTTGTGTATACGTACATCCCAAATGAAGCTGCAAAGCTCCAAACTGTCTGCATCTGTACCTTTACTAGTGGTTTGTTATTTTATAGTGATGCACAGTTTGCTCGAAGTATTTACATTTTCCTCATATAGACTATCTGCTTTCAGAAGTTGTCCAGTTTAAATAGCGGGAATTCATCCACTGAAGACACACAATTTGGTTGAAACATCTGTTTGATAGTCTGTGCAACCAACTTCATCTATTCATCATACAAAAAGAACAGAGTCTTATAATAAACTTTTTTTTCTTTTATTTTGGTCACGGCAATCACGCAGCTGCAGGAAACATGGTTTATCATTAGATAATCACATCCTTGGGGATTGGATGCACCCAACTGTGTCTTATGCTTTCTATGTTGGAAATTTAATTTTCTCATAAATGTCAGAATGGTTGCCTTGCCACATATTGCTTAATTAATAATTAAACCATAATTCCATCCTCATAAACTATATTTAAATCTATATGCTATAAGTATGTATACATAATATGAGTGGGACTAAACAGAGATAACAAAATCTTTTGTATCTCAGATAACTACATTTACATTTCATACCCTAGTATTAACTTGTACTCGTTGGTACATTTATTCCATCAGTGAAAACACCAGCTCATAAAAATGTAATTGAAGAAACATCACCCAATTCTTAATGTCCTCCGCCTGCTTTCTCATATATATCATCAGCCCAAATGTTTTAAGATATCAAGCTAAGGGTAAGAGTGATTGTGAGTAATAAGGAAAAGTTCTGAAGATCTGTGATAAACTACCTATTATATCATATGCAATTTAAGTCAGCTTTTGAGTAAGATGGCCCTTGAGCATGTGTCTCCAGGGTGAATCCTTGTCACTAGGAGGCAATAGAGTGTGGGGAGTTCTCAAAAAGATGAGTGGGCTTTAGAGGTGGATTGCTAAGGCCACTTCACTCTGGAATTAGTTTTAGTTGGTAAGAAATCAATTGGTAAGTTACAGTGAAGTTACTTTTCTTAACTATTCAGTATTTTTCTTATTCTCATCTCTCCTCTTTATGGAAGAGGCCTAGGAGGAGAATGAGAGCCACACAGCATAAAGCTACTCCCTGTGGTGGTTCAATTGCTTAGTCATGTCTGACTCTTTGTGACCCCATGGACTGCAGCATGCCAGGCTTCCCTCCTTCACTATCTTTCAGAGTTTGCTGAAACTCAAGTCCGTTGAGTCAAATGATGTCATCCAACCATCTTGTCCTCTATCCTCCCCTTCTCCTCATGTCTTCTATCTTTCGCAGCATCAGAGGCTTTTCCAATGAGTCAGCTTTTCTCATCAGGTGGCCAAAATATTGGAGCTTAAGCTTCAGCATCAGCCCTTCCATTGAATATTCAGGGTTGATTTCCTTTAGGATTGACAGGTTTGATCTCCTTGCAGTCCAAGGGACTCTTAAGAGTCTTCTCCAGCGCCACAATTCAAAAGCATCAGTTCTTCAGTGCTCAGCCTTCTTTATGGTCCAACTCTCACATCCATACATGACTACTGGAAAAACCATAGCTTTGACTACACGGACCTTTGTCAGAAAAGTAATGTTTCTGCTTTCTAAGACTCTGTCTAGGTTGGTCGTAGCTTTTCTTCCAAGGAGCAAGCGTCTTTTAATTTCATGGCTGCAGTCACCATCCCCTTGGAGCCCAAGAAAATAAAGTCTGTCACTGTTTCCATTGTTTCTCCATCCATTTGCCATGAAGTGATGAGACTGGATGCCGTGATCTTCATTTATTGAATGTTGAGGTTTTTTTTTTATGCTCTTTATTTTCTATTTATTTATTTATTTTTTTTACTTTACAATACTGTGTTGGTTTTGCCATACATTGACATGAATCTGCCACTGGTGTACATGAGTTCCCAATCCTGAACCCCCCTCCCACCACCCTCCCCATATCATATCTCTGGGTCATCCCAGTGCACCAGCCCCAAGCATTCTGTATCCTGTATCGAACCTAGACTAGCGATTCGTTTCTTACATGAATGTTGAGTTTTAAGTGAGCTTTTTCACTCTCATCTTTCACCTTCATGAAAAGGCTCTTAAGTTCCTCTTCACTTTCTGCCATAAGGGTGATGTCATCTGCATGTCTGAGGTTATTGATATTTCTCCTGGCAGTCTTGATTCCAGCTTGTGCTTCCATACAGGTTTCTTAGGAGGCAGGTAAGATGGTCTGGTATTCCTATCTCTTTAAGAATTTTTCACAATTTGTTGTGATCCACACAGTCAAAGGCTTTAGTGTAGTCAGTAAAGCAGAAGTAGATGTCTTTTAGAAATTCTCTTGCTTTTTCTAAGATCCAAGGGATGTTGGCAATTTGATCTCTGGTTCCTCTGCTTTTTCTAAATCCACCTTGTACATCTGGAAGTTCTTGGTTCATGTACTGTTGAAACTTAGCTTGGAGGATTTTGATGACCTTGCTAGCATGTGGAATGAGTGCAATTGTGCAGTAGTATTAACATTCTTTAGCATTGCATTACTTAGGGATTGGAATGAAAACTGACCTTTTCCAGTCCTGTGGCCACTGCTGAGTTTTCCAAATTTGCTGGTATATTGAGTGCAGCACTTTCACAGCATCATCTTTTAGGGTTTTCAATACCTCAGCTGGAATTTCATCACCTCTACTAGCTTTGTTCATAGTGATGCTTCCCAAGGCCCACTTGACTTTGTACTCCATGTTACCTGGGTCTAGGTGAGTGATCACTTCATCATGGTTACCCAGGTCATTAAGATTTTTTTTGTATAGTTTTTTTTTGTGTGTGTATTCTTTGCACCTCTTCTTAATAGCTTCTGCTTCTGTTAGGTTCATTTCTGAAAGGTTCATTTCTGTCCTTTATTGTGCCCATCTTTGCATGAAATGTTCCCTTGGTATCTCTAATTTTCTTGAAGAGATCTCTAGTCTTTCCCATTCTATTGTTTTCCTCTATTTCTTCGCATTGTTCATTTGGGAAAGCTTTCTTATTTCTCCTTGCTATTCTTTGGAACTCTGCATTCAAACAGGTATATCTTTTCTTTTTTCCTTTGCCTTTTGCTTCCCTTCTTTTCTCAGTTATTTGTAAGGCCTCCTCAGACAATTTTGTATTTCTTTTTCTTGGGGATGGTTTTGATCACTGCCTCCCATACAATGTTACAAAGCTCCTGCCATAGTTCTTCAGGTATTCTATCAGATCTAATCCCTTGAATCTGTCACTTCTACTGTATAATCATAAGGGACTTGATTTAGGTCATACCTGAATGGTCGAGTGGTTTTCCCTACTTTCTTCAATTTAAGTCTGAATTTTGCAATAAAGAGTTCATGATCTGAGCCACAGTCAGCTCTTGCTCTTGTTTTTGCTGACTATATAGAGCTTCTCCATTTTCGGCTGCAAAGAATATATCACTCATATTTTGATATTGACCATCTGGTGATGTCTGGTGTAGAGTCTTCTCTTGTGTTGTTGGAAGAGGGTGCTTGCTATGACCATTGTGTTCTCTTGGGAAAACTGTTAGCCTTTGCCCTGCTTCATTTTGTACTCCAAGGCTAGACTTTCCTGTTACTCCAGGTATCTCTTGACTTCCTACTTTTGCATTCCAGGCCCCATGATGAAAAGGACATTCCCTGTGGACACCAGCCTAAATCAATTGAATTTCCAGCTGGCAGCAGACATGGGTGAGCCCAGCCTAGACCAACTAACAGTCAGCCAAATAAATGTTTCTTATGCTGTGCCACACGATGATGGTGCTTTGGTTTGTAGCATGATTATGACTACAGTGAACTGCCCCTTGCCTTTTTCATCTTAGTCACCCCTTCTAACATTAGTGTATATTTGTTGGGTAGCGATGGTCAATACCATTCACTCTGTTCCCTGCTATGTGCAAGGTTCATTCCGTATGCTAGCTCTGGTTCTCACATAATTATTACCTAATTTTAGCGATAAATCAGAAGTTCGGAGACATGATCATTTCATTGCTTGCTTGACATCTCCACCTTGTGTTCTTACAGACATCATAAACATTCATTCAAAACCGAGTGCCTTATCTCTACCCACGCTCGTCCCCTACAACCTGTTCAACCCATAGTCTTCCCACCTCAGTTAATGGCAGCTCTGTCTGTCCAGTTACTCAGCTACAAAACCTTGGGACTGTGTTTGACTTTTCTCTCAGACCTCAAATCCAATTTATCAAGAAATCCTATTGAATGTATGTTTGTATTACTTATAGAATCAGATCACTTCTCACCACACCCACTGCTACCACCCTTGTCCAAAGCACCACCTCTTGCCTGGATTACTGCATTAGTCTTTTATGTAACCTGGCCACTTTCACTCATGTCCCTGTGCAGTTGATTCTTCACATAGAACCTAGAGTAATCTTCTAAAAAATATTTGTTAAATCATATCACTCTTCTGTGAGAAGCGTTCTCAGGATAAAACTTAAGGTTCCTGCAGTGGAATACAAGACTCTAAACAATTTTTCTTCAGTGGAATATAAGTTCCACAAGGACAGGAGTTATTATATTTTGCTCAGTGGTATTTCCACAGGGCCTGAATGATGCCAAATTCTATTTTAGGTGCTCACTAAATATTTGTTGATTGAATAAAGAAAGGTAATGTTGAGTACAGGTCATTCATTTAGTAACTGTCTGATTGGAATGTAAATTCAGTTTGATCTAACTGCAGTACCATTCCATGTTTTCATCACTTGTCCAGTGTTCAACTTTTATGTATTGTAGACATATATTTCAGTCTTTTCCCTAATGACTTGTTTGTCTCCTTTTTTCCATGCTTTAATAAATTTTACTGGGTGAAAAATGGATTGGTGGTTATGGTGAGGACGAGGGTAGTTTGCTAAGATATTTTGTGTGCATGATACTAGGATTGGAGAGGGAAGGATATCACTGTTATCTCCTCCTAGTGGCAAAAAATGAAATTACAAGGTAAGGAGGGACTGGAAGGGGCTCTGTAGGGGAGCTTGCCTCTCTTCTTTGATAGTAATTTTTGTTTTTATGTAATTAAAAAATGTTTCCATTATACTATCTGAAAGCAGTGTTTTCTAAGCTTGTGACAGAATGTATCACAGCATTCTGCCAGGAAATAGGAGGTTAACTCATCTTTCATCATTTCTTTTTATTCAGTCAATACCAGAGATGGAGACTCACTCCTTTTGCAATAAACCTTCATATTTTGGAGATCATGATTAAAACACCTCCTGCTTTTCTTTGGTTTTAAATAATGTCAAATCATTTAATTGTTATACATCAATCCTATCATCAGTCTTTAGTCATTTTCATTACTTTACTGTAAGTACTTCAATTCTCCACATACTAAAGGTTAAAGAGCCTCTATTGGTATTCTTCAGTAGGGGATTTTACTATTTTAGTGTGTATAAACACAGACATGATTAATTACACAGACTCTTCTGAACTGAATGCTTAACCAAAATACAGATACAGATGCATTCATAGTGTGTGTGCATGTGCTAAGGCCTTCCCTGATGGCACTAGTAGTAAAGAACCTGCCTGCCAGTGCAAGAGACATAAAAGACACGGGTTTGATCCCTAGTTGAAAAGATTCCCCTGGCGGAGGAGATAGCAACCCACTCCACTACTGTTGCCTGGAGTATCCCCTTGGACAGAGGATCCTGGCAGGCTACAGTCCATAGGATCACAAAGAGTTGGACACAATGGAAGCAATACTCATAGTGTAAATACTAATACAATGCTGCTTTATGTCGTAGTGATAGTTTTACTTTAGTTTTTATATTATTATTTAATCTTTAGATCACTTTTAAAAACCCTCTCTTTATCTACATACTTAATACTTTAAAAAACAGTTTTAAGTAGATTTTCAGGGCCTTATGTCCTGTGTACCATTGTAGTTTTTAGATTTATAGCACTACTCTTAATTTATGAGTGAAATGACTTTTGTGGTAACATTACAAAAAAAGAAAGACCCTTGAGTACCACCATAAAAAAAGGTAATTCTATGATATTTACTTTGTTTCCACATATGTTACCTAACTGTTTTCTTTCCACTGGGCTAAGAAACACTATGATCTGGGAACTGAATTCTCAGAGATTCCTTATAAATATAAGCCCTCCCCTCCCCCAATAACATAAAGACAACGAGTCAACAATTTGCTCATGCTTCCTTTCTGATCTTAATGTTTTTAAGAATTGAAGAGATAACCTGCATCACTGGTATGAAAGGCCAATTATAGCATAATAAATTTAACCAATAAAAAAATTCTTGGATTATCCCTACAATGCAGGATAAAGATGTACTTGGTTCACCTTGATTAGCTGTTAAGACTTGCAGATTTATGTGATGGGAAGAATATAACTTGACTGAATTGTCCATTTTGATATCCATGCTCTCTTGAATAAAAATCAGCTAAGAACCATGTGTTTTGAAAAAAGGAAAGGGACACATTTTTCCTAAATCCCTCTTTGGCTTTGAAGAGATGATTTCTAAGAAAGATGCTTTGCCTTTGTTTCTAGAAGAATTATTTTACAACCTGATTTTCTGTAAATGAAATTGTCATAAATCCAGTCAATTTACTTAGAGACGCTTGATCCTTTCTTGACATTTCTTCTTCCTTAAACATTAGTGATTTGCCATCAGAGTTCATCTCAGAAAATTTTGATTAGCCAATGTCTAGCTGATCATATCCATTTTTTAGAAGCAATATATATCATGGAAGTTGATTTTATAGAACAAGGCAGAGGTGGTACCTTTTGTTGATTTTGGAAGACAGAGTTGGAAGTCACGATCCCATCGAGATTCAAAGATAGGGGCCATCTATCCGACCTCTTCATGAGTAATGGATGCATGCTCTTGAGTCACCTTGAATTTATAGGCCGATTTTGTTTTTATTTCCTTTTTCCTACGGGTGGCCTCCATAACATAATAGGATTCTCAAAGTAATTTAGAGATGGAAACAATTTTCATGACCCAATGGGGAGGTGCAGACTTCTTTGCCACCCACCTAAGGGCAGTCTTGGAAATTAAGGACTAGTATGATAGATGATACTGCTTGATGTTACATAGATCGGTGTTTCTCGAGCTTTAATGTATGTCCAAATCACCAGAGGATCTTGGTAAAAATGCAGATTCCGAATCACTAGATCTGGGTGGAGAGCAGGCCTGGAATTGGTCTCAAGGGTCTCTGTATTTCTAACAAGTTTCTAAGAGATGCTGCTGTTACCAGTCTGAGATTGGCTTCACTCTGAGCAGCAAGAATGTAAGCATTTTCCCCTGTTGTAGCTGTGGATCTTTCTCTTGCTAGAGATATTATTATATATTATAATATAGTTATTAATAAATAACAGCTTTGATTGCTAATAGTTGCACACTCGAGTGGTATAACATGAGGAAAGTACCAGCACATAGAAGCTACAAATAATTAATTTATAAATCCTTAATCAACCCAGATATTCTCCTGAAGTGACACACTAGCAAGGTCAGTCCTTTATTCATGGCAGCCACACACAGTCTGGGCTGTACATGGCACACTGACAGTTCTGCTGTTTGCATAGAGCAGGATGTGAGCATTGCCTTGTGGAGTTGTGAAGTACGGTGGCCCTGACTATTCTAAGGAAACAAAGGAAAAAGAAGCAATATTATTCAGAAAAGTCATCCCAATTTTCGCTACTGTTGTTCCTTCCATTTGTTTTGTCTCGAATCATTGATCCTGAATTGGGCTCTAGTCTTGTTCATTCATTGGCTTCTGACATATAGTATTGAATAATACTATCGGAAACCCAATTTACCCCCTTCATTCCCAGTTCTTACCCTTTTTTCAAGATTCTAGGTCAAGGATAGTAGATTCTTAAGTATTGTTTGTATTTATTATTGTTGTTCAGTTGCTAAGTCGTGTCTAACTCTTTGCGACCCCATGAACTGAAGCATCCCAGGCTTCCCTGTCCTCCACCATCTCCTGGAGCTTGCTCAAACTCATGTCCATCGAGTCGGTGATGCCATCCAACCATCTCATCCTCTGTCATCTCCTTCTCCTCCTGCCTTCCATCTTTCCCAGCATCAGGGTCTTTTCTAATGAGTCAGCTCTTCTCATCAGGTGGCCAAAGTATTGGAACTTCAGCATCAGTCCTTCCAGTGAATATTCAGGGTTGATTGCCTTTGAGATTAACTGGTTTGATATCCTTGCTGTCCAAGGGACTCTCAAGAATCTTGTTTGTATAAGCAATAGTAAACACATAGAGGATTATTTTTCAACCCCTACTCTAGGTCACAGGGTAGTTGTGGATGAGGACATCTACAGCCTTGTTGATGGGGTTGGAAGCTGCATGATCTTTGCTATAGTCTTGTGAATTTCACACTGTCCTCCCAAAAGTTATCCATTATATATAGAAAGAGCACTCTCACTTTTTAAATTAAGCAATGTGCTTTGGAAGCAACAGTAACAGATTTCTTGAAATAATTACATTTTGATTCAGAAACTTTGAGGTCTACCCTGTACTGTGGTCCCAGAAGGGCATAGCTTACTAATGACAACATTGATTTCTCTGAAGCAGTTGCCTGACTAGTATAACTGAAATTATTTTAGCAGAAGTGTCACCAGTTTGTAATTTACAATTGCATCTCAGATGTGCATGTGACTTTCTTTTGTGCAGAATCTTAGTTCACAAACCCCCATTTCTACTAATTTTTCCAATCAAAAGTAACCTAATTACTTCCAGATTTAAGTGTGGTTAACTCGGGATTTAAACTTAGTTACCCTAATATTTTCCATGTTCCTATTTTCACCTCTGCTTATGGATATTCTAAGCCCTTGGAGAATTTACAGAGAGTTGTTACATTTTCCTGGTTGTATCAGTTAGCTATTGCCATGAGATAAGCCGCCCTGGAACTCAGTGTCTGATATGATAAACATGTTGCTCACGAGCCATTAGCTACTTGTTGTTCGTGGTCTCGGGGATTCATTTAGGTTTCTAGGGCTTGCCCACACATTTGTCAGTTGTTTGATCTAGGATGACTTTTGCTGGGCTAACTGGGCCCTCCTGGGAGTGATCTTGCATTCTCCCTCAGAGTAGCCTGGACTTCTTCAGGTGGTAGTGGCAGGGTTCCTCAAGAATACATAGAAGAGTGAATAACTCCTTAAGGTTCAGGCTCAGAATCACTCGCTCCCATGCCCTTCATTCAGTGAGCCAATTTCAAGTGTTAGTAGCTCAGTCGTGTCTAACTCTGCAACCCTGTGGACGGTAGCCCGCCATGCTCCTCTGTCCATAGGATTTCCCAGGCAAGAATACTGGAGTGGGTTGCCATTTCCTCCCCAAGGGGATCTTCCTGACCTAGAGATCACATCTGAGTCTCCTGCATTGCAAACAGATTTACCACCAAGCCACCAAAAGTCAGTCACAAAGCCAGACCAGTTTTAAGAGTTGGGGAAATAAATTCCACCTCTGAATGGGAGTTGTTACAAAAGCAGATTGCAAAAAGTGTAAGTACAGGGAGAGGTGAAGTATTGTGACTGTTTTTGCAATCAGTTGACTGCACTTACCCTAGGGGAGGAGACTCAGGTCTGTTGTGAAACACTCCCATCCTTGCCCACCTCTTTCTAATGTTCTTTGCCTGCCCTGCCCCCACCCCCTGTTATTCAACCTCTGACCATTTGCTTAGATCTGTAGTTGGGGGCTAAATTTCCTATGATACCCTTTGATCACGATGGCTGCACACTGTTGTGTTCTCCTTAGCCTGACATCAAGTTCCTTTTGGATGTCCAACTTACACAGAAGAAAACCCGTTCATTAGCATTTCAAAATAATACTCTGCTTTACAAGTTAAAACTTTGCCATTTCTAGCTGATTCCGATTATGATGATTGCTTGGAAGATTGAAAGTTTAGCTGAGCCAAGCAATTTCACTGAATTAATTTCAATTTTCAGAATTTAAGGCAAAAAGATCATGTCTAAATTCATTTGTAATGGATGAAAGGGCACTAAGTTGAGTGTCAAAAATTACACACTTGTGTTGTCACTGTTCTTATTCCCTTTTGTAAAATTTCATGAACACTAATGGAAGGAAACACCAGTCTGAATTACTGGGTAAATATCAATAGCTATACTAAAACAAGCTACAAGTACACATGAAGAATAGACTAAATTACCTATGTATTCTGTTTCCCCAAATCTAGTCCCACAATTATTCTCATAATCTCTGGTGCTCTACCTACTTTGTTTTTCTTTTCTGGTCTCTTTTGAAGGATGTTAGAGTAACTTCCCTCGGTTTTTACATAATAGCAGGCCACTGGCTAAAAACCAGAAGTACATCAGTTATTACCCATTAAATAATGAGTTAGCCAAAAGGTTTATTTGGATTTGCTATAGAATGGCCCAGATGCCCTTTCTTTCTTTATATTCTGTTTTGACCACCTCCATGTAACAAGTTTACTGTGGGCTGTCATGAAGCTCAGTCTATGATGTGGATGTGAAGTGGCCCAGAGGTTGGTAATATGGTATTGAACCTAGTAAAAGATGTCCCAGAAGCACATGGTGGACGCTAGAATGTACCCTATATTAAAGCAAGCCTTAATAGATACAGAAGGCAGGTATGGATATGACGTTGCTCACAAAATAATCCAGACAAGTGCATTTGGGTGGCTTTCCTTCATTGCCCCAGGCTCGCAACTGCTCACTCCTTCCCAGGATGCCACCAGTCATGTGACTCATGCTAGTTTGTTCACGTGAGCTGGTTAGCCAACAAGATTCTTCTTGTTGTCAGAAGCATTTTTATTTATTCTAACAAGGAAGGAAACTGACGTTTATTGAGAACTCACTGAATGACAGTTTCAACCCCATAGATTTGACAGAGTCTATCTTCATTGTGCTTCCTGTTAGTGGTAGGTATCGGGTCTTTCTTTTCTGTCTCTTTTCTAAAAAAAAATGTTTATTTAGCTGTACTGGGTCTTAGTTCTGGCACACAGGATCTTCGATGCTACGTACTAGATCTAGTTCCCAGACCAGGGTGGAACCTGTGCCCCCTGCATTGGGAGCAGGGAGTCTTTACCTCTGGACCCTGAAGGCAGTCCCCCTTCTTTTCTCTTATTTATGTTTCCTCTTCTGGATGCTCTCAGCACAGATTAGCTATTGATCATAGATGAATGTTACTTAGGATTTAGATTGTGAAATACCAGTCTACATTCTGAATCATGACAAGCTTCCAAATCTTAGAAGACGTATGTGAATTATCATTCTTGGGAGTGTTTAGGTCTGTATGTATAGACCTGGTCAAGTAAATTTTGGCTGTTCATTTTTTAAGAATGAGGAAAAAGGATTTAGTTAGCTATATCACGCTACATTTCTTTTTTCTTTTTCCCAGTCTTTATGCATGCTTTGTATTTACTGATGGATAGCAAAGAGTTAATTTCTAGATTTTTTTTTTCCCCCCCTGGGAGATGAGCATCTCCTGGAAAGGCGATTTTGGTTGCTGTTTTTGTTTTTGGCAAGCTGCAGTGGAAATGACAGAAAAATATAAGAATGATAGGGGGAAATAATTGTAGTTGTTAGGCACATACAAACAATAGGAAGGACAATACTTATAAAATTGAAATCGCTACTCTCAAAGATGATACCGAGCAGTAAAAGCTAAGAGAAGGCAGTATTTGAGGGAATTATGGACAAAGACAGATCTCCCTGTATATCATTTGAAGCAAGGGAGGCTTGCACAGAGAATATAATGTTGTTGGAGCTGCAATGCGTGTGTGCTCTCTTTCAGAAAAAGACAGCTGATTTGTATCATAGCTCCTGAAAGTAAAGTTATACTTGAAAAGAATTTCACATTTTGGAAACGGGGCATCTGTAAGAATATTTGCCACTTAGGAACAGAAATTGCATCTTGCCCCTAATTCATCATCAGCCATCTACTGAGTGCTTCCTACACATGAGGGTTGGCGGCTGGTCCTGGTGCTGTTTCAAAGATCCTAGAAAGCCCACCTCCTCTTGAGGGATTTATTGTTGTCTGGAGTGGATTACTTGAGCAAACCTTCCTTTCTTTTCCAGAATGCTCTTATTTTTTAGATTTTCTTTCTGACTCTCTAGATACTTTTAGCCATTCTCCTCTTTGAGGGGCCCTCCTCTTCCACCTTTCTCTTGCTGTTGATATTTCTCAGGTTCAATTAAAATCTCCGTTTGTGTGATCCTGCTCCCATTTGCAGATGACTCAAAAAGTCTTATCTCTAAATTGAAAAGTAGCCTAAAATTCCATGCCATAATGACTAGGGTGACCACAGAATTTATTGACACAACTTGGAACATTTGTGGGGATTGAAAATCAGTACTGTTAATTTTTTTTTCTTGGGCAATTACCATAAACAAAAAGCATCCTGGGAAAATCTGTAGCTATGGTCACCCTACATGCCCCTAAGAGCCCATTGGATAGCTCTACTTGGATATCTTTCAGGCACTAAATTTGATGAGCTGAGTGAACTCCACTTCCTGCCCTTCCATTTCTGCTCCTTTTGCATTTTCCATCTCAACACAGTCATCTTTCCAGTTGCCCAAGCCAGAAATGCAGTCAGTAGCCATAACTTTTCCTGATCCCTCACCTTCTCTTTTATGGGCCACCAAATTCCATCATATGTTCACTTAATAAAGACTTCTGAATCTGTCCCCTGGGTCCATGTCTCCATGCCTGTCACTGTTGATTTAGTTGAGGCTCTTAGTTTCTCAGCTGGCTTAGGAAACAGCCAATTAAAGAGTGTGCTGCAGACCTTCTGATCTGAATTCCTTGAATCCATTCTTTGCATTGCTTATAGATTGTGCATGTAAATATATATATCACTCCTCAGTTTAAAATCTTTCAAGCTTCCTCCAGATTTCCTTCAGGATGATGTCTAATTTCCTTAACAGGACATTAAAGCCCACCACGACTTGGCTCTTATGTGCCTTTCAGCCTCCTCTCTCATCATTCCTCACCCGAAGCTTACCTTGCTGTTTGTTCCACCCTCAGCACTGGACTAGCCTTTGCTCTTCCTCCTTTCTCCCATTTGGGATCACTCTTCACATCTCTGACTCACTGCTACTTCTCCAGGAAACTATTCTTAAACCTTTCTTGAACATTGGGTTTTATTCTTCCTTAAAGAGCAATTCTGATCACAATTTTCCCTCAAATGTTTAATTCTCTATTATGTTCTTTTCATCTTTAAAATGTATATACAGTGAAATACACAGGTCTTCATTGAACTGTTGGATGAGTTTTGACAAATGTCTGCACTCATTTATCCAGCACCCCATCAAGATATAAGACATTTATAATCACCCCTCAAAGTTCTCTAATGCCTCCTTCCAGTCTACCTCTGTCAACCATTACTCAGATTTTATTGCCACACATTAATTTGGCCTTTCTCTAATTTCATGTAAATTACTTATTTTCATTAAACAATAAACCAATATTCATGCTTATGAAAGGCATTGCTTTATTAGATTTTCTAGTGGACACATGCCTGTGTGCTAAGTCCCTCAGTGGTATCCAACTTTTTGTGACCCCAAGGCCTGTAGCCCTCCAGGCTCGTCTGTTGATGGGATTCTCCAGGCAAGAATACTGGAGTGGGTTGCCATACCCTCCTCCAGGGGATCTTCCCAACCCCCTTAAATGTATAATGTTGATATAGACAACTTTCAAGGTATTTCACTGTATACTTGCTATCACCTTCAGAAATTATAGTCATGGTGTAGGCTGGCTTTACATTTTCATAGACTGCTTAGGCCTATGTTTTGGAAATTCAATTGCATCTTCTTTTTCTCTTATAAAAATGATGAAGAGACTGGGTGTCTGCCTCATTCAGCAAGATTCTGCTTAATAAGGCATACTTGTAGTGTTAGAAAAGATGCCAGTTATGAACCAGAATGCATGAAACTTGAGCGAGACTCCTAATGAGCTCTGTAGGGGCAGTTGCACAATGGAATTCCAAATAAGGAGAAGCTAATTGTCAGCCAAATTTGCAGTCAAGAGGAAGGATCAGCACCTGTATTAAGGTCTTCTCACACATCACTTCTTCATTGAGGCCATTTTTGTAACAGGGACTTCTACCCAAAAGTGGGGCAGGAGAATTCTTCATCAAGTTGCAAAGCAAATAGATTCAAATGACGGCAAGCACTGTATCCAGTTCACCACAATTAATGATTCCACAGCACTAACAACAGTGTCTGACATAGAACAGACCCTTAATGAATAGTTAATAAATAAATGAACGAATCATTTTGGCTATTCCTAATGCATGGTAGTAGCTGTTGAATTTTTGATGCTATCATATTTCATAATCTTCTGAGGAAATGAAGTACTTTCATTTCTTAAATATTTATTCAGTTCCTTAGTAAAATATTGTGTGTAGAAAATGGAATAGTTGAGACATTTGGAGGGGCTAATGATGAAGAAGTTTTGATAATTTTAGATGGTCTGTATTTGGAGCCAGACTCCTTCCACCTGACGGAGGCTAAAACTGCCAGCAGTTTTCAACTTGTAATCGAGGAACTGAATTGCCACCCAACCATAGTTCAGTTCCCATTCAGCAACCATCTCCACGCACACAGCGCCTTTCAATTGTGAACCTCTGAAGGGCTATACTTTTGGAAAAAAAATAATAATTTTCATTTTCCTCAATGTAACCTATAAACCATACGTATACCCCATATTTTTATGAAATTGCTATAGAACTGAGAAAATAGGTATTGACGGAGGCAAAGGACCAATTCTAACACTTTTAAGCATGGTGTAGTAGTTTATCAGACTATCTGGAGTTGTAGCTTAGCTGGTGAATGTTGCAGATTGCAAAGTTACTCTGCCTCTGAGGACTTTTTTGAAAGTAAATTCTACATTAATGGGTGTCATCGCAAATTGTTTATCCTAAAGAGAATGTGTCTACTCAGGCAAGTAGGTATTTTGTGTGTGCTTCCTTGAGGAGCTAAAAGCCATTACTCCTTGATGGTTCAGTGGGTTAAGAATCCACTTGCAATGTAGGAGACATGGGAGATGTGGGTTTGATCCCTGGGTCAGGAGGATCCCCTGGGTTGGGAAGATCCCCTGGAGGAGGAAATGGCAACCCATTCCAGTATTCTTGCTTGGGAAGTCCCATGGACAGAGGAGCCTGGTGGGCTACAGTCCATGGGGTCGCAAGGGTGAGACACAACTGAGTGACTAAGCAGGCAGGTAAAGTAATAATTACACATGTTCATTAAATATATTAAAAATGCAATTTGGAAATCTGATATGGGATACTGGACGGTGGAACTAAGACAGAAAGATTAATCAGGTGAATGGACCAGAGAAGAAAAGTAAGAGTTGTGGCTTGCGGAATTATCTTGACAAAGCCACTGGACTTCCTCAGATTTCAAGTTCCTGGTTTGTAAAACGAGAGGGTTAAGTTATTCAATCTTTGAAATCTCTGTATCTCTAGCTAGCTAAAATGTAAGCATCCTCACAATGAGAATAAGACAGTTTGTAGCTGGCTTTTTAGAAAGAGTTATGAATCCACTTAAATCAGAAACTAAACACCAGTGAACAGGACCTATATAATGGCTGAAGCACTGCCATTACCAAGCACCATGGGCCCCATGGGCTGGGGTAGATGACTCTTAAGCATTAGTTCATATATATATATATACATACATACATACATACGTATGTGTATATATATATATACACACATACATACATATATATATATATTTGGAGGAAATTTGAAAGTCTACAAAATAGTCACAGAGGTGAATTCCTTTGGTTCCTGTTAAACTGTACTGTAAGGTATTCTGTTTGTGTCTCAGCAATGGTGAAATTACCCTAACATTTCTTTGCAGTGCCTATTGAGTAATTAAATATGGAAGTGTTCTATTTCTCTAGTGGGAAAGTCATCAGAAGGAGAGAGACCACAGGGAAGAAGATAGGAGAATAGAATCCGGGTGATTAAAACCAAACAAGTTCACATCAAGATTGAAAGGGCTTGTTTTTAGGGCAACACAAGTTCTCAAAGCACTTTAAATACAACACAAGGCAACTTAGTTACTTTATAATTATCAATTCCTTTTGGCCAGGGAAATGAAGTGTTCTTATGGAGATCTTTTCTGCTCAGCAAGTAGAGCTGAAATGTAGGAAAGCAGAGCAATGAAAGAAGCTCATGCTGTGTCTGGGGCTGAAACACTGCCATTACCAAGCACCATGGGCCCCATGGGCTGGGGTAGATGACTCTTAAGCATTAGTTCATATTTTTCCAATTAAGCATAAGTTGTGTTTCTTTATGTGTTACAAAAGAGTTAGTCATTTAGTCCCCATAAGGAGTATTTTATCAAAAGCAACGATTATGGCCAGAAACAAAGGAGCCTGTAACTGGATTATAGGCCACCGTCTTTCTAACTGCATTGAGTTCCATACATAGCTAATTGTGATGTAATGGTGATAGCTTTTGGAATGAAAATAGTTGTCAATAGAATAGGAAGCTGGCAAGATGTTATGAATGGAATGATGAAATGAGCTGATTCATAACATAATAAGCATTTACTGTTTAGCTTGAATTTTGTCTTAGCCTGTTACCTGTTCAGTTTATATGAGTTTGTCTTTCTGGTCTTAGTTTATGGTTATAGACCTGAGATTTACCTGGAAGAGATACATCAGGTAGGCTCAGTCAGTTCAGTTCAGTTCAGTCGCTCAGTCGTGTCCGACTCTTTGCGACCCCATGAATCGCAGCACGCCAGGCCTCCCTGTCCATCACCAACTCCCAGAGTTCACTCAGATTCACGTCCATCAAGTCAGTGATGCCATCCAGCCATCTTATCCTCTGTTGTCCCCTCCTCCTCCTGCCCCCAATCCCTCCCAGCATCAGGGTCTTTTCCAGTGAGTCAACTCTTAGCATGAGGTGGCCAAGTACTGGAGTTTCAGGTAGGTTAGATACCTTCAAATTTCAACTTTAGATTTAGGTGAAAGATAATGTATTGTATCACAATGTTATTTTAATATGAATTCTCTATTTTACACCTACAAATATGTACCTAATCTATTGCCCTCAAAAGGAGTCTCCCATGTACATCATTCCAAGATAGATCAGGAGCTCCAGGTTGTACAAATGGTAGATCAGGTGATGATGCCTCTGTAAACTTAGAAGGTGTGCTTCCCTGGTGGATTCATACAGACTTTGTTCTTACATGGGCACCAAATCAGATCCAATAGCCCATTAAATGGGAGCACAGTCTGCTTGTGGCTGTCATCATTGCCTCATTAGCAGTAGAACATGGTGGATTCGAGACCCATCACCTCTACCAACTAGTTATGTTTCTCCTCTGAAAAAGCAGAGGTAAGAATAATGCAATTAGGGTTTGTTGTGGATAAAACAAGGAAACAGAAGGTGAATGGCTCAGTAGACCACCTGATGTGTAGTACATTCATCAGTGCCAAGGGCTAATCTGACCAGCCAGCCAGAGAATTAACCCTTCTCATCATGTTCCCTATACTGTTTCCTGTGCATATGATCCTCAAATTTGGGTCAAATTAGGAGTTCTTCCTTGTTAGAATCCTGCTTGAGGGGATCGCAGGATGTTTTGTTTATTTACTTGTTAATTTTTTAAACAAATTTTATTTTTTTTTTAAAGTTTTTTGGTGGGCACACTGTGCAGTATGCAGGATCCTAGTTCCCTGATCAGGGATTGAACACGTGCCCCCTGCACTGGGAGCGTGGAGTCAAAATCCCTGGACCACCAAGCAAGTCCCTCTGTTTTTTAGAAGGCGACTTTAAATCCTGAGTGACATGGTAGAGTTAGTTTGGAGTTGGGGATGCTGCTCAGGAACAAACATAGTCCAGGGACCTGAACCCTGAAGGGTATACCAGGAATAAAGCTGAACATACAGTCAGATTTAGATTTTATTCTAAGTGAGAACAGAAGCAATGACAAAGGAGATGGGAGAGAACTGTCTTTAGCATGAGCCCTTCCATGGCTGGTGTGTGTGTGAGAAAAGACACACAATGGGCCGAGGTCTGTCTTGGTGGCCTCTGATCATTTGAAAGGCAGATGAAGCTAGTTTCATCCCAGCCTGTGTCACCAAGTAGAACAGTGCAGGTAATGAAGGTCCATGGCAAAAGCCAAATGAGAGCCGGGCTCTGCGTTGCATGGGCCAGCTTCTTAGAACATGTGCGGCAATGGCCTTGACATTAATAAGAGGACCGAGGTGCTGTCAGCTTGTAGCCACAGCTGCTTCTGAAGAGGGAGCCCTAATTTGGAACACTATTTCTCCAACCCGAGTGATCACAAAATCCCCTGAGCACTTCTTAACAATATGAATTCCTAGGCCTGAGTACAGACATCTAGGGTAGAGGCTTTCAATGGATATTTTCTATACGTATGTCAAGTGACACTGAAGATAAAGAAAAAATAGGCCAAACATAATTTGGACTTATATACCAAATATTTCTTAGGTGTATCAGAATGAATGACGGGTAGGGCCAAAGACAGTGCCTCTGGAGAAGACTGCCTGGGTTCGAATCTGTGCGTTCGTCCTCATTCCTGTACAACGGGAAGAGAAATCACTGACTCTTGGGCTTGTGTAAAACACTGGAAGAGTGTCCAGCGTGTGATAAACATTTAATCACTATTTGTGATCATTACGATGTTTTTTGAACTCTCTACCGGGAATGAAACTGTGAGGGCCCACTCAATGAGAAGTAACAAGACCTAACATTTCTTCTGTAGGTCCTTCACGGTGTTAAAATGTGTGACCTTATTGTCATATTCATAACTTTGAGACCTGGGCCATGGGAAGCCCATTTAGTCTGAGAATTTGAGCTTCACATATGCTCCCCAGATCTTCTGAAGTGTCCAGCTGGAAATTCTAGAGTGTGTCTCACTGCTTGGGGTGATGACCCAATGGCAGTAAGTACTGAGCTGTGCTTTTCCAACTTGAAAGTTCATAGGAATCATTGGGGAGTTTGATCAAATGCAGGTTCGGATTCAGTAGGTTTGACGTAGGCCTGAGATCCTGCCTTCCTCACGACTTCCATATCATGCTGACAGGGCTGCCCTGTAGACTGCACCTTGAAAAGCAAAGCATTCTTTTAAGCATCTTAACATCCCAGATGTACATCTGGCATACGAGCTGCACTTAGGCTTATGAGGACTCCCCACAGGGCAGTAAACCTTTGCTTCCTGGGAGCAAATATGAATGATGTTTTTGAGAAAAACAATGTAGCCTCAGTAAACTCTGTTATCCATGTGGTGACAGACAGACCAGCTTGTTCTAATTAAGCAAACTGAATGCTGTTGTACGCACCTTGCGTGATTTTCCAGTGTTTGGAGCCCCAAAGTTCAGTAATACAAGTGTAGCACAAAAGCTACACTGGATATAATTTATTATTACTGGTACAGAGGCATTTTGGGGTCTTGTTGATATGTTGCAATCATTACCCTGGCAAAGAGCAAGAGCTGGTTAACAGAGATGTCCAATTGATAGAATGCTACATAAAGCGGCTTTCAGGGTACTTTGGGTGATGATATCCAGATGCACCCAGAGAGGTGCCACACCAGGAATACAGTCTTTGAACCATCCAGTTAGATTCATGGTTTATCTATTCCGTGTCATAAAAGCCAAATGAACAAGTACAAGCTATTCCTTCAATCTGTAATTGAAAGGCTGTGTGGCGTAGAGATTGACTGGGTATCCGCTTCAGTATCAATCATATTACAAATCAATGCTCAACTGCACACATTCTTAAAATGTGTACTACAAAAGAAATCAAACCAGGGGGGTATTTGTGTATGGTCAAGCCTTTAGGTATGTTGGGGAATATATCTGAGTGTGAGAGAATTGAACTACAGTTCACTGGCCTTTAATAAAGTTATTTAGCTCTAATCTTTGGGTGGATATACAAAAATCAGAAGTGCTTGATTCAGATAGATGCCCAGTAAAATGAAAAGGACAAAGAAAGCCTAGAATTCAAGGAAAGTAATGCTCTACAAGCTTTATCAAATCCTCCCTACCAGCACTGTAATTCTCAATAAAGCTCAGCATGATGGTTCAAAATAAGAATGGGATGTGACAAGACAGTAACTCTTGGAGTGGTAGAGTAACTTGGAGTGGTAGGTGCAGTAACTTTCTCTTCTCTCAGTGCTTTCCCTGGGATTCTCCAAGGCACCTGAGAGAACCAAGGGGTAATGCAATTTATTCTTTGTGTCCAGGAACTGAATTTTTTTTGTCTCCTTTTGTGGCAGTGTGATTATTGAACTTCATATATATCTATATCTATACATATATATATCTATATATATACATATATATATGAACTTCACATATATATGATTATTGAACTTCATATATATATATGAACTTATATATATATGAAGTTATGTATATGAAGTTATATATATATGAATTATATATATATATATAATTTTATTTGGCTGTTGCCAGGTCTTAGTTGCAGCATGTGGGATATAGTTCCTTGACCAGGGATCAAACCCTGGCCCCCTGCACTGGGAGTGCAGAGTCTTAGTCATTGGACCACCAGGGGAGTCCCTGAACTTCTAACACCTTAACCATGAAGTGAGAAGCTAAGTATGACTTGCTGTGATAGCAGCCATGCCGTGTAACAAGCAACCTCGGAATCTTCCCAACAAGTCTGCATTCATTTTGCTGTAAGTTGATGATACGCTGCAAGGCAGCTAGTCTAGCCTGGGCTCAGCACGGGTAGCAGCCTCCTCCTTCTGGGAATCAAGGTGATGCCGAGGTACAAGTGGACAGGAGAAGCGCCCACAGGGTTTGCCACCACTCAAGCTGGGAAATGGCATGCTGTCGTGTCTGCCTTGTTCTCCCAAAGAAAGTAATAACGTGAGTGAAGTCCAAGTCTGGGGTGGGGAAGCCAACTCTTTAAAAATCATCTGCAGAGTTAGAGTGCCCAGGTACGGGGATGGTTAAGACTGGGGTTGTTTATATAATATACCTTGGAAGAGATGAGGACCTGAAACTTAGATCTGTTTTAAGTAAAAACTGACCTGTGTGAGGAGGAAGAGGAGGTAGAGATGATAGAGCTGCCCAACCGATTATAGGCTGCTCAGTGCGGTGTGAATTTCAGCCAAACAGTAACTGTTCCTGCCATTTTAAATCTGTCTCTTGTGCTATTTGGTGATTGGCTGGAGGTAAACTGCTTTCTGTGGGGTCCATGCCATATTTTGGACTTGAGCCAGACACGACTGAGTGACTTCACTTTCATTTTTCACTTTCATGCATTGGAGAAGGAAATGGCAACCCACTCCAGTGTTCTTGTCTGGAAAATCCCAGTGACAGGGGAGCCTGGTGGGATTCTGTCTATGGGGTTGTGCAGATCGGACACGACTAAAGTGACTTAGCATACTATACTTCTAGAAAGCAATTTTATATAGGGCTTCTCTGGTGACTCAGAGCTCCCCTGGTGGCTCAGTCAGTAAAGAGTCTGCCTGTAATGCAGGAGAGCCGTGTTCCGTCACCTGGGTTAGGAAGATCTGCTGGAGAAGGAAACGGTAACCCTCTCTAATATTCTTGCCTGGGAAATCCCATGGATAGAGGAGCCTGGCAGGCTAGTCCATGGGGTCACAAAGAGTTGGACAGGACTGAGTGACTAACACATTGTTCTTATCTGACTCTTAACTTGCTATTGCTAAATAATAAATTGCCAGAGACTTAGTGGCTTGAAAACAGTCCTCATGTATTGTCTCGTGGTGGTCTCAGTCCAGCATGGCACGGCAGGGTTCCCAGCCTAGGGTATCACGGGCTGAGGTCTAGATGTCCACCAGGCTGTGTTACCAGGAGACTGAGGGAAAACCTCCTCCTGAGTGTACTCTTGTCCCTGGCAGAGGACTCAGCTCCACGCAGTTGGAGAGCGGAGATCCCCATCCCAGTGCAGACCATCAGCAGCGCCACTCTGCTCTTAAGGGTGTTTTCATTCCTTGACATGTGGCCCGCTCCATCCTCAAGCCCAGCAACAGCACCTCAGATCTCTGACTCCTCCACACTCAGTCAAAGAAAACTCTGCTTTTCAAGGGCTCGTGTCATTATGTCAGATCCACTTCAGTGCTCTCTGTATCTTTTTTCTTTTTTTGAGACTTCCCCGTGCCACATCCTAGTTCCCCAGGGATTGAACCTGGGCCCTCAGCGGTCTAAGTGTGGAGTCCTAACCACTGGACAGCCAGGGGATTTCCTGCTCTCTGTATCTTAAGATCGACTCATTACAAAATTACTTTCCAGCAGTGCCTGGATTAGTGTTTGCTGGAGTAACTGAGTGAAGGCGAGCAAACGTTAGCAGCCAGGAATCTGGCACTAGCATCTCTGCCTACCCAGAGTGGCCATGTCCAATAGGTGGCGTCACAGACTTTGTCCCATTGAGCCATGCCTAGCACTGTCTCATAAGCATCTCTTGTTTCTTCATCACATTAATCTCCCAGTGCCCCTGACTAACCTATCCCAGACAGAACTCTGCTCTATCATTTAGTGACTCTCGGTATGGACTGCTGCTGTAATTTTCTTTTGTCAGCTGCTTTATTCTATTACATATGTATTGCACCTGGCAGGCAGGAAGAACATTTAAAACATTTTTGTCCATCTCTGGGACAAATTTACTGGGATCTTACAATTCACTTTTATTCAGTTAATTTGTGGCACATATTTTTCCCCCTAGCTCTGTCTCCTTTTTCTGTATGTCTTATACATTAAAATAATTCCAAAATGGCATGAGCTACCCATATAATCTTGCTGCTGGAATAGAGGTTTGCTGCCCTTGTGCATGCGGTTGCTCATTGATGTCAGAAATTGATTCCACGTTAATTTCTTCTTTGATGATTAACAACTCAGATTTATGCAGGCTTCTCATTTTGCTGCGTGCTCTGAGATCTATTTTTCCTAAGGACTCGTGACTTTTAAACATCATAATTATGTCCTACTCCGTTTATTCCAGAAGATGGCGCTGCTGCTGCTTCGCCAGCAAAAGAGCGTCATAAAATAGGACACAGAAAGGTGGCTATTTTAGCATTTCATAATAATACACCAGGCATCCATATTGGCAAAAATATATTTAAAACATGACATTTGAAAATACGTACTGTATTACTTTTCTTCCTTATGTTTAGTTTTATAGAAGAAATCACAGCTCACTCGTTAAAAGAATTGTGTTGAGGCAGAAGGGGTGGAGACCCTCTGTGCTGCTCCGTCACCATCGGGGCTCACTTGGTGACTGAACTGAATAGTTCCACTTTTGAGAAGACGGCAGCAGTGTCTGATATTAGAGACACAGATGCCCCCACAGAAGCTGTCTTAACTGCTTTTACTTTTTTTTTAGTTATAGTTGATTTACACTGTTGAGTTAGTTTTGAGTATACAGCAAAGCAATTCAGTTCTGCATGCATCTATTTTTTTTCAGTTTCTTTCCCCTTATAGGTGATTCTGCTTTAAACAGTGATGTCACCAATGGTTTCACTTAATGCATGAACTGTGCACACTGTCATTCACTGAAACTTGAGCTTATGCCTTTAAATTATTTACATCTTAAAGACTTCTTTTTCTAAACTACATTAATACTGTGAAATATTCAATAAATGTCAGAGAGTGAACATTCTTTTATGCCTGGAAACTTCGGAAATGTAAAATTTGGTATTCAGCTGTCGAGGTGAACATCACCAGCTGGATGTTTTAGCAGTGGATCAAATTCTCTTAAATAGTGCTGTAATAGTCTTCCCTATTCTCCTTTCATGTGAGGCCATGAAGAAATAAAATGGAGGGAAATAGGGACTAAACATTTACTACTGACATGAAATCAAGACAAAAAGTGGTTTCTACCTAAATAAGAGGCTTGGAAACAAATGGACAGTGAATGCTTCAGGGAGGTGGTATATTTCCTTTTAAAATATCTTAACTCCATGATTACTCAATATACTGGATATTTTTTTTGTGAATGTTGATGTTCACATCATGGCACACCTTTTTTTAAAATTTTGCTACATTTTAATTTATATCCAGTGATTTTTATAGTGTCTTACTAGATGTCTTGGTTTCACTAGCTCCTAGTCATTCACTTGTTCTTTCAACAAATATTTATTTCATGTCTATTTCATGACTGGCACTGCTCTACACAGTATAGAATCCCTGCTCTAATGGAGCATACTGTCTAGTGGAAGAAGGCAGGAATTGTGGGTTACATTGTGTCCCCTGGAAGATAGGTTGTAGTCCTAAACTCCAGTATCTGTGAATGTGACCTTATTTGGAAATACTTTCTGAGTAGATGTAATCAAGTTAAAATGAGGTAGTACTGCAATAGGGTGGTCTGCAGTCCAATGATTGGTGTTCTTACATGAAGAGGGAAATTTGGACACAGACACCAACCAGAGGGGAAAAACGCCATGTGAGGACAGAGGTACAGATTGGAGAGATGAGTCTAGAAGCCAGGGAATGCCAAGAATTGCCAGCAACCCCTGAAGCTTGAAAGAGGCAAGGAAGGATCCACCCTTAGAACCTTCCGTGGGAGTACCTGAGCACCTTGCTTTTGGAATTGTAGCCTCCAAGATGTTGAAAAACTAGACTTCTATTGTTATAAGCTACCCAGTGTTAATTTGTTATACCAACCCTGGGAAACTAATACAACAGGTAAGAAAAAAGTAGCAAATTAGATAATATATTAAGAGGTAGTTTTCAAAAAATAATGCTGGGAAGGGGGATAGAGAGTATCTGGCAAGTTGCGATTTTATTTTATTTTTGGCTGTGCAGGAACTTCATTACTGCACGTGGACTTTCTCTAGTACTCTGTTGTGGTGCCCAGGCTTCTCATTGTGGTGGCTTTTCTTGTTGTGGAGCACAGGTTCTAGGCACATGAGCTTCAGTTATTGCAGCACTCAGACTCAGTAGTTATGGTGCATGGGCTTAGTTGCTCCAGGGCGGGTGGAATCTTGCTGGACCAGGGGTTGAACCTGTGTCTCCTGCATTGGCAGGCAGATTCCTATCTACTCTACCACCAGAGAAGTCCCAAGTTGCAATTTTAAATAGAGTAGTCAGAGGAGACCTTGCTGAGAAGGTGACATTTGCACAAAGAGTTAAAGGAATTGATGGATACAGCTATATAATTATTTGAAAAGATTGATTGGTCCAGGCAGAGGAAACAGCAGGTCCAAAAGTTCTGAGGCAGGAGAGTTTCTGTGTTGTATTAGTTTCCTAGGGCTGCTGTAAAAATGACCACAAACAGGGTGGCTTAAAACAACAGAAACTTATTCTCTCACAGGTCTGGGAGTCAGAAGTCTGAAAGCAACATGTCAGCAACGCCACATGCTCACTGAAGTTTCCATAAGAGACGCCTTCCTGGCTTCTTCCAGCTTCTGGTGGTTCAAGGTGTTTGTTACCTGTGGTTGCATCAGTCTTATCCTTTGTCTCCACATGACTTTCTCCTCTGTGTCTCTGGCTTGGCCTTCTCCTCTGTATATCTGTGTCTCCTCCTCTTCTGTTATTTATAAGGATGTATCATTGGATTTAGGGTCTCTCCATATTATCCAGAATGATCATAACTCAAGATGTTTGCCTTCATTATATCTGCAAAGGGCCTTTCCCCCTCCCCCAAATCAGGCTGTATTTACAGGTGATGGGGGATACATCTTTTTGAGGCCACCATTCAACCCACTGCATGTGTGTTTGGGCAACAGGACAGAGGTCAGCAGGGCTGGACTGGAGAGGTGAAGAGTAAGAGAAGTAGGAGATGGTGTTGGAAAAGAATCTGAGTAGAAAGGGTAAGGATAACATGGGGCCTCAGAGATTGCTGTCCAGGCTCCAGCTGTCACTCTGAGTTAGAAGGAATACATGGGCTATTCATTAGGAGTTGATTGCTTGACAAGTTTGAGTTTTAAAAAATTGGGGGAAAGCAGCTAGAGTGTTTAGTTGTGTGCCTTTTGTTATTTCTTCATCAAGGCTGAAAAACTGTAGTGCTTTTCATCTGAAGCTCAAGCAAAACTAAAAAGGTAAACAGCTTCCCTAAGTCAATTCCTAGACTAGATCACCACCATTCACCAGTGCGTCTTTGGACCTGTCGTATCTCAGTTGGAAGAGGGAAGACAAGCACCCCCGCCCCCCCACCAGAAGGTGCAGGTCAGCTCCTGTGTCTGTCTGCTGCCTTTGAAGGTAGAAGGCTTTTAGCTCAGAATTCCAGGTCACAGTGCCAGGTCAGTGCTTTCATGCAGTCTGTATTTATTGTGTATAGATTCCTTTTCTGCCTGAAGGAGAAACACTCAGAGTCCATCCCCAGTGCAAAGAGTGTCCTAATGGCGTGGGCTAGTTTTTCTGTCCACACTGACTCTGCATTTATTGCCTGTGATCTTCTGTGCAAGCAGGGGTTTTCAACGTGGTCTTACTGAGCATTTCAGGCCTGTTGTACAGTAACACTAAGACATGATAATAAGAGAATAAAATACAGCATCGAGGGCAGCTATTGTTGTTATTATTTTTTTAATCAAGTCCCTGCCACTACCAGTGGCTTCTATGATCTATTCTCAACCCAGCAGCCAGAAGGATTTTTTTAAAAGCATGTCAGTTGTTGGTCCTCTGCTCAAAATCCTCCTATAGCTCTGCATCTCACTCAGCATCAAAATCAACTTCTTTACCATGGACTTTGAGACCCTAAGGGATCTGGCCCCTGTTACTCCTTACACTTCCTCTCCTGCTGCTGTCACATGCTCCCCGCCCCGCCCTTCCTCTTTCTGGATTTTGCCAAGACTGCTCCAGCCTCAGGCCCTTTGCACAGCAGCCAGGAATATGTGTGCCTTCTTCAGGCCTCTGCATAAATGTCACTTTACAGAGAGGCCTGCCTGCTTTGACCAACCTGCTTAAAGTAGGCCCCGCTCTCTTGCCACCAGCTGCTCCCTCTTTGTGCCCTCACCGCATAGCATCTATCACTGTCAGCTTTATTAATGTATCACTTTATTCTTTTCTTAAGCTCTGTGACATGATGGAAGTCACTGCTTCATGCTCAGCACTGGAACAGTGCCTGGCACATACTGGGTGTTTAATAAATATTTGTTTAATTAATGAATACAATGTGCCTGACATACTGTGCATTAATACATTATCTCATTTTATCCTCACAAAGAAAATATCATGTTATTATCCACATTTTACATGTTAGAAAACTGAAGCTATAAGCTAAGTAAATTTCACAAAATTACAAAAAGTGGTCAAGATGGAACTGAAATCTGGACAATCTTTCTTGCGAGTCTGGGCTGTGAAATGGTCCACTTTATAGATAGTATAATAGGACAGAAAGCTTGGGTCATGTTTTCAAGGTCACAGTGCTAGAATGCAATAGAGCCAGGGTTCAGATCCAGTTTTGATCAATCATAAAGTCCTTATTTTTAATCACTATAGTAAATGTGGTGAGCCAAATCCATGGCTTACTTTTTAAAAGATTATAGTAAAAAACTCCATGTAACATACTATCTTCACCATTTTGAAGGGTACAGTTTAGCAGTGTTAAGTATTCACATGGTGAATTATTCACATGTGAAGTATTGAATGGTGAAGTATTCACACGGTGCACCAGATCTCTGGAACTTTCTCATCTTGGAAAACTGAAACTATCCCCATGAAGCACCAAGTCCTCATTATCCCTTCCCCCAAACCCTGGTAGCCACCTTTCTACCTTTTTTTTTTCTAAGACTTTGACTACTTTAGTTCTTTGGCTCATTTTTTGATTGGGTCATTTATTTTTCTGGAATGGAGCTGCATAAGTTGTTTGTATATTTTTGAGATTAGTTGTTTGTCAGTTGCTTCATTTGCTATTATTTTCTCCCATTCCAAAGGCTGTCTTTTCACCTTGCTTATAGTTTCCTTTGTTGTGCAGAAGCTTTTGATTTTAATTAGATCCCATCTCCAAAGAAGACATATGGATGGCTAACAAACACATGAAAAGATGCTCAACATCACTCATTATCAGAGAAATGCAAATCAAGACCACAATGAGGTACCATCTCACACCAGTCAGAATGGCTGTGATCCAAAAGTGTACAAGCAATAAATGCTGGAGAGGGTGTGGAGAAAAGGGACCCCTCTTACACTGTTGGTGGGAATGCAAACTAGCACAGCCACTATGGAGAACAGTGTGGAGATTCCTTAAAAAACTGGAAATAGAACTGCCTTATGACCCAGCAACCCCACTGCTGGGCATACACACCGAGGAAACCAGAATTGAAAGAGACACGTGTACCCCAATGTTCATCGCAGCACTGTTTGTAATAGCCAGGACATGGAAGCAACCTAGATGTCCATCAGCAGACGTATGGATAAGAAAGCTGTGGTACATATACACAATGGAGTGTTACTCAGCCATTAAAAAGAATACATTTGAATCAGTTCTAATGAGGTGGATGAAACTGGAGCCTATTATACAGAGTGAAGCAAGCCAGAAAGAAAAACACCAATACAGTATACTCACACATATATATGGAATTTAGAAAGATGGTAATGATAACCCTGTATGCAAGACAGCAAAAGAGACACAGATGTGTAGAACAGACTTCTGGACTCTGTGGGAGAGGGAGAGGGTGGGATGATTAGGGAGAATGGCATTGAAACATGTATACTGTCATGTAAGAAATGAATCGCCGGTCTAGGTTCGATACAGGATACAGGGTGCTTGGGGCTGGTGCACTGGGATGACCCAGAGAGATGATATGGGGAGGATGGTGGGAGAGGGGTTCAGGGTTGGGAACTCATGTACACCTGTGGTGGATTCATGTCACTGTATGGCAAAACCAATACAGTATTGTAAAGTAAAAAAAATAAATTTTAAAAATTTAAAAAAAAGAGTTTGACTACTTTAGGTACCTTTGTAGGAGTCGAATCATACAGTTTTTGTCTTTTTCAGACTGACTTATTTCTTCATTTCACTTAGCACAATGCCTTTAAGTTTTATCCATGTTGTAACATGAGATGGGAGTTCCTTCTTAAGGTTGAATGACGTTCTTTTGATGTATGTACCATTTTTCTTTATCTATTAACCCTGGACAGACATTAGGTTGCTTTCATCTCTTGACTGTTATGAATAATGCTGCATTGGACACGGATGCATAAAGATCTGTTTGAGATCCTGCTTTGGAATCTTTGGGGGCATAAACCCAGACATTGCTGATCATTTTAAAAGTTCTATAACTATTCCAAAGAATAATAGTGAAATTTTTGTAATCCCTTTTTGGCCCTAGTCTTATAATTTATGAAAAAATTTTTCATTTCTTTGATGCTGTGACTATATTCTTTCAGTATTTGAGGTCAAGTAATCTAATATCCATCTATTCTAAAATGTCAGACAAGTCTGTTAATCATTTATTTTTAAGGAAAAAGGACTCACCCACAATTTATTTTACATTTTATTGATTTGTCTGCTCAACTCCTGAGTGATAAATTGGTGAAAGATTTTAGTGATAACTTCCATTTGGTCTTACCCTAAACCTTAGATTGCTATTCATAGCCTCAGAAATCTGAACTTTGATAGAATTTCCTAGTATTTTCCCCTCTCTTTCCTGCCTTTGATGTAATAAAGGAGAAGGAAATGGCAACCCACTCCAGTATTCTTGCCTGCAGAATCCCAGGGACAGAGGAGCCTAGTGGGCTGCCGTCTATGGGGTTGCACAGAGTCGGACACGACTGAAGCGGCTTAGCAGCAGCAGCATATGTAATATCATTGCCATTGTAATGATAGTTAAAACCTCTACCATGTCACATAATTATCATTTTTTTGTAGTGAGAATAATTATTATAAGATCTAGTCTCTTTCCAAGTTTGATTATAACAGAATGTTTTCTATATTCAGCACACTGTGCATCAGGCCTCTAGGAGTTACTTGTCTGCTAGTTGTAAGTTAGTATCCTTAAACAACATCCATTTTATCCCCTCACCTCACCCCCTGGTAACCACCATTCCACTCCATATTTATGAGTTCAGCTTGTTTAAAGCTAACCTATAAGTGAGATCATAGAGTATTTGCCTTTCTCTGTATGACTTATCTCACTTAGCATAATGTCTTTAAGATTCATCCGTGTGGTTATGGATGGCAGGATTTTCTTCTTTTTCATGACTGAATAGCATTCCCTTGTAGCTATTAACCACATCTTCTTAATCCACTCATCTGTTGACAGGCACTTAGGTAGATTCCATATCTTGACAATTGTGAATAATGTTGCAGCCGTTATGAGAGTACGTGTATCTTTTTGATACTCTGTTTTCATTTCCTTTGGATAAATACCCAGAAGTGGGATTGCTGGACCAACTGTAGTTCTGTTTTTAATTTTTTGAGGAATCTTCATACTGTTTTCCATAATATTGGTACCACTTTACCCTCCCAGTGACAGTGCACAAGGGTTCTCTTTTTCTACTCACTTGCCATCACTAACTATTTCTTACATTTGTCTTTTTGATAATAGTCATCCAATCAGGTTTGTGGTAATAACTCACTGTGGTTTTGATTTTCATTTTCCTGATGGTTAGTGATACTGAGCATCTTTTCATGTACCTGTTGGCCACATGAGAAATGTCTATTCAGATCCTTTGACCATTTTTTAATTGAGTTACTTGTTTTATGAGTTCCTTGTATAGTTTGGATCTGCATCCCTTTTCAAATATTTTCTCCCATTCTGTAGGCTGCCTTTACACTCTGTTATTTGTTTCCTTTGCTTTGTAGAAGTTTCTAATACCTCAAATAAAGTGTAAATAGTAAAGGGAATGTGGACATCTTTGCCTTATTCCTTATAGCTTTCATGCTCATAGTGTTTCTTTCTTAAATAAAATGCTGGATTTGGGCCCTGTGTATAATCATATTTAGAAAAATAATCATTTAATCATTAATGGGATGCTGAGTATTGTTGAGTACCTTTTTGGCATCTGTGAAGTTTATCACATAATCTTTCTACTGAGCCCTGTTAATACAGTGAACTGTTTTAATAAGTTAAACTTTTTGAGAAAACTCTACTTGTCTATGATATAATGAATTCTGTTTGCTAATATTTTATTTAGAAATTTTGATTTGGTAGTCAGAAGTGACAGTGATCTATGCGTTTCATTATTGTCCACTTTTTCTTAAGTTTTGGTATCAATGTTTCATTCCCTTCGTAAAAATACTTTGTAAATGTGTCTTTTTCTGTGCTCTGAAACCATTAAGTGGCATTGCATCTCTTTAGCCTTTGCTGAGTTGACTGTATTTCCTTGTATCTGGGCCAGATCTTTTGGGGAGGGGGCGTTATTTGATGTCTTTCTCTATTTCTTCTACTTTTGTTGGTTTCTCTAAACTTTCTCTATTAGGATTAATTTTTGTATATTATATTTCTTAAAAATTATAAATTTAACCTACATTTCTCAGATATTTGCAAAGAATACCTTAGTTAAGATTTTTCCATTAGTTCTAATCTTGGCAAGAAACAGATGGTATGTTTAACCGGAGTATTTTGAGGAAGGAGAAGGAAATGGCAACCCACTCCAGTGTTCTTGCCTGGAAAATTCCATGGACATAGGAGCCTGCCAGGCTCCAATCCACGGGGTTGCGAAGGAGTCGGACATGACTTAGTGACTAAACAAACAATTTTGAAGAAAGTTAAATTGAAGGACAGTGTATAAATATGTGGGAAAGTTTAAGAAAATCAAAGAGGAAGAGTATAGAACTCTGGGCTTGTAACAGTGAGGAACTCTCAGTGATCCAGGGATGGGGTACAGAGATGGCCTGATTACTAGAGCCCAGAGAGGATGGTTTTCTAGTGCAGGCCACCTGGCAGGAGTGGTAGCTTTTGAGAGGAATGCAGCCTAGTGGGAGGGCCCTTAGGGGAATAAATAGCCCAATGTCATTTCCTTACCATTCTCTGATTCTCCATTTAGCCAAACACAGATGGAAACCAGGGGGGCAAAAAAGCTTGCAATGTTCATGAGTCAGCCCTCCCTCTGCACAGGGCAGGGAAAAGAAAGTAGGGAGGGATGATGGGAGCAGTCTAGCACAGCTTTTAAAATTTAGTCTTTTAGTTATTGTTTTATCCATGCCATTTATTTTATATATTTTGTGCTTTTTTTCTTTCTTTTTTAAACTAACTTTATTCATTTATTTTGCTGCACCAGGTCTTAGATGTGGCACTATGGGATCCTTGATGTTCATGGCTACATGTGGGATCCTGTTCCCTTACCAGGGATAGAACCCTGGCCTCCTGAATTGGAAGCTCAGAGTCTTAGCCACTGAACCACTAGGGAAGGATTATTTTCCTGATGAAGTTAACTAGTGGCTGATCTGTAAATTTCTTTAGAAAAGCTTATTGCTTCCATTTTATCTGTTTTCAACCTAATTGAATTTTGCTTTTTTGTCTTTATTATTTTCTTTCTAATTTTTTCATTTACTTTTAAAATTTAGATCACAGTTTTAGTGAAAGGAAGTTAGCAAAGAAGTGGTCCTGTGACAATGAGCTAAGTCCTGTAGTCATTTTTCATGAAGTTCATTGTGTGAATTTTCTTCTATTTTCTATGCTTTTCCTGTGATCTACAAGGTGACATACAATTTTGATAAGGAAAGGTTTAATTTTTCATAATTCCAGTGCTCTAAAGAAGAGAGAATATAAAATAGACTTTTTATGACTTGCTTTGGAAAGAGAAGAAAACTAATATTCTTGCTGTTAAATTCAATAAAGGGAAAATTGTGATCCTTAAAACCAAAAAAAAAAAAAATGATGCTCCGCCATAGTCAGTGATATGTGCACTTAGAGTAGCTTGGAACTAGCTGTGTGCATTTGCTCAGCTCTCCTTGTGACCAAACATATTTTTCTGATTCATTTCATTTAAACATTTGGTTTATATTTTTGACCTATGTTCCATATGTCAATAATGTGAATATAGGCTTGCTAAATAAATTTGTTGTTGTTCAGTCACTCAGTTATGTCTGACTAAATATTTTCCCCAAACTCTGATACTACTCTTGGGGAAAAAAAAAAAGAGTTAAAAAACTCTCTTAATCCCTCACCAAAGGATGATAATAAACTATGATGTTAACAGTCTGAGCAAATCCTTTGTCATCTGTGAAGTCATTATGCTGAGCAATAGCTGACATAATGAACCACTTACTTGTAATGGCATATATGTTTTTTTTACAAAGCAAGCAAACCCTCCCCAACTAAGCCCAACTAATGGGTATGTATCCAAAAAAGTATGTTTCAGAAGCAAAATCTCACATGCTTATTTTTTCCTCCTCTGGACTTTTTTTTACGTTGATGAATGAGCTATTGTGCTAATTATTATCTGGAAAGTTACTTACTGACAGTTGAATATACTTCCTAATATTGATTATCTTGAAGGGGTACAGTGAATTCATCACTTTTCTACTTCATTAAGCTTAAGAAATGGTGAAGCAGATTTCAAACTTAGTCAAGAAAAGAACATAGAGAAGGCTGAGATGTCTGATGTATAAAGGTTCCCAGAAACTTACGTAACTACTAAGGAATCGATATATGCTTATTGAATGAAAAAAAAAGTAAATTTTCATAGTTTGAGTACTGATGGAGGAAAAGAGTACAAGAGTGAACAAAGGCAAAGTGGAAAATTAAGTGATAACTCATGCTGAATTTCAATGTGTGATATCAAGAAAACAAATACAATATATTGTGAAGTTCATGGGAATATAATTTAAGGTTGTAATATTAAAAGTTGCTTGAGTTAATAAGAAAAACTTACTAATGTTACTCATTTGTGAATAACTCAGGGAAATGAGGGCTATAAAATATGTTTCTAGTCATAGCTCTATATATTGTTATTAAAATTTTTTGTTTCTCAAGTCTGATGGGAAATATGTATTGGAAAGCCTAGTTAAAATAAGGCACGCACACACACACACACACACACACACACATGCATGCATACATATACACACATAACTCATTTCCAACTCTTTGTGACACCATGGACTATAGCCTACCAGGTTCCTCTGTCCATGGGATTCTCTGGACAAAAATACTGAAGTAGGGTGCCATTCCCTTCTCCAGGGGATCTTCCTGATCCAAGGATCAAACCTGGGTCTCCTGCATTGCAGGTGGATTCTTCACCATCTGAGCCACCAGGGAAGCCCGTGTGTGTGTGTGTGTGTGTGTATGAGTGAGATCAAACTATGAACTTTAAAACTAAGTATGGAAATTTCATATAATTAGATATTGGGTGGCCTCTGAGATCATGGTAGTCAAATCTTTAGCACCACTCCAGGGTTTTAGTAGTTTGTTCTATTTCTTTCAAAGTTTCACTTAAATTTTCTCTCCATGGTTTTGTTACTGCTAGATTTCATCAATAAATGTTGTCACTAAAAATTATTGTCAAGCTGACTTTTTGCACCAATGGTATAATTTAAAATAAAGTCATTTCCTTTTTCCTAACCTTACAAATGGGCTTTTTAACAATAATATCAACTATCTACTCATAGCTATCTATTCAAAGCTAACTCAAGGATAAGATATTGGATTCATTTTGGTCTGTTTGCCTCATTTTTAACAAATAATTTGGAACACCAGAATGGAAACTCTTAAGATATGGCACATACTTCAGAGCCTTAGAGATAGTGATGTATGGTTAAAAGGGGTTGGTACATACAGCCTGGTGGCTTAAGAGAGCTTCCCCAATCCCCAAGACAATCGAATTTTATTTTATTTCTTATTTTAAAAAATATTTATTTATTTATATTTGGCTGTGTCAGACCCTAGTTGTGGCAAGTGGACTCTGTAGTTGTGACACGTGGGCTTAGTTGCCCCACAGCATGTGGGATGTTAGTGCCCCGATCAGGGATCGAACCTGCGTCCTCTGCATTGGAAAGTGGATTCTTAACCTCTGGACCACCAGAGAAGTCCTGACAATTGAGTTTTAAATCACATCTGACTCATCTAAGACACTTGGAAAAAGATACTCAATTATTAGCTGTTCAAACTCTTATAATGGATGCACCCCGGGGAGACTGAGAGGTAGGCAAAGAGGGCAGGACAGGGAGCACGAGGTGGCGGTTCCTGGAAAGACTTGATCCATGCCTTTGGTGGGAATATCTGAGTTCTCTTCATACCTTGTCTAGGCAGGACCCTCTTCAAAAGGCTTTTGTGCAGTGACCACAGGGAGAGTCCATGAAAGTGGCTCATCCTGTAATCTGGGTGAGCAAGTGCCATTCCACCCTGTGAAACCAGAGCCAAGGGTTGTGTGGAGCATCCAGCACTCCCTTTCATGATGGATCTGCTACACTGTGGAGCCCAGGACAATGTAAATCACAGACAAAAGCTACCATTGAAGATCAGTATCTGAAGAACTTAGGGATAAATCAGCCCAGTGCATTCTTGTCAGAAAAGACGAAAGCCAGGCTCAGGGTAATTAAAGGTCACATACTGGTAGAGTAGAAAATTCAAACCCTAATCTCCTTATCCCCTGATTCCTCCTCTTGGATCCTCCTTGTATATATCATTATCTCCATTGTCTGGAGCAAAAAGTAATGAGTTCTAAGCCCCAGTTCATCCACAGCTTCTTTAATGCTGCCATTACTACTATCTACCTCTATTACAAATTCTAGCTGACAATGATAAAGCACCCACTATATGTCAGGCCCTGTTCTCAGTTACTTACCTATGTTAGCTAATTTCAGTTTCACAAAGATTCCAGGATAGATTCATCATAATCCCCCTGTTATAGGTGAAGGGATTGAAATTTGAAGAGATCAAGTGTCATGCTTGAGGTTATAGCCCTAGTTGATAATTATTGTAATAAAATAAATCCCTTAAGCATTCAGATAGTCCACTCTGATTGAACCCATGAGATGTAGAATTGCAAGGTAGACATCGTGAGCTGCATCTGGCTTGCCACCCCCTCCCCGCCGCCCCGACCCAGTCTTCTCTCTCTCTCACACACACACATGCATATGTACAATCAATGATGTATGTTTAGGACATGACTGAGGATGTTTACCTAAGATTCTTCTGACAGGACCCTTTGCAGGACATTTGTCTGGTGAGCAGGTCTATGACTTGCATGGCAGTTCCAAGAATACTCTTTTCAACCCCGCATTGTTGCTTCTCTCTTCACCTCTCTCTCCCCCTTTTCCTTCTCTTCTTCACTCCCTCCGTTACACTCTGGCTTTTCCATTTTTCTCCTTCTCTTTCACCAATTCTTCTTCCAAGTATTTTCATCAGCGTTTCTGTGATCCTCCTTCCGGAACATTCCCTTTATAATCATCTAGGTCATTTGTTCCTTTTCCACAAGAGATAACTCCTTAGCTTTTTTTTCCTCTTACTGGAGACATAACAACTAAAATGCTGACTCAATCTCTCAAATAACTTTCTGCTTTTTTTTTCATTTGGATGTTGACATTAATTACAGTAATCTGGGTCCTGTCTTTACTTGTAACAAACGAGAGCCAACCCTTTCATCCTTATCTGCTCGCAGCCATGCATTCTGAAGATCAATAAATTTGTTCACAATGCTGGAAAGCAGATGTGATTTTTTTTTTTTTTTGCCATTCCTCTGCTGCTTTTTGTCTTACTCTGTTTCAGCATTTTAGAGTGCTGTAGCTTTCAGACATAATTGTGTTTGAGGAAACCAAAACAAGCACCATGAAAAGGATAGAAATGAAAAACTCTTTTAAAATAATGTTTTCAAAGGAACAATGACAAGAAAAAATAATTGGAAGATAACTCATTTTATTAATAATAACTTAAATATTTTGATAGATTTGAAGTTTGGCTGGGGAGATATTAACTCGACTGTTCTTGTAAGGATATGAAGCAGAGAAAATGAGACTGGTTTTGAATTAATTGTCATGTGATAGAATTTCTCTAGGAAAAATAATGCATAAATGTTTACAAAGAGGCAAAAGGAGTGGGAAATTAATCAACTTGTGTCGTCTTTTGCTTTCACTTTTCTAAAACTGAAGTATTGAGAAATATCTGAAAGTGGAGATGAGATTCCTCTTCAAATGAATACTATCAATCACTTGAAAAGATTCAAAAATTGGATGAAAATGACACAAAGGATTATGATAAAGAGAGCAGAGGAAGGGATAGTTTGTCTTGAAGTGATGCTGACTGGGGAGAGAATGTGGCAGTTAGTAGAAGTGGAAATGGGCTGACCTTTAGGAACAGAGGTTGGACGCCCAGAGCTATTTGGGGAGAAATAAGTCAACAGGTGTTTCTAGAACCCTTGGCAAATGAAAAGTTCAAATTGTTATGCAGAACTGAGGTGGGCATCACGATAACAAACAGAGAACAGCAGCATTAGAAGTAGCTATTGGCCGCCCTCATCTGGAATAAATTTGCATACGCTTCTGCAAGTATTGAGGGATTAACAGCTATTAAGCTAGTGTTTACAAACAGAGATAACTCACAAGAACTAGCAACTACTGGGGCCACTGGTGGTGAGAGAAGAAGGTAAGGAAGGTTCAGTGTTTCCTATTGGTCCAAAACAATTTTCGGACAGTGAAGTGTTCATAGGACAATATGTAAAACTCTGCTTTTAAAGTGTATCCATAACTTGGGGACATCTTGTTAGTTAAATGAGAATTTTAAAAGCTTCTTATGAGAGATGTAGACTTTTAGAAAAGAGAAAAAACATCAAGTAACATTATGTACAAAAAATTTATGTGTTTATTTTTACTGGGATTTGTTTTAGGGGAAAGGGTCATAAAACATCTTCAGTAATTGTTCAGAATGTCTAATTTATCAGTTGGAAATCACGAGATTTTATGCCAGGAAATGTCTTGTGGTACTTTACCGTAAGTATCAGTCAATGAAATCTGAAAATCTTGCTAGGTACGGAGGTGGCAGTTATTGTATTTTTACCCAGGAAGAAAGAAGAAAGGGCTGAATATCATCCCTTAAATCTGTGAAACAGTTGTAGTATTGCAGCCCAGAGCTCTGTGTCCACTCTTATGTTCATTTCCTGTGTTGTTCTGAACGTGTTTGTATCTCTCCAGTTATAGAGACCTTTGCCAAATTCAAAGGTTCATGGAGGCATGACACAACTGCATTGAATCATTTTAAAATAAGGTGTCTTAACCATTTCCACAGAGGGCTCATTCCAAGAAAATGTGAACTTGTGAAAACTTGAGATAAGGTGGTTGAACTAAATAATAAACCCATTTTATTGTTGTTCAGTTGCTAAGCTGTCTCTAACTCTTTGTGACCCCATGGAATGTAGCCCACCTCTGTCCCTGGGATTCTTCAGGCAAGAATACTGGAGTGGGTTGCCATTTCCTTCTCCAGGGGATCTTTCTGACCCAGGGATTGAAGCTGGGTATCCTGCATTGCAGGCAGATTCTTTACTGCCTGAGCCTTCAGGGAAGCCCAATAAACCTGTTAGATGATTCTTTCTAAGGCTTGGGGGACATGCTTCAGAGAGGACAAGAGTATGTTGATATGAGAAATTAATATATGATTATAGTGTGACTGAAAATCAATGGAGAAAGTATAGATTGGATTGGGTTGTATATGACATTAAAACTAGCTTATTTTATGTAAAACATCATGAATATATATAGTCAAGTGGATTGATATCTAAATATGAGAGGTAAAACTATAGAATTAATAGGAGAAAAATTGAAAACTATTTTGGGAAACTGGGATGAAAAGAGCTTCTTAAAATTCCTAAAGTTCATGTGCCATTCTGAAGAAAAATCTAACATTTAGTAAAATGAAGTGTTAACATACCCTATGTCCTTACATCTGTATCCAGGATGTGTAGCTCAGAGAAGTTTCATGCAAGTCCATCAAGAAGATATTTAAATTTGAAATTTGTCACAGGGTTGTTTTTGGTAACAGGCAGTTAGAGATAGCTGCTTATCATGATAATTAATCCTTTTGCAGTATGTATGTGTATCAGATCATCGCATTGTACACTGTAAACTTACCCAGGGTTATACATCAGTTATATCTTGATCAAGCTGGGGAAAAAATAGCTGGAGACTACTAGATGCAGGCCCCAGAGGAAAGTGATAAGTACCATGTGGAATGGTATGTGTAGCAGTTAGATCCAACCAGATAAGCCTACCAAGTGATCAACAGCTCTTAAAAAGGGTAGTGCTGAGTTAAAAAGAGAAAACAAACGAACATGCATGCATGTAATATAATACAGAGAGAAGAATGAATATCTCACATATTAGGAAATGAGTCAGTGGTAGGAGATGAAAATAGTATATTGGGGATAAAAGAGAATCGATACAAGAAGAAGAGATGGGTCTTCCAGGGAGGAACGATGATGATGTGCAATGAATTATAGAGTATGATTAATTCAAACCCATGCACACCAAAAGCAAACAACCTAATGATTGATGACTTATAAATGCGGATGAAGTAGGTGTCATTTGAACAAGGGGAGGTTTGTTTGTTTTCATGACCTCAAGTAAAGCAAATGGCATGATGGAGAGGGGCATCCTAGCAGGATGAAGAAGCCTTGAAAGATGCAGTATACGAAACGGGTTGAGTCTTGGGTTGTGGCAGCACAATGTCAGCTGTGCACATGATTTAAACTGAGTCTCATGCTCCTGATTTGTATGTGACAATGATAATAATTTACCACACACACATCAGTGGTGCTTTATGCATTTTTAAGGGTCAGAGAAAATATTATAACTGTTTACAGTTCATAAATGGGTTTTTTAATTGATGACTTCAATTATTTTGTGTATGCTGCTAGCTCCCACATCTGTCCAGCTATGACTTTCATTTCTCTTCAGATTCAGACTTAACTTCTCGCTTGTTATCTCTACTTGGATATTCAGCAGATACCTAAATTCAGAATGTCCTAGACTGAATCATTATTCTCAGTTCTTTCTGCCTGTTCTTCTTAATTTTCCCCTCTCTCTGTGAACAATATTACTGTCCATATACTTCCTAAGACAGACTCCTCAGAACTGAACCACTATCTTTCCTCTCTCATTTAACCCCTCTTCCAAACAGTAATGATGTATGTTAATTACAGCTTCTTAATTGCTCTTCTTCAGCCTCAAAATGACTATCTTTTTTTGGTTAATGTATATGTATAATTATTTCTTTATTTTTTAAATATTGATTTATTTATTTTAATTGGAGGATAATTACTTTACAATATTGTGATGGTCTTTTGCCATATATCGACATGAATCAGCCATGGGTGCACATGTGTCCCCCCATCCTGAACCCCTCTCCCACCTCCCTCCCCACCCCATCCCTCTGGGTTGTCCCAGAACACCAACTTTGAGTGCCCTGCTTCATGCATCAAACTTGCACTGGTCCTATGTTTTACATATGGTAATATACACGTTTCAATGCTATTCTCTCAAATCATCCCACCCTTGCCTTCTCACACTGAGTCTGAAAGTCTGTTCTTTACATCTGTGTCTCCTTTGCTGCCTTGCATATAGGATTGTCGTTACTGTCTTTCTAAATTCCATATATATGGGTTAATATTTGTGTTTCTCTTTCTGTATTTGTGTTTCTCTTTCTGAGTTACTTCACTCTGTATAATAGACTCCAGTTTCATCTACCTCATTAGAACTGACTCAAATGCCTTCTTTTTTATAACTGAGTAATACTCCATTGTGTATATGTACCACAACTTCCCTATCCATTCGTCTGCCAATGGACATCTAGGTTGCTTCCATGTCCTAGCTATTGTAAAGAATGCTGCAATGAACATTGGGGTACATGTGTCTCTTTCAGTTCTGGTTTCCTCGGGGTATATGCCCAGCAGTGGGATTGCTGGGTTGTATGGCAGTTCTATTCCCAGCTGTTTAAGGAATCTCCCCACTGTTTTCCATAGAGGCTGTACCAGTTTGCATTCCCACCAACAGTTTGTAAGAGGGTTCCCTTTTCTCCACACCTTCTCTAGCATTTATTGTTTGTAGACTTTTTGATGGCAGCCATTCTCACCAGTGTGAGGTGATACCTTATTGTGGTTTCATCCTCATACCATTAGCAGTTGCTTAAATAGCCTCAAAAAACTCCTTTAACATTAAAAAAAATTTTAGTTGAAATATAGTTGATTTACAGTATCATGTAAGTTTCAGGTGTATAGCACAATTCAATTATATATTATACACACATACATACACATATGTATTCAGTTGCATATATATTTATTCTTTTTCATATTCTTTTCCTTTATACGTTATTACAAAATATTGAGGATAGTTTCTGGTGTTATACAATAGGTACTTATTAATTTTCTGTTATATACATAGTAGTGTAAGAAATTCCTGGTATTGCCCTTCTTTCCTGTAACATTTCCAGTCTTTTTTGGAATGGTTTTTTATTTTATTTAGTTTTTTTGGCCACACCACACTGCCTGTGGGATCTTAGTTCCGTGATTAGGGACTGAACCTATGCTCCCCTGCAGTGGAAGTGTGGAGTCCACCAGACTGCCAGAGAATTTCCCTTTTGAACAATTTAGAATGATCTTTCTAAATCCAGATAATAATACTTCATTTCCCTGTTCAAAACTCTTGCATGACTCCCCACTCCCTGGTCTATCATGTGTAATCTAAACAGCTGATTGTGATTTGACCTTTGCTTATCACCCCCTCAGCCTTCACATGTCTTTCAAACAGTAAGTCATGACACCATGGTATCTCATGACCTTTGTGTTTTGGGTGTTGACACTTTTAAATGAAAAACCATAGGACAAGAAAAAAGTGCATTGCTTGTAGTCTGGCTAAGTATTATGTCATGACCTTTTGATTCACACATCCATACATAGACACACCTACACATATATTCAATACATACATAGAGACTCTAGATGGAAAATTTAGTTTTTATCCTGACAGCCAGAATCCTCCATCTTTCTGTCATTTCTCTGTGTTGACAACCCAAGTAGACTGCTTGTATCTCCCAAAACATATATGGGTTTTCTTTCCTTTTGTGATTTCTATCTCTGCTTCCCCAAATACCCTGCCTCCCGTGACCTGCACAACTCTTATTCTTTCTATATTAATTGAGCTTCAGAGTCACCTCTTCACGGAGGTTATTTTTGATCCTCACATGGTCTCCAAAGCAAGACATAATGTCATTTCCATGTAATCCTCTAATATTCCATACTTATACCTATTTTCCCTCCTTTATAGTATCTTGTAATTTTCTGTTTAGGGATTCTTTTCTTATGAAACTGATAGCTCCCTGAGAACAGGGAGTGTGTGTTACTATCATCATTTCAATTATATCTTCCACAAAATTGACGGATCAGACGAGATGATCTCCAAAATTCCTCCCAGCTCTTAATTTCAAGATAAATGTAATTCTTGGACTTGACATTTTAGGCAATATTTAATGATAAAGTGCATAGGTATTGACTGGTCTGATTTGGTCATCAACGTGGCTGGGCTACTATTTAAGATTTGTCAGTTTAGACACGTTTGTGTCTGTTCCTGATTGAATCTCATACAGTTGTGACATGGGATATTTCCCTGATTGTCCCCAATAGTTACGGATATATAAGACAGAAGAAAAAAATGTTCATCTTCTGTGACAGGACGGGAGCAACTAAGCTCTTTCTGTAGGTTGACAAACATGCTGATTGAAATATGAAAAATTCAGCCATGTGTCCCCAGGTATCCAGTTATATGGTAGAATGAAGATAGCACATCTCATTTCATTGCATTTATTAAATGCTTTTTTTTCTGTTTTAATCCATGTTCTATGTTTTATATGCACACACTTAACAGTGTCCTTGCACTAGAGATACTTAAAGTGATAAATGATATGTTTCTCAACATCCAGTCATCCAAATACCTAATAAACTATCCTTCCCTTAGTATTTTCAATAAACTAAAGTTACTTTGTTTCCCTAAGGGAATTTCACAACTATGGAATTAATGACAGTGCCAGAACCACCAATTTTGTTACGGCCAAGAGCAAAAGTGGGGGAAAGAGCTTTAGAAAATGAACTACTTACCTAATGAAAACAAATCAATGGTTAGAGAAAGGACATTGTTATAAATGCCCTTGCTCTGCTGACTAACCATCCCATTTTTCTTTTTAGAAGGAAAAAAAAAATTCTAAGAGAAATTCTTCAGGGCAGACAATTTCTTCTCTGGATTTTGCTCATACATATTTTTATTTATAAACTTAACGTTGCCAAACACTGTTTGAAATTCATTGACTTTTATCACTGAAGTTTTAAAATGCCTTTGTAGGTCCTATTTTTATTCAAAGAACTATTGGAGCTTTGAATGAGAGAGTGTCCTGCCTTGTCTCCTTGCCCTCGCCCTCTGTAGCTGCCAGCTTCGGTCTAGTCCTCTCTGCTGACCACACCCCTTCCTCCTTCTTTCTGCAAGAGTGGCTTCTTATCTCCTTAGGTCAAGATCATTCTTTCTTTCCCTTGAGGAAGCCAGGAGAGAACCCAAAATGAACCTAAAAATGCCTCGACCTCCATCCATTCATTCATTCATAAATATTTATTTAGCACCTACTATGTGAAAAACTGTGTTCTAGGCGCCAGAGATCAGGGAACAGTCTAAAATGCCTGCCCTCATGAATCTTAAACTCAGTAGGCTCCTGAGGCTGGCTTTGCATCATCTAAATAATCCATCAGTAGACAGTCTTAACTGTAAATGCCCTGTACTTGTGAGATAAATCCAGAAGATACTTTGCTCAGGAAAACTGGATTTAATGAAGTCTTTAAAAGCTGAATCCGTTACAGTTGAGTTATGTAATATTAAGATACAGGGAGATACATGAATAATTCCTCTTTGTATTCCTATGACCACGATGATAAATGTTTTCTTATATTGCTGAGACACACACACATGGAGTTTGGTTCCATCTTTTTTAAAAAACACAGACACACAAAGAGAAGTGGCACATATTTGTAGTTCTCTAAGATCTGGATTCCAGTTTCACAGTCCCTATTCATAATTGGACACTTTCCAGAAAGCTGAGTCTTTGTTACACTTTTGAAAACTGGAGTTCTGTTTCCTTCTTAATAGAGTGGTAAAATTCCTAGTTTGACAAAATAATCAGGGAGCCATGTAGGAAGACTGCCTGTTCACTTGAGGCATCCTTCATGCTATTTTTCTGAGAATTTAGCAGATCATTTCAACTTCCTTTTAAACTCTTCCAATGATGGGAATTTAATTTCTTTATATGTAACTTCATTCTCTATTGGACTTCCCTGGTGGCTCAGATGGTAAAGCGTCTGTCTACAATGCGGGAGACCTGGGTTTGATCCCTGGGTCAGGAAGATGCCCTGGAGAAGGAAATGGCAATCCACTCCAGTACTGTTGCCTGGAAAATCCCATGGACAGAGGAACCTGGTAGGCTACAGTCCATGGGGTCGCAAAGAGTCGGACACGACTGAGCAACTTCACTTTCCTTTCCTTTTCCTTTCATTCTCCATTAAGACTCTTAGTCTTAGTAGTTTTTCTTTACTAACTTGAAGTCTGTTTTCTAAAATACTCACATATTGGTTCTAATTCTTCCTATCACGGACCCTATCTGCCGGCTTCCCGTGGTTTTACCTTGGCTCTTCTTACTTGAGGGGTCACTCCATATCCCTCCTGATTGCTAGATCTCCCTCATTTTGTTCACCTTCCAGAATGAGGTGAATTGACTTTCTCTAGTTCAATACTCCTAGTAAACTATAGAGTGCGAAATGGGACGTGTATCCTCCTGGATGTAGTCTGTCTAGTATAACTCTTTCTTACCATCAAATCCTCGACAGTCTACATGCACTTATGTCCTCTCTGTATGCTGTATGTTCATAACTTTTTTCCCCAACAGGCCCCAGCACCGTGAACTTGTGGTGAGCTACACATAGAATATATAGAAAATTTAGGGTCACAGTGAAAAGCTAACAATAAGGTGAAATCCACAAGGTCTATCATGACTTTATTTTAATTATTACCACAGTGGTTTGCTGTGCCAATTACCTTTTTGTTTAACACTGCCCAGTCGTGGCAAGTGCCAATAAGGAAATTTGCACCTCCAAGTACAGTAAAATACGAATTATGGGGAAAAAAGAGTGTTTTAGTTGTATTTAAGGGGTAATCTATTTTTAAAAAATAAGTATTCTCTGATGATACACTTCAAATGAAGGAACTAGCTATACTCTTGAATATATTAGATGTTTCTGATCGTGACATGACTGAGCTACTGAACTGAACTGAACTGACCATGTTACTCATGTTCCAAAGGTAAAGCCAAATTTTGTAGCCTAAGACAGAAGAATCCAGAGAGAACAAGAAATAGTTGAGGAGTTAATTATAAAAAGAAACGGCTCTCCTGAAAGATATGTGGGTTGTCTTAGTCACTTCAGGCTGCTATAATAAAGTGCCATAGACTGGGTGGCTTATAAACAATAGAATTTATTTCTCACAGTCTGGGGGCGGGAAGTCCAGGATCAAGGCACCAGCAGATGTGGTATATGGTGAGGGCCTCCTTCCTGGTTCAGAGATGGCTTTCCTCTTGCTCTGTCCTCACATGGTGGAGAGAGGGAGAGAGCTCTCGGGGGTTTTCTTTTATAAGGGCACTATCCCCATTGCTGAAGAATCCACCTCATGGCCTGATCACTTCCCCAATCAGTACTCCACCTCTTGATAACATCAGGGCTTAGGGGTTTTTTTTGTTTGTTCTGTTTTTTATTGGCTGTGTTGCATCTTAAGGGCTTTTCTCTAGTTGCAGTGCACGGACTTCTCATGCGGTGGCTTCTCCTGTTGTGAAGCTCGGGCTATAGGGTGCCTAGGTTCAGTAGTTGTGGCATAGGCTTAGTTGCTGCACAGCATGTGGGATCTTCTGCACTGGCAGGCAGATTCTTACCCACTGTACCACCAGGGAAGTTCCCTGGAGGTTAGGTTTTAACATAGGAATTTGGGAGGTGGGAGCACAGACAGTCTATAAAACATGATGTAGTAAACACCACTAAAGTGTGTTTTTAATGGTCCTGAAAATGACAAAGCCAAGAAGAAAAATGAAGCTTAAAAATGATAAACTGTCATCATTAAGAGGCATCCATGTTGTTGATTGTAGGCAACAGAATAAAAGCTCTGTAACTTTGTGAAATAATTAGGTGGTCATTCATGCATATACTATATTAATCTCCAATTGAACAAAACATACTGAATTATGTCAGAGAACTGTTATAATCAGGTATGGGTAAATGGCAAATGGCAGTTTTTAACCTTTTAATCTTTGCATTATACGTTTGAATATCAAACATGTTCTATGAAGATAGATTTATCTTGTGTGTGTGTGTGTGTGTAAAACATCTTCTCTATCCATTCATCTGCCAGTGGACATTTAGGTTGCTTCCATTTCTTGGCTATTGTAAATAGTGCTGCTATGAATATAGAGGTGCATGTATCTTTTCAAAATAGAGGGGTTTTTTCCTGAATATATGCCCAGGAGTAGGATTGCAGGATCATATGCTAACTCTATTTTTAGTCTTTTAAGGAACCTCCATACTGTTCAGCATAGTGGATGTGCCAATTTACATTCCCACCAACAGTGTTTGAGGGTTCTCTTTTCTCCATACCTTCTCCAGCATTTTTATTTATGGACTTAAAAATATTTTTTTTAATTTTATTTTTTAGTATAAACTTATTTATTTTAATTGGAGGTTAATTGCTTTACAATATTGTATTAGTTTTGCCATACATCAACATGAATCTGCCACAGGTATACACGTGTTCCCCATCCTGAACCCCCCTCCCTCCTCCCTCCCTGTACCATCCCTCTGGGTTGTCCCAGTGCACCAGCCCCAAACATCCAGTATCCTGCATCGAACCTGGACTGGCGATTCATTTCATACATGATATTATACATGTTTCAATGCCATTCTCCCAAAACATCCCACCCTCTTCCTCTCCCACAGAGTCCAAAAGACTGTTCTATACATCTGTATCTATTTTGCTGTCTCGCATACGGGGTTATTGTTACCATCTTGCTAAATTCCATATATATGCGTTACTATACTGTATTGGTGTTTTTCTTTCTGGCTTACTTCACTCTGTATAATCGGCTCCAGTTTCATCCACCTCATTAGAACTGATTCAAATGTATTCTTTTTAATGGCTGAGTAATACTCCATTGTGTATATGTACCACAGCTTTCTTATCCATTCGTCTGCTGATGGACATCTAGGTTGCTTCCATGTCCTGGCTAGTAGAAACAGTGCTGCGATGAACATTGGGGTACACGTGTCTCTTTCAATTCTGGTTTCCTTGGTGTGTATGCCCAGTAGTGGGATTGCTGGGTCATAAGGCAGTTCTATTTGCAGTTTTTTAAGGAATCTCCACACTGTTCTCCATAGTGGCTGTACTAGTTTGCATTCCCACCAACAGTGTAAGAGGGTTCCCTTTTCTCCACACCCTCTCCAGCATTTATTGCTTGTAGACTTTTGGATCACAACCATTCTGACTGGTGTGGAATGGTACCTCATTGTGGTTTTGATTTGCATTTCTCTGATAATGAGTGATGTTGAGCATCTTTTCATGTGTTTCTTAGCCATCTGTATGTCTTCTTTGGAGAAGATAGATTTTAACAGATCTGTCCTGTGGGTATAAATTTTTTATAATGTCCTGGTTAGTCCTGAACTAGTTCTTTTGGGTATCAGCTGGTGTTTATATGAAGGGGAGTTTTTTTTTTTCCTAAGGAAGAAGAGAGACTCCCTTACATTATACGGGAGGCTGTGAGTGTATTTGCATATAGGCAAATTCTGCAACATTATATACGAGGCTTCTCTCGTAGCTCAGTCAGTAAAGAATCTACCTGCAATGCAAGAGACCCAGGTTCAATTCTTGCATCGGGAAGATCCCCTGGAGAAGGGAATGGCAACCCACTCCAGTATTCTTGCCTGGAGAATCCCATGGAGAGAGGAGCCTGGAGGGCTACAGTCCATGGGGTCACAAGAGTCAGACATGAGTGAAGCAAGTAATCCAACCAATATACTCGAGCATCCACAGATTTTGATATCTGTGGAGGGGTCCGTGGATACCGAGGCACAATTGTACATGTACAGATAGAAAAATGCATAGACAGAAATAACTTTATAAAAACTAGATCATATTATATATACTAATTTAAATAAAACTATTAAATTTGACTTATTTAATTGAACACAAGGAAAATAAAGTGAAACTAAAGTTATTGTTTGTATTCTTCAGGACAAGATGTACAAGTTCCTAAATTATCCATTTAAAAAGACCTAGATGAAAGGTTATATAAAGCAAATAACTGACTTCTATTATGCCCTTTTTAGAAGCTAAGTTTCATTTTTAGGTGGTATTAGCTTTACCCTCTTTATTAAAGATAATGTAGTTAACATTCTTAAATTTTATCCCACCTTTTGATTTTTGTAGTGCATTTATTTTTAAATTTGCAAAGATGTACAATAGAATCTTTAAGTTAAATGCTGATTTTACAGGCTAACCTTTAATCTCTACAATCACAAGCAGATTTGCTAATATTTATTATGTTTACAGATGCTGGATATTTAAACAAATTGAAATAAATTCCGTAGACAAGGAGAAACTCTTTAGAACTCTTGATCTCTTTTCTATTTACCCCTGGATTTTATTGTTTTGAATTCCCAGAGAGCTGTAGAATGAATCAATGCACAGTATTAAGACAGAATGGAATCGGCACTCCAGGAGATCAGAAATAGTTTTGAATTCTCTCCCAATGCCCCATTCACAATAAGTATTTGATAACTAGCTTAAAGGCAGAATTGTTAGAATACCCAGTTATCTGCACATAGATTTACTTTTGTTCCTTCCATGTGTCTAGGGAGTTGTTTTCAAGTAAGTGCCAGTATTTAGAATATTTACCATTTTAGGCTGTAGGCACAAAGCTGTGCATGTTGAACTCTATTAGGACTTTTAAGGGTAATTTTTACCTTATGGGGCTTCCCTGCTGGCCAGACAGTAAGGAATCTGCCTGCAATGCAGGAGACCTGGGTTTGATCCCTGGGTCAGGAAGATCTCCTGGAGAAGGGAATGGTTACCCACTCCAGCATTCTTGCCTGACAGAGAAGCCTGGGGGCTGCCATCCATGGGGTTGCAAAGAATTGGATACAACTGAGTGACTAACTCTTATCTGTCACACATATTAATCTCCAAGTCACAGTGCTTTATAACATTTTATGTGTATATACACATATGAATATATGTGTGTGTGTGTGTGTGTATTGTGGTCGTGCTCAATCATGTCTGACTCTTTGTGACCCCAGGGGCTGTAGACCACCAGGCTCCTCTGTCCATGAGATTTCCCAGGCAAGAATACTGCAGTGGGTTGCCATAGCCTTCGGCAGGGGATCTGCCTGACCCAGGGATCGAACCTGTGTCTCTTGCATCTCCTGCATTGGCAGGCAGATTCTTTACCAGTGAGCCACCTGGGAAGCCATATATGTGTATATGAATATGCATACGTGTATGTGTGTATATATGTGAGTATGTTTACATATACATATGTATTCATGTGTATGTGTATGTGAGAGAGAGAAGGTGACAGAGAGTGTGTGTGTAGTAATTGCTCTGATCATTTAAGCTTGGTTCTATTTTAGTTTCCACGTTCCCTATCAGTCCTTTTCACTCGTAGTGATGCAAATCCCAAATAGAGCAGGGGCGTTTCCATGACTTGAAGAGACAGAAAGGCTGAGGTGTCTGGGGCTTGCAGGGCAAGGCATGAATGAGAAGAAGCTTCATGAGGAAAATGTTTCAGAAACCTGCACCAGAGTCCCCTGGAATCTCTTCCTGAGAACTGACGTGTGTGGGAGTAGAAATTCCATGAAGGTGGGCAACAATCAACCAGAAAACTGTAAGCTGAACAGCTCCTAGAAGTCAGAGAACACCAACAGTTAGCCTCAGACCTCTGTTCCAGTCCCAGCTGTTTTTGTATTCATGGCATCACCCATGAGACATGGGAGTGAGCAAGCCTTAGATGATTCCAGCACCCAGCCTTGGCACCATCCTTGCTTGCTCTGGGCTGGCTGTGGTGTGTGGCGGCTTGAAATGGGGTCTCAGTTCCCTGAACGGGAATCAAACCTGGGCTGTGGTGGTGAGAGCACCGAATCCTAACCACTAGACCACCAGGGACTAGCAGCTAGAAGCAGGGCCTTGGTTCTTGTCTTCTTTGTTTTTTTAAAGAATTTCAGCAAAAAGGTGGAAATTGGTAAAGCAGATAAGAGCATGCATTAAGAGCAGAGAATGTGCAGAAAGATACATGGCAGGCTGAGAGTGAGTCGAGTGCTTTAGGGGTGGTTTAAATCATTGATGGCAGAAAGCAAAGAACTAAAGAGCCTCTTGATGAAAGTGAAAGAGGAGAGTGAAAAAGTTGGCTTAAAACTCAACATTAAAATAACAAAGATCATGGCATCTGGTCCCATCACTTCATGGCAAATAGATGGGGAAACAGTGGAAAGAGTGAGAGACTATTATTTTTGGGGGCTTCAAAATCACTGCAGATGGTGACTGAAGACATGAAATTAAGAGACACTTTCTCCTTGGAAGAAAAGCTATGACCAACCTAGACAGCATATTAAAAAGCAGAGACATTACATTGCTGGCAAAGGATCCTCTAGTCAAAGCTATGATCTTACCAGTGGTCATGTATGGATGTGAGAGTTGGACTGTAAAGAAAGATGAGTGCCAAAGAATTGATGCTTTTGAACTGTGATGTTTGGAGAAGACTCTTGAGAGTCCCTTGGACTGCAAAGAGATCCAACCAGTCCATCCTAAAGGAAATTAGTCCTGCATATTCTTTGGAAGGACGGATGCTGAAGCTGAAACTCCAATACTTTGGCCACCTGATGCGAAGAGCTGACACATTGGAAAAGACCCTGATGCTGGGAAAGATTGAAGGCAGGAGGAGAAGGGGATGACAGAGGATGAGATGGTTGGATGGTATCACTGACTCAATGGACATGAGTCTGAGCAAGCTACGGGAGTTAGTGATAGACAGGGAAGCCTGGCATGCTGCAGTCCATGTGGTCTCAAAGAGTCAGACACGGCTGAGTGACTGAACTGAACTGAAATCATGATGGGGCTTCCCTGGTGTCTCAGCAGTAAAGAATCTGTCTGCAAATGCAGGAGATACAGGTTCTATCCCTGGCTTGAGAAGATCCCCTGGAGAAGGAAATGGCAACCCACTCTAGTACTCTTGCCTGGAGAATCCCATGGACAGAGGAGCCTGGTGGGCTACAGTCCATAGGGTCGCAAAAGAGTTGAACATGACTGAGAGACTAAACAACAGTCCGAGCAGTTTTCCAAGTTCCCTCTGGCCAGTCATCTTGCTTTGTCTGACTTTGTGTCCATAAGTGGTCTGGCTCAGGGCCCTCCCGGATGTGTTATTGAGCATGAATTCCAGCACAAGGGTCTCTGACTCGTTGGCAGAACGTATTATGGGCTAGCACCCTCTCCCTTCTCTGACCCCTCAGGAACCTTTCTGTGCATGCATAGTTTGAGGAGGTCTTGAGATCAAGAATGAGAAATACAGAGCCTCCTGATCTTTTTACCCAAGCAGGGCTCCACTGCTCTCTAATCCAGCCATTATCTTAATCTTGATGTGTGTGTCCTCAAGAGACAGATGCGAGCTGCTCAGCCCGGGGCCCTGGAGAAGGCAATGGCAACCCACTCCAGTACTCTTGCCTGGAAAATCCCATGTTTGGAGGAGCCTGGTAGGCTGCAGTCCATGGGGTCGCTAAGAGTCGGGCACGACTGAGCCACTTTACTTTCACTTTTCACTTTAATGCATTGGAGAAGGAAATGGCAACCCACTCCAGTGTTCTTGCCTGGAGAATCCCAGGGACAGGGGAGCCTGGTGGGCTGCCGTCTATGGGATCACACAGAGTCGGACACAACTGAGGTGTAGCAGCAGCAGCCCAGGGCCCATCTGTCTCCTACCTCAGGCGGCTGCTGGGTTGAGCAGAGACTGACTTTCTTGACTGAGCCCTGCCCAGAAAATTCCTGAGCAGAGAAAATGTTTTCAACCAACAACAACAACAAAAAAATGTGATCACCATTTCTCACTCAGCACTAGATACCCAGAACACATCTTTGCTTTCAGTTTGCAATCACTACATACTTTTCTTACTTACTGTGTTCTTTCCGAATGCCACAGAAAACGTGGGTCTCTGGAGAGGAATTCCTCTTTCACCTTCACCTGTAACTCACACTTTACTTCCAATACTTACCCTTCTAAATCAGGGCAACCTTCTAATTCCAGGAAGTGCTTCTCTACATCAGAATGATGCTAAGTGCCTGCTAAGGAGATGGGTGCCTGTGAAAGTGCTGCCGGAAAGCTTTCTCTTGGGTGAGTCTCCCCCTCTAGAATAGCCACTGAGTAAAGTTGTCCTCAGAAGGAAAAAGTGCTGTAACAGAGTCACCAGCTTTCCTGCTGCCACTGTTCCAAGGCCCTGATGGGGTTTTCTGGTCTTCTTTTACTCACTTACTACCTTCCAGCCCTCCTCTTCACCAGAGCGGCACTGTCCCCAAGTGACTTTTCTCCAATCTGAAAGTCTTGTCATACATTTGAAACTATTTTAGTTCAGCTCCGGAGGAAGAACGTTCCCTACTGTTTCCCTTTGGGCATAGAGGTCACTGTTTTCCCTCCTTGTTCTTAGGCTGGCTCGTTAGCTAGGATATGCTTGATTTTCCAAATAATCTATTATGACCACACACACACACTGTGTGGGAAAAGTTTTATATACTTCAAAAAACCTACTACAAAGAGAATTTAAGAGCCAAAGATAAACTGGGAAGTTATTATCTGCAGATATGATAGAATCAGGGCAGGCCCAACTTAAGGACTATCAACATTTATTTTTAAATAAAGCTCCTAGTTTTATTTAACTTATATTATTAGGTTTGGCTGTTCTGGATCTTTGCTGCTGCGCACGGGCTTTCTCTATTGTGATAAGCGGGGAGTACACTCTAGTTGTGGCGTGCGGGTTTCTCATTGCGGTGGCTTCTCTTGTTACAGAGCACGGGCTCTAGGGTGCACGGGCTTCGGTAGTTGTGGCGCCCGGCTTTAGCTGCCAGACCAGAGATTGAACCCGTGTCCCCTGCATTGGCAGCTGGATTCTTAGCACTGGACCACCTGGGAAGTCCTATCAACATTTTGAGTGGGATAAACTGTGATCGTGGGGCCTGGTTCTGTACATTGTAGGATGCTTTAGTAGCATCCTTGGTCTCTACAAGCAGATGCCAGTCATAGACCCCTAGTTGTCACAAATAAAGATGTCAATGCCAGTAGTTCATGTGGTGTGCAATATCCACCTCCAGCTGTGAACCACAGATTTAGAGCTAGTCTCCTATGTTAGCTAGGCTGTGCTATGTTTTATTAGTTAGGTTATGTAAGGTCTTGGTGCAAAATGTTTATAATTTTGAATCACCTCACAGTCCTTTGCAGGTCAACTGCCTCTTCTCTACCTTTTCCCCAAAGAAGGCTGTCTGGGACAGCTTCCATATTGATGATCTAGGCCTCTGTGTTGCAAATTTGGGTTTACTTACTGCAATTTTACAACCTTAAGTGTTTTTCCCTTCTTGCTGTATGGATGAGAGAGAGAGAGAGAAGAATTCCCACTTTTAATGGCCTCAGATGAGAAGTGATGCGTGACTTCTGCTCATGTTACAGTTGATGACCTAGCAGTCATATCACCCCAATCTAAGTGCAATGAAGAAAATAAGTTTCCTGTGTGCAGAGGCAAATAGTGGTGTGGTAAACCAATCTCACAGTTATTGCCAAGCATATCTTATCTGAAAATGGTCCCTTGAAAATAATTTTAAAACCTTTAGCTTTCAGTGTCCAGTGTGAAAATTAGAAAACGTATAGAGCAATAACTCACCAAAGAAATACAAATGGATAATAAACATATTAAGTCAACATATTCAACCTGATAATATCAAAGGAGAAATTTTATTTTCTCCTATAATATTGATAGGGGCTTCCCAGGTGGCTCGGTGATAAAGAATCCACCTGCCAGTGCAGGAGATGCAAGTTCAATCTATGCATCAGGAAGACCCCCTGGGGGAGGAAATGGCACCCCACTCCAGGATTCTTGCCTGGAGAATCCCATGGACAGAGGAGCCTGGTGGGCTACAGTCCATAGGGTTACAAAAGAGTCGGACAAAACTGAGCGACTGACCACACACATAATATTGACAAATGTTAAAAAATGTAATAGTGCAGAAATGCTGATGAGGATAAAATAAGATAGCACTCCTATATTGCTGGTGAGATGGTGAATTAGTAGAAAAATTTGTGGACAAAACATTGTCATTATTTATCAAAGACCTTATAATGCTCATACTTTTTAAATGTTAGTTGCTCAGTCATGTCCTACTCTTCGTGACCTCATGGACTGTAGCTCGCCAGGCTTCTCTGTCCGTGGGATCCTGCAGCCAAGAATACTGGGGTTGATTGCCATTTCCTCTCCAGGGGATCTTCCTGACCCAGGGGTCGAATTCAGGTCTCCTGCCTTGCAGGCAGATTCTTTACAGTCTGAGCTACCAGGGAAGTCATGCTTTTTAAGTTGAGATACAATTAACACATATTATATTAGTTTCAGATATGTAACACAATCATTTGATATTTGCATATACAGTTAAATGATCACTACAGTAAGTCTAGTTTACATCCATCTTCACACATAGTTAAAAAAATTTTTTTTCTTGCAGTGAGAAGTTTGAAGTTTTACTCTCTTAACAGATTTCAAATATACAACTCACTATTATGAATCATAGTTGCTATGCTGTATATCATATTCCCAGGACTTATTTATTTTATAAGTGAAATTTGTACCTTTTAATGCTCATACTTTTTTTAGATTTTTTTTTAATGTGGACCATTTAAAAAGTCTTTATGGAATTTATTACAATATTGTTTCTGTTTTATGTTTTGGATTTTTGGCCATGAGACATATAGGATCTTAGCTTCCTGACCAGGGTTTGATCCCACACTCCCTGCATCAGAAGACAAAGTTTTAACCACTGGACTGCCTCAGAAGTCCCAGTGCTTATACTTTTTTATTCAGTAATACCACTTATAGAAACTTTTGCTAGTAGAAAATAAAATATCTGAGATATATGAGAAATGATTTTTGTTAAAGCAATTTTATAGGAATAAATATGACAAGCAGCAAATATATGCAAGAGTCAGGGAATGAGTGAATATAAATTTCGGACACCCTCTACCCCTCTTAAATTCTGATCAACTGAAAATAGTTATTGGAATCAAAAAGGGTTCACATTTCAACTTTATGACAAGAAAAGCTGGAATGGAGAACAGGCCAGGGCCTATGGCCTCCATTTCCTAGCCTACATCTTGGGACCTTCTTGTCTGTAAATTATTGAATCAATATGTCAGAGAGAATGGAGAAAAGATGTTAACACCTGGGATGGGCCTGCCAGGAGCTTGGGGGTAGGTGATTTCAGACAGAGGGACAGACAGGCAGGCCTGAATGTGGCCCACAGGGTATCAGGCTCCAAACAGGCTCCATTCAGATAACCCATTCCTCCTCCTGAAAGTGATTAGTGGAGAAGTGGATAAAAGGTCAGAAGTTCCCTGGTGAGACTGCCCCCCTCCCCAGCCCCCTTCCTACCTCTGGACGATGCAGCAGAAATTTTCTGAGTTCGACAGAATTTAAGGGAGGTGAACTTCACTCCTACGTGCACATTTTGACTGCAGACGAGTTTCACGCTGGTTAAAGGTGCCATCAGCTTAGGTCTTCAACAAAGGAGGAAGGGCTGGGGAAATGGTTAGACTGAATCTAAGGGTCTCTTTAGTGGTGGGTCAGCAAGATAAGCAAAATTAAGAAAAAAAAGATTCATATATATCTGGAGGCTAGGGAGGGTGGCAAGTGTGTGCAGAAATTAGTTGCAGGGTTCAGTCCAGGCAGTAAGCACTTGGCCAATGTATAATGGAAAGCAGAGCACTGACATTTATTGTTGCTGTGTCAGTCACTCAGTTGTGTCCAAATCTTGGCGACGCCATGGACTGTAGCCCACCAGGCTCCTCTGTCCATGGGGTTTCCCGGCAAGAATACTGGAGTGGGTAGCCATTTCGTTTTCCAGGGCATCTTTCCAACCCAGGGATTGAACTCACATATTTCCTTCATAGTCACCTGGTAAGCCCAACATTTGTTGAGCAGCTCCTATTCTAGGATTTTGGCAAATATTTGTTTTTATTTGTGCAGATAGACATACAGAGGCAAGTTACTAGGGGAAGAGAAGACCCTGTGTACCACCCACCCCTCAACCTTACTGAGTGTCACTCCTGACTAAGCCCAGAGTAGATGTCTATAGGTCGCTGGTAGTTGATGACAGTTGGCTACATAGTGAGGCCAAGGAACTGATTTTCTTCTTGGCAGAGACCGTTCACTGACACCTACTTTCTAATATTTCTGCTCCTCTCTCACTGCTGACTTGACAGCTGGAATACTGTTCCAGCAGGGTATTTACTTTGTTGCAAATTGAACCTTTCATTCTCTGTGTGTGGAAAATCAGATAACTCAACCTGTTCACAATATATTCTGAGCAAGGTAGTGCTATCTATACTTTGTGAGGGCTTCCCCAGTGACTCAGCCTGTTAATGCAGGAGACTGTAAGAGATGCGGGTTCAATTCCTGGTGTTGGGAAGATCCTCTGGAGAAAGGAATGGCAACCCACTCCAGTGTTCTTGCCCGGAGAATCCCAAGGACAGGGGAGCCTGGCGGGCTACAGGCCACAGGGTTGCAAAGAACCGGACATGACTGAGTGACTAAGCACGCATGCATACTTTGTGAGCTATTTTTGTGTTTCATTGACTTTCATTTTTGAGCATGGGAAGATTTACCTATGCCCTTGCATGGTGAGTCTCGACGTGTGCTCCCAGACCAGCCTCCCCAGCCGCACCTAAGAATGCACATCCTTGGATCCCATCTCAGATCTGATGGACTAGGAACTGTGGAGTGGGATGCAGAGCTGTGTTTTAACAAATCATCCGGGGAGCTCTGACACATGTGCAAGTCTGGGAACCACTGGACTAGAGTCTTGCTTTTTAAAGTGTGAGTGGTAAAACAGTACAAATTCCAGTTATGCTTATTAGAAATCTGGAATCTTGGGCTACGGTTCAGAATTAATCAATCAGACTCTACACTTCAAGATCACCAGCAGTTTCACATGCACATTACATTTGGATAACCACTGAGACACCCCTGCCGCTCCCCCTCCGCCCCACTCCAATTACTAGGCTTTCTTAGGTTTCAGTTACTGTGAGATGGAACCCATGCCTTGGTTATATTTTCTTAATGCTTTACTGAAGCATACTATACATGCAACACACATTCTGAGCACCATCTTATAGTCATGGTGTTAATATTTTTAAAAAGTCCCTTAGGTGATTGTCACATGGAGCCAAGGTTGAGTACCCATATGAGCAGGAAAAGCATTAAAAACCTCGTATTCTTATTAACCTTCTTCCTTTATCCATGGAACTCACATTTTAATTTCTCTGTTCTTTTTAAGAGTCTGTCTGCAATTAATGGTAAAGTAATTACACTTGTCTTTCCTCAACAATGTGGACACTAAGCACAGACACAATTAGGATTTTCTAAGTGTGTTAACTTTGCATAATATTCTTTGAGGAGTCATTTCTCAAGGATGCCAAGGATTTGAAAATTTTTGCCTGCTCGACTTCATGAATATTTAGTGAAGAGCTGGATTAAATTGGGTTGATCACTGAACAGGTGCAAAGGGACCTGCTTAATAAATGGAGTATTTCTGTGGCACCAACCTAGTTTTACTCGTTCGCATACATGTAGCACAATTTCTCTGTGGCCCAGATGCTGATGAGCAGCATGAGAAGTGAGGGGGCCAATCTGAAAATCTGGATAGGAAGCATTTGTTCACAGTCACAAATACTTGTGACTTAACTGACTCAAAGGGTAAAATACACTATGCCCTGTAGCCTCTTTCCCACACATAATAGGCACCAGAAACACAGTCTAGATTATGCAGCCTTGGCAGAGTGAGCCAAGAGCAGCACTGGTCCAGTTTATGTGGTTACAACTGTGCCGCTGACAACTCTGCTCTTGCTGGCTGTTGGGCTGAAAGTGAACAGAAATGTGAAGCCACAAAATGAATATTCTCTTTTGAGTGTGCCCACCTTCAGTATTAAAAGGGAAGCAACTGCTTTGAGTAGCATTCTTTTTACAAGACTGAGAAACAAGCTACTTTTTTAAACAACGGGAACGATTGTTACAGAGGTCTGGGTTCTGAGACCTCATATTAAATGTGAACATAAGCATCCATAAACAAGACATATTGACAGAATATAATTTAAACTATGGCTCCCTGTTTGTAGTCCCAGTGATTTGAAATTCATCACTAACTAAAACATTCAATGTTTCTGTCTCATAATTCATGGAGGTTCTAAAAGCCTGACATTTCTGAGAGTCACAAGCCTCCTAGTTCTTTATTACTTTAAGAGAGCGAGCGATAGTAATGAAATGGTAAAAGAAGGGTTGAAAGCTTGCTGGGGCTAAGGAAGGACCTAAAAGTCTGGAAGGGCACGTTAAGCTTTATGCATTAAAATCCGGGGTTTATTTTCATGCTATAAAAACCTGAAAAGGGCATGGAGGAAATAAAAACCCCAGACAAAGTAAACCAAAAAAGAGGCAATATTTTGATTTTAATGAAATCCACATTTATTAATGAGAAAATAATTAGTGTTTTATGGTAGTTAAAGATGAACCAAGTATTGGGAGACTCATACATTGCTGGTGGAATTGTAAAGTGGTGCAGCTCCTTTGGAAAATTTGATGGGTCCTGAAAATGTTAGATACAGTCACCATATGACTCAGCGATTCCACTACTAGGTATATACTCAACAGGAATGAAAATACATGACCACACAAAAATATGTTCGTGAATGCTCATAGCAGCATTATTCATAATAGCCAAAAAAATAAAACAACCAAAATGTGCATCACCTGATTAATATATAAACAAAATATGTTTTAGCCACAGTATAGAATATTATTATGCCCTAAAAAGTAATGAAGTACTGATAAATGCTACATGGGTGAACCTCGAAAACATTTTGCTAAATGAAAGAAGCCAGTCACAAAAGATCACATGATTTCTTTTATATTAATATTAAACATCCAGAGGAGACAAATCTATAGAGACCTAAAGTAGATTAGTGGTTCTCCAGGGCTGTGGTGGAGGGGGGGTTCTTAAGGGAGAACAGGGTGTGGGATGACTGCTAGTGTGAATAGGGCTTCATTTGAGGAGTGATGAAAATGTTCTTAAATTCAGTAGTGGATTTATTTGCAAAACTCTGTGAATATAGGAAATGGTACTGAATTATATACTTTAAAAGGGTGAAGTTTATGATAAGTTAATTATAGTATCAATAAAGCTATTAAACCAAAAAAAAGATGAATTAAGTAATGATACCAAAACACTGATTACTTCAAAGAAGCTGTGACATGGATAGCAGCCAAAGTACTACAGAATTTATCATCTAAAATAAAGGCAATAATGAAGATGAATGGGCAGTATGTAATTCTATCAGCTGGCAGAAATATGAACCGTTTCAGCCAAAGTTTAAACAGTGTAGAAAAAGAAGAACTCATATCATGTCTATAAAGTTCAACCTCAGCTAACCAAATTGGACTCACAGAAATCAACAAAATAACTTCTCTTTGAGGCTATTAATTAGTACTATCTCTCTTACATTGTCTAATTTTCTGAGGCAATTCTTGTTTTTTTTAATCATTATTATTATTGGTATACCTAAGTAATGTCTCAGATAAGACAGAATTTGTGAGGTATTAGTTGACTACATTTACTTTATGCATTACCACAGACAAGATTACTTAATGAAGTAATGATGATTACATAAAACCATTATCTTTCCCAGGGAATCCTAACTATATTTTCTCCAAGAATTTTGGACTTAAAAGGGGTTTTGAATTTTAGAGTTGAGATTTCTTATAATGTCCTTTCTGTCACAGTAGTTATATGGAGCTGAAACTTGAGTCTTGTGAAAAGAGAAGTACAGTAAGTCCCCTGTACATGAACCTTTGGGCTTCCTGATGGCTCAGATGATAAAGAATCTGCCTGCAACGTAGGAGACCCAGGTTCAGTCCTGGGTTGGGAAGATCCCCTGGAGAAGGGAATGACTTAAAGATGTGAACATGCATTTGTGTGTCCAATCATGTAGGTTAGTTTACACATCTGGTGTGCAGTGTCTCGTGTGTGCATCCTCTACAAGTGGTTGTGCTTTTGTGTACTTTACGGTACTCTGTAGAGTACCATAGCACAGTATCTTTACTTAAGAACAGGATGTCCAGAAGCAAACATAAAAGGAAGGGTGATGTAGCTGGTACTGCTAAGAAACGCTAGCTATTCTACTGTACTACTGTACTTTTCAAAGTACTCTACTATAAAAATTGTGGGGTTTTTTGCATGTTTTTTATGTATCATTTGTGTGAAAAGTATTATAAATCTATTACAGTACAGTACTATACAACTGATTGTATTTGCTGGGTACCTATGCTAACTTTATTGAACTTAAGAGCAAATCAGATTTATGAACGGGCTTTCTGAATGGAACTCATCCGTATGTAGGGGACTTACTATATTGTCTTTCTCTCCTACCTTCCTATGTATAGTGTAGGCCTCAAATAGACTAGTTCATATGGCAAACATTAGTCCAGGTGGGACCACATCATATGAGGATGGAATTATAATATAAACAATCATACACAGATGAAGTAAAGATTAACTAGAGGCAGGAACACACATTTAGCTAATTTCACTCAGGTGAGTAAGTCTCCAGAGACATTTGGAAGGGGTTTACAAGACAAAAAAAAATTGATGAGAAATATGCCCAGGAATATAATTTGGATCATACATTAAAAAATTTGCTTCCTCCTTGCCTCAGTGGTAAAGAATCTGCCTGACAATGCAGGAGATACAAGTTTGATCCCTAGGTCAAGTAGATCCCCTGGAGAAGGAAATGGCACCCCACTCCAGTATTCTTGCCTGGGAAATTCCATGGACAGAGGAGCCTGGTGGACTACAGTCCATGGGGTCACAAAGAGTCAGACATGACTCAGCGACTAAGCAATAACTGCAACAAACATTAAAGGATTTATGTGGACTGATGTTCAGTTCAGTTCATTCTTTCAGTCATGTCGAACTCTTTGCGACTCCATGGACTGCAGCATGCCAGGCTTCCCTGTCTATTACCATGTCCTGAAGCTTGCTCAAACTCATGTCCATTGACTCAGTGATGCCATCCAACTGTCTCATCCTCTGTTGTCCCCTTCTCCTCCTCCTATAGTAGTACAGTACCAGCAGCAGGGTCTAATGAGTTGACTCTTTGCATCAGGTGGACAAAGTATTGGAGTTTCAGTTTCAGCATCAGCCCTTCCAATGAATATTCAGGACTGATTTCCTTTAGAATGGACTGGTTGGATCTCCTTACAGTCCAAGGGACTCTCAAGAGTCTTCTCCAACACCACAGTTCAAAAGCATCAATTCTCTGAAACCTCAGCTTTCTTTATTGCCCAACTCTCACATCCATACATGACTACTGGAAAAATCATAGCTTTGACTAGATGAACCTTTGTTGGCAAAGTAATGTCTCTGCTTTTTAATATGCCATCTAGTTTGGTCATAGCTTTTCTTCCAAAGAGCAAGTGCCTTTTAATTTCATGGCTGTAGTCACCATCTGTCGTGATTTTGCAGTCCAAGAAAATAAAGTCTGTCATTGTTTCCCCATCTATTTGCCATGAAGTGATGGGACCGGATGCCATGATCTTAATTTTTTGAATGTTGAGTTTTAAGCCAGCTTTTTCACTCTCCTCTTTCAGTTTCATCAAGAGGCTCTTTAATTCCTTTTCACTTTCTGCCATACGTATGACAGTTTTAGACACTGCAGATCTCCTAATTCTCCAACTTACTTTGGTCAGTTGTTATAAGAAATAAACGATGTAGATTTTCTACATTTTCTCACAGATTCTAATATTCATTCTCATCTCTGATTGAAGGAAACCTAGGAACTCAGAGCTGGGCAATCAGTTAGCTTTCCTTTAGATGTAGCTTTTTCAATGCTTGACATTTGTTTTATGGAGACTAAAAGAATTTGGAAATGGATCAGTGGAATTGGGAGCTATCAGGGAATTCTAACTGAAATGTGTTATAATTATTTGTACTTTTGTATTTTATGAGCTAAATCTTGTGGGACATAATATACTCATTATGAAAGTATTTTGGATAGCTAATATGTCAACTTTCTAATCAGAATAATGTTGTTCAGTCACTAAGTCATGTCTGACTTTGCAACCCTATGGACTGCAGCTCACCAGGTTTCTTTGACCTTCCTATCTCCTGGAGTTTGCTCAGATTCATGTCCATTGAGTCAGTGATGCCATCCAACCATCTCATCCTCTGTCATCCCCTTCTCTGGCCCTTAGTTTTTCCCAATATCAAGGTCTTTTCCATGAATTGGCTCTTCATATCAGGTGGCTAAAGTATTGGAGCTTTTATATTTATTTGATAATTCTGAGTATTAATTTGGATTTTTTTTGCAGGTATCTTTTGTCTGGGTTGGGACAAATTTGAGTGGAAAGTATATAACTAAGGTTGTCTGTAAAACTCAGAGTTCACTAGAATTCTTGTGCTCTGTATGAACATTGATGAAAGGACAGGAAATTAGAAAATAGATTAAAATAACAGATCTCAAAAATGGGGTTTCATGCACATATTTTGGTTCTTGAGAATGAAAACTGGAAGATTTTATGCAAAAATCTTGGAACTCTTTTATTTTTTTTCCACTGAGTGCATGAGTTTTGTATGTTGATCTAAGTGCTGTCTGTCTTTAATATTTTTGTGTTCCTCTGGGACTAGTTTGAATCTCTCTTTTTAGAGAGGCTGGCTCAGGTGGAGCTGGTACAACAGGTTACTTTGACCTGTGCAGTTTCAAGCCAGCTTCAGGATAGTCTGGCCACAGATACAAATAAACAAAAATAAATACTTAGGATAGGAGATATGAAGTCTTTCATGGGGCAGGGGGAAAAATCACTATAATTTTAATCACATACACACTATATAGCATGACATTTTTAAGAGTGGGTAACTCAAAGGCTTATCACTCAAAGGACATAAAAAGACTGACATAATAAACTCTCATCATAGAGTCTAAAGATAAGTAAAGGCAGAGTTAAGTTTGAAAAATCAGTATGAACTCTTGACCTTCTGACTCTCCCTTTTTAAGGGAGCTCTTTCTTTTTCAATAAAGTTACCTCAGTCATCTCTGATGCCATCCTGGCTACTCAGTTCATTAAATGCAACATTCTCCTGTGCACTCGATTTTCCCCTGTTTTTGAACCCATTTTTATATCCTACTAAAAGGAAAAATTTCTCATTTGGGGAAGAAAAAGTAAAGATGAGCTTCAGTTCAGTTTAGTCGCTCAGTCGTGTCTGACTCTTTGCGACCCCATGAACCGCAGCACGCCAGGTCTCCCTGTCCATCACCAGCTCCAGAGTGATGCCATCCAACCATCTCATCCTCTGTCATCCCCTTCTCCTCCTGCTCTCAATCTTTCCCAGCATCAGGGTCTTTTCCAATGAGTCAGCTCTTCACATATGGTGGCCAAAGTATTGGAGTTTCAGTTTCAACATCAGTCCTTCCAATGAACACCCAGGACTGATCTCCTTTAAGATGGACTGGTTGGATCTCCTTGCAGTCCAAGGGACTCTCAAGAGTCTTCTCCAACACCACAGTTCAAAAGCATCAATTCTTTGGTGCTCAGCTTTTTTTAGAGTCCAACTCTCACATCCATACGTGACCACTGGAAAAACCATAGCCTTGACTAGACGGACCTTTGAATACTTTATTATCATCAGAAAGCTAGGATTCATCTAGAGCAGTGGTCCCCAACCTTTTTGGCACAAGGGAAGGGTTTCATGGAAGAAAATTTTTCCATGCACCAGGAAGGGGGTATGGCTTTAAAATGATTCAAGCACATTAAATTTATTGTCCACTTTATTTATATTATTATTATTGCATCAGCTCCATGTCAGATCATCAGGCATTAGATCCCAGATGTTGGGGACCCCTGATCTAGAGCGTTTAGAAGACAAAGTGGTCATCATAGAAAGAGCTGCAGTTTGCAAAGTAGTGAAAATTTGACATTAAAAAGGCATAGAATGGTTAAAGTCAAATAGAATGAGTTTAGAAGTCCTGGTTTCATGTTGATACTGTAAAGAATAAGAGAATTCAGAACTTGTTGAATGTAATTGTTATGCATTTTCAATAGTGTATATAAATTGTTATATACCAATTAATATAAACTATATAATTCCTACACTGGACTAATAGACTATTAGGCTGTAAAACACAGACTTTAAAAAATAGAGGAATAAAAACTTTAAAATGAGAATGCTGAGTGGAAAGTAGAATTGGAAGTAACAAGTGGGGTTTAAAAGGGCAAGCTAGTGTACCAGAGAAAAGAAGAACATACATATTACCTTATAGAAGTAAAAGGAGTGACTTTATACATTTAAAATAAATTTTAGAGATTAGGCTGACCTTTGGGAAGAGAGAGAGAAGAAAACAAGCATAGCTGTGGAATGGTTTGCATTTTTTTTTTGGCCATAGGAATGAAGGCAGTGAAAAACATATTAACAGTAAAGGTCAAATGAAATGGAGTTCTTAACCAGATAGAAGGTGAACTGTGTATGTTCCAGTTTTGTGACGGTGGCAGTGGGTCCCCATCCTCATTCTAATGGAAACATGATTAAAGGAAAAAAAATCAAATTTAAGTGGTATTTGTTGGGAAGGATAGATGTCTCTTTTGGAGATCTAGATGTAAGGTTTAGGACCAAGTTTGGCAAAGATTTGTATGGGAGACAGAGGAGTAATGTCATTTGGTGAATATGAGTTATGTCCAAAAACGTGAACATAAGCTAGCACACTTAATGAGGTTTCTAGGTACTGCAGTCCTGCATCTCCTATTCTATCTGCTCAAATTGGTGGGATTTTCAAATAATGTAGTTTATCGTCCTAGACATTACACTTGTTGGCTTCACTGCTTGAAGAATCCCTTAGGAACTCAGCCTAGAGAAAACCTGGGTCATGTGCCTTGAATTGAAAGTAATACAAGCGAGCAGGGGAGTTTCGTCCTGTCAGTCAACATAGGGTCAAGTAGAACAGGGGAAGAAGAATCACAATGTCTTTTAGTAAATGCTCAGTTTTTTGTTGTGTTCAGTGGCTCAGTTGTGTCCGACTCTCTGCAACCCCATGGACTGCCGCACACCAGGCTTCCCTGTCCATCACCAACTTCTGGAGCTTGCTCAAACTCAAGTCCGTTGAGTCGGTGATGCCATCCAACGATCTCATCCTCTGCTGCCCTCTTCTCCTTTTGCCTTCAGTCTTTCCTAGTATTCTCACTATCCTCATTATCAAATAGCAAAAGGTAAAACCAGAATAGATGTGTAGGCTCCTTAAACACTAGCAGGGGTCAGAGTTTCATTTCTTTATAATACATGCATGGCCACCAGGCCTGATGTGCTGAAATGATTCACCCAAGATCACCCATGTGTTCAGGGCAGAGCACACCGCCTGGCTTTCAGTTCAGTGGTCTGTCCCCTCTAATGTTAACAAAGAACAAGTGACTTCATGTGTGATCTAAAGATGACATTTTAAATGTTAACAGTTTCCCATGTAGAAATGATGTACACACAAAGACAACCAAAGATTTAGAAAAGAGAGAGTAAATCAGAAGAGAAATATTAATATGACTTATGTCAGAATTGCATAGACAGACCAATTTGTCTGAATTTTACCAAAGTTGGTTCCATTCACCACGTTAATGATGTGTAGAAATACCCAAATGCATCAAAATTTAGTTCTGGCAAATGAGAGAGGCCAGCTTGATTTAATGGAAAATCTGATTTCTAAAATATAATTAAAATTAATGGAGCTTTATTACTTTCAGAAAAACACAGTAACTAGTTGTCATATACAGTGTTTTTATTTTTTGTTGTGCCAAATTGCTCACATCAGAATATTTACTAGTTAGCATTTTATTCCATATAGGGACTACAAACATTTTAAAAAACAGTTTGTTCTTTTTAGTATGTTAAATACCTCTCTTGCTCTTTTTTGTAACAAATTGCTGTGAAAATTGCTTTAATAATTGCAAAGGTAAACACCTACCTCAAAACCATAATTTTAATTCTTATGAATTATATTTTAATAAGCTGTTATTGAATTTTAATGTGCAAAAAGAAAGTAGGTGCCCTGGTGGTCCACTGGTTAAGACTCCATGCTTCCACTGCAGAGAGCATGTGTTTGAATCCTGGTTGGGGAACTAGATGTCACATGCCAAGCAACACAGCCAAAGAAAAGAAAGAAAGCAAGTGTCTAGCTCAGTGTATTATCACAAGTTGGGCACACACATGTAAACACTACCAAAGTCAATAATATTTACTAGTACCTCTGAAACCCTCCTTTAGCCTTTTCTTATTTATTAGTTCCACCATTGTTGTTTAGTTGCTAAGTCATGTCTGCGTAACTTTTGCCTATTTTTGAACTTTATGTTATAAAGGGGATGGTATGGTGTGTATGTTCTGGAAGCTGCTCCGTTCAACCATCTTCCTTCCATCCTTTCTTCCTCCCTCCCTTCTGTCCTCTCACTTTGGAGGCCCTTACCTTTTACCTAAATAGTTATATTGCTCATTGAATCCAGACCTGGATACTGGATGTGCTAAGTTGCTCAGCCGTGTCGGACTCCTGTGACCCCATGGACTGTAGCCCAGCAGGCTCCTCTGAGAATACTGGAGTGGGTTGCCATTTCCTTCTCCAGGGATATATATACAAATATATTTCTGTTTGGCCTTGTTTGCTCAACTTTGTGAGAGTCATCCATGATGTTGCATGTGGAAGGAGTTCATTCGTTTTCTTTGCTATTCAGTTTTCCATTAAATGATTACACCAGATTCCTTGTCACTTTTACTGTTAAAGGACATTTGGATTGTCCCCATCTCTGGCTGTTTTGAATATTGCTGTTGCGCATGCTCTTGAGCATGACTTTTCAGGGGCTTATGTATCTATTTCTCTAGGTTATAGTAATAAGAGGGTGACTGCTAGATCAAAGTGTGTGAGTATGGTCAGCTGTAGTAGATATTAAAAGCTGTACCAATTTATACTCCCACCTGTAGTGTATTATAGTTAGCACATGTGTATGTCTTAGAGTTGTCAGACTTTGTAATTCTAGCATTTCTATTGAGTGTGTAATAGTATGCCACTGAAGTCTGAATTTGCACTTCAATGATTACAAATGAAGGTAGGAAATATTTATGTTTATTTACTACTCTGGGATCATTTTAGAAGGGCCTCTTCATTTCTCTTTCCCTTTTTAACATCAGCTTCTAGGTCTATATCTTTTTTATATGTAGGAATTATTTTTATATTACAATGATTCTGTATCTATTACATATTATTACATATGTCATTAATCACATTTATGTGATTGCAAATATTTTCCCCTATCCATGGGTTTAACAAATTGACACAGAATCATTTATTATTATAAGATGATCTTTCCCCACTTCAGTTTCATCCATTTGACTATGCAGGTGTCCATTTATGTTTTGTTCTTAGGTACTTTCTATTATGTTCTAGAGTTTTACAGGCTATCCTTGGGAGAATAACATCCTCTCTTAATTACTGAAACTTCATAACAAGTCTTCATAGCAAGTAGAGTAATTCCTTCAACTTATTTGACTTCTCGAAGATTTTCTTGACTCTTTACATTTTGATGTGAAATGTAGAACACGTTTATTAATTTCCACAGATGCTAGGTTTATAATAACATGGATACAGATCATTTTGAAGGAGAACTGATATCTTTCAACATTTAGTGTTCCAGTTGATGAGCACAATGTATTCCTTCATTTTTTTAGGTATTCTTCAACTTCTCATAATAGTATTTTTGTGTAGGGGTCTTACATTATTTTGATTTATCTCCATTTTATTGTCATATTACAAGCAGTATTGATTCAAAACAGCTTTTAAAACTGTTTGTACAAGTAAAACAAACATACATAAAGTTGAACATATATGTACAGCTTGAGGAACTTTCACAAACTGAACATACCTGTGTAGCCAGCACCCGTGCCAAGCAAAAGAACTTTACCAAAAGACCTTACTGTTTTCCCAATCAGCACCTATATCCCTATGTATATCCCTTACCCTGATTTTTACCAGCAGAAATTAGTTTTGCCATAAAACTAGAATCATATAGTATGTCCTCCTCTTGGTGGTTACTCTTTTGCCTAATATACTATTAATAACTCGTGCACATAAATACATGTAATTGTAGATCATTTGTGCTAATAATTGTATAGTGCCCCTTTATGAAATTTATCACAATTTAATTATCCATTTTACTCTTGATGGGCATTTGGTAGTTTTCAGCTTGGTGTATGCGCTGGTATTATCCCTTTTATTTTAGCCAACCTAGCTGATCTGAAGTAGTAGTTCATTGTGGGTTTAATTCCCATTTTGTCAGTAATGATATTCAGTATTTTCACATGCTTGTTTGCTATATACCTTTGTAAATATCTTTGTAAATTGTTGGTCTTTTCTCAGGTTTTTCATTGATTTTTAGGATTGTAGAATGCTTTGTATATTCTGCATACAAATTCTATTTGATATGTGCTTTGTGAATATTTTCTCCCAGTGTGTGTTTATTTTTTTGTAACGTTTTCTGATGAAGAAAATTCTATTAAAAATGATGCCCACTTCATAAATTCCTTGTTATAGTTAATGCATGTATTTTCCTATTTAATAAGCACTGTGTCCCTCAGCTGTATGAAGATAGTTTTTAGTAGTTTCTTCTAGAAGTTATATTCGTAGCCTATATATCTGGGTCTATGATCAATAGTGAATTAGTTGTTATGTTTTAGGTAGAACAAAGCTTCATGATATTTTTTCAATATATACATATTCAGTTATTCTAGGGTTGTTGGTCAAAATGATATATTTTTCATATTGAATTGTTTTAATGCCTTTGTCCAAAATCATTGCACTGTATATAATATCAACAAAATCTACAAAATAGCAAACAGAGCTAATAAATGAATTCAGTAGTGTTTCAGAATAATGAGTCAATGTGTAACAATTTATTTTTGTAGACAGAACAATTGAAAATTAACAATTTAGAGAAATAGATGATAGCATCAAGGACTCAGTAGACATGAGTTTGAGCAGACTCCAGGAGTTGGTGAAGGACAAGAAAGTCTGGTATGCTGCAGTCCATGGGGTCACACAGTCAGACATGACTTAGTGATGGAACAAAAATAAAATAGCATCAAGAAATATAAAATACTTATGGTCGATTTTAACACAAGATGTAAAATGTTTCTATATAAATATTAATACCTCTATAAAACAGGATATTTTTATAGTAATAATAATACATTACTTTAAACATTTAAGAATTGCTGAATTAATGTAAATAAGTCCCATGTTCATGGAATAGAAAACTTACTAGAAAATGTCTTCAAATTGATATGTAGATTCAATACAATCCCAATCAAAATCCCAAGAAATTGAAAAGGTTACTCTAAATTTTATGTGGAAATGCAAAGAGTATTGGCTTTATTTTTTATTTATTTATTTGTTTGGCTGCACTGCATGGCATGTGGGGTCTTAGTTCCTCAACCAGGGATCAAACCCATGCCCCCTGCAATGAAAGCTTGAAGTCTTAACCACTGGACCACCAGGGAAGTCCCTATTGTGAAAATTGACAAAGTTTATAGAAATTGACAAGATTACTCCAAATTTTACACTTAAGTGCAAACAATATTGGCTTTAAAATGTTCTTTTATACTTATTGTCCTGGTTTATAGAAATTCAAATGACTTTTATTATTTTTTTTTTTAATTTTAATTTATTTATTTATTTTTAATTTTTACTTTACAATTCTGTATTGGTTTTGGCATAGATTGACATGAATCCACCACAGGTGTACATGTGTTCCCAAACATGAGCCCCCCTCCCACCCCCCTCCCCACAACATCTCTCTGGGTCATCCCCGCGCGTCAGCCCCAAGCGTGTCATATCCTGCATCAGACATAGACTGGCATTTCGATTCTTACATGATATTATACATGTTTCGATGCCATTCTCCCAAATCATCACATCCTCTCCCTCTCCCTCTGAGTCCAAAAGTCCGCTATACACATCTGTGTCTTTTTTGCTGTCCTGCACACAGGGTCATCATTGCCATCTTCCTAAATTCCATATATATGTGTTAGTATACTGTATTGGTGTTTTTCTTTCTGGCTCACTTCACTCTGTATAATCGGCTCCAGTTTCATCCATCTCAGCAGAACTGATTCAAATGTATTCTTTTTAATGGCTGAGTAATATTCCATTGTGTATATGTACCACAGCTTTCTTATCCATTCGTCTACTGATGGACATCTAGGTTGTTTCCATGTCCTGGCTATTATAAACAGTGCTGCAATGAACATTGGGGTACATGTGTCTCTTTCAATTCTGGTTTCCTCTGTGTGTATGCCCAACAGTGGGATTGCTGGGTCATAAGGCAGTTCTATTTGCAATTTTTTAAGGAATCTCCACACTGTTCTCCATAGTGGCTGTACTAGTTTGCATTCCCACCAACAGTGTAGGAGGGTTCCCTTCTCTCCACATCCTCTCCAGCATTTATTGCTTGCAGATTTTTGGATCGCAGACATTCTGACTGGTGTGAAGTGGTACCTCATTGTGGTTTTGATTTGCATTTCTCTAATAATGAGTGATGTTGAGCATCTTTTCATGACTTTTAAATATTAATCTTACATTTGAGACCGTACTAATTTATAGTAATACTAATATATACTTGATACTGATTTTATATATGTGTGTGTGTGTGTGTGTGTGTGTGTGTGTGTGTACAAACACACTCCCTCTCATTTGGAGTTTCTAAAGAAATATTAATTTGAATAGCAAATATTTTATTTATGTATTTCCAGTTCTTGTGATTTGTGTTTCTTTTTTTTTCCTTGTTAGCACTGACTAAAATTTCCAGTATAATACTGACTAGATGAAATGCTAACAGGTATTCTTATTTTATCCCTTTATCAGAGGAAGATATTGTATCATTGTATCACTAAATATAATGACTGTTCCCCCAATAACTTATCTAATTAGGTATTTGTCCCTCTATTTCTGGGTTATAAGTTTTTTTTCTTCACTGCATGTATTGAGAAGCTGTGGAATTACTATTTTAATATAGTAGCTTATGTTGATCAATTTTCAAAGTTAAACCAACTTGGCATTCTTCTAATAAGTTCATTGTGCTCTTAATAGTTTATCCTCTTTATATATTACAGGGTTTGATTTATTAATGCATTGTTTAATATTTTTGTGTCCATATTTATGAGAAGAATTGGCCTTTAATTTTCCTTTCTTGTAAAACCTCTGTTGTGTTAAGGTATCTGGATTATGATGGTCATCAGTTCAGTTCAGTTCAGTCGCTCAGTCGTGTCCAACTCTTTGTGACCCCATGAATTGCAGCATGCCAGGCCTCCCTGTTCATCACCATCTCCCGGAGTTCACTCAGACTCACGTCCATCGAGTCGGTGATGCCATCCAGCCATCTCATCCTCGGTCATCCCCTTCTCCCTCCTGCCCCCAATCCCTCCCAGCATCAGAGTCTTTTCCAATGAGTCAACTCTTTGCTTGAGGTGGCCAAAGTACTGGAGTTTCAGCGTTAGCATCATTCCTTCCAAAGAAATCCCAGGGTTGATCTCCTTCAGAATGGACTGGTTGGATCCCCTTGCAGTCCAAGGGACTCTCAAGAGTCTTCTCCAACACCACAGTTCAAAAGCATCAATTCTTCGGTGCTCAGCCTTCTTCACAGTCCAACTGTCACATCCATACATGACCACTGGAAAAACCATAGCCTGGACTAGACGGACCTTAGTCGGCAAAGTAATGTCTCTGCTTTCGAATATGCTATCTAGGTTGGTCATAACTTTTCTTCCAAGGAGTAAGTGTCTTTTATAAAATGAGTTAAATAAATTCCTTTTTCCCCCTGTTCTTTGAAATACTTGGTTTGAAATGCATGTTATTTCTTCTTAAATGTATGGTATAATTACTGATCAAATTTATCTGAGCCAGAAGTTTTCCTAATGATGGGAAATACTCATATTTTCTATTTCTTGTGGCAGTTTCAGTAAATTTTGTTTTATAAGGAAATTGTGTTCATACCATATAGTTTTAAAATGCACTGACTTAAAATGTCTCATAATAACCTCTTATTTTTTGAATGTCTCTTTCCCTCTTATTGCATTTTTGAGATTTCCATTGGCATCATTTTTATTATGCTAAAAAAAAATTCCCTTGATAATTCTTTCTTTAGGAGGGAAGACCTGTTTATGATGAATTGTGTTTTCTTTGTCTGAAAATGATTTTATCTTTATTTTTGAGGAACATTTTACTGGAAATAGAAATACAAATTGGCAGTAATTTCTTTCAGTCCTTTGGTCCCATCAATCCCATTGTTCTTTGATTTCTCTCATTTTGTTGAGAAGTCAGCTTTCAGTCTTATTTTTACTCCTTAGAAGATAATATATTATTTTCCCTCTGGACACTTAGTAGATTTGCTTTTTTGTCTTAGATTTAATCAGTTTTATTACACTATTTCTATAGGTAATTTTATTTGAATTTGTCTTGCTAGAAATTCATATTCTTTAATCTGTGGCTGATGACTTTCATCAAATTAGGAAAATTATCAGGAATTATGTCTTCAAATAGAGATTCAATCCACTTTGCCTCTCTGTGAGGCACCAAATTCTAGGCTGACCCACTTTCTGGATCTTAGTTTTACAAATGCTCACTGCCTTGGTAGCGTTCTAATGCCTTTAAATAGCTGTGTATTTTTGTTAAGTATTTTATCCATGTTGTTGTTCAGTTATTCAGTCATGTCTGACTCTTTGTGACCCATGGACTGCAGCATGCCAGGCTTCCCTGTCCTTCACCATCTCCCAGAGTTTTCTCAAACTCATGTCCACTGATGCCATCCAACCATCTTGTCCTCTGTCATCCCCTTTTCCTCCTGCCTTCAGTCTTTTCCAGCATCAGGGTCTTTTCTAATGAGTCAGCTCAGTTCAGCATCAGTCCTTCCAATGAATATTCAGGACTGATTTCCTTGAGGATTGACTGGTTTGATCTCCTGCAGTCCAAGAAACTCTCAAGTCTTCTCCAACACCACAGCTCAAAAGCATCAATTCTTCGGTGTTTAGTCTTCTACATGGTCCAACTCTCACACCCATACATGACTACTGGAAAAATCATAGCTTAGACTATATGAACCTTTGTTGGCAAACTAATGTCTCTGCTTTTCAATACACTGTCTAGCTTTGTCATAGCTTTTCTTCTAAGTAGCAAGCATCTTTTAATTTCATGGCTGCAGAAACCATCTGCAGTGATTTTATCCACATTTTCTGGTTATTCTTGGTAGAAGAGTTACTCTGAATCAACCTATTCTCTCATTGTTAGAACTCAAGATCTATGGAATACAACTTAAATAGAACCCAAATTAATGGGGTTATTCAAGGAAAATCTAAGAACACAATAATTTGTTAGTTTCTTCATCTGTTAAAAGTTATAAGTATAAACTTTGTTCTTTCAATGTTTTATGATATACTAATTTCTGTATATTATACTATATAGTACATATTTTACTAAAAATGTGTTGTTTTAATGTATGCTTTATTGTTTCTATTAGAAGAGTGTACTTTTGCTCCTCAAATTTCTCCCTAGGGTTTTCTCAGATAAATGTTGCAGTACAAGCAAGGGAACTTAAAGGGAAAAATCCTTCCTTACTTCTCTCCCTAATAAAGTTATTTGGATTTATTTCTAAGCTAACCAAAGAGTGTCATCAAAGTACGTAGACTGTGAAATCACAACGTCATATAGTGTCAGAATGTGATATCATATGGAAGTGATTTTTCCCCCTAAAAATCTCTTGACTACTATTGAAGTGATAACTGAAATTGACTTCAGTTATTATGTTTTTATTTCAAATGTGTTTCGCATTGCTCCTCCTTAGACTCAGGCACCAGCCACTTACATGCTCAAGTATACATGGGCTTGTGTAACAATGAACTTAAAGCATTAAGGATTGGTTTTGCTTAAAGGTTAGACAGTTTGAATCAGAATTTGTACAGAGAGGGTAGAGAATTGAGAGCCATGATTTAATCGCTGCTCATTGATTGCTCAGGTCCAGACTCTGAACTGATGATTAAGTCATAGGAAGAGAGTGCTGAACTCAAATTAGAAGTGGTGAGCATCAGAGGCTATGGTCTTTCTTCCTCCAGTGTTGCAGGCGACAAAGAGCATTTCATTTAATAAGGGATTGGAACAGGAGAGGAAGATCATGGCAGTTTCTACTGTGATAGGCAAGTTTCTTCTACGTGCACATATGGGTGAATCCTTAGTGAATTGTGTCTTCAAAATGTAATGTATTTGCTTCTTTATTTAAAGCATACTGATGGTAGACAGTAATCAGAATATCAGATGAGAAATCAGAACTCAAACTGTCATTCTGTCTTTATTGTTGACACTCTTTAATGAAGCTTTCTGTGACATTCTGCCCCCGCCCTGTCCTACCAGTTGATGATGCTGTCAGTAGGGTAATTTACCAGCCGCTTCTATTCCTGGTAAGTTGAGAACCTTTGTGGAGATTTCCATATTGCACAAAGAATAATTGTTTAACCCTACTCTCCTAACCTGGGTAATAATAGCTAGAAGCTCAATTCTTTCCTTCATTATTCATTCACCAACTCATTCGATACTCAGGTCCTGAGCACTTTTGGGGCTCCAGAGACTGTAGCTCCCTAGAACTTCCTCTCACCTTGATCTCTACTCATGTCCAAAATAGTCATCATTGCTATGATGGTCCCCTCATGGCTTCAACCAGATAATTTTTAAATGTATCCATTTGTTTTAATGCAAAATTTCTAGTTTTTAGCAGAATATATTGATTTTTGACCCCTAAAAACTACTCTGTACTCACTTTGTGTCTTTTCAGAGTAGCATAGAACCATAAAAATGACTGTGTAGTGCGAAATTATGCAAAATGATCTTAATAATCAGTTGAGAAAATTGTGATTATTCTCAGACCTTTGAAAATTCTTATCAAAATATTCAGTTCAGTTCAGTTCAGTCACTCAGTCATGTCCAACTCTTTGCGACCCCATGAATTGCAGCACGCCAGGCCTCCCTGTCCATCACCAACTCCCGGAGTTCACTCAAACTCACGTCCATCGAGTCAGTGATGCCATCCAGCCATCTCATCCTCTGTTGTCCCCTTCTCCCTCCTGCCCCCAATCCCTCCCAGCATCAGAGTCTTTTCCAATGAGTCAACTCTTCACATAAGGTGGCCAAAGTACTGGAGTTTCAGCTTTAGCATCATTCCTTCCAAAGAACACCCAGGACTGATCTCCTTTAGAATGGACTGGTTGGATCTCCTTAAAACTGTCTTATTTTCAGTTTAAATGTATAAGGAAATAAAATAATAATAATTGTGTAGTATTGTTACTTAAAATGGAGACATCGAGAGTGAAGTGTTGCATTTCTCTTTAACAAATTATCAAAAGTAATTTGAACAGTCCTTGCTTTCTTATCATGTAACTTGTATCACAGAACAAGAGTCTTTTCTATGCTTTGGTGAATTATCATACTTTTCATCTAAGAGTGGATCAACTTCCAGTGTTTTATTCTTTGTTCATTCAGTGTCATGAAATATCTCCAAGAGTTCCCTAGAACTCTTGTGAAGATTTTATTGTTGGCATCACTTCCCGTGGACCTTAGCATCCTTTTTGTCACAACCACTGCTCTCGATTATATCACTAAATTCACCTTCCCAAACTTCCTCTGACTGCATCTTGAGAGTCCCTTCAATGGTGGTGGTACCGTTCCCACAGTCAACTATTTCTTTCATAAATCTATTTATGTTCTATTTGAATTTCACTTCTAGAATTATCACTTTGTGGAGTTTTTGTTTGTTTGTTTTATACTAATGGGTTTATTTTTACCGCAACTCTGTGTGATAGGACATACTTTGTGTATTTTAAAAGAAAATTGTGGCAGGGAGGGGTTAAGTAACTTGCTCATGTGTATGTACGGAGTTAAGGGGGGAAGTGAGGCTTAAACCACAAGGCTGCTTCTTACCTCTTCGTTGGTCAAAGGCTTTGTGTGTGATGGGAACCATGCTCTAATATCACTTTCATTTTTAAAAAAAATTTATTGGAGAATAGTTGATTTGCAATGTTGTGTTAGTTTCAGGTGTACAACAAACTTTCTATTTCTTTGTTGCACTTACATTTTGTTGCCCAATTCCCTATTTGGATTATTCATTAAAACAATGTCACATGGATTTATCATGAGGAAACAAGAGGCAACGCCACTATATAACTTGCTATGTGTGTGAGCTGAATAATTGATGCTCAGTGACTAATCACTGACAGATTTAAAAGCAGGGACTTGATTTGTCCTTAATCATTATATCAAGCTGTTTTCCAGAATGATCTGTGAACTGAAGAGCTAGCATCTTGGTTTGTACTTTAGTCAATTTCTCACAGTTAATATACTGTGGTAACTGAAATTTGAATTGTTTTGTCCACGACTGGTATTTTTTCACTAAACTGGGATAATGGAAATTTTTGTGTATGAGGACCATGTGAAGGGAAAATTTTATGTATAATACAAGTATTTTCTGCTGAGTGTAAACCTCTTACCATGAGTGAAACAGGCTGGTGAAGTCACCATGAAGTGACACTTTTCTCAGGCTTTTGAGCAGGCATTTCAATAGATGACAAATTCAGTTGCTTGACTTTTATGGCCTGCTGGCATCTCAGTATTTCTAGTTCCTCTTTGCATAATGAGAGATTCCTTTATTCAAATAACATTTAATGAGGTACTAAGTTTAGAATGCCGTGTTGGCCAAATAGAATATGAAACAATCCAGACACTTGACAGTTCACAAATGCAGAATGACTTGTGAGTGTTAATGGAACCAAGAAATTTCACTTAACCTGACTGTGGACCAGGTCTAAAAGGGAAGCAAGCCAGGTGGAAGACTGTGAATAAAATGAGACAGAGCAGTTGCAGGCGGCTGTAACTGTGCACTGAAGGAGAGAATTGGTGCTGCTGGACGCCAGCTGTGGTGCCGCTATGCAGATGAGCCAAACTGAACTGCCGGTATTTTATCGTTTTCATCTGGTTCATTCATTACTTATAATCACCAAATTATTTTTAGTATTTTCACTTAGGTAGAATAGTGTTGGAGGGATATCAGTTATTATATGAAAGCCAAACAAAATATGGCCCCTGATGTGACATTGTGAAGTTGACTGTATGGCACAGAATAAATAATGTTCTGTAACTCTGGCTGTTACTATCACTGCTGATTCATTGAATGAGCAGGAAGCCACTTAAATTTTTTCATAATTTGGTTTCTAGGCTGTTGAAGAATAATTATAAGCACCTGCCCACATCACAGAGATCTGGGATTTATGTATTGGTTTTTAAATACTTTGAAATTTGGAGGTAAAATGTAAGATTATTTTAAATATCATTACTAAGTTACTACTTGAATCAAATCATTGTAGTAATAGATACTATCTGAATTTTAAATAATTTTTAATATTCTGTGTGTGCCCAAATGAATAATTTAGATATCAATCCAAATTAGTAATTTCACAGAAAGTGGTAATATGGGTAATAGGACTTCTAATATTCAGGCAGTGTAATTGTGCTTGTAAGTGCTTTGTAGAGGATATATTAGATTAAGTTATATGAGGACCATTTTTGTAGGCCAAAATGTTGAAGTACTGGGAATTTCATGTAGTTTAGCCTAAATTAAGGCCAAAGATTAATTCTATTTCCATTCTTTACCCTAGCTAATTATTTTAATCTCTAAGTCCTACCTAATTTCTCAATTTTAAGTTGGGTGTGATATAGTCTGCCATTTAAAAGATGTAACAATGAGTGGGAATATTTTTGTCTATACATCCCTCTGTATGTATCTCCTACTTGTCTGTCTATAAAGACTGATAAATCCTTTATTTACTGGCTCTGTGAAGTTGACCAAGTTATTCAACACTTTTAACCTTATTTTCAACTGTAGAATAATAATAGTAAATACCAAATCAGACTGCTATTCAGATTAAAGGAGGCAATTTGTATTAAGTATATAAAATAGTACCTGGCACTTAGTCTATGTTTAAGAGATGTTGAGTGTTACTTTCATAACTTCAGAGCAGAAATAAAGCATTATTACTCATGTTTAGTCCTATCTTTACATTTCTATCTAATCAGAAAACTTTCTGTTGTATGGCATTGGTGTGATGAGTAAAATACTCTGATTAAGAAAAGTACCATATCTATCATTCAGTTGTACATAATAAGTAGGCAGTTAAAATGTTTAATTAACTTAGTTTCTCATTTAAGAAAATAGATTACAGTTCACGTCCAGATTATTTGAAATATAATTTGTTCATCAATTACTATGAAAGTACTTCAGAATGCTGTAAAGCCTGAGGGTCTTATAACCATATGTTATGATTGCATTATGGATTTGTAGGTGAGTCAGTGTTATCAACAGAGTCATGGATACAGCAGAGTGTATTGTGTGGTCTGATTCATCTTTAATTCCTTAAAAAATGTCTTTCATTATTGGAAGGAACAGTTTCCTTTTTCTTTTAGTAACCTTTTCTCCATAAGTGGTCATCTAAATGGAGTGTCTCATATTAGAAGCTACTGCTGTAGTGCCTTTTCTGCATATATCAATGGTAGCTATTGGAAGAGCACCGGTATCCATGTTGATCTTGCCCTGTTTGGAGAGCAGTTGTGCCAAGGCTGTCTTGTTTGCCTCCATTTGATCACACTCAAATTCAATATCTATCCGGCTTCTGACTGTTGGCTCTTTCTCTGCCATCATGAGACTGCTTCTCTCTCTGGACTTGATGCCTCTTTCTGGTCTACCTGGCTTTGACTCTTGGCTTTTCCTCAAAGACTTTGGCCTGGCATTTGACAGGAAGCTCTTCAGAGCATCCTGAATATGCTGATTTCTTCAGAGTCTATTTCCTTGCCTCTAATAAGCTGGACCAACAACAGGCTGGCTTGACTAGCCAGTGGATTCAGTGATGCCAAAAAGCATTGAGAAGCTTTGAACTGATGCAGAATCATTTCTCTTAACAGCCTTCAATTACTCTTGGGGGGAAACAGACTTTGTAAGTCAAAATAAATGCTTGACATTTTAGGAAAAACGTTATTCAAAGAATAGAGTTTTATGTAAAATTCTAGGGGTTACATGGCTGTCATTTGTCCATTTCTCTATTCTGCATTACTACCAAATACCACTTTTTTATAGATATAAAAAAATGTGGCTATATACTCATGCTGTAATAAAGCTTGGCACTAATGACATCTTTTATCAATGTTAATACTTATTAGAAAAGTCTTGCTATTTCTGCCACACAGAAGAAAATGCAAACAACATAAACCTCAAATTGTCAGATTAGAGAGCTTTCATGATACTTGAGGGGCTTCCCAGGTGGCAGAGTGGCAAAGAATTCGCCTCTCAATATAGGAGATGCTGAAGATGCGGGTTTGATCCCTAGGTCAGAGAGCTGTCCTAGAGAAGAAAATGGCAACCTGCTCAAGTATTCTTGCCTGAAAAATCCCTTGGCCAGAGGAGCCTGGTGGGCTACAGTTCATGAGGTTGCAAAGAGTCAGACATGACTGAGCACGGACTATGATATTTGAGGTCAGTTTTCCAACAAGCATTTTTGTAGGCATGATTAAATTCTGTGTGATTTTCAAGTATCACCATAGAAATGAAAAGTTCCTCATTGTTTTATTTATATGTTTGACATAAAACACAGTCTCAAATAATAAAATACAATGGAAAGTGTTAACATTTTCAGTTTTCAATTAGCAATGTTGTTTTTCTTTTCTTTTTCAAAAGTAGACTTTATTCTTTAGAGTAGTTTTAGATTCACAGAAAAATTGAGTGGAAAGCACTGAAGGTTCCCATCTATCCACCATCCCCCCAATACACACAACCTCCCCACTATCAGCATCCTGCATTGGGTGGTACATTTGTCATCATCAATGAACCTTCATTGACACATCATAATCACCCAAAGGCCATAGTTTATATCAGGGTTCACTCTTGATGTCTTACATCCCATGCTGTGCTGTGCTTAGTCACTTAGTCATGTTCGACTCTTTTCGACCCCCATGGACTGTAGACCACTAGGCTCCTCTGTCCATGGGGATTTGCAATATTGTTTTAAGCACTTCCTTTGAAGTAAAAATTTGTACAATTTTAACATTTATAAATGAAAGCATTTGGCTGGTTGATTCTCATGGTTGAATCACGAGAGATGGTTATTTCAGGAAACTCAAAACTGCATTTTTTTTTCTATTACTGAATCTGGTTAGTGTCCCTGTGTAGCCATTTGTTTTAAACATGTCAGCTTCTTTACAGATTTATGGTCATGGTAGGGGAGGGAGAGGGTGAGATGACTTAAGAGAGTAGTATTGAAACATATATATTACCATATATAAAGTGGATAGCTGGTGGGAATTTGCTGTGTAATGTAAGGAACCCAAAGCTGGTGCTCTGTGATGACCTAGAGGAGTGGGATGGGGAGAGAGATGGGAAGGAGTTTTAGGAGGAGAAGGAGACATACGTATACCTATGACTGATTCATGTTTGTGTATGGTGGAAACCATCACAACATTGTAGAGTAATTATCCTCCAATTAAAAATAAAATAACATTAAAAAGAATTAATTAAATTTTGCCATGAAACGAAGGATTCTAAGTTCAAAGCCGGTTCTTTAAATATTGGTAAGGCTGGTCAAAAAGTGAGAAGCAGTGTAAAAAAAGTTTATATAGAACTTCAATTGTTTCTGCCATGCAAGAAGTTAATTACTCTTTCAACACAGGTAAAACACTGAGTTGCCTTGGGAAAAAAAAGTGAGGTTTCTTTCTTTATTTTAAGCAATCACTGATTGCTGATGTTATAATATTTAAGTGATCTGGGAACATCCGTAGGTAAAGCCAAGGTGAGTGTTTTGAATATGGGACCAGGATTGAGACGTTTTTCTAAGGTCAAAGACTGACATGAAACTGGGGGCAGTTATGTTACAGAAGAATCCAAACCAGTTCTAAGATCAAAGTTGACTGGTCCTTGGCCGAGATCAAAGCCTTTCAGAGTTGGCAGAAACTCAAGCAGTTATGTTCAGTGGGGAGCTCTGGTGGGGCGTTGTAGGGACCCAGACTCTAGGAAACCCAGGCAAAGTCACTGAAGTTAGAAGAGTGGCTGCAGGAACAGTGGTAGAAAGTAATCAAATATGATCAGAGAACAGTGAAGGGAATCCACCTACTGAGGATTCAGAAGAAACAAGTGGTCAAGCCAAGTTTTTGTTGCTGCACGCGGGCATTTTCTAGTTGCAGCGAGCAGGGGACTACTCTCTAGTACAACATTAGTACTCAGCCCGGAAAAAAAGCGTCAGAATTGGCTTCTCATTGTGATGGCTTTTCTTGTTGCAGAGCACAGGCTCTAGGTGCCTGGGCTTCAATAGCTGTGGCGCACAAGGCTTAGTTGCCCCATGGCATGTGTAATCTTCCCAGACCAGGGAGCCAACCAGTGTCACCTACATTGGCAGGCAGATTCTTAGCCACTGAACCACTGCAGAAGTCCTGTGTTAGAGTATTATGATAAAAGAAGCCAGATTATTGTAACATGAGCCTTGTCTAGGATGCTGGCAGCAAAAGAGAAAATTCAAAGGTAGGTTTGAAATGAATCATGAGGGAAGAATTGACTGAATTTGTGGGTTTGTTGGAGGTTGGGAAGGGGCCTGTGAGCTTTTTAAACTTAGTGTGCCTGAGACCAGTTAATAGAAAAAGGATAGGCCGATAGGAGTGGCTCTTTGTGATGAGGAGGAGGATGTGTTTAATGTGATTGTATAAACGGTGATATAGACCAGTGTGCCATATGAGAAATGTTACTGCATGTCTCTCTGCTGTGAATGTTCTTTCCTTCTCTACATAACCATTTTGTTGGCATCAGTAACATTTCTGTAGCTTGCAGTCCTGAGTGAACTACTGATAATGATAATGAAGAAGGCAAAACATTTAAACTTACAAAGAATATTTGCCTTTCTTAATAATACTCATTTAAAATTAAAAATAAAGGATGTTGAAGTATACAATCTTTAAGCTAGAAAACTGAATTCAATTAAGTGTATTAAAATACTGAGGCCACAGACAGCTCCAGGGCATAACATATATATGGCTGTGTGTATGAAATCAACACATTAGAATGTTACATTATATAATCTGAGCAGCTCTCCTTGATGATATCAAAAAAGCATTCAGAAACAAATTTTAAAATAACACGATTTGAAAGTCAACAAATATGACTAATTAGAAGTAAAATGAAACCAAATATTCTATTCCCATCAAACAAATGTAAAGCCAAAGAACAAGCTTAATGAGAAATGTACAAGACTTACATGAAGAAAATTATGAAACTTTAAGCAGAGTCTTAGAATTGTTAAATGGAGATACATACTATTTTTCCGATGGACGTCTTAGAATTGTAAAGATGATAATTATACCTCATCAGTTTATACATGTAACACAATTCCTATAAAAATCCCAATAGTATGTTATTTTTTCCTGATCTTGACAATAGGGATTCTTTAGTTTGTTGTTAAGTCGCTAAGTCGTGTCTGAATCTTTGCCATCCCATGGACTGCAGCACACCAGGATCCCCTGTCCTTCACTCTCTATAGTTTATCTGAACAAATATACACATGCGAATAGCATGGGCAAAATTTTAAAAGAAATGTATAGGGAAATATGTAACATTGCCATAATATTTAATCTTAAGCATATTATAATGTATTAGAAAGCCACAGTGATTAAAGTGGATATTAGTTTACATATAGATAGAAAATTGAGAAGATTTCAAAGTATAAAAGTAATCATAATTTGAATATAAATTTGTCGTACTATGAAGCTAGCATTTCAAATCAGGCTTTAAATGTTGGACCCCACTAAATGATATAGAAGCAACAGGTTAAGTATATAAGATACAATTTAGGTGGTTATGTGTTACCTTAGAGAAATTGCAGATTTGTTAAAAAATGTTGTTGTTATTTAGTTGCTAAGTCATGTACAACTCTTTTGCAGCTCCATAAACTGTAGCCTGCCAGGTTCCTGTCCATGGGATTTCCCATGCAAGAGTACTGGAGTGGGTTGCCATTTCCTTCTCCAGGGGATCTTCCCAGCCTGGGGACTGAACCCACATCTCCTGCATTGCCAGGTGGATTCTTTACTACTGAACCATCAAGAAAACCCGTGTTAAAGATACAGATACAAAAATTAAGCAACGAAATGTGTAGTGATGAAAGTGAAAGTGAAGTTGCTCAGTCGTGTCCGACTCTTTGCAACCCCATGGACTGTAGCCCACCAGGCTCCTCCGTCCATTGGATTCTCCAGGCAAGAGTACTGGAGTGGGGTGCCATTTCCTTCCCCAGGGGATCTTCCCGACCCAGGGATTGAACCCAGGTCTCCTGCATTGCAGGCAGACGCTTTAACCTCTCAGCCACCAGGGAAGCCCATGTGTAGTGATAGTAGTATTGAAAATGTTATAATTTTGACACAAGGGGGCGTTTCATTAGGAGGGGACATGACAGTAAACAACAGATGCCATGAAGAGAATTATAAACTTGAACACCTATGTTTTAATAATATCTATTTACCTAAATACATGTAAAGTCTCCTGGAAAAATATAGCTTAGTGCAATAGACAGGAAGACTGACAATAAAAATTCTTACCAGGTAATAAGAAAAATATGCATCCTCAAAGCAAAAGATATGAGACATGAAGAAGTAATCCACAAAATACAAAAACATGTTAAAATCCCAAATCATTGTGGTAATCAGAGAAATTTAAATTTGCAAATATAAATTAGTATAACCTTAATATTAAGATAAAGACAAGGGAATATTACAGTAAAATCTCTCATGAAAACTGACAGACAAATTCTAAACAAAATATGTTTTATATCTGTTATGGGTTAATTACTGTCCATTCCACCTTCCCACCTCCCCTGGCAACCCACATTCCTATGTTAACCTCTTAACTCCTGGTATCTCAGAATGTGAAGATATGGTTTTTACAGAGGTTAAGAGGAAGACAATAGAATGGGCCCTGATCTGACTGATACTCTTATATAAAGAGGAAATTTGGAGACAAGTATACAGGGAAAGTGCCCTGTGAACACATGGATGGCTGTCTGCAAGCCAAAGAGACAGGCCTGGAACATATCCTTCCTTCAAAGTCCTAGGAAAGAAGCACCCTCACACACACCTCACACTTCCAGTCTCCAAAACTGGGAGATAATAGATTTCTATTACATCACCTAGTTTCTGGTACTTTGTTATGGCAGCCGTAGCAAATGAATACAACTGCTAATCTAGCAATGAAGAAAAAGGATAATAGATTAAAACAGAGGATTTATTATTAGGGTGAAAGAGTAATTTATATCTAAAAGTCAATGTGATTCAATACATTAACAGAAAAGGGGAGAGAAATTATGTGATTATCAAATATGTTAGTAGATCAGGAACAGTAGGAAATTCCATAATTTTATAAAGCATATCTACAAAAAATTCTATAGTAATCCATATAGTTGATCACAAAATATTGAAACCTCTCCCCCAGAGACTGGGAATGAGACAGGATACCTGCTCTGACCACTTATTTTCAACATTATAAAAGAAGTTTGAACCAGTGTAGTAAGTAAAGAAAAAGAAATAGTAGGCATATAGATTAGAAGAAATAAAAATATGGATTATAACTAAAGAAATAAAAGTGGAGTATAAATGAGAAAAACTCACAAGCATCTTCAAGCAAACATAATTACTTAGGAACTTACAACATTTACAAAAGTCAGTTATAGCAGAAGCAAACACATAGAAAATGAAATGTTAAAATATACTACTTACAATAGCATAAAATACCTAGGAGTAAAGTTAACAAAATATGCCAAAATATGTGCAACTATGTACAACATAAAGTACAAAATATTCTCAAAATAAAATCAAGACCCAAATAAATGGAGGGCTATAATAAATTTATGGGTTGGAAAATGCAATGTTAAGAGATGGCAGTTTTCCCAGGTTTTTTTCTGTGAACTCATTGGAATCACAGTCAAAACCAGAGCAGATTATTTCTTTACTTCTGAAGAATCTAACAAAATGATTCTAAAATGTATATGGATATCAAAGGGCCAAAAAATAGCCAAGACAGTCTTTAGGGAGAACTAAGCGGGAAGATCTTTGTCCGAGACACCAAGTCCTATTATAAAGCTGTGATGATTAAAACAGTCTGGTGTTGGTACATGGTGTGTGTGCTTAACAGTTTGACTCTTTGTGATACCATGGACTGTAGCTCACCAGGCTCCTCTGTCCATGGAGATTCTCCAGGCAAGAATACTGGAGTGGGTTGCCATGCCCTCCTCCAGGGGATCTTCCCACCCCAGGGATCGAACCCAGGTCTCCTGCATTGCAGGTGGATTCTTTACCAACTGAGCCATCAGGGAAGCCCCCAAATATGGAATGTTTCACGGATATGTGTGTTATCCTTGTGCAGGGGCTATGCTAATCTTCTCTGCTCATTCCCATGTTGGTATATGTGCTCAATTCCAGATTGATTTCAGTACTAATAACAAAATTAAAACCACCATAATTTTAGGGAAAATGGAAAATATCTTCATGATTCTGGAGTTAGTAGAGATTTTCTGGACAAGATTTGAAAAATATTACCCATAAAGGAAAGGAAAACGACAAATTAGAGTACAGTAGGATTAGGAGCTTTTGTTCATTGAAGGATACTGGTAAGAAAATGAAAAAGCAACCCAGAGACTATAATAGAATCTTCTCAAGATCTATATGCAACAGGGACTTGTTTCCAAACACAGATTCCTGTCAATCAATTAAAAGCTGTAATAGCCATAATAGAAAAATAGGGGAAACAGTTGAACAGACAGATCACAAAAGAGGGTATCTAAAAGGCTGAGAAATATGTGAAAAGGCTCTAAACTATCACCAGCTGTTAGAAAAAAAAGGCGGGGAGGCGGGCAGGGAACAAACAACAGATTTTGCTTTCCCAGAAGTCTTTGCATAAAATTACTATTTGTATCTCATCAGCCAGAACTTGTCACTTGGAAAACTCTAGTTGAAAGAGAGGATAATGAAGGAGTACCTGGCTTCTCTAATTTCTCTTGTGTTACTGGCCAAAGAGAAGGAGGCTGAATATTAGTGGTGAATAGCAGGTGTCACAGTCTGTGATTGAGTCAAGTGAAATGTCTAAGAGACGTATTGAATATACAGGTCTGGAGGGCAGCAGAGAGGTCTGGAAACAGTAAGCAAAGTTCATAATTGTGCAGAGGGTATTTCAAAGCTGTCACTAAATCATTAAGGAAAATAGAAGTGAAGATAGAATCCCAGTGCAGAGAAAATTTTAAGAATCTGTCAGAGCAAGAGAGGGAGTCACAGTGGAGTTTGAAAGACTGCAGGAGAAAAGCCAAGTGAGAGTGGTGTTTGGGGAGTGAAGGGAAGTGAGTTGCAGGGAGAAATTAGGCAAAACTTGAAATACTAAGGCTAAATCTGAATAGGCAAAGTCTGAAAGAGTGCTCTTGGAAGTCAAGAACAGGCGAAAGTGTGAACTTAGGCTTCAGAGAATATTTAGGAAGTTGAGGGCATTTTCTCTCCAGTTCTCTAAGTATTTTATGTCAAGCATATGGAATTTGGGGGTTCAGCATGATTTGAAGGTATTTATTCAGATGATAATAGTTGGAACAAATTTCTGAATTTAACACCTCCCGCAGTAGGTACACTGTCTGGTCATGGGCCCCAGGATTGAATGCCACATCTTAAGCTCAGTGTGGTCACTTGCGCAAGGCCTTGAGACAAACTGGAGAGTTTCTGAGTTTGTGGTCTCAGTGCTGCTATATTAGCCTGATGGGAACTGGGATTGATATTAGCATGGTTCTCATTGTCTTCACTGAAGGTGATAATCATTTATTTCTCCCAAGTGTCCTAATAGCCATAAATGGCCTTGCTCCTGCTGTGCTGAGTTTAGTTGGGGGAAAAAAAAAAATCAGTCATTTGTCTTTTAGCATACTCATCAATCCATTCTCATATCCCTGCTAACAGTACTGATTTTCACATGTACTATATAAACTACCTGAATAGAAATGGGAAAAAAATAATCTGCTGGTTGAACAAAATTGTTACTTTCAGTGAGATTTTGTGCTACTCATGTCATTTTTTTTGTTTTTTTTTAATATAAATTTATTTATTTTAATTGGAGGTTAATTACTTTACAATATTGGTTTTGTCATGCATCAACATGAATCTGCCACAGGTATACATGTGTTCCCCATCCTGAACCCCCCTCCCTCCTCCCTCCCCGTACCATCCCTCTGGGTCATCCCAATGCACCAGCCCCAAGCATCCACTATCATGCATTGAACCTGGACTGGCGATTCATTTCATATATGATATTATACATGTTTCGATGCCATTATCCCAAACCATCCCACCCTCTCCCTCTCCCACAGAGTCCAAAAGACTGTTCTATACATCTGTGTCTCTTTTGCTGTCTCGTATACAGGGTTATTGTTACCATCTTTCTAAATTCCATATATATGCGTTAGTATACTGTATTGGTGTGTTTCTTTCTGGTTTACTTCACTCTCTATAATAGGCTCCAGTTTCATCCATCTTGTTAGAACTGATTCAAATGTATTCTTTTTAATGGCTGAGTAATACTCCATTATGTATATGTACCACAGCTTTCTTATCCATTCGTCTGCTGATGGACATCTAGGTTGCTTCCATGACCTCTGGGAATATTTACATTTTTAAAATATTCTATTTAAATTAATATTTGTGATTTTTGGTAAATAAAAATTTCTCCCAATTAAGATGACCCCTTCTACATGCAGATCCCTTAGACATTGTGACAGCCTGGAACCAGAAAGACAAGTTGCATTATAACATGTGGCATTTGGATGGGTGGATGAAGTTACTTTTATTTTAGACTTGATTTATTTTTCAATATGGAGACATAGTGAAACATTTGCTTCAGGCTCTTCATTGGCAGTACTGAGGTTTCCTATAAGGATGACACAACTTGGAGAAGTAGCAAGCCCCAGAAATTCTGTACTTAGGATTTATCTGCTTCAGTATCAGCTTCCCACTTTATACAGCCCTGTAATTGATGTAGTTCATCCTGCTGAATCTCATTGTATGGGTTTGTATTTAGATGTATGTAAATAATACATCATTTTTGAGCAGTTCTCAGAAGAAATTGAACATGACTTTGCTGTTTAGAGTCCTTAATTTCCTTCTTTCCCTTCCTTTCTTTTTTCCTTCCCTCCTCCATCTTTCCCTCTCTGCTTTCCATCTTTACTTCCTTAGTTTGGTCTTCCTTTGATAAAGATGTAAAATGTCTACTATGGGCACAGAACTCAAAAAGCAGGCACAGGCTTGGCCTGAAGGCACTTAGAGTCTGACCACTTTCTTCAACAGGTACCTGAGGCTTACACAATGAAAGTTTCAAGCAATCCAACTGGACTTGTTTGGCAGACTCTTTTTTAAACATATTTATTTATTTGGCTGTGTCAGGTCTTAATTACAGTGCATGGGATCTTTGTTGCCTCGTGTGGGATCTTTCATTGCATCACTCAGACTCCAAAGCCTGTGGGCTCAGTAGTTGTGGTGCAAGGGCTTAGTTACTCCACGGCTTGTGGGATCTTAGTTCCCTGACCAGACTATATCCCCTGCATTGCAAAGTGAAAGTGAAAGTCCCTCAGTCGTGTCTGACTCTTTGCGACCCCATGGACTATACAATCCATGAAATTCTCCAGGCCAGAATACTGGAGTGGGTAGCCTTTCCCTTCTCCAGAGGATCTTCCCAACCCAGGGATCGAACCCAGGCCTTCCGCATTGCAGGTGGATTCTTTACCAGCTGAGCCACCAGGCAAGGTGGGTTCTTAACCACTGGACCACCAGGGAAATCCCTGCTTAGCAGATTCTGACTCTGATTGAGATTTGGAGAATTTTGAGGACTGTGTTCAAAGTCCTTCATAGCTTTCCAAAGCATTTTTGGAAGGATACATTTACATGTAATTAGTATACTTCTCATAAATCACGCCTAACCCAAGACCAGCTGGATGGTGGAAAGAGTTAAATTTACTAGCTTGCTTTGCAGTTTTTACTACACTCATTTAAAAATAAGTAAAATTTGGAGACTATTTTTCATACTTTAACAGCCAGAATCATCTTTGCCCTTGTCTTAATGAGTACATTTTTCTACATTTTTGTCTCATATTTACACTATGCCTCTGTTTCTTGTCATTGCGGCTTGGCAAGGGATAAGTGGGAAAATGCGAAGATTAAACATTCTATCTCGAAGAGTATTACTTTTCCATTCATAGTCTAAGATCTTTTTTATTAATGATTTATAAGTACATGAGTAAGTCTGATGTTAATTCTATGCTTACGTGAGGATCTTCTGACATCAAAATGAATTTTTGTAGCTACATCTTGGCTTTAGTGAGATGGAGTTTAGTGATGTTGTCAAACAGCTGTTTGATTAATTTTATAAAGTCTAGTGGTTTTCATCTTTGCAAAATTTGTTTGCTGCCAGTCGTGCTGATTTTTCCCTCAGAAATTTGAAATGGCAGCTGAATGTTTTTCTAGGTTCCTTAAGAACTTTTTACTGCTAGGATAGCTGCTGGGCCATAAAACTAGAAAGAGAACTAGCATTTGGCAAGATGGTTACTGCATGAGGTTAGGGAGTTGGAAAGTTCCATTCTCGCTCTGCTCCAGGCAATTGTGCAATCGTAATAGATTTTTACCCTTTTAACATGCTGTTCATCTTCAAGAAAACATACTGCTAATGTGTTAATAGCTTCATTTGACCCAGGAAGGGATAATTTGTTGTCTGAGAACATAGTCAAAGAGCAAGTGGTCTTTGCTGGACCACAGGAGTGGATGAGCTGTAAGCTTGCTCACTGTCCTAGCCATCTATAGTTTAGACATCTTCTCCTGCCATGCTGTTTAGATTTGGATTCAGTTCTTAGCCTGAAGCTCATGGAGTTACTCACAAATCAGTAAAAGTGGAATTTCCTTCTGCTTTTCTTTCTTTCTCTCTTTCTTTTTGAATCTGCACACTTGCTGGTCTTTCACATAACAGTATGGATGACAATGAGAAGAACATCTCATTTTATTCCATTTCTCTCATAGTGATCACTTTCAGTTGTCAAATTCTGTTTTAACAGGATTTTCCATTTTCTTCTGATTTTACTTTATTCTTATTTTTTAACAATAAATCTATATCCTGTCAGTGTTCTAAGGAATATTAAGATATATCCTTCACAAATCTTAAGTATCACAGTGGATTAAAAGACTCATTGTGACCATAACTTAGATTACTTTTTGCAAAGAAATTAGCAGGTATTAGAAAATTATGATAAAATGGTGGGTATATTTAGAAATAACGTTTAGGTACCATTAACATCCTCATCATTTTTAAAAATGGAAATATTTTCTGTACTATGCATAATGTTTCACATCTCTGTTTTTAACAATAATCACTTTCTTTTTAAATTAATGATGTACAATTAAAAGTAAATGCAGAAAAGTAACAACAAAGTAAAACTCCCTTAAAACATATAGAAGAGCCAAAACAAATCAAAACATTTTTCAAATAAATTTTTAAGCATGAAGAGAATTGTTTAAAATAAAGTATTGTCTATGCCTTTTATATTAATGATGTTAATTTTTAAATAAATTATACATGCTCAAAATTAGAGCAAAAGTACAAAAAAGGACTCATCCAAAATAGAAAGAAATAAAAATTTTCTTAATAAATGGAATTAAACTATAACATTTTTCATTCCAAATATCTTATTAATAGATATGGAGAGGAGGATATCTGGAATGATAGAGAATATTTTTATAAAAATAAACTTATACTGTGCATGCAAATTTGAAATCATTAAATTTTATCTGAATTTAACAGGAGGAATAAAAGAGGTAAAGGTGTTGGCTACACTTGCTTCCTCAGAGGTTATGACTTCCCCCAACAACTTGATTGAGATACAGTTGACATAGAACATTATGTAAATTTAAGAGGTACATGTTGATTTGATACACTTATGTATTATAAAATGATTACCACCGTAGTTGATCTAGCACCTGCATGATATCATGTAATTACCATTTTTTTAAGGTTAGAATATTTAAGATTTATGAGATTACCAACTTTCAAGTACGTATATCAGTATTATTAATTATACTCACCCTGCTGTATGTTGCCTTGATTCATGGACCTAACATTCCAGGTTCCTATGAAATATTGTTCTTTACAGCATCGGACCTTGCTTCTATCACCAGTCACACACACAACTGGGTGTTGTTTTTGCTTTGGCTCCATCTCTTCATTCTTTCTGGAGTTATTTCTCCACTGATCTCCAGTAGCATATTGGGCACCTACCGACCTGGGGAGTTCCTCTTTCAGTGTCCTATCTTTTTGCCTCTTCATACTGTTCATGGGGTTCTCAAGGCAGGGATACTGAAGTGGTTTGCCATTCTCTTCTCCAGTGGACCACATTTTGTCAGAACTCTCCACCATGACCCATCCGTCTTGGGTGGCCCTATACAGCATGGCACACAGTTTGACTGAGTTAGACAAGGCTGTGATCCATGTGATTAGATTGGTTAGTTTGTTGTGATGGTGGTTTTCAGTCTGTCTGCCCTCTGATGGAGAAGGATAAGAGGTTATGAAAGCTTCCTGATGGGATAGACTGACTGAGGGGGATACTAGGTCTTGTTCTTTAATCCAATTTTCTGTTGATGGGTGGAGCTGTGTTGCCTCCCTGCTCTTTACCTGGGGCCAAATTCTGGTGGAGGTCATGAAGATAGTGGTGACCTCCCTCAAAAGATCCCATGCATGTACTGCTACAGTCTGTGCCCCCAACCTTGCAGCGGGCCACCACCAATGCACACCTTTGCCAGAGATTCTAGGACACCCACAGGCAAGTTTCCTGTGGGGTCACTGTTCCTTTCTCCTGGGTCCTGGTGCACAAGGTTCTTTTGTGCCCTCCAAGAGTCTATTTCCCAGTCCTATATAAGTGGGGTTAATGGTGACCTCCTCCAAGAGCACTTATGCCATACCCACACCCAGAGCCCCTGTCCCTGTGGCAGACCACTGCCGACCTGTACCTCCACAGGAGATGATCAAACACAGTTCTGTCTCTGTCTCTCTGGGGTCCCTGGGTCCTGGTGTGCAAGGTTTGTTTGAACCCTGTGAGCATCTCTAGTGGGAACAGGGTTAGAAACAGGGATTCTAAATGTGAATGTGCCCCTCCTACCATCTTGCTGGGGCTGCTCTTTTGCCCTTGGACGAGGGGTAGCTCCTCACAGCCACTCCAGAAATTGGAAGTGATCAAACAGGAGATGGCAAGAGTGAAGGTTGACATTTTAGGAATCAGTGAACTAAAATGGACTGCAATGGGTGAATTTAACTCAGATGACCATTATATCTACTACTGTGGGCAACACTCCCTTAGAAGAAATGGAATAGCCATCATAGTCAACAAAAGAGTCCAAAATGCAGTACTTGGATGCAATCTCAAAAACGACAGAATAATCTCTGTTCATCTCCAAGGCAAACCATTTAATATCACGGTAATCCAAGTCTATGCCCTGACCAGTGATGCTGAAGAAGCTGAAGTTAAATGGTTCTATGAAGACCTACAAGACCTTTTAGAAATAACACACCAAAAAGATGTTCTTTTCATTATAGGGGACTGGAGTGCAAAAGTAGGATGTCAAGAAACACCTGGAGTAACAGGCAAATTTGGCCTTGGAGTACAGAATGAAGCAGGGCAAAGACTAATAGAGTTTTGCTAAGAGAACGCACTGGTCATAGCAACCACCCTCTTCCAACAACACAAGAGAAGACTCTACATATGGACATCACCAGATGGTCAACACTGAAATCATATTGATTATATTCTTTGCAGCCAAAGATGGAGAAGCTCTATACAGTCAGCAAAAACAAGACTGGGAGCTGACTGTGTCTCAGATCATGAACTCCTTATTGCCAAATTCAGACTTAATTTGAAGAAAGTAGGGAAAACCACTAGACCATTCAGGTATGACCTAAATAAATCCCTTACGATTATACAGTGGAAGTGAGAAATAGATTTAAGGGACTAGATCTGATAGACAGAGTGCCTGATGAACTAAGGACAGAGGTTCATGACATTGTACAGGAGACAGGGAGTGAGACCATCCCCAAGAAAAAGAAATGCAAAAAAGCAAAAGGGCTGTCTAATGAGGCCTCAAAATAGCTGTGAAAAGAAGAGAAGCAAAAGCAAAGGAGAAAAGGAAAGATATACGCATCTGAATGCAGAGTTCCAAAGGATAGCAAGGAGAGATAAGAAAGCCTTCCTCAGTGATCAGTGCAAAGAATAGAGGAAAACAATAGAGTGGGAAAAACTAGAGATCTCTTCAAGAAAATTAGAGATACCAAGGGAACATTTCATGCAAAGATGGGTTCAATAAAGGACAGAAATGCTTTGGAACTAACAGAAGCAGAAGATATTAAGAACAGGTGGCAAGACTACACAGAAGGACTGTAAAAAAAAGATCTTCATGAACCAGATAATCAGGATGGTATGATCACTCACCAATAGCCAGACATCCTGGAATGTGAAGTCAAGTGGCCCTTAGGAACCATCACTACGAACAAAGCTAGTGGAGGTGATGGAATTCCAGTTGAGCTATTTCAAATCCTAAAAGATGATGCTGTGAAAGTGCTGCATTCAATATGCCAGCAAGTTTGGAAAACTCAGCTGTGGCCACAGGACTAGAAAAGGTCAGTTTTCATTCCAGTCCCTAAGAAACACAATGTCAAAGAATGCTCAAACTACCACATATTGCACTCATCTCACATGCTAGCAAGTTCAGTTCAGTTTAGTCGCTCAGTCGTGTCTGACTCTTTGCGACCCCATGAATGGCAGCATGCCAGGCCTCTCTGTCCATCACCAACTCCTGGAGTTCACTCAGACTCTTGTCCATTGAGTCAGCGATGCCATCCAGCCATCTCATCCTCTGTCGTCCTCTTCTCCTCCTGCCCCCAATCCCTCCCAGCATCAGAGTCTTTTCCAATGAGTCAACTCTTTGCCTGAGGTGGCCAAAGTACTGGAGTTTCAGTTTTAGCATCATTCCTTCCAAAGAAATCCCAGGGCTGATCTCCTTCAGAATGGACTGGTTGGATCTCCTTGCAGTCCAAGGGACTCTCAAGAGTCTTCTCCAACACCACAGTTCAAAAGCATCAATTCTTTGGCACTCAGCCTTCTTCACAGTCCAACTCTCACATCCATACATGACTACTGGAAAAACCATAGCCTTGACTAGATGGACTTTAGTCGGCAAAGTAATGTCTCTGCTTTTGAATATGCTATCTAGGTTGGTCAT